>NC_140948.1:91057528-92257528 GCF_014529385.1 Adiantum capillus-veneris
TATGCGCGCCGTTAGTACTGTCCATTGACTAGAGAGAGAGAGAGAGAGAGAGAGAGAGAGAGAGAGAGAGAGAGAGAGAGAGTATGTGTGTATTATTTTACCCTATACTAACGGCGCGCGGAGGTGCTTGTTGAGGTTAAAAAGTGCTCCGTGCGCGCCTTTAGTAATGTGGACTCTCTCTCTCTCTCTCTCTCTCTCTCTCTCTCTCTAGTTATATATGCTAAGCTATAGAAAGGAGAGAGAGAGAGATTCATAGAAAGAGAGAAGGGGATTGAGACTCTTCTTTTGGTGTACAGTAAGATGGCTAGAACAAAAGCCACTGCAAGGAAGGCAGGCAAGGGTCCAGGATTAGCATCGAAAGCAAGTGGCAGATTTGCAACCCCAAAGAAAAGACTTGGAAAACCAAATAAAATTCTGAAAGGGCCAAGGATGAAGAAGCTGCAAACCTGCATGGGACTTTTCAGAGAAATCAGAAAGGCACAAAAATGTGTAGATTTATGCATACCAAAGCTGCCCTTCCAGAGGATGGTGAGGTCCATATGTGATGAAGCTACCTGGGGCACCAAAAGGTGGAAGGTGGTGGCATTAATGGCTCTACAGGAAGCAGCAGAGGACTTCCTACTGGAGTACTTCAGTGACATGACCATTGTTGCAGCCCATGCCCACAGGGTTACTATAATGGACAAAGATAGTGAGACATTGAAAAGAATAAGGTGGAGGTATGACAAACTGCTGGTCCCCAATGTCTGCAAGGATAAGAAAATGAGGGAAATTTTGCTATACCCCCCGGAGCTAGTGCCACAGCTCACAGTTGTAGATGTCACACATGATGTGAATACAAGGGCAAGGGCAGAGACTATTGCTCGCCAAACAGAGGAAATGAGGGAAGCAGAGCTTAAGGAGAAAGCAAAAGTAGCAGTGGCGTCCCAGAAACAAACAGAGTGCAATGTGACCCTGTCTATAGAGGCAATGAATCAAGAAACTCTACTTTCAATGAAGAATGGTTTGCTTGCAGAGATACCGTTTGTAGATGGAACCAGAAAGCTAGCTCTGGAAAAAGTGGACATTGATTTATTGCAGAATCCAGATGCTCAGATTTCAGACACAATTATCTATGCTTGTCTTAAGTAAGTGTTACTATCTTGCTAGCTTTGAAAACTCAGATAATAGGTTTGCTAACTCAGGTAGAGTCTCTGCAGCCTGATCAAAAGTCAACTCCCACTGCACACTCACACAGAGGTGTTTCTCCTTGATCCACAAATGTCTGTAATTATTAGACAAAAGAACAGTCCATCTGGGACCTTTGAGAGCTGGTTTCTCCACTGTGCTATGCTGGAAGTTACTGTGATCATCTTCCCATATGAGAACAACCATCACTGGAGTCTCATATGCCTTGATGTTGACCAACCAGCAGTGTGGGTGTTCAATTCAATAAAAGGAACCCACCCTGAAATTAGGCTGTAAGTGTTTTGTATCAAAAAGTGTTTCTTATAGATATCCATGTAAATTTGAAGCCTCATGCTAACATCTTGACATTGCTTTGTGCAGTTGTATAAAGAGGTTGTTGCTTGCCTATGGCAAGCTATGTGGAAGGTATGAACTATACAAGGCCCCAATCAAAGAAGTACCTGTCCCAAATCAAACTGATGGGAATTCTTGCGGCTGGAGATGTCTTCTCCATGCAGAATATGTCCTGCAAAGCTACTTTGCATTAAAACCTTTCATGACTAAGGTACCCATTTGGCAATGCATTCAGTTAGTTTTGGTTTAGTCTATAAAAGAATTCTCACCATGTGGTCTTTCAATTTTGCAGAGTGCTTTAAAAAACTACACATATGATTATTTGCAAAGATACCGGGTAAGTTTAATACAACACCTGCTTACTATGTCTAGCCCTAGAGAGCTTGAAGATAGCGGCTTGGATGAGCGCACTATTGATCTTACAAAACATGACGTGCCACCACGACAAACCCCTACATCCGATACAGTGGAATCGCATCGGGCCGAGGGTGTCATATTAGCAGAAGATGAAAGAGCCGAGGATGAGGAAAGGACAAATGAGCATATGGAAGCTGCTAAGGTTCAACCGGAGGAGACAATGAAAGAGCCAAGTCAGCCAGTGGAGGAGCCAAAAGAGCCTATGGCTGAAACCCAAGATGAGGAAAGCAGGCCTATAGATGAGCAAAAGGATATGGATGAGGAAAGCAGGCCTAGGGATGAGCAAAATGATATGGATCAGGCAAGGATGTATGAGGCAAGCCAATCAACCTTGAATCAGGCAGAAAGGGCCATGGGGGAGACCCTTGATGAAGATTTGAATGATGACTATGAAGATAAAGCGGAGGAGAGCAACAACGACATGAACACTACAGAGACCCAGTATGGACCCTTGCTACCTGTAGATACGGTTGTTCCGGTAATGTCTATTCAAGTATGGAAAAATATGTTCAGCTTCTAACTACTTATATGTACTTGTCAACTTTTACAGAGGTTGATTATCTTGGACGTCAATGGATTGCTGCTGATGCGGGTGCCTCTCGGTGACAGAGGACCCTTTGAGGATTTGCAAACCTTTCGGATGGGAACTTGTCGAGTCGTGCTTCGTCCAGGAACCAAGGAATTTATTGAGTTTCTTCTTCCGCGCTTCAGAGTTGTCATATGGTCTTCAATGCAAAGGCAAAACTTATCGCCACTAGTTGCAATAGTTTGCAGTGTATGCCAAGCTCACACGTCAGATTTTGCCTTTTTGTATGATCAAAGAAAATGCGTTACCGTTGAGGGCCACTACCACCCTAAAAAACCAGGATTACCTCTTTTGTACAAACCGTTTAGCCAAATCGGTGTACCCTTTGATGCAACTAATACACTACTAATTGATGATACTCCTGAAAAGGGAGAACTAAATCCGTCGGGAACAACTATCTCACCACCTTCTTTCGAGGGGCATTCCTTCGATTTTTACCTTGAAGACATTCTGATTCCATACTTACAGAAATTGTATCTCAGTCCATTGTTCACGGACGAGTTTGTACTTTCTAATGAATTAAGATGATTCTTCTATCTGTCTTTGTCTTGTCTAACATATATATATATATATATATATATATATATATATATATATATATATATATATAGAGAGAGAGAGAGAGAGAGAGAGAGAGAGAGAGAGAGAGAGATTTGACGTGGTAAAGAAATGTATTTCAAGCACACTTTTTCACAGGGCACAATTGAAAAATGAGATCAATAAACTTCATGTCTTGAAAGTCATTTGTATACACTTGGGTTTACAAGAATATCTGTTACATTGGCACTACTTCAACCCGACCATCCAACTCTTTGCACAAAATATCTTTTTCCCTTCGCCGCTTCACCTTACGGCCAGCTAAGAAAAAGGAAAAATCTGATAGTTCCTTGTCCATTGACTCTTCAATGATGTCATTTCGCAAATGCTGAAGACTGCATAGCTCCCTTATTGTAACCACCAATAGTAGGCCATGCTCTTTATCAATCACTTCCACATCCACAGTAGGATTATCTTCCAAACCTGCAGAAACCTGGTCCATAGGAATGTACTTACCGTTTAGCATTTGTGATCGCATATACCAAAATGAGAGTAACAGTGATTGGCTTGCAATCATGTACTTGACAACTAGAGTATCAAGCGCGACCTCGCACCGTAAACCAATCTCTTCCTTTGCATACCATCCTTTGTCAAGAAGTTTGTCACAGGATGACTGCTGAAATGACTTGCACATGAACATAGTTTTTGTAACTCTGATGTTGTAGCTATGAAACAGCTCTATGAAGAGTGCAACAGGACAAAAGTTTGCAATTCTAACCAGTTTGGTAGGAATAGAGCTACGTAGAGACCTTTGTATATCCTTGTAGAGCTTACTTCGCATTGCCTCCACCATTGTTTCCTCGGGAACTGGCCAGTCCACAGTGTTCTAATCGGTTGGTAGAGGCACTTTCACCAACATGCCATTCTTATTCCCTGAGCTGAGTTGGTAAAAGTGGTCATAAAAAAAGATTCCCTCATCAGCCAATCTTTTGCTGCTCCTCTCTAAGTACTGTAGAGAACCAATATGGGCATGTACAACATGGAAGAGGCCTATTATGCACTCCACAGGTTCCCATTGCTCATAAGAAGAGGGATAAACATCTGCAATATATATAAGAAGAGTTAAACTAAGAGTATCAATAAGTACAAATGACAAATCTAATGTAATTGAGCTGTGAAGAGTGGAGACATTACTCATAACAAGCGGGAGAAACATTGCAAAATATATAAGAAAAGTTATAATGAGAGTATCAGTAAGTTCACATGTCAAGAGTACTTACAATTGCAACGTGGTTGATGTATATTTGATACATTTCCACCGTTTGCTATCACCTCTGGATGGGTAAACACATGCTGAACAAGAACTTCCTTTACAGATCTTTTGCCGATCTCAACTTTGAAATCCAACACCCTGGCCTTCCATGCTGAGCGGTAAACGTTGATACCACTAGACCTCTTGGGTCTTCTTGGTTTCATGAGGACCCATGAACCTTTGTTTATCCTTTGTCCAACCCATTGGTTGTCTGCACTTATTGAAGCTGGTATTGTAATTGAGGATATGCTACTACTTGGCCTTCTAGGCAAAGTGCCGTTGTTGGTTGTTGGTGTGAGAGACAGTAAACACCTGGAGGCTCTTGGGCGAGAAGACGTGGACGCCATAACTCTCAGAGAAAAGCTTTAGTGGAGGGAGATTCACTTTGAAAGCATTCCAATGGAGGGAAAGTGTTTTAAAATTCCAATATCTTGTGCGGGCTTAATGGTCACCCTCCAGTACGTTAATGACCATAAGAGAATATCATAAGTGGGACCACACGCAAGCACCTAAAAGCTCGGTAAAAGGAAGGAAATTACTATGCTACAATCCTAGTTTTGTGAAAGTTTTATGCTATTTTCCTATTTTTTGAGTCTTTCCACGTACTTTCCTACGTAACGTAGCCTTCATGCTCATTGGACGCGCTCTATTTTTCTCTCTTCATATGGCCCTCCAAATGACCTCTGAAATTTCCTAATGACTTTTTAGAGAAAAGTTCATTTTTTGAATTTATAAGAGATTCTCTTTATATTTCATAAAAGAGTACAAGTTTGACCACTTACTTTTAGGCCCTGGCATACCCACTATTTCAGTCCACACGACATCCATCCATTTGTCCCTTCCATAATCTTCTTTTTATTCCCATGGTGAATAAAGAGGCTCTCTTAGACCCCATTCCCTTTCTAATGATAGATTTTAATGAAGCATATAGTGGATAACAAGAATGTTCCTCTATAACTTTAGCTCACCCTGGATGGTCTCTATGTTTGGGTCATGGTGTAATACCCAACCATACCTACATAGAATATCTAACCTTGTAATATATTTTAATGAATAATTTTTCTTCTCCTAGCACATTCACAATGCAATTGACATTAATCTATTACAACCCTTTCAAGAACCCCCACCTACACATCATATATATGAGAATCCACCTACACTAGTAAATAAAAAAGAAAACATGTCCCTCATCAAATAGGTCATCATAAGATAACCACTACGCGCACTAGCATGGTTTATAATCGTTATCTTTTGACTTTTAAAGGCCACCCTAAAGAAGATGCTAGGATCATGCAATAAGTGAGTCATCACTCAAAGACTGAAGTGGAATTACGTGTAAAGAGGGGCCTTCAATTTTTGGCAGTAATAAGCAATAACAAAAATCAAGAACCAAACTTTCCAAGGGGTGATGTGGAGTTTGGGGCTACAATCTTTAAGACATTCTTGTATGAGATGCTCGAATTTTTCCTTTCCCCTATCTTAACCTATGTCCTGGGCCATGGAGCTTCTCTGTGTTATCTTCTTGTGTAAGAGTATTTAAGAGTTTTGTCTCCTTCCTTTCTTTCTTTCTTTGTGTACTAATATGAATATGTATGTCAACATCTCCAGCTCCTTCTTCCCCTCCTATTTTTCTCTTTTCCTTCTCCATCATGGCATGGTCAATGGCTATAAGAGGTTGATAGGTATGCGCGTGAGAAAATTGAAATTATTGAAGCAACCGTTCTCCTGGAATCTCTCCCAACACTCACGTATTCAAGGACCGAGGCCTCGTAGATTCGTAAACAGGTTCAAAAGATCTAGAAGATAGGGTCTTTTCAAGAATGATTTGTTCTTAGAAGGGAAGGTGATGAAAAGCCAAGTGCTGTTAATCTACACACAAACTCTTAGATGTTGCTACTTGCGCAAAAAGTTTTGCAGGAAGATGATAAGCATTGCTGGACGTGGGACGTCTACAGATTAACCTTCTATTTCCATGCCCCGTAGCGTTTATGTGTTGTTCCAAGCAAACACATGCACATGGAAAATTGGATGCAGGTAACGACCTTGTAGTGTTTTTGAGCTGGAGTCGCGCTTTGGCAATTGGAACGTGTAGTGTTTTGAATATCTGTCCTCCCTGCCATACACAAAACACGCAGATGCAACTTTATGTGCTAAGTCCTCTAATCAGTATTACATTCTGTGTCTGTGCGCGCCGCATGTTGTAAGCTACTTGGTCAGCAATTATGTCTTCTTGCCTCCTTGCTGACTAACCCGCATTATGTATCGTGCTTCCTAACTGCACATGATAATGGGCATCTTGAGGTCGACGTTCCCATAGCGGAAGGCACCATATCTAGTTCGCTCATCAATAATCCAAACGCGCATCTAGCAAAGTACTATTACGTGACGTTTGTGGGTATTAGTACAGGTGGTGTTCTGCTCGATATCATTCACATTCAATTCAAAGTCAAAAAGTGGCGAGAACGTTGTCATATTTAGCACTAGGCATTGTGGCAATCTATGACCAACTAGCACTTGTAAATGCCCCACATTATACTTCTCAACAGATCAACCTGTGGTTCAAATCAACGACACCGAACTTGTCAGTCTGTTTGACGTATGTTATTTCCAAGGGGTTTCAATCAAGGTCTCAAATCAAGTAGCAATTCTCTTCAACACCACCCGAAGGTAAGGGTATAATGAGTGTTTTTGTGGCCGTACAGACGGTATACTCAAGTTTGTCATCAACAGCTCTGTAAACGATCTATTGATTCCTTTGACAACGATCTCACTTTCAAGAGCAATAGATTTGTTTTCTTCATTGAGCGTCTGATTTTGAACATCCATGAGTCCCGTGCTTTGAGCAGTAATGAGAAAAAAGCAACTCTAAAGATCCATCCACTGCATGATTGACTACTTGACTTCCGTTGCATCTCCTTGGAGCTACACATTAACCAGCTCCCGCGGACACCATATTTTGTGTTAAATTTCCGGTTATGAGAAATGTTTCTATTTGTTTGCAGATCGTTTCAAAATTCTTGCCTCGTCAAATTTCCCACACACTGCTAAAAGCGCAAGCAACTAGCATTGACGTCACTGGCTTAATTACTTCAGGATAACCATCATAAGCTTCGTTTAGATCAATCCTACTATCTGTCCTCATGTCCACTTTGACTTTTAATTTTTTCATTTCTTCGGCCTTTGCCGTCTGCATCGCCAACAACCGGATAGCACCGGTAGAAAAACATACAGAAGGGGCCTACAAAGGCAATGAGTTTTGGTGTTTCCACTAACTGATTAGGCCAACTAATCATCGATTGAAATCTGATATCTTCTCTTTCAATAGCACTGGAACAGACGCTGCCATGGGTTGATTGCACAAAATATATGATCTTTGAGAGTGCTCATCACATCGCCAAGCATCCGAAGTACCCTGTAGCTTGCTGCAAAATATAACCGAAGTTTGAATTAAGGTCTCCGATACTTATTTTCGGTTCTTCCCGGCTTGCTGCTGTATGATTGTTTCCATTGCTTTTCCTATGAGTCCATATTTGAGTAAAAGTTTGCTCGATCTGTTCAAATCGTGGTTAGGGGCATTAATCAATTGCTAATTAGCCTCCTAAAATAAGCTGCTTAAGCGTAGGGTAAATGCGAGCTACAGCTAGCTTCACAGAGATTATTCAAGAAAGCAAGGAAGTGAGTATTGCCCTTGGAAAAAGGAAGTCGTCGAACGAATGGAATCGAGCAATTCTCACGAACCTGACAGTGGGTTAAGTGATCGTGGGTGTTGGATTGCCTATCTTTAATGTAGCTTATAGAGATTTTGAGACACCTCAAGACTCGGTACAAGCTTGAGATTGTTTACATTTTTTGAACATTTAATACATACAATTATGAGTTTGGCAAAAAAAAGGAATCGTCTTAGGAAGAGTAGGTATGTACACGCATTAAGTCACATGAATAAGAATTGTGTCAGAAAGAGTACATGTATACATTTTTTGAGCATTTAGTATATACAATTATGAGTTTGGCAAAAAAAAAAAAGAATCGTCTTAGGAAGAGTGGGTATGTACACGCATTAAGTCACATGAATAAGAATTGTGTCAGAAAGAGTACATGTGTGCATTGCTCAAACCTTTTCATACATTGGAAAGAGCCCATAAGTAATTTAGTTAGCCAAACATTTTTGTGTGCCTGGCTCTTTGATGAATGCCATGATTGGTACATACTTTGTAGGACTACAAAGGAGAGGATTTTGCTATCCTAACTTCAATGTTGAGCTAGCAAGCTATGGTGGATGGCGCCTTAGCTTATGCATGGTGTTAGGGTTAAGGTTAGAATGGTCAAGACTAGGGTTAGACTATGCCAAGGACAAGAGAATAAAATTTATTATAGACACAATGAATAAAGCTCAAAAGTGCAATTGATTCTTTAGACAATAGCCTCTTAAGAAAGCTTGGTGTTTTACAATCATTGGTTAGAAAGGTTACACATTCTTCCCGTTGGACCATGTCATCTTCTATCTTTTCTTAGGTGTTTAGGATTCTTTCTCACTTGGTGCCACAAGCGTGGGCTTACCCTAACAACGACAACTCCCTCCCTCCCTCCCTCTCTCTCTCTCTCTCTCTCACACACACACACACACACACACACACACACACACGAACGAGTGGTAGATTAATCATCCTCCTTTCCTCTTTACGAACTCGTTCACGTCTCTGTGGATTCTTCCGTCTCTGTTAGGTGGAATAATGGAATTGTTCACTCACTTGAATTTTGGTCATTGTCTTGATCACACTCACAACATTACTCAATTCTATCTAGCTCCCTCATATTGCCATATAGTGAGGAGGTCTTGTCTTGGCTTGGCATAGTTCATACATCTACATCTCTCTCTCTCTCTCTCTCTCTCTCTCTCTCACACACACACACACACACACACACACTAGTTATGACACGTATGCATTTAAAAGACTTTTCAAGCCAACTATTGCATTTAAAAACCTGCATTTAAAAGACTTTTCAAGCCAACTATCGCATTTAAAAACCTTTTCAAGACAATATAACACACGCATTCTCTCTCCACGCAAAGATAAAAGTTATTCCAGCTATGGATATCTTAGTGAAAAAATAGACAACAGAAGAGGACAACGTTACATACAGTAACGAGGTGACACTTCTACGCACAAGACGTACCTAGCGTGTGAAGATGAAAAACCTAGAAAGGGGTAGGCGACATGATGGGTGTATACAGGAAGACAGATAGATATTGACATGAGGGAGAATCGAAGAGGGGAGGGCTGGGCTGGGAAGAATATATATTAACTCAAATCAAATCACAAGACAATATAAGCGGACGTTTGTGTCTATCTAGACAGCAGGAGCTGCAGTCGTCCTGTGCTTATCGCCAAGCTCGTGGTCCCCGTACCCGCGAGCTCCGTAGTTGTAATAACCTGGCCCATATCTGCACAAAACAAACAAACACACACACACACACACACACACACAATGCAAACAAATCACAACACAATTTTGTTTCAAGATAATCTCTTCAAATGCGGTCACACAAATCATAGTTATCACTGAGATGTTAGTGACGCAACTATGCCAAAATCGGCATAGTTACGGAAGGCTTTGCATTAGGCATATATTGCAAATAACTCGAGCACCGTGTGGCACCATGGACGACGCACAATTAATTTGCAATATATGCCATATAGTCCTACACAAGAAGTTTTGGACAAATTCTCACAATAATTCCCACATTGTGACTTACCTCAACATCATGAGCTTCTGTGAGGGAGGCACCACATACCTAGCTAGGTACAGTTGGGGGCAGGGGACGCCGGCCCGGTGGGGGGGCCGGGCGTCCCCTGCTTCCAACCGTACCTAGCTAGGTATGCGGTGCCTCTCGAGCAGAAGCTCATGATGTTATTCATTGTATGAAAAACATTGGAAAAAACTCCGTTTTTCTACATGAGAAAATTTCTAAATCTTTTTGTGCTACTACACCAGACAATAGCCCCGCATGCATGTGCTCTGCTCATGTATGAAGGGTACATCTAGAGTTGTCAATCCACTAATGGTCACCCTATGGTAACATGTGAGTGTAAGGGAGGGGTGTACAAAGAATGGTCCCGTATATAGGAGGAAAGGGGCATGTCATGCACGCAGATGGCATCTCCTTATTGTTGGTCTAAATCACATGGAGCTAACTATGTGCTAGCTGATGAACATGTGTGTGTAAGAATGGTCCCGTATATAGGGGTAGAGCTACAAGTTTGATATTGGCAGATGCACAAAAGTGGCGGACATTTGGTTTGATCTCAAGGAGTTTGCTTGAGTGGCTAGGTCTTTAAGGGACATTTCATGCATTCAAATGACATCCCCTTAATATCACATGGGAGGGATAAACACATACTTGCTGCTATGGAGACCAGCATGTAGAATCGCCAAGTAGAGGAGTTGGAAGAAGGTCACCATTATTATAAACGCTTCCAAAGTTTTCTGCACTCCAAATGACAAAAACTTTATCCAAATGACAAAAACTTTATCAGCTCCCAAAGCTCACTCCCTCAAAAGCAAGAAATGCAATAAAAAGAACTTGTTAATGTAAACTTTCCGACTTACAATTTTTGCACCGCGGAATTTTGATGTGTGAATTTCCTTGCAAGCGAGTCTGCATTGATCGACACACATCATATCATCTACAAAACTTGCACATATGTTTGCATGGACAAAACACACTTGCAAACAAGCATAGATTCCATATGTGACACACATAAATGAACCAAACCTTACTTCCATATTGAGCCCATGGTCATTCAACCATACATACCCAAATGCAAGTGCAGTGAGGAGCCATGCAATGAGCGCGGAGGCGCCGGCTGAAGCACCGCTTTCGCCACGCCATGCCTTGAGGTGGTGGAGACCAGTGAGTGCAGAAGCGATGCCGACGACACCGGCTATCAAGCTCAACAGCACAAATGGATATGTGGCTGAGTTTGCACCCGTTAGATCTGCCAAAGAGAAGGAAACCCTCAATTTCTGAGCAATCGAGCTCATTATATGTTTCCTAAGCTGAGGAAATGCGCCAATTACGTCCGATTTTCAACAGTTAAACGATTATTTATCGAAAACCAGCAGAAGATGATTAATTAATCCGCAGAAGGGCACTTTTTGCATACAGAATGATCGATTGAACTTACTTCCAGTGTCAAGAATTCGATTGAAGGCCCAGCCAGCAATGCCAAGGATAATCAGGTACATTAAGAGTGTGAGGATTAGCAAGGGTGCAGCTATGGCCTTTCCTAACGCCATGATTAAGCACCAGTTAAGGCACAAGCCAGGTAATTAGTGAAGTGATTAAGGCTTAATAGAGCTGCTAACTGCACCAACACTCTCTCTCTCTCTCTCTCTCTCTCTCTCTCTCTCTCTCTCTCTGCGCGTCGCTCTACTAAGTGAGCTAAGCGCACACCTTACCTATATAGGCCAAATACAAGCCAGGTTGACCATGACACGTGCCAAAAGTGCCTTGCCTACAAGTCGTTCAGTGGTTGATCCTCCCCTCACACGTGTACTTCCTCGACCCAATCCTTGCCACGTCTTCGTGCAATAGGTTCCTTTTCCCTCCTGACACGCATAGTTTGCCAACGTTTTTGGGTTCTGGGGGCTCTCTTCAGATCAACAATTGTTTTTGGGTTCTGGGGGCTCTTCAGAACATTTTTCTCCCACCGAAAGAGAAAAGGACTCAATAAATAATAAAAAATCTCGCCGGTTTCACACTCAAATTTTGCCCCTTTCCTACAAGGCAAGCACAGTCTGAATTTTGGAACTTTAACCCATGAGAATTATACTAATGGCTAATCCAATTGACGCTTAAATGGTCCCAACAATGTTGCATAGCATTGTGTTTGTTTTGTTTTGTTTTTTTGTGTGTGTGTGTGTGTGTGTGTGTGAGAGAGAGAGAGAGAGAGAGAGAGAGAGAGAGAGAGAGAAGAAGATTGTTTTAACGTCGTAGGGAACTATCCCAAGAGACCTTAAAGATCTATCCGACGAGGAGAGTTGAATTATTCAAGAGGGAGATGGCATAACCAATCTTACACACTTCCGTAATAGAAAGGTTATACCATTTTCCTCTTTTTATGAGAGAGAGAGAGAGAGAGAGAGAGAGAGAGATGGGAAGGGGGTGACCCACCCCTGATCCAGCAAGACGTTAGTCCACACAAGTGTTGCAATAGGCTATCCACATAGAGTGAAATTCAATAAGTCAGTCATGAACGCCACCAAGAAATATCAACACTCAGCCAAACTAGGCTATGGTCAAGGTATTCCACCATCCTACGGTAATCTTTTGTGTGTGTGTGTGTGTTATACTTGTAAGGACCAAGGTCAGACCATAAGAGCTAGCGACAAATATCACCTAGGGAACTTACAATAAAAAGTATCATATATATTACTTTAAATCCACTAGTGCCAAACATTATGAGTTGCATGTACAAGAACAAAGGCTTGATATGAAAATGAGTGCTATGATACTAGAGTTTAGGGTGAGAATTTAGGCAAAGAATACACAATGGTTGATTGAGGACTCCATAGCCACTAGTACCACTCCAACCTACTAAGGGAAGTGAGTGACCTAATATCAAATGGCATCAACAATAGATTCGCCCCAAAAAAAAATCATCATGCCACTCTACTATCTCCTACCATCGATCAACGTAAAAAGAACTTTACAACATGTTGAGGTAGGTTGGAAGACACGTGTTTCAGAGGTGTTGTTGCCTTCACACACTTGTTATCAAGGTCACCCACATTACATGATGTATAGATGGGCCATCTATGAGAAAAAACTATACAATAATGGTCTCCCAATGGTCTAAAGATTTTTCAAATTTTAAAAAGCCTAATTAAAGAAAGAACAGAACCAGCATTAGTCAAAACTTAAAAAATTTATTAGAATATGATAGCAAGATAGCTAGCCCATTTTCGTGATTAAAAGAAAAGTGTAGCGATATCACTCTCACTATTCTCCAAGTAGGATAACCTACCAAGTTACATCCTAGTTGACGCTACTAAAGCAAGGTGAGGAGTCACAAAGGCCTACTGAAGCTTCTTAAGGCCTACTAAAATTAAGTGATGATGAGAGTTATGGGAAGTAGGTATAAATGACCGCTTACAATCATGCGGCATATTGTTGTGTTTTGATATAAAATTGTATTGTCCATTATACACACATAATCACAAATGCCTTCATATGGTTGGGAAGTGTGTGATTTAGTTCAAATGATTTAGAGTAAAGAGCGTTGGGTGTATCTGTGAAAGGGCAGACCCTTTGAGGACTTAAAATTCCTTATATGTTCCGAAGGGCTCCACTTAAGGAACCAAAAACAAGTGTAATCAATACAAGAAATAATAGAGTTTTAGATGTACATTAACTCTCTTCTTCTCTAAGGCATGTTTTAGAAACCCAACAAGGTGAAAGGCCCACGTTGGGAATTTTAAAACAAAATGAAATAAAAAAAGAAGTAAATTAAAAACAATAAATTAAAGAAACCCATTTACAAATGAAAACAATAGAGTATTTTAATGCTTTCATAAGAAAAGGTAGGTCTAATCAACATAGGAAATAATAAAACAATTGAATGAAATGGACCTTTATGAGGTCCTTAAAGAAAAAATTATTTCATAAATTAAAATATTACAAAAAAATTCATTGAGTCAATACTTCACATCATGGGATCAAACACCCGTGAATGCACTCCTTAACCCCTTGGTTTCTAAGGCCCTTTTGAACAAGCCAAAAATTTGAAGCTTAATATAATCCTTACAATAAGTTAGAATATTAAATTGTACCAAAAATAGTAACTATCATCACCAAAAAAAGATTCTTTGAAAACCATTACATTCACAGTAGCGACCTGAGAATCATGAATAGGTTAGCTATACACATTATACACACGTATGAACTATGTTGTGTGTGTGTGTGTGTGTGTGTGTATGTATGAGAGAGAGAGAGAGAGAGAGAGAGAGAGAGAGAGAGAGAGAGAAGAGACACATGATGTACGTTTCCAAAGACTTATTCATATTGAGGACAAGTTACATATGTATAGGTGAGACCAAGTTAGTTAGAGTGAACCATATATACCCCCAACACCCCCATGCAAACAAAGGTCTCTAACTCTTGATGAAAAAACCCTTAGGGAGTACAAGGAAAAAAACCCAATCCCCTATAAAAACGTGAAAATATGAATCATGACATGAAAGTGAATTGTGTACTTATGTACATGTATACAAGTGATCAAAATGCCGCAATGTACAAATGTGAAGTTTGCATGGTGCATGATGTCGCTATAAGATTACAATGACATATGTACAAAGCTATCATAACAGTAGAGAGTCTAATCTGGAAAAAGTGAAGCTCAAGCAACTCCAAGCTCCGAGCGCAAGAGAATGAAGTGTGAGTCAATGAGGCATTTGGTAAAATTATACGCAATCATGTGATCACTCAAAAAATGTTTCGTCATGATAGTACCTTTGTGTACTTCATATTGGACATAATGATAATGCACAGTAATATAGTTTGACTTATTATGCTGTACATAGTCTTTTGCAATACTAATAGCACTCTGATTATCACATGGGTGTGCTAGAAAGAAGAGAATGACCAATATCAATAAACATTTGCTGAAGTCAAATCAGCTCATAATCTGGAAGCAATGCGGCAAAACATTCAAACATGATTGTTTCTTACTCGTTCAAAGAAATAGAATAACCATTAATAAAGAAGAAATTTTCACTACTGGATCACATCGATCTATATTACCCCCGAGAGAGAGAGAGAGAGAGAGAGAGAGAGAGAGAGAGAGAGAGAGAGAGAGAGAGAGAGAGAGAGAGAGAGAGAGAGAGAGAGAGACAGAGACAGAGAGAGATGGTATAGAGTCTGATGTCAATTGTCGTTGATAGGCCAAACCAAAATCTGTAATTTCTTTCAAGAATTGTAACACGCATTTTGCTATAGACCAATGCTTAAGGGAAGACATGCAAGATATTGCTGAAGATAGTTAGCAACAAACAAAATATCAAGAGTGTTCAAACCAGCAAAGTGAATACATCCAATCAGATAAGCATAAGAATGATTTGTAACAAGCCGACTACCACCTTGAGAAGTGTTTTTAAGAACTCAAAAGATAAGGAGTATTGAGTGTGTAATGGAAATGGCCTATGAACTTTGAGAATAGCGGAATTAGGAGAATTAGAGAGAGCATTTTTGTGAGACTACTTTGAGAACATAGAGGGTGGACTTTGAGAATAGTGGAATTAGGAGAATTAGAGAGAGCATTTTTGTGAAACTACTTTGAGAACATAGAGGGTGAACTTAATTGATGGTAGCAGCATAAACATAGTACTTAGTTAACTTGGCATGAGCAATACTTTTGCAAGAGAGAGAGTTTAGAGAACTGGACAATAGTTGATGACCAGATTTATGTGGAGCCGGTCCCCCCTCCAATAGGCTTTTGTATTATAGGTTCTCCCATCAAGAGTGACTTGGTACAATACATTCTTTGTGTTCCTTATGACCTAGGTGATGCTATGAATATTGAAAGCTTCATGCATCACGAGCATAACATAGACTTTGTAAAAGGCATTAATTATCCCAAGCCTCAATCCCAAGACCTCAATCCCAAGCATTAATTATCCCAAGCCTCAATCCCAAGGCCTCAAACACCTTCAAAGGTGGAGAGAGCTAGTGGGGAATGAGGGTAGAAAAGAGGAAGAAGAAACATTCATAGGAGAAAGAAATAGTTCCTCACTTATCATCACTCTTTTTGTTTGCATACATAATAGCATAGTAATGAGGATGGAGAAGATGGAAATCTTAAGCATTGAATCATGGCTCTTGGTTGGATTTACATTCCATAGCCAAGAGTGTCATAAAATATAGTATCTAACTTTACCAAATGATTTTCTCATATTAAATTGATCATTTAATGTGGGAGAATAAATGGGAACGAGAGTTAGAATAGAGACATGTGCTTCTAGACCAATCTCAACACAGGACCAAAAGGAGAGATGGTTTCATTTCAATAGGGGTCCAAAAGTAGATGGTCTATCAAAGAGCAATGTCAATAAGTGCTTCTAGACTTACCTCAGCAGGGGACCAAGAGGAGAGATGGTTACATCTCAATAGGGGTCCAAAAGGAGGTAGTCTATCAAAGAGCAATGCGAATCTAATGGAGCTTAAAAGACCTTAGGGTTAGCTTCATTAAAGACCTCCAATGGTTAGTGTTAAAAGTCCTTTCACCTTAGGCAAGCTAGGACTGAGTTTGAGGTGGGAAGCCGACCTAAGCTTGAGGTGCTTGTCGTGCTTGATGACTAAGGTGCGTGCTTGATAACTAAGGTGCTTTGATGACTAAGGTGCTTGAGGTGCTTGTCATGCTTGATGACTAAGGTACTTGAGGTGCTTGTCATACTTAATGAGGAAGGTTCTTGAGAAGCTTACCATGCATGGGAGGTAAGGTTCTTGAGTCAAAAAGAGACCCTACAAACTTAATGAGGAAGGTGCTTGAGAAGCTTCCCATGAATGGGGGGTAAGGTGCTTGAGTAAAACAGAGACCCTACAAACGTAATGAGGAAGGTACTTGAGAAGCTTCCCATGCATGGGGGGGGTAAGCTGCTTGAGTCAAAAAGAGACCCTACAAACTTAATGAGGAAGGTGCTTGAGAAGCTTCCTATGCATGAAAGTCCCAAAGTTAGGGGAATCTTTGACTTAACCTTCCACTCACCCAAAGGGCACCCCTTTTCTCAAAGGTCACATGGGACACATGGCAGACTCTCCCTATGCTTAACCACATGGTGTGCTTGAATGCTATTGGTTGGGCTAAAGAAGGGTCGAATGAGCTTCTAGTTCCATCCAACAAATATCTAGATAGTTTCAAGCTCTCAGGCTCTCTCTAAGGGGTAAGGAGGACACTTGTCCAAAGACTACCCATGTACTTGAATGCATGCTGCATGTGATTGACTAGGGGGGAGATGGATCCAATGGGCTTGAAACATGTGGAAAAGCTACAACTCACCCCAAGCAAGCAAGGGGGGTGCTAGGGGGATATACAGCACACACACACACACTCATTTTGTGGAATGGTTCTCACTTGGTTAAAGTTGAGGAACTCCACCTCCTTATCCAAGCTTGTGAGAAGTGAGAGCCTACACCAACACTCTTGGCTTTGGAATGAAAATCCAACCAAGAGCCATGCTTCAATGCTTAAGCTTGCCATCTTCTCTATCTTCATTACTATGCTATTATGTATGCTAGCAAGAAGAGTGATGATAAGTGAGGAACTATTTATTTCTCCTATGGAATGTTTCTTCTTCCTCTTCCCTACCCTCATTCCCCACTAGCTCTCTCCACCTTCGAAGGTGTTTGAGGCCTTGGGACTGAGGCTTGGGATAGTTAATGCTTTCTACAAAATTTATGTTATGCTTGTGATGCATGAAGCTTTCCATCTTCATTGCATCACTAGGTCACAAGGAGCACAAAGATTGTATTGTACCAAGTTTCCCTTGATGGGAAAACCTATAATACAAATGCCTATTGGAGGGGGGACCGGCTCCGTATGAATCCGGTCCTCAATTGTTGTCATGTTCACTAAAATCTCTCTCTTGCAAAAGTATTGTTCATGCAAAGTTAACTAAGTACCATGTTTATGTTGCTACCATCAATTAAGTTCACCCGCTATGCTCACAAAGTAATCTCAGAAAAGTGCTTCACCTAATTTCCTAATTCCACTACTCTTAAAGTTCATCAAAGCGTGTTGGTTTCTCTTTTATTTCTTAAGAAGAGAGGTCCTTAAGTAGCCTATTAATGGTCGATTTTGTTAATGATATTAGGGTAAGTGGGATTGGGATCTATTATCGGTTTTGTTGAGCCCACTGTGTGAGATATGGTGCACACCTCGGGAGCTTTGGTCTTAATAATGGAGTTTTTGGAAACTTGCCTACGGGTTTACCATTATTGAGCGATAAGAGTCCGAAAGGAGCTATCCCTCGGCAACCTCGCTATGTTAGATTCACTCCACTACTCTCTATAATTAACCAATTCGAGCTGTGGGTGTAGATACTTAAGTGCCTATTTTCAAAGGCTAAGAGGAGTAGCAACTAAGGATTTTAATTGCCAAAGCATACACTGAGTAAACACATAAGTTTAATTAACATGGCTTGCAATAACCAAGAGAATAGAATGAACATTGATAGCTTTGATTTTGCACATGAAAGTGCTAATGATGATGCCCCCATGTTTGTTAATTATCTTGTTACTATGTTGCAACAAGCTATGGGTAACCCTGCTTTGCATGCCAAAGTTACTCAACAACTTCATGCTTATGGGATTTCCTTTCCTCTCCAAGAGGAGAGAGAGCTTAGGAGGCCTCTTGATGAGACCCCCAAAAGAAGACTCTCTCCCATACGAGAGGAGGAATACAAGGAGAGAGAGTAAACAAAGGAAGAAAAGGGCAAGAAAGAGGTCACCCTCTTCTCCTTCTTCTTCACCTCCTCCTATTTCGACATCGTAAATCTTACCGTGCATGGCCAAGGTCACAAAAGCTAAAAAAATTTAAAGAGGGAGGAAAGAGTATCTCGTTTTTCACCTATGATGGGCCATGGCACCTTTGGTGCTACCGACAACGTATTGGACTTCATCCAACAATATGATGCGGGCTTTGGAAACGAGGGCTTCACGGAGTCCTCCAAGATATAGCATGTAGCTATGCACTTCCAGAAATCGGCTCATCAATGGTGTGCTAGCCTTCGTGGAAACAACCCCAAAGATATGGAAAACTCTACGAGTTTCCATCATGAAGCAATTCCTTGCAAGTGATGCAAAGGAAAAAGTGCTCACCGAATGACGGAGTTTGAGGCTTCTCTTTCTTGAGTCTATCCACAAATATGTGGACAAGTTTTGGGATTTATATCTCAAGGCTATTGTCTTTCAAAAGATATACTTCACCTAGCAAAAGCAACAATTCTGTGCGGGATTACCCAAAGAGATGACCGAGTATGTCAACTCTCAACGGCCTGGTTCTATCACCAAAGTAATCCACCGCACCATGGTTTCTTTGTACATCAATTTCCAACAAGGGGCTACATGGAATGTCAAGCCCATGGAAAATAAAGGCAAAAGTGATGCCAAGAGGAAAACCAATGCCCAAAATTCTTACCAAGGCTATTCCAACAACAACAACAACAATCGGTCCAAGGAGAAGGGAGTTTACAAAGGTAAATATAAACTCTCTCCTAAATATCTAGAAGCCTTCATAAGAGAGTTTGAACACCTTACCCTCAAGCACCTTAGTCATGGAGTACCTTAGCACCTTAGTCATTAAGCACCTCAAGCACCTTATTGAGCAAGCATGACAAGCACCTCAAGCACCTTAGTCAGCAAGCACGACAAGCACCTCAAGCTTGGGCCCGGTTTCCACCTCAAGCACAACCCTAGATTACCTAAGGTCAAAGAACTTTTAACACTACCATTGGAGGTATTTAATGAAGCTAACCCTAAGGTATTTAAGCTCCATTAGCTAGCTTTGATCTTTGAAAGATCATCTCTCATTTGGACCCCTTTACCATTGGCCCCGTATTGAGATAGACCTGTAAAGACATGTCTATATTCTAAACATTGTTTCCATCTATTCTCACACATTAAATGATCAGTTTAATATGAGAAAAACATTTGGGTTGGTCAGATATTAGATTTTATGACATTACCTCTCTCTTGAAATCATAGTCATCCTTGACTATGAGGTAGAAGAGATAAAGCCTTATGCATTAGTCAATGTTTCTTAGTGGGGTAGAGGATCCCTTTTTACCCTACATCTTTCCAAGATGGATGACTAATCCATTTGGTGCTTGGGAGACATAGTTGTCGCAAGCATGTCTGCTCTTTATTCCATTTCATTCTCTCAAGTAGAGTGACAAATTCTACTTGGTGTTTGAGAGACATCGTCATCACAAACATGATTCTAAGCATGCATACTACTTAAATTTGTGCACAATAAAAAGAGAACTAGTCTTATAAGACAAAAACATTGGTCATTTGATTTTTTTTTTTGTATATTTGCTTTCTATAATGTAGGATTGTAAGCATTGACAAGGTTCATACTATCCTTAAGTTGTATTCCTTGCATCCATCTAGCATTTTCAAAAGGATAATTTTTGAACTTAATAAGATATCGTCGGATAATCTTACCATGTCGTAGTACCTTGTCTTCATGCCGAAGAATAGATTTGGGTTGTAGCACCTCTTCTTGGTCTTCAATTTTGGGAGGGTCTTCAATAATTGGTTCACTAGGTGGCTCTCCTTTGTAGGCCTTAAGTAGGCTCACATGAAAAATCATTATGTACGAGCCAATGGTTGGGCAACTTGAGTTGATAAGCCATCTCATTGATTGGCTTCAAGATTTGAAAGGACCATAGTATCGTTTTGTTAATTTAGCATAATACTTTTGATGGCTCATATGATTTCTGCCCGTCGTTTGCCTCAATCGAGCCTTGGGAAACTTAAGTAAGACCCAATCATTTCTTTGCATTTTAAGGCCCTTCTGTGCTTGTCAGCAATAGCTTTTTGCCTTTGTTGAGAAATGGATATAGCTTCCTTAATCTTTTGAAAAGATTCTTGTAGGTCACGGCTATACTCATCGGCAACGAAGATCTTCCCATGTACTCTAAGTAGCAAGGGACTTTGTAACATTTAATGGTCTAGTAACGTCTGTGTAGTGGAAAATAACATAGACATAGTGAGCATTCATTAAGAATAGATTCCTAGTGGAGCATAGCAAGAGTGCTTGGATGGAGAGAGCAACAAAAGAATGACACCTAGTTGGATATGCATGAAGAATACTTCAAAAAGAGAGACAAATTAAGCTATTGACAATAGTTGAGGACCGGATTTTCATGGAGCCGGTGGTCCCCCCTCCAAAAGGCTTTGTATTATAGGTTTCCCCCATCAAGGGAGACATTTTACAATACAAGGCTTTGTGTTCCTTCAATAACTTGCCGGTGCAATGAAGATGGAAGCTTCAAGCACCAAGATTACACTTGAAAACACAACATCAATTCCCTCATGGTCTCAGACCAAAGACCTCACAGACCTTTGAAGATGGTGAGAGCTAGCTGGGTATGAGAGTAGATCGAGAGGAAGAAGGAGTATTCTTACGAGAAAGAAGTATGTCTCCTCACATAACCACTCTTAATAGCTTAGCATAGCTTAGTAATTAGCATGGTAGAGGATATGAGGATCTTGGCTAGATTTGCATCACAAATCTAAGAGTTTTTGGTGTAGGTCTCCCTTCTCACAAGCTTGGAGTAGATGATGAGCTTTCCATTAAAGCTTGAGAAGGAGATAGTCTTATTTTCTTCACACATGAGCTTGTGTGAGTGTGTGTGTGTGTGTGTGTGTGTGTGTGACAATGCCTTGCAAAAATCAGCCCCCCCTCTCTCTTGGTTGACCCCTCTTGCTATTTGCTCATGCTGGCATCCTGTTGGCCCCTGCAAAGCTTAGCCAATGACAATTCATAAGCATAAGTGATAGCATTGTGACATGTGTCCCCATTTCCCCTTTTGTGAGAGCTTTAGGTATTTAAATAATGTAATTAAACTCTCATTGGACCTCTTAGTCTTATAGCCAATAGGAATCAGGCAAGCCATTGGGCTGTTGAATGCTCATTGGACCCCTTGGGAGACTATCCAATAGTCTTCTAGAGAGCTTAATTTCTATTGGTTCTTTTATCAAGTGTTTTTAAAGGAATTACACTACAAGAGGTCAAAAAATAACCAAAAGCATCCGAAAACTCAGATCTCAGATCTGAGTTTTCGACGCGTGCTCAAGCAAGCAAAGGTAACGCGCACTCTTCCTCTCTCTCTCTCTCTTTCTTCTCCACACACACACACACGAGGAGAGGAAGGAGAGCCAGATATGCTCCTTCCCTCTCCTCACTGACATATTCCCTTCCCCTCTTTCTCTCTCCCTCTAACTCTCTCTCTCTCTCTCACACACACACACACATTGTATTCCCTTCCCCTCTTTCTCTCTCCCTCTCTCTCTCTCTCTCTCTCTCTCTCAAACACACACACACACATTGTATTCCCTTCCCCTCTTTCTCTCTCCCTCTCTCTCTCTCTCTCTCTCTCTCTCTCTCTCACACACACACACACACACACACACACACACACACATTGTATTCCCTTCCCCTCTTTCTCTCTCCCTCTCTCTCTCTCTCTCTCTCACACACACACACACACACACACACATTGTATTCCCTTCCCCTCTTTCTCTCTCCCTCTCTCTCTCTCTCTCTCTCTCTCTCTCTCTCTCTCTCTTTCTCTCTCCCTCTCTCTCTCACTCTCTCTCTCCCTCTCTCTCTCTCTCTCTCACACACACATTGTGTTTTTGAGAGAGAGAGAGAGAGAGAGAGAGAGAGAGAAGAAGAAGAAGAAGAAGAAGAAGAAGAAGAAGAGAGTCTTAACGTCGTAGGAAACTATCCCAAGAGACCTTAAAGATCTAGTCAATGAGGAGTTGAACTCAAGACCTGTTATTCATGAGGGAAATGGCATAACCAATCTATCACACTTGGGTGATAGAAAAGTTATACCATTTTTCTCCTTTTATTGGCGTGCACACACACCCACACACACACACTCGAGAAGAAGAGAGTTTAATTTAACGTAGGAAACTAATTCAAGAGACCTTAAAGATCTAACCGACGAAGAGTTGAACTCAAGACCTGTTATTCAAGAGGGAAATGGCATAACCAATCTACCACACTTGGGTGATAGAAAGGTTATACCATTTTTCTCTTTTTATTGGCACACACACACCCACACACACACACACACGAGAAGAAGAGAGTTTTAACGTCGTAGGAAACTATCCCAAAAGACTTTAAAGATTAGGTTAGATGTAGACTTACGTTAGATTAGATTTAGGTTTATTTAAGTTAAATTAGATTAAATTTAGGTTTATTTATGTTAGATTTAGATTTACCTTATATTAGATTGGATTTAGGTTTATTTATGTTAGATTTAGATTTATGTTATATTAGATTATATTTAAGTTTATTTAGGTTATTTACATGTTATTAAAGAGGGAAATTGCATAACCAATCTACCACACTTGGGTGATAGAAAGGTTATACCATTTTCCTATTTTTATCGTTTAAGATAAGGTTAGATTTAGATTTATGTTAGATTAGATTTAGGTTTATTTAGGTTAGATTAGATTAGATTTATGTTTATTTTGAGTTAGATTTACGTTAGATTAGTTTAGGTTTATTAGCGCGCGTTAGATTTAGATTTACGTTAGTTTAGATTAAATTTAGGTTTATTTTGAGTTTAAGATTAAATTAGATCTAGATTTATGTTTGATGGACCATGCGGACCAGCAATTCCACGACAGTCTAGCGGTGGTGGTTGTTGTGGCGAGGAGCACGTCGTTTCTGGAGCTCATGTGTTGCAGAGTCCCTGGGACACACCGAAGAGTGTCCCTGCTTGTGAGACTGCTCAGACTACACCGAAGGATTATACTGCCTACGCATTTGAGAGTGGTGTCCCGGCCACTGCGTCGGAGATGCTGAGGAGTGACCCGAACACTGCATCGGGGTCACCTAGATCCTAGATGATGAGCATTCATCGGATAGGGTTTCTATAGTTCACGGGAGGGACATGCCAAAGTGATACGCCTACCTCATTAATCGTATGTCCGATGAGACCATTATGACCCCTGAGGGGAAGCAAGTGATGGGCCGCATACAATAGTTGTGTAAACAGGTTTTTTGACACACTGTATTCTGTCATGGTCTCTTGGAGGGATCAGGATAAAGCCTCTAAGGATTATCTTATTGCTACGCTGCATCGGGAGTTTCGAGTTTCCTCTCTGGAGAATACATTTGACGATGTTTGGATGAGGAGACGCATGCGCGACTACATGAAGCATCGGAGGTCAGATGCACAGATGCCAGACTTGACTGGCGCGAGGATGAGAGAGAGATCTCTTAAAGCCATAAATATTGGATTTGAACAATTTTGCTCCGTTTTGTAAAAACTCTGGCTCTCTAAATACCTTCCATGTTGTATAACGCTCTTTTGATTTTGCGCTCACATCCTGGGCAATCCATGGCCACATGCAGCTCCACCACCTGGTTTTTTGACTGCAAGATTTGATTGTGTGTGCACTCTCTCTCTCTCTCTCTCTCTCTCTCTCTCTCTCTCTCTCTCTCTCTCTCTTTCGATTGAAAATTCTGAGTTATCGACTTGCCTCTTCCATCACTCAAGTTGAATAGAAGAAGAACGCGTTCTGTTGGCTGCTAGCCTTTGAACATGCACCTTCAAGTTCTACGTCAAAAAAGAAAGAGATAGTTGGGATTCTTGTAGGATCCTCCGTTTTGAACAATTTTGCTCCGTTTTATAATATATATTGTGTTCACGTGGCTTTTTGTCCATTTCTATTTATATGCATCATTGTATTTAATGGTCTTTGAATCCACTCCAGGTACGTATGCTCTAGGTATGTTCTCACAAGCAGAGACAACAAGCACTGCGCTCCGGGTGCAATGGAGACTAAAGATGCAATCGCGAAGGGAGTGATCCGTCTCTGCTCATAGATGCAGCTCGTCTCACCGCTAGATTTAATTGATCGGGTGAAAGAGACGCTAAGAAGCACTACTAGGGCTTACTTAGCGTCTCTTTCACCCGGTCAACTAGATTTAGTGGTGAAAGAGACGCTAAGAAGCACTACTACTGCTTCTTAGCGTCTCTTTCACCCGATCAACTAGATTTAGTGGTGGGGCAAGCAACATCTATGAGCAACTACGGACTTTCTTCGCGATTGCAGCTTCAGTCTCCATCGCACCCGGAGCGCAGTGCTTTTACAAATTCACCCTCATTCAACGAAAACTCTCCACACAGGAATCCCCCCTCCTCTCTCTCTCTCTCTCTCTCTCTCTCTCTCTATCTATCTATCTACTTGTCCATGTTTTCTACTCCATTCATTCAATATTAAGTTTAAATGTTCGTGTGTTTAATGCAGGTATGGATGATGAGGAGTTTCTTTCTTCTTTGTCACCATAGCAGAGACAGTGGTACGTGGAGCGTCATTGCTCTGGCGCACCATCGCGCGTTCCTACTCCAGCCGCATCTCCCTCTGTTTCGGAGCACTCAGTGCGCTCCGAAGCTTCGGTGTCGACGAGACGATCTTGACACTCGTCTAGGCACCGGCGCTCTAGTGGTGGCGGTGGCGGTTGTTGTGGGGATGCCGCCGCCGATGCTTCGACACCGCCTCGTGTTCGATGATACTCTTTACCCTCCCCTTGTTTGTCCACCCTGACACCAGCCACAGCATCGCCATCGTCGACACAAGGTTTTTGCACGTTTGACTGCCATTCTTAGCGGCTACACACCACTAGCTACTCCTCGAGGAGTCACTCCACTGGACACTCCTCTCTTTGGGGCTCAGACTCCAGTGGAGACACCTGACGTCCGTATCCCTGTCGACACGCAGCTAGAGACCCCTGCCGAGACACCTAGGTTCACGCGTCAGCGGGGCGAGAGGGCTTCCCTTACTCCATCGACTTCAGCCGCGGCATCATGTTGGATGATGAAGGCAAGAAGGTGATTTCATGCATGCGCGGTCTTTGCTCTCAAGTGTTTAGACACTACATACTAAGGGTGAAAGCATGTTAGCCTGTCATGCTTTTTCATGTCCCGGACAATGCTAACTAGCACAATTTTGACATATGCTAACTAGTACAATAACTTGAGCTACATCTCCAAGATCTATGACATATGATATATCAATAGAAAGCACTTGAAACAAGGAATCCAAATGTACAACCTACCACAAATTTTGATATTATTGTAAAAAATTTACCGGACGCCCAACTTTTTGAAGATGTGCTAACTTGAAAGTGCTAACTAGCACAAAAAGCGCGACAGGTTAACATGCTTTCACCCCTAAACACCTGGAGTGAAGTACCGAGTGATTAAAAGACAGAGTCATCAGCATGCTTCATGAAGAGTTTCCCATTCCAACACGGGATGAGCGCTTCAATGAAGACCTAATGAAGGTTCGAATGCGCGAATACTGCAAGCACAAGCGTTCCGAAGTGCAAAAAGCAATCAAGCATGGGTGGAACAGACCAGATTGGCTGGCCAAAGAAGATTGGAAGAATGCGAAGAAAGCAGCGCGTGAGAATCTCGACAAGTGGAAGCAACAAAAGGAGGTAGCCAGAGTGCGAGTAGAGGCAGGGAGCTCGCACCACTTGGGGAGCGGTGGGTGGGCATCATTTGAGGCCGATTTTGTAAGTGTTTTTGCATTGCTCTTTATGTTTGATAGTTAGGGTTTATGGGTTATTAAATTCTAACATAATCGATTCTTTGTATGTTTTGACAGTGGTCGATGATAGGACGTGATCCCACACCGTACAAGCGCGAGTACGCAGGCAAGAAGGGCTTAAACGCCCTGATGGAAATTCTGAGTTTTCGCGGCAGCATGGTTAGTATTAGGGTTTACTCTTTTCTATTTGTTGTATTGTTTTATAAACGTCGCTATATGTTTATAATTACAAAAAAGCTGTCTTATTGTTTTTTTTGCAGAATTCGATAGATACGCCGCTTGAACGCGATGAGACGTCTGATTAGACGACGTCAATCTAGTCGTAGCTAGATAGCATTAGTTTATTTTTGTCATAGCTTATGTATCATGAGACGACTTTTATATGTCTTTTTGAAAACCATGTATATTTTTTCAATAATGACAATGGTGTTGTAACTATTACATTTGCAAAGTTTAACAATCAAGTGATTTTGCCTATGATGCGTACAATTGTCATTGATTTACTTTCATCAATTCACGCTTGTCAATTTTGTATCTTTATTTTGCAAGCTTGTCAATTTTGTATCTTTATTTTGCAAACAATATGTATGGAGGATGGAGTTAATGGTTATATGTTCTTGTGGGTGACTATTTTGGGTCTATATCTACCTTTGCACTTCTTTTCAAAGTCACCCACAAGAAATTTTTTTCAAAGTCACCCACAAATCTATATCTACCTAGATTTTCAGAGAGAACTTTCCAAAAATTACTGGTCATTCTAGGATCTCTATCTGACACGATGGATGTTGGAAATCCTCGGTGTTTGAAAATCTGAGATATAAAAAGAGTGCCATTTTGTGTGCCTTAATAGTTTTTTGACAAGAATAAAGTGTGCTTGCTTGCTAAACCTGTCGACTATTGTCCATATTCCTGTATTCCCATGGATAGACTTAGGTAATCTAAAGATAAAATCCATGGATATACTCTCCCATGGTGAATTAGGGATTGGCAATGGCTGGAGTAATCCATAGTACTTCCCTCTGTCATACTTAGTCTTTTGGCATACTACACATTTTGAAACATACTCTTGTATGTCCACTTTCATGGTAGGCCAATAGAAGTATGTCTCTATTGCTTGAAGAGTAGGTTGATTGTCTCTATGCCCCACATAGGGAGGAGCATGGGAATCATACATGACTTTCTCACGAAGGGAGTGGGTAACACATAGCCTACTGCCATGGAGAAGGTAACCATCCTGCATGGTGAATGGTTCTTCTTTCTTCCTCAAAGCAAGGAATGAGATTATGTCTTTAAATTCATGGTCAATAGCATACTCATCTATCGTAAAAGATAGATCATTGTGAGTTGCTATAGATACCGAATTAACTTTTGGTCGTCGTGAAAGTGCATCGGCCACTTGATTGTCCAGCAATGTGAGCAATATGAAAATTAAATTGTGAAAGAAAATTTGCCCACCTCATTTGTTTGTCAGAAATCTTGGTTTGCGTCATGAAGTACTTGAGACCTGGATGGTTTTTTCATAAAATAAATGGAGTCCCCCAATAGATAGTGTTTCCATGTGTCTAGGGCATGTAAAACAGCTAAAAGCTCAAGTTCTCATAAATGCCTAAGATCCGTTCATTCGTATTGAGCTGTCGGCTCTCATATGCTATGGTATGCCCTTCTTGAAGCAAGACTGCTCCAAGGAAATCACCACAAGAATCACATTGGACCTCAAATGGGTTTGAGAGACCCGAAAGCATGAGGACTGGTTGAGAGGTAAGCTTCTCTTTGATCTTGTCAAAATCATTTTTCTCCTTAGTAGTCCATGAATAATTAACATTCTTCTTTGTTAAGTCATGTAATGGTCCTGCTATTTCAGAGAGTTTTGCTATGAAGCGTCTATAGTATGCATACATACCAATAAAGCTTCTTAGTTCGTGTAGATTCCTTGGATTAAGCCACGCTTTTATTACCTCCAACTTTGATGGATCCATACGGATACCATCTTGAGAGATAATATGACCTAAGAATTTGAAGGAAAAATTTTCTTTTCTTTTGATTGAGAAAAAACTTGTTCTCCCTCAATGCTTGAAAAATCACTTGGAGATGTTGCTTGTGTTCCTCCAAGGACTTGGAGTAGATGATGATATTATCAAAGAGCACTCTAGTGAATTTGCGGTAGGGTCTAAAGATTTTCTCCATTAAATGATTGAACGTGGTTGATGCATTAGTCAAGCCAAAAAGAATAACTAGATATTCATAAAAAGGCCAAACGTTGTACAAAACGCGGTCTTTAGGATATCTTCATACACTATCCTTATTTGATGATAGTAGCCACTTTTAAGGTTGATACTACTAAAGTAGGTAGAGCCTTGTAGCTTATCAAACAGATCTTCTACCCGAGGCACAAGAAATCTATTTTTGATAGTGATATAGTTTAGCGCACGATAATCCACACACATACGGTATGTACCATCTTTCTTTGCACTAAAAGGACTGAAGAATAAAAGGGAGAGAAGCTAAACTTGATAAGGAGGCTTGTTAGGAGGTGAGCTTCATGATAGGATCTCAATTCAATGGTTATCATCCCCTCGTTTTGGAGGTAAGTCCATAGGGATATCATCTATGAACACATCTTGGAATCCTTTTAGAAAATTAGACAAGCCTACTCATCTTGATTCCTACCATTTACATTTGATGAGACATTAGGACATCTTAGGGACTCTTTCACAAAAATAATGTACTCAAAAATTGAGCTCTTCATTGATTTATCAAAATCAAGAGGATTTACAAGTGGTATAGTATGACCAGACTCACTAGCATCTATATACATGCTCTTTTCCCTGTAGGTGAAGTAGATTCTCCTTTCAGTGAACTTCATGTTGGCAGCCATGTGGTTGAACCATGGTGCCCCTAGGATAGCATCCTTATGTTGGAGAGGAGAGATGAAAAATTCTTATTTGTGTTAGGAAATAAGACGTAGCTAAATAGATATTTTAGTAGATTATGTGCGCTCCTTGCCGCACTGTCGAAGCAAGGGACTTGCCGATACACCGTGTGCGAGCCACAAATGGCTCCAAGCACACAACAAGACTAATCTAGCAAGCTCAAGAGAGCAAAGGGTGTGTCACTCACCGCTCCACGCTCGCCTTCGTGGTGGATTCCTCGCCGCGATGAGGAAGAAGCTGCAGTCGTGCCGCGCTCAACCGCTTCACCGCCGTCGTGCCTTCGTAATGCTCGATCGCACACACACTCTCCCTCTCTCTCTCTCTCACATACACACACACACACAAGGAGGTGAAGAAGAAGAAGATGGAGATGGAGATGGAGCAAGAGCACTCTTCTATTCCACAAATGAGAGAATGAGTGAATTTTAGGTTTAGTTGGCTTTTATGTGAGCTCACCCCATTCACACTTGGGCGCCCATTCTTAGCCAACTAATCCCTTGAATGTCCCGGTTAGAGTGCGCCTCTCATCGGCGATCACTCTTACCCTTTTCCTATTGGTCCGACAAGCCCGGTACCTGACTCTACCAAATACATAATACACATCCGTCGTAGGTGATGGGGTGTCCGTGAGGGTTAACATGCCCCCCTTCTTGATGTAGATTCCGTCCTCGGAAGCTATTGAGTTGAAGCTCGTTCGTCGAGGTGGAAGAGCATTTGAGATGAATGTCCTTAGCCTTCTTCAGTCACTGCAAAATTAACAACATTGGCACATTAATTGCATTCTCATAAGTGAGTAAAAAGCATATGCAGTTTTAGGTAGACAAATTGATTGATAAAAGAATTTCAAACAATTTGTCAGCAATGAACATTAAATTGCAATGTAATCAAATGCATAAATAGATGTAAAGGTAAAAAATTAAACAAGTATGGGGTCGCTAATTTGACGGTCGAAAGGCACTAGAGATCGAATATTAATACCATGGGTAAGATTCTTAATTTTATGTGGTCAATTAAGTTGTTCAATCGCGAGAGCCAAGTATTCATGTTCGAGGGCTGACTAGAGGCTATATCTAGAAGACCTTGTAGTTAAGCTACCATAAAAGGAATTTCTCATGAAATCATCGCCTGACTGATTACTTTTTCTTTGACCCCCCAAAGTCTTTTCACAGTGATTCAATTTGATGTGTGTGCTTATTTTGTATGCCTTGGGTTTTTTGCTTTTCAAGGAAAAGCGCCCACACTGGGAACCTCTAGGGCTCTAGTACCATAGGCAATACATGTGAGTGAAGTACCAAATCAAGCTGAGATTTCTCTTCCAGCTTAAGATTTTACAGTGTGGCAGTTTGATTTTTTTTTGTTCATTTTCAGCATTTTAATTTTGTAACTTTGGGGAGTCATATAACACTGATACACCTCCCTAGGCTCATCACACTAGTAAACTCCCTTTATAATACTTAAGCTAAAGGTCAATAGGGTCAAGCCCACTAGAAAGCCCTAGTACATTTCACATAATGCTGCCTAAATCAGATTAAGAACCTAAGTAACCATTGATTATTAGGAAGGAATTCCCCATGGTATTCAGAGAAGATCTCTAATACCTAACTTGGTCAAACTAGCTTAGTTGGACTGCTTGATTTTTAAACCTAGACAAGTGATTATGACAAAAAATTACATTGAATTAAATGTTTGATACTAAGCAAATGCATTGAATATTAGGCTACCAATCACAATTAAAGCAGACAATCATAGATGCAAAAAAGATAAGGGGCAATGCTAATGGACAAGAAACACCTGTTTGTGTCGATGGTCGCGCTTGATTTGAAGAGTGAGTCGAGATAAAGATTCCATGAAGGTCCAAATCCTATCAATAGCAACACGCTCCTGTACACACTAGGAAACAAAAGGAATACCTCCAGGAGGCACATTAGTGGGAAAAGAGAACTTTGCTAATCACTCAACTCTAAAACAGAAACACTCCTATCGTACTAATCTTACCTACCCTCCATCACTCAAGTGATGAGGATCAAAGGTGTTTTATGCTATAGGTTTCTGTTTCACTGTACCAGATGTGACATGTGTAGGTCTGAGTCAATTTTTTGACTTTTAATGTGCATACTCGTTTGCTAATTGCTCTTGCTCTTTATTATTTTTTTGTTTTTTGTGAGTATAAAGCTTTATATGTACATTCCCTAAGATTGGGAGATATAGAGGTCAGGGAGGAAGGTTGAGAGGGAAACAAATGAATGATGATTGTCAGCAAACACTCCCCCCTTCCTTGGGTAGATCATACCGTTTGAAATGAACTTGTCACCCTTTGAAACCAATTGTTCCAGTTGGTAATAGGTGGAGATTTTTTCCAGTAGTTTTCTATTACCTTAGGCGCCTCGTCGAGTTGCAAGGGTGGTAAGGTACTCTCCCAGGATCGAACTTGAAGTGGTTCATCAGGTGATTCTTGAACACTGGGAGGTGTGGATTCTTTTGTAGCTTCATGGAGGTCCACTACTATAGATGGAGGTTGTGGAGAAGTTTTTACCTCTACGGATGCATTACATGAGGAGCTAGAAGCTTCATGGGACTCCCCCCTTCCTGAGCTAGGTGGAACAAATCGTTCTTTCTTTGGTACCCAAACTAGCTCGGGAGCGGGTGTGTAGCATTCTGTGATTTTTTTCTTTTCATGATCATTGATTCGTTTTGGAGCTACGGTATTGGGCTCACATGGGTCAGGTGATAGGTAAGAGCACAATCTACGTTTTGGCACCCAGATTTGATCATTTCCTTGATAGTAGCCTTGGGCTTCCAATAGTCGTTTAGGGATCCATCGCAACATTTTCTTACTTTTCTTGGAGCGAGTGGTACGTTTCTTACAAGGCTTCTGTTTTTTAGCACTAGCTATGGTCACTAAAGAAGCTTTAGGGACCCCCTTGTATGTTTTCTTCGTTACATTAGAATGAGTCTTGTCAGAAGCGATATGCATTGCTTGTAGCATATTTAAGGGTACAGGCATTTCATCCCCCTCAGGTGTTACCCAGGCCGTCCCCCTATTTCCCCAAGTGTCTATGGTTGCTGCTAGGTGGACCCAATCCACATTGTCCGACCTAGTCATCCCAGGTAGCATATCCATATAAGGAGAGTTCTCCCCAATATCCGTGTCTTCGTTACATGTGTAACAATACTGTAATGGAGCTGAGTGAATTGTTGTGTCTGATCGATTATCAATGATGAATTTATTTCCTAGAGGATGTGTTCGACCACTTAAAAGATCAACTCGAATGACATAGTCTTGGAACTATAAGTAGACGTGGTTTTTGGACTAGTCATGCACCATTTTTGCTTCCCTCATGAATGGACGCCCTAAGATCATCTCAAATGACATAGGATGTTTGGAAAAATACATAACAATGAAAGTCTGCCTTACCTTGCGTCCCAAGACCTTGATTCTAAGATCCTTTAGCATTCCAATAGGCGTAACAATAGATCCATTAGCCATTTTTACCACTACGCTTGTGGCTTCAAGGTGAGGTCGCCCCATAGACTCCCAACAACTCTTTGTCACCATGCTGACTCCTGCACCACTGTCAAGGACTCCCTTTACAGTTAATCTTTTAGTAGTGATTGGTAGCATTAGATTCATCACCTTCAAAGTATTGCCCCAACTTGTTAACGGGTACTTCAATTACAGATTCATGTCCCGCTAGGTCAGATGGTGGTGCTAAATGTTCCTCATCATTCATTACCGAGTCAGGTTTGTTCATATGTGCAAACTGTGGTAATCCGGCCTGTAATTCTCCATTGAGGAAGGCTCGAAGAGCTGAGACTAGCTCGGGGTCTTTATATAGTTTGGACATGATGGTGGTTCTAACTTCTGAAGACATGAAATCCATCAATTTGGCAACATTTAATGTTATCTTGTGGGACGTAGGACCCTGACAAGAGAATGGTGAAGATGGAATCTCCACTTCCTCAAGGGGGTCGGGCATTCCCTCACCAAACATTCTCTCTAGTAGGAAAGGTGTGTGTCCACTTTCAGATGTCCTACCCTCACTCTCTTCCCGAATGATATTGGGTATAGCTAACGGCCTGTAGTTCTTGTGAGGTTGAACTTATGTGGGAAACACTGTGTCCGACATCTGGATATGTTTGGGTTCAGGTTCTAATGTTCGTTGAGTTTCTTCCACCAAACCCCTTAGTTGTTGGACTCGTTCAATTTCCACTGTTGGGTTTGGATAGGTTCCAATCTTTCTCTTGCAATCCTCATTTTTTGTCTCTCGTGGCTTATCTTGGGGGTTCGCAACTGGGTGGTTTAACTTTGAATACTCTTTTGGTGTGCGTCGTAAGTCCCTCTCGTGATCCTCCTCACTGGCTTTTTCCTTTGTAGTAACAGTTTTGGTCTCCGTGGTCTCTATCGAATCTGAGTCATCCTCAGGGTCATTCATATACACGGGATCCTCTCCTGTCCCTATGTTAGTCTTTGAACTAGGTTTTGAGCTAGAAGCATTAAGGGATTTCTTTCTTCGTGTTTTCCTCTTTCTCTCTCGGCCAATGGATGCAGCATCTCTCTCTTCAAGGATGTAATTTTGCTTTTGGAGCATCGACCGTGTGAGTGCGTTCATTGGTGCTATGTTTATAGTTGGTGGTGTCCCATCAACAATCTCTATTATGTTCAATGATGTGATTTTTGGTGCGTTTGGATTGTTAGGACACTGTGCGATCAAATGATCTATGCCACAATGATTACAAGTGAGTATTGGCATTGCCAATGCATTCCCTTGACTTGTTTGCATTAGTGCATCATTCTTTTGCATTCTAATGGGGCACTCAGCTACTCGATGTGGTCCACCACATTCGTAGCACTGAAGAGGCTAAAACTATTAATGTTTTGGCCTCTTGCTGCTAGCGCAGTAGCTTGATATACCGGTTTGATTTGTCCCCAATTGTCTTCCATATAGTACATGGGACACTCCTCAAGCATGTCGACTCCATGGGTGATACTAGGGTCTATGTCCTCTTCGCAATCTACATAAGTACTAGATGACTCGCAACCTATTTGGTTCATAGGTGTAGCTCTTAGATGAGGGGTTTGCGGTCCTAGCACTGGAGGTGGCAACGGTGTGGTTTGGACCACATTTCGGGTTCTAGGGACCATGTGCTGTAATGGCAACTGTTGCTCCATGGGTGGGGTAGGCATCAATGCAGGAACTCGAGGTGAGTTTGCCCAAGCTATAGGCGGTCTATTTTCCATGATGCGTTTAAGCATTAGGAAATCCTTCACTTGATGGCCATACCTACCACACGCGTTACAAGTCCTGTTAAACGCTACTCTGAAAGTAGAGCATTCACTCGTAGTATGTGGGCCCAAGCAAATTGAGCACCATTGTTGCTCCCTTCTTGGATACATATGAGTGTTTTGTGGAGCACGATTACCCCTAAGGCTTTCTTGGATGGCCTTGGTGAGATCTACCAAAGTCATCTCAGATATCGTTTGCTCTTTCACGATTGGCTTTATCTTCATTGGCTCATGCCCTGACGCTTGCGAGCTACTAGACTTCGGCTCGGCGGACACTCTTTCTCCTGCAATCATTAAATTATCCTCCAATTGGATTGCATTCATGGTGACTGCTTCCCAAGTAGTGATACCTCTAATGACTAGGCCATTATAGATACTTTCATGTCGTAGTCCCCTAATGAATCTATCGAGCAATTGGTTGTTGTTGAATCGCTCGTTTGGATTGCATTGAGAATTCAAATTCTTTAGGCGACTAATGAAGTCTCTCACGGATTCACCTTCTTCTCGTTGGGCTTTCTGGAGCTGAGAGGCTACACCCCAAAGTAATCCCTCTCGTATGTATTCTTTTAAGAACAGTCTCCTAAGAGTAGAGTAGATCGTTTTCTCTTCTACTCTTAAGGTTCTATACCAATCTCCAGCCTTTCCGCTTACGGTCAAACTCAAAGCCTTACACTTATGTAGCTCATTGTGCTCTTCCAAGGAATCGCACACATGTTCAAAGACTTCCATATGATTTCTAGCATCTCCGTCTCCATTGAATTTCTGTGTGAGCTTAGCTACTTGAACTGCCTTGCTCCTAGGCTCTCTATCAGGTGCACTACGCATGTTTTCTGCAATAGAGCGACCGATAGTTTGAGCAAATGCTGCCAAATCTCCTATTTGAGTAGGTATAATGGGTGTATGTGCTCCTGGAACCACATGTGAGATGGGAGTTGGCCTTGGCCTTGGCATACGCGCGGCTCTTGGGTCCCATATTTCGTATGGTGGTGTACAAGACGGTGGTCCAAAGTTTACAGGCGTGGTCCTAGGCATAGGGGGTGCCTGATATGGCATGTTATTATTAAATGGCATGGCTCCACTTGTATAAGAGCTTGGATAATTCCATTGTGGATTGTAAGCTCTTGGAATAATCGGAGGTGTAGGAGCTACATGAGGCTGAGGTACGACAGGTGCACATGATTGATACATACATGTAGGTATAGTTGGGGGCATTGTTCTACTAGGCATCGGTGCAGTATTAACAAATGAACTCCATGGTGTACTTCTTGTCATGCTCACCACTGGGATATGCATGGTAGCCGTAGTGTCATTAAGAGAAAGATGAGCTAGATCTGGGAAGGTAAAGCTGCCACTTGTGGGCTCAGATTGTACTCAGGCTCTTGGCGAAACAACATATGGAGGATCAATGGGGCTTACTGAGGGAGTCTCCATTTGTGATAGGGTTGGTTGGTTGGCCTTTCCCGTATCCAAGAATCTCATTAGGCCTGTTGAAGGCATGTTGATCCCTGTGTTCTGTCTTTCTAACTCAACAATCCTATGGAGGACATCACAGACTTTTTGTTGTTGCTCATCTATGCTAGTAGCACCCGATGTGGATTGTAGAACATCTAACCAACCCACATGATAGGTCTGTCTTGTGTACCGATCAGTTAAAGCTTCTGCTTGTAGGTCATACTCCCAATTTTCGTTTAGGAATATCCCATCTAGGCCTGGCGTGCTGGAGGTTTCCCTAGAAGTGGAAGCATTATTGCTCCCCATAGCTTGCCCCTCCGTGACTGCTACCTTGGGAGCACTCGGTTGCTCGGCTGGCATGATTGTTGTCATAGGAGCCTTTGCTTTCAGGGATCGACTTTGTTCTAGCCCTCGTAGGTTCTCAATTTCCCTCTCCCTTGTTGCTTGCATATAGCGTTTGATCTCTTGCACTTCGGCAAGACTCCTACCATCGGGTAGTAAAACCTCAGAGGGAGATAGTCCTAAAGGATCAGAAGGTGCAGTGGATGGAACATTCACATGCACACTCTCAAGAAGCATAGAGTCTATTTTAGGCATGAATGACGAATTTACTTCCCCACTTCCTTCATTTATTTCATTAACCGCATGTTCGGAGCGAGTAGCTCTTCTAAGGGTCTCTTTTAAGCGGCTAAACACGCTAGACCCGGGCCGTGGGCCCATGGCATGCATGCCCTGACTTGAACTATCAGGGTTTGGTGTAGGATACCCCTCCATGACTTCGTAGTCAGAGGAAGAATCACTAGACGCGATATGAGGATCTTGGGTCGCGCTACCTTGATTCCCGGCCGAAGGTCCAGAACCTAGGGTGGAGGAATAATGGGTGCCCGCGTAAATGGAGACACTACCAATATGCTCGTGCTCTAACACTCGTCCAGAGCGTAGGTTCATATGACTTCCACACTCTAAGCACGTTGGTGAGTGCCCTTGAAGGCCGCTCACTTAGTTTTTTTGTTTTTTTTAATGTGTTTATAACCCAAGTTTTTCGTTATTCTTGGTTATTTTTTGTAACCAAGCCACAAAATATGGTGTGTAATAGCTCAAGACAAGTGTTTTGGTTAAAGAAACGTGCCATGCTTTACAGCTCCCTATTCGGCTACGTGAAGCCCTCGAAATCCTAAAAATAGTCTTGATAGTCCTCGAAATCTTTAAAATAGTTTTTAAATATAAAAAGGTGTATAAAATATATTTTAAAACTGAGGACTGAGGTCTGGGTTTGGGTTTGAGCTTGGGGAATGATCCCCAGCCCGATCCTTCTTTTTAAAATAATTTATTTTTATCATTTATTTTTATAATAAAGTCGCCGCGGCCGCGCTGCGCCGCGCGCGCACACACACACTTAACCTACACCTAACTTATCTACCTACAACTAATAGAGATACTGCCACACACACTCTAACATTATTTACACAGTACTACAGTAGCTAACAGATCTACAAAACTAACCTTACAGAACTAACATTCCATAGCTAATACCTTAATTCTAACAATACATTGCAAAAAAAAATGTAACTCCTTCTTTACAGAAAACAAAAAAGACAGTATAGTGTAACAAAAATCTTCTCCACACAACCACACACCTTCCTTCTTCACAAATCCTTCAATTGAAATTGCATCACAGGAAAGCGTAAAGTGCTTAGACGAGCTTAGTGTAGGGCATTTCCCTGGCAGCGGCGCCAAAAATGTGCGCTCCTTGCCGCACTGTCGAAGCAAGGGACTTGCCGATACACCGTGTGCGAGCCACAAATGGCTCCAAGCACACAACAAGACTAATCTAGCAAGCTCAAGAGAGCAAAGGGTGTGTCACTCACCGCTCTACGCTCGCCTTCGTGGTGGATTCCTCGCCACGATGAAGAAGAAGCTGCAGTCGTGCCGCGCTCAACCGCTTCGCCACCGTCGTGCCTTCGTAATGCTCGATCGCACACACACTCTCCCTCTCTCTCTCTCTCACATACACACACACACAAGGAGGTGAAGAAGAAGAAGATGGAGATGGAGATAGAGCAAGAGCACTCTTCTATTGCACAAATGAGAGAATGAGTGAATTTTAGGTTTGGTTGGCTTTTATATGAGCTCACCCCATTCACACTTGGGCACCCATGCTTAGCCAACTAATCCCTTGAATGTCCCGGTTAGAGTGCGCCTCTCATCGGCGATCACTCTTACCCTTTTCCTATTGGTCCGACAAGACCGGTACCTGACTCTACCAAATACATAATACACATCCGTCGTAGGTGATGGGGTGTCCGTGAGCCGTGAGGGTTAACAGATTACTTAATGGAGAGAGATAGATTTCACACACAAGAGATTATAGAGTAGAGAGAGAGAGAGAGTACACACGATATATGTGGTTCACCCAATGTGGGGTAAGTCCACGGGAAACCAGCCACTCAATGGCTTTAGTACTTCAAAACAAGAAGTAGTTTACAAAGGGATTTTACCCTTAATAGAGCTCCCGCCTTGCTTCACTCTCACCACCTCACACTCACCTTGTTGCATCAACTTCACACTATGAAATGTGTGTAGAAATGGCCTCCTTTTATAGGCCAAAAGGGATGTCCTTTCTCATGAGAGGTAGCCATGTGTAGCCGCCCTTGTGTAGATAAGTCCAAATCAGACCCTCCAATCCGCCCATGTGTGGCCTCCCTTGAGAAGACAAGTCCGCTTTTGAATTTGGCAACCGGCCACCGGCCAACCGGTCAACCGATCGGTCGTTTTCCGACTAGTTTTTGACCGCTGTCCTGCCATAATATTCCGGTGTGAAAATTTTGGTTTCCGGCGAGTGATTTTATTTTCCAATGATTTATTTTTCTTCACACACGATGGCTTCTCCTTATAATAGGGGCCTTACAAATGTGCGTTTTTAATATAGAAAATTACAAGCGGTAGATCACGCTCCATACTTAACAATCTCCCACTTGGAGACTGATCTCCAAACCAAACCTGTGACTGCTTTCCATCCTGGCTTCTTATCCTTGAATGCCAATTGAAGATGAGCAAAAGCTCAACTTCTCCTTGTTGACCACCTTTGTAAACATGTCTGTTGTAGGATTTTCACTTGTATGCACCTTTCCTAGCTTTAGCTGTCTCTCTTCCAAAAGAGTGCGTATGAAGTGATATCTCACCTCAATGTGCTTTGTCCTTGAATGAAAGGTTGAGTTCTTTGCAAGATGGATAGCGCTTTGGCTATCACTGTACAAGACACAATTGTCTTGTTTGAATCCAAGCTCTTCTAAGAATCTGTGAAGCCACATAATTTCTTTGCTTGCCTCCGTCATTGCTACATACTTTGCTTCCGTGGTAGAAAGTGAGACCACTTTCTGCAACTTTGAAGCCTAGCTTACTGCTATGCCTCCAACTGTGAAGACATAGCCAGTAGTGCTCCTTTGAGTATCTTTGTCACCTGTCATATCTGCATCAGCATACTCTTCTAGAAAAATATCAGTTCCTCCAAAATACAAAGCATTTTTTGTTGTCACTTTTAGATACCTAAGTTTCCACTTCACAGCTTGCCAATGCTCTTTACCTGGGTTATCCATAAACCTACTTACAACTCCCACTGCATGTGCAATGTCTGGCCTTGTCCAAACCATAGCATACATAAGGGAACATTCCACTGCATATGGAACTTTAGACATATAGGCTATCTCCTCTTGTGTCTTTGGACACATATCCTTGATTAGTTTAAAGTGACCAGCCAAAGGTGTAGAAACCGTTTTTGCATTTTGCATTGCAAACCTTTCTAGTACCTTCTTGATGTAATCTTCTTGAGATAGCTTTATTGTCTTCTTTGTCCTTCCCTTGATATCTTCATACCAAGTATCCTCTTTGCAGCACCTAAATCTTTCATTGAAAAAGATTTAGACAGCTCCTCTTTTAGGTCTTTGATGCCCCGCATGTTAGCACTTGCAATCAGCATGTCATCAACATACAACATTAGGATGATGAACTTCCCATCTCCCAAATTCTTTGTGTAGACGCGATGATCTAAGTTGCACCTTCTTAATCCATGATCTAACATCCATCGATCAAACTTCAAGCACCATTGTCTTGATAATTGCTTTAAACCATACAAGCTCTTCTTTAATCTGCAAACCATTTTCTCCTTACCTTTCACTTCATACCCCTTTGGTTGAAGCATGTAGATTTCCTCCTCTAAGTCACCATGTGGGAATGCCGTATTTACATCCATTTGCTCAAGATTTAGATCATGAGCAGCCACAAGGCTTAAGACAAGCCTAGTTGAGTTCATTTTTACAACAGGAGAAAATATTTCATTGAAGTCAATGCCTTTCTTTTAAGAAAACCCTTTTACCACAAGCCTAGACTTGTACCTTTTCTTCCGACCTTCTTCTTCCTTCAGCTTGTACATCCATTTGTTTTGAAGTGTCCGCTTACCTTTATGTACCTCAACCAACTCCCATGTTTGGTTGCGATGTAGTGAGTCCATCTCCACTTGCATGCTCTTCGTTAATTCTCCTTGGGATTCATGTTGCATAGCTTCTTTGTATGATTCTGGCTCTCCAGAATCTGAGATCAAGAGATGGTTGAAGGAAGGAACAAACCTTTCTGGAGATCTACTTGATCTTGTAGATCTTCATGGAATAGGTTGAGGCTCCTCATTTGGTTGACATTGTTGCACATTGTCACCATTTGCAGTCCTTGAGACTTCAGCATCCTCAAGCTCCATATACTCATCACATGGTGACTTTTGTTTGTTTTCTTTCCAAGTAATCTTTGTACATATTTTGTTCATTGAAAATTACATCCCTACTTCTAAAGATTTTACCATCTTCAAGATTCTATAGGTGATACCCAAAATCACCTTCTCCATAGCCAATGAAGAAACACTTTTTGGACTTTGCATTAAGCTTTGATCTTAGGATTCTATCTATGTGCATGAAAGCCTCACACCCGAATGGATAATTTACCGGTTTACCTGTCCATGCCTCTTTTGGAGCTCCCCCATCCAATGCCGTTGAGGGTGACCGGTTGATTAAGTACACAGACGTACTTACAGCTTCCCCCCAAAGCTCAAGTGGTAGGCCTGCATGTAGCCGCATGCTTCGTGCTTGCTCCATGATTGTCTTGTTCATCCTTTCCAGAATCCCATTTTGTTGAGGTGTCCTTGGGGTTTTCCTTTTCCTTTGAATTCCATTGCTAGCACAAAAACTTTCAAAAGCTTGGCTGCAATATTTGCCTCCATTGTCGGATATGAGGCATTTAACCTTGGTACCTGTTTCATTCTCCACAAAGGCTTTCCACCTTTCAAATATGGAAAATACATCGGACTTATTCATCATGACATAAACCCATGTTTTTCTGGCCGCATCGTCTATGAATGTTACATAGTACAATGAGTCACCAAGTGATGGTGTACTTGCAGGACCCCAAACATCAGAATGAACTAACTCAAGTTTCTTTTTTCTTTCATTTCTTGATTTTTGAAATTTTACCCTCTTTTGTTTACATAAACACAATCTTCACATAACTCTAAGTCCACTTCTTTCAAACCTGGCAAAAGCTTCTTTGTTTGAAGGATTTGCATTCCTTTGGCACTCATATGCCCAAGCCGGTAGTGCCACACCGTACTGTCAAGTTATGTAGTTGCTGCACAAGCTGAAGGTTGCATGCTGATAGTACACAAGTAAAGTGTACCGACCTTTTCTCCCTTGGCAACCACCAAAGATCCCTTTGAGATCTTCCACCGTTTGTTTCCAAATGCAATGTTGTGACCGTCATCGTCCAATTGTCCTATAGAGATCAATTTTTTGCGAAGAGAAGGAACATGCCTAACATGTTTAAGCTTCCATTCATTTCTGTTAGCAGTTTTGACAGAAACTGTACCTTTGTCGACAATCTCACAAGCTTCATCATCTCCCAAGTATACATACCCAAAATTACCTTTGGTGTAATCTTGGAAATGTTGCTTGTGTGGTGTCGCATGGAATGAAGCCCCAGAATCTACTATCCAGGAATTAGAGCATCTTGCTCTACTTTACCTGCCACATTGGCCTCCGATGTTGTCTTGTTGTCTTGAGACTCTGTCTCCTTCTTCTTCTTGGACCAACAATCCTTCTTGACGTGGCCCTTCTTGCCACAGTTCCAACATTCAAGAACTGACTTTGTGTGTGACTTGCTCCGTCTTGAGCGATCACGACCCTTTTGGTTTTTGAACCTCTCCTTAGGCCTTCTTTTGTTTCCATTGATAGTGCAGCACTTTATGATCCTCATGTGCTTCTCCTTTGCATTTCCTCGCTTAGGAGAACACCCACAACATCATCAAACTTAAGAGTATTTGTGCCAGAGATAGAATTACTTACCGCCATCACAAGGCTGTCCCAACTATTCGATAGAGATGATAGTATAAGGAGAGCTCACACTTCATCATCGAAATTGATTTTCACCGATCGAAGTTGAGTTATATTTGTGTTAAAGTCATTTAGGTGTTCTGCAACCAACTGAACCATTCTCTGCCATCTTTAGATTGAACAAGCGCTTCATGAGAAATACCTTATTGGATGCCGATAGTTTCTCGTAGAAGTCATCAATTGACTTCATCAAGTCCTCCGTGGTCTTCATCTTCGAAACATTGAAGACCACCATTTACGCCAAGCTTAACTCGATTGTTCCCAGTGCCTTTCGATCAAGGAAAATCCATGCTTCATCTTCCATCGTTGCGGGCTTCTTTGCAAGACCGCCTAGTGGCAAATCGAGGTCCTTCTGGTAGAGATAGTCTTCAATCTGCATCTTCCAATGTTGGTAGTTTTTTCTGTTCAACTTATCAATCTTGAGCTTCCCTTCCTCCGCCATAACTCCCACTCAATTCAAGGAATCCTTTCCTTGAGATAACTTAGCTACGAGAAAACCTTGCTCTGATACCAGTTGTTAGAAAATAAGACGTAGCTAAATAGATATTTGAGTAGATTACTTAATGGAGAGAGATAGATTTCACACACAAGAGATTATAGAGTAGAGAGAGAGAGAGAGAGAGAGAGAGAGAGAGAGAGTACACACGATATACGTGGATCACCCAATGTGGGCTACGTTCACGGGAAAGCAGCCACTCAATGGCTTTAATACTTCAAAACAAGAAGTAGTTTACAAAGGGATTTTACCCTTAATAGAGCTCCCGCCTTGCTTCACTCTCACCACCTCACACTCACCTTATTGCATCAATTTCACACTATGAAATGTGTGTAGAAATGGCCTCCTTTTATAGGCCAAAAGGGTTGCCCTTTCTCATGAGAGGCAGCCATGTGTAGCCTCCCTTGTGTAGATAAGTCCAGATCGGACCCTCCAATCCGCTCATGTGTGGCCGCCCTTGAGAAGACAAGTCCGCTTTTGAATTTGGCCACCAGCCATCAGCCACCGGCAATTGACTTCCGACCACCGGCCATCGGCCAACCGAGTGGTCGTTTTCCGACCACTTTCCGACCGCCGTCTGGCCACTTTTTGTCCGCTGTCCGGCCATAATAATCTGGGAGTGAAAATTTTGGTTTCCGGCAAGTGATTTTATTTTCCGGCGAGTTATTTTCCTTCATGCACGATGGATTCTCCTCATAATAGGGGCCTTACAAATGTGTGTTTTTAACACAGATAATCACAAGGGGTAAATCAGGCTCCATACTTAACAATTTGTCGACATAGCTTTGGACATGAAGCCTCAACTTCCCAATCAAGGGAGTAACGGAGGCTTGTTATCCCTTGAAAGCTGTGTTGGCCATTACAGTATCTTCCATCTCAAAATCTTGAATACTTAACTTGGTGGCCAACTCCATTGATATGAATTTGTGAGTAGAGCCAGGGTCAAACAAGATGACGGCATCATGCTCCCTTATCCTTCCCCAATCATAGGAGAGAGGTGATCCTTTGCAACGAGCATCCGCTTTTGGAGCTTCGATAGTGGAAGCTCTAGGAGTCTCATTGCGGGCATTTCTCTTGGGGCAAGAATGATAGCCATGTCCTTGCTCCTTACACTAAAAACATTGATGGTCCTTGCAAAAAGCTTCAAGATCTTCAAGAGAGAGTTTGTTTTTACCTTTGTAAATTCTTCTCCTTGGACCAATTATTGTTTTTGTTGTTACTGGAATTGCCTTTAGAAGAATTTTGGGCATTGGTTTTCCCTTTGAATCACTCTTGTCTTTGTTTTCCATAGGCTTGACATTTCGTCTAGCCCCTTGTTGGAAATTGATGCGCGAATCAACCACGGTGTGGTGGATTACTTCGGTCATAGAACCACCTAGGTCATTGAGAGTTGACGTACTCGGACATCTCTTCAAGTAGTCCTCCACAGAATTGTTTCTTTTACTCGACGAAGTCTATCTTTTGAAAGATAGTAGCCTTGAGATGTAAATCCCAAAACGTTTCCACATATTTGTGAATAGACTCATGGCAGAGAATCTTCAAACTTCTCCATTTGGTAGGCACTTTGTCCTTTGCATTGCTTGCAAGGAATTGCTTCATGATGGAAAATCATAGAGTTTTCATGTCTTTGGGGCTTCACCGTTGCCACGAAGGCTAGCCCACCATTGACCTCAAGGGGTGCACTATGTAATCATATTAATATACAATGTGAGTTCGATAGGAGGGGTTTTAAATTTTTTAAAAAATAGGCAATTTAACAGAGATACATTAAAATAAGGGAGATTTATATTCAATTTTGGAAAATTTTCTTAAAATAAGGGGTCATTTTATTCATTTAGACATGTTAAAAGAGGGGTTTTTCTAATACCTCGTGAACGCATGTTATATAGGGGGTACCGACTGGTGAACCCCCGAGCCATTGACGAGCCGATTTTTGGAAGTGCATAGCTACATGGAATAGCTTTGAGGACTCCTTGAAGCCCTTGTCTCCAAAGGCCTCATCAAATTTTTGGTCCATGAAGGTCAATACTTTGTCTGTAGCACCAAAGGTGCCATCGTAGGTGAGAAAAGGGATACTCTCTCCTCCCTCTTTGAACTTCTTAATATTTTGTGACCTTCACCATGCAGGGTAAGATTTGCGATGTCCTCCCCTCTTGTATTCTCTAGAAGAATAGCCATAGCTTTCGTCGGATGAGGAGGAAGGTGAAGAAGAAGGAGAAGAGGGTGATCTCTTTCTTGCCATTTTCTTATTTTGTTTCCTCTCTTCCCTGTTGGAGTGACGAGGAGAAGGACTGTGGGTTGAACATTTCCTCTTGGGAGGAGTTGGCGACCATCTAGACCGCCATCTTTTTGGAGCCACATCTTCAGAGGAACCTAGAGATTTACTACTTTTCTGTTCTTTGGATTCCTCCTCTCGTATGGAAGAGAGTCTTCTTTTGGGGGTCTCATCAATAGGCCTCCTAATCTCTCTCTCCTCTTGGAGAGGAAGGGAAATCCCATAAGCGTGAAGCTACTGAGTAACTTCGGCTTGCAAAGCAGGGTTCCTTCATGTGCAAAATCAAAGTTATCAATGTTCATTCTACTCTCTTGGTTATTGTTAGCCATGCTAACAGAAATTGTGTGTTTACTTAGTGTACTCTTTGGCAATTCAAAACCTTAGTTGCTACTCCTCTCAGTCTTTGAAAATCAGCACTTAAGCATCTACACCCACTGCTTGAATCGGTTAATTCTAAAGAGTAGTGGACTGCGTCCAATATTGCAAAATTGTCAAGAAATAGCTCCTTTCAGACTTCTTATGACTCAATAATGGTAAAGCCGTAGGCAAGTCTAAAAAGTAATTAAGGATTAATAGAGATGCTAAATTGCACCAACTCTCTCTCTCTCTCTCTCTCTCTCTCTCTCTCTCTCTCTCTCTCTCTCTCTCTCGCTCGCTCTGTGTGTAACATTTAATGGTCTAGTAACTTGTGTGTAGCAGAAAATAACATAGACATAGTGAGCATTTCATTAAAATAGATTCCTAATGAGCATAGCAAGAGTGCTTGGATGGAGAGAGCAACAAAAGCATAACACCTAGTTAGATAGGCATGAAAAATACTTCAAAAAGAGAGAGAAATTAAGCTATTGGCAACAGTTGATGATCGGATTTTTCATGCAGCCGGTCCCCCTCCAAAAGACCTTGTATTCTAGGTTTCCCCCATCAAGGGAGACATTTTACAATACAGTACTTTGTTCTCCTTCAATAACTTGTTGAGCAATGAAGATGGAAGCTTCAAGCACCAAGCTCACACTTGAAAACACAACATTAACTCCCTCACAGTCTTAGATCCCAGAACTCACACACCTTCGAAGATGGTGAGAGCTAGCAGGGTATGAGAGTAGATAGAGAGGAAGAAAAGGTATTCTTACAAGAAAGAAGTGTATCTCCTCACATAATCACTCATAAGAGCTTTCCCTTAAAGTTTGATAAGGAGAGAGAGTCTTCTTTGCTTTATACATGAGAATGTGTGTGTATGTGTGTGTGATAATGCCTTGCCAAAATCAGCCCTCTCTCTCTCTTGGTCGACCCCTCTTGATTTTTACTCATGCTAGCATCCCATTGGACCCTCCGAAGCTTAGCCAATGATAATTAAGAAGCATAAGTGATAGCCTTGTGACATGTGGTCCCATTTTGTGAGAGATTTAGGTAATTAATTAATGCAATTAAACTCTCATTGGATCCTTTGGTCTTCTGGCCAATAGGAATCAAGCAAGCCATTGGGCTCTTGAATGCTCATTGTATCCCTTGGGAGACTGTCCAATAGTCTTCTAGAGAGATTAATTTCTATTGGTTCTTTTATCAAGTGTTTTAAAATGAATTAAACTAAATGTACTCTAGCCTAATTCTCATTGATCCACCTCTATGGCCATCCAATAGGATTTGAATGCACCTTGGGGGCAACTGGGCTAGGGAGCTGACATGTGTTTCCCATTCCCTTTGTGCAAGGAAAGCTTGCTAGAGTGTGTGTGTGTTTTACTCTCTCATCCCCTACAAGAAAGGCTCACCCCCTCCTATCTAGGGATATATGAAGACTTTAGGGTCTTCACATAAGCATCCAATTTGCCCTAGGTTTTGACCATTGGACCTAACCTTTGAATTTTGGAACCTTAGCATTTTGGAAGTCTAAATGGGCTGAACCATAGGGTTTTTGAAGCCCATTGTTGCACATTACTCTTTTGCAGATGGCCCCCCTTTGGATCCCTATTTTCCCTCCTTTGGATCCCTACTGCAGGCGGTTTGCCAGCTTAACCAATATTCTAGATTTTTCTCCTTTGGTGGGTGAAAGCATGTTAACCTGTCGCGCTTTTTGTGCTAGTTAGCAGTTTCAAGTTAGCACATCTTTGAAAAGTTGGGCGTCCGGTAAATTTTTTACAAATAATATCAAAATTTGTCGGAGGTTCTACATTTGGATTCCTTGTTTCAAGTGCTTTCTATTGATATATCATATGTCATAGATCTTGGAGATGTAGCTCAAGTTATTATACTAGTTAGCATATGTCAAAATTGTGCTAGTTAGCATTGTCCGGGACATGAAAAAGCATGACAGGTTAACATGCTTTCACCCTGGTACTTTCCCATATTAAATGATCAGTTTAACATGAGAAAATCATTCAAGGGAATTAGATATTAGTTATTATGACATTATCTCTCTCTTGAAATCATAGTCGTCCTTGACTATGGGGTAGAGAAGATAAAGCCTATTCATTAGTCCTTTTTCTAGCAGGTAGAGGATCCCTATCTCACCCTACGACATCGTTCCAGAATGGATGACTAATCCATTTGGTGCTTGAGAGCCTCAGCTTCCGCAAGCATGTCTGCACATTAGTCTTATGAATTTTCCATAGTAGAGTGACAAGCTTTACTTGGTGTTTGGAAGATGTTGTCTCCACAAACTTAATCCTAAGCATGCATACTACTTAACACTTGTGCACAATAAAAAAAAAGAGAGTCTTATAAGACAAAAACTTGGTTCATTTAAATATTTGTACATTTGCTTACTCTAGGAAAGCATTGTAAGCATTGACAAGGTTTAGTTATCCTTTAATTGTATGCCTTGCATCCATCTAGCATCTTCAAAAGGATAGTTCTTAAACTTAATAAGATATCGTTGGATAATCTTACCACCTTTCAATACCTTGTCTTCATGTCGGAGAATGGACTTGGGCTGCAGAACCTCTTCTTGGTCCTCGATCTCCGGTGAGTCTTCAATAGTTGGTTCTTGAGGTGGCTCTCCTTTGTAAGGCTTTAGTAGGCTCACATGAAAAGTGTTGTGTATGAGCCAATGACTGGGCAACTTGAGTTGATAGGCCATTTCATTGATTGGTCTAAGAATCTGGAAGGGACCATAGTACTTTTTACTAACTTAGCATAGTACTTTTGGTGTCCCGTAGGATTCTTGCCTGTTGTGTGCCTTAATCGAGCCTTGGGAAATTTAAGTAAGACCCAATGATTTCCTTTAAAGGCTTGGGCTCTTCTGTGCTTATCAGCAACAGCCTTTTGCCTTTGCTTTGTGAGATAGAGATAGCATCCTTAATCTTTTGGAAAGATCCTTGTAAGTCTCGGCTATACTCATCTGCATCAAAGATCTTCCCATGTACTTTTGAGTAACAGGGGACTTTTGGATCTTCCCTCAATTACCTCAAAAGGTGCTTTTCCCGTGGAGATATATACAATATTATTGTTGGTATACTCCACTAAGGGTAAATAATTCTCCCATTGGGACCTTTGATCTACTTGTGTTACATAGGATTTTAGTAGATCAAGAATTGTTAGGTTAGCTATTTTACTTTGGCCATCCGTTTGCGGGTGATAGGCCGAAGAGAAGTTTAGCCTTGTTCCTGAATTCTCAAAGAGACCCTTTCAGAAATTACTGGTCATTCTAGAATCTCTATCCAACACTATGGACATTAGCAAGCCATGGTACGTGAAAATTTGTGATATGAAGAGGGTTGCCATTTGATGGGCTTTGATAGTCTTTTTGACAGGTATAAAATGAGATTGTTTGCTAAATCTGTCTACTATCGTCCATATTCCCGTATTCCCATGGATAGACTTGGGGAATCCAAAGATAAAATCCATGGATATGCTCTCCCATGGTGAATTAGGGATGGAGAAGGTTGAAGAAATCTAGGTTGCTTCCCTCTATCAAACTTCGTCTTTTGGCATACCACACATTTAGAAACATACTCTTATATGTTTGCTTTCATGGCACGCCAATAGAAATATGTTTCATTCCCTTTTAGGGTAGACTAAACCCCTCTATGCCCCGCATAAGTAGGAGCATGAGATTCATACATTACTTTCTCACATAGTGAGTTAGGAACGCATAGTCTATTGCCATAGAGAAGATAACCATCTTGTAAAGTAAATCGTTCCTCTTTCTTCCCTAGTGCAAGGGATGCAATCACATCTCTAAAATCGCGATCAATAGCATACTCATCTATCATAGAAGATAGATCATTGTGAGTTGCTATGGAGACCGCATTCACTCTTGGTCATCTTGAGAGTGCATCGGCTACTTGATTATGCTTGCTAGCAATGTGAGCAATATTAAAATGAAATTGCGAAAGGAAATTTGCTCACCTCATTTGTTTGTCAGAGAGCTTGGTCTGTTTCATGAAGTACTTAAGGCTTTGGTGATCCGTCCACAGAATGAAAGGAGTCCCCAATAAATAGTGCTTCCAGGAGTCTAAGGCATATAGAAATGTGAGGAGTTCCTTTTCATATATGCCTAGAGCTTGCTCAACAGGGTCGAGCCTTCGACTTTCATAGGCTATGGTGTGCCCTTCTTGGAGCAAAAGAGCTCCAAGGCAATCACCACAAGCATCACATTGTACCTCAAATGGATTTGATAAATCTGGTAGTGTCGGCACAAGTTGAGAGATAAGTTTTTCTTCAAGATTTTTGAAAGCATTGTTCTCCTTGGCAGACCATGTATTTCTTTGTTAGGTCATGTAATGGTCCCGCCATTTGTGAGGACTTTTCTATGAAAAGTCTATAGTATGCACACATACCTATAAAGCTTCTTAGTTCATGTAGATTCCTTGGATTAGGCCATCCTTTTATTACCTCTATCTTTGATGGATCCATTTGGATGCCATCTTGAGAGATAACAATACCTAAATACTAAATCTCTTGTAAGAAAACTTCACTTTTCTTTTGATTAATATAAAGTTTATTTTCTTAAGACTTGAAATATTACCTGGAGATGTTGCTTGTGTTCGTCTAATTAATTAGAGTAGATGATGATATCATCAAAGAACACTCCAGTAAAGGTTTAGTGAGGCCTAAATAGCTTCTCCATCAAGCGGTTAAATGTGGTTGTTGCATTGGTCAAGCCAAAAGGTATGACAATGTATTTGTAAAGACCAAAAGTAGTGAAAAATGCGGTCGTTACAATGTCTTGATCGACTATCCTTATTTGATGGTAGCCACTTTTTAGGTCAATCCTATTGAAGTAGGTCGACCCTTGCAGCTTATCAAATAGGTCTTCTATCCGTGGAACGGGAAACCTATTTTTGATAGTGATCCTATTTAGTGCTCTATAGTTGACACACATACGATATGTGTCGTCTTTCTTTTGCACTAATAACATGGGTGAACAAAATGGAGATGAGCTAGGCCTAACCATGCCCTTCTCAACTAACTCATGCACTTGCCACATAATCTCCTCTTGTTGAGCTTGAGAAAATCTATAAGAAGGTTTATTAGGTGGTGAACTTCCTGGAAGAAGTTCAATTGCATGGTGATCATTGCCTCGTTTAGGAGGTAGTTCAGAAGGGTTGTCATCAATAAAAACATCTTGAAATCCCTTGAGAAAATTGCATAACTCTAATTCTTTGTGATTGTTTATTTTTTCTTTTGCTAAAGCATTAGGTTCATTTTGAGAATCTTTATAAAAAATCATGTACACGGAAATAGAGCTCTTTATTGACTTATTGAAAGCTTGTGTATGTACAATGGGTATGGTGTTACCCAAGTCCTTAGCATCTATGTACATATCTTTTTCCCTGAACCTAAAGTAGATTGTCCTTTCAGGGAATTTAACATTGGCAGCCATGCAATCAAATCATGGTGCCCCTAGGCTTACATCCTCGTGCTTCAGAGGAGAGATAAAGAAGTCCTCTTTGTCCACATAGCTTTGGACATGGAGCCTCAATTTCCCAATTAAGGGAGTGATTGAAGCTTCTTGCCCCTTGAAAGCACCATTGGCGGGTAGGACATCTCCCATCTCATATGCTTGGATTCCTAGCTTGGTGCCCAAATATGTGGATATAAAATTGTGAGTAGAACCACGGTCAAAGAGAATAAAAGAATCATGTTCTCTTACCTTTCCCCAAGCATGGCATAGAGGAGATCCTTTGTAGTGAGCATCCTCTTCTTGGATTTTGACCAAGGTAGCTCTAGGAGGATCATTTCATGTATTCTTGTGGGGGCAAGCACGGTAAGCATGCCCTTGCTCCCCGCACTTGAAACAGCGGTTATCTTTACGATAACGCTCAAGCTCTTCAAGAGAGAGTTTATTTTTGCCTTTATAAAATCCCTTCTCCTTACCTTTTTTTTGTTGGCATTGCCTTTATGACACTTTTGGACATTGTCCTTTCCCTTAGGATCATTATTATAGTCCTTGTTCTCCATGGGCTTAAGATTTTTCTTAGCCCCTTGTTGGAAATGGATTTGTGAAGCCACCATGGTACAGTGTCTGATCGCAGATATGGTGCATGGCCTTTGGGAGTTGACATAATCCACCATATCTTCAGTGAGACCCACACAAAATTGTTGTTTTTTCTCTCCAAAATGTTGAGGTAGGAGAGCTATGGTGGATGCGGTCTTGCAAGCATGGCGTGCAGCAGAAGAAACGAGAGAGAGAGAGAGAGAGAGAGAGAGAGAGAGAGAGAGAGAGAGAGAGAGAGAGAGAGAGAGAGAGAGAGAGAGAGAGAGAGAGAGAGAGAGCAGGTCGACACGATACACAAAGGAAAGGCTATGCTTTGTATTGTAAAACTTTGTAAACATCCCTTACAATATAAAAGCCAAAATTGCCATGCACAACCTGAACTCCAACTGAAGCTACCTACATGCTTCATAAAGGGGAGTTTCCCACAGGCTAGATGCACACTGGGCTTGCATACCCACACAACCCCCCCCCCCCCCCCCCCCCCCCCCCCCCCCCCCCCCCCCCCCCCAAGCCCAAACCACTGAAAATGGACTCAAAACAGACCATTGCAGAGTCCAATCACTTGAAACTATGAGTAGAAGTCCCCTCCTTGACTATAGCATAGGTGTGTGTGTGTGTGTGTGTGTACTTCCCTCAAACAACCATCAGTATGAGACATACCAGAACCCGACCAAACAACAAAGGGTGGTCTTACCACTTTATTTGTGGCAGTGTCTATAACCTTGTACAAAATGTTGACATGGCAATAACCAACAACTGATAACCATAGATCTATGACATTAAAATAGGAAAAATAATCTTTGAACTTTGCCTATGTTGTTATACCATGGTATAAGTATTCTTACTATCGTGTTTCCGTGCAGTAGCCCATGCAATATCCAAACAATCTATGAACTTCCACTTGAGCTTGAACCATTTGATTGAATTGTAGGTTCAAATCGCCAAGGTCCAATTGATACCATTATTTACTTTTGCCTTCATTTACCTTTGTGCATGTAGCCAACAAGCTACCACAACAAAGTTTCAAAGTAGGACACCTTTTGTTGGTCCAAATATCTGGTCCGAATCTCTAGCACCGACATGAAGCCTTGCACTTGCAACTCGCGGCGTTTTGTGATGCACACTCTCCAACTACGTGTTGCAGATTACCCTTTGAGAAGCTATGTGTGACTACCCACTTGGTCAAAAGAAAAAGACAAAAAATAAACCTAAATGTAATGTAGTGTGGAAGGATAAAAAATGAGAACGATGATGTCAATGGTGACTCTGCAGACGACGCTACTGACGGTTTCGCTTCAGAGCAGCGACTAGAGGCCAAGTTAGCAGGGGAGATTGAGTCGAATTGTCATCAGAAAGGCAGGATGGCTATGTTGATGGCGGGATTTCTTGGTTTGCTGTAGGTCATTCAACCACCTCTCTCCTCTCTAAGAGGGCGCTCCCGCGTTGTGTACCGAACCAAGATCAAGAGCATGGGCTCTGATACCATATGTTGAGATAGGAGAGCTATGGTGGATGTAGTCTTGCAGGCATGGCGTGCAACAAAAGAAATGAGAGAGAGAGAGAGAGAGAGAGAGAGATAGAGAGAGAGAGAGAGGAAAAAAACGCTATGGTTTGTATTGTAGAACTTTGTAAACATCCCTTACAATATAAAAGCCAAAATTGCCATGCACAACTTGAACTCCAATTAAAGCTACCTGCATATTTCATAATGGGGAGTTTCCCACAGGCTAGACGCACACTAGGCTTGCATATCCAACCATCTTTTTGAAAAATGTGGCTTTGAGATGTAAGACCCAAAAATTGTTTACATATTTGAGAATAGATTCGTAGGGAGAAAGCTTCAAGATTCGCTATTCGATGAGTACTTTGTCTTTGGCATTGGTAGCCAAAAATTGCTTCATGATGGAAGCTCTTAAAGCTTTCCATGTTCGTGGAGCTTCACTGTTTGCATGTAGGCTAGACCACTATTGTCTGGCGGACTTTTGAAAATGCATAGCTACATGGTGTAGCTTAGACAACTCCATGAAACCCTCATCTCCAAACGCCACATTGAATTGTTGAATGAAGGCCAAGACTTTGTCCGTAGCACCAAAGGTGCCATCATAGGTAAGGAAAGAGATGTTCTTTCCTCCCTCTTTGAACTTTTGAGCTTGGACGGCCTCTTCCACATGGCATAGGATTTCCTATGGCCTCTTCTTTTTGGTGGTTCAAAAGATGCACCGTCGCTTTCTTCAGAAGATGAAGAATTTGAGTAAGATGGAGAAGAGGGTGACCTCTTTCTCGCCTTTTTCTTGCCTTGTTCCTCCTTATCTGCACCATCACTTTCTTCATAAGAGGAAGAGAATGAAGAAGATGGAGAAGAGGGTGACCTCTTCCTCGCCTTTTTCTTATCTTGTTTACTGTCATCCCTCTTTCAATGAGAGTGTGCGATGGTCTTCTCCGTTTAGGAGGTGATGGAGAGCGTTTTTCCTGCCGTCTTTGTGGAGCCATCTCCACCAAGGTGGCAGAAGACTCACTTCCTTCTCGTTGTTTTGGTGGGGGCTCTTGAGTTCTCCTTTGGGAAGGAGATGTGTTGTCAAGTAGTAGATTTTTGATCCCTTAGTACGCATCCTCTTCTTCTTCCAGAATCGGAGATAGGGCTCTTTTGGAAGTCTCACAAGGAGGCTTCCTAGGTACTCTCTCTTCAAGGTGGGCAGTTTGGAGAATCCCATGAGCACATAGCTGCCATTGCACTTCACTTTGGAGGGATGGGTTTCCCATGGCTTGTTGAAGCCTGGAAACAAGGTAGTTAACAAGCATAGGGGCATCATTAGTAGCCTGCTCATTAGCAAAATCAAAGCTATCAACATTAATTTCACTCTCTTTACTATTGTCAGCCATTCTAATATTTTTAAGGTGTACTTTGGCACTTCAAGCCTTAGTTTCTACTCCTATTAACCCATTTAGAAAAGCACTCAAGCTCTTGTACCTGTGGCTCAAATATCATTAATTGCAAGGAATAGAAGAGAGGGTCTTTCAACACAAAAATAGTACCGGCTCCTATCAAGCTTCTCATAGCTCAATAATGGTTAAGCTGTAGGCAAGCCCCATAGGTCTCCACTATTAAGACCATAACTCTCGGCGGTGATGCCCCCTTATTTGCACAAAGTAGACGCACTGCAAGGTTGAAAAATTCCTATTTTACTTACTCAATTGCAATTAATAATACCAACCATTTAAAGTTAGCTTGAGAACCTCCCTTCTTGAGCAAGAAAAGAGAGACCTTGTGCTCTGACACCAATGTAACATTTAATGGTCTAGTAACTTGTGTATAGAGGAAAATAACATAGACATAGTGAGCATTTCATTAGAATAGATTCCTAATGAGCATAGAAAGATGCTTGGATGGAGAAAGAAACAAAAGCATAACACCTAGTTAGATAGGCATGAACAATACTTCAAAAAGAGAGAGAAATTAATCTATTGACAACAATTGAGGACCGGATTTTTCATGGAGCAGGTCCCCCCTCCAAAAGGCTTTGTATTATAAGTTTCCCCCATCAAGGGAGACATTTTGCAATACAATACTTTCTGTTCCTTCAAGAACTTGCTGGTGCAATGAAGATGGAAGATTCAAGCACCAAGCTCACACTTGAAAACACAACATTAATTCCCTCACGGTCTCAGACCCAAGACCTCACACACCTTCAAATATGGTGAGAGCTAGTGGGGTATGAGAGTAGATCGAGAGGAAGAAGGAGTATTCTTATGAGAAAAAAGTATATCTCCTCAAATAATCACTCATAATAGCTTAGCATAGTTTAGTAATTAGCATGGTAGAGGAGATGAGCATGCATTGGAGCTTGGCTCTTGGTTGGATTTGCATCATAAAGACAAGAGTTGTTGGTGTAGGCCTCCCTTCTCACAAGCTTGGAGTAGGTGATGAGCTTTCCATTAAAGCTTGAGAAGGAGAGAGAGTATTCTTTGCTTCACACATGAGATTGTGTGTGTGTGTGTGTGCGCGTGCGCGCACGTGTGTGTGTGTGTGTGTGTGTGTGTGTGTGTGTGTGTGTGTGTGTGATAATGCCTTGCCAAAATCAGCCCCCTCTCTCTTGGTCGACCCCTCTTGATTTTTACTCATGCTAGCATCCCATTGGACCCTGCAAAGCTTAGCCAATGATAATTAAGAATCATAAGTGATAGCCTTGTGACATGTGTCCCCCTTTCCCTTTTTGTGAGATCTTTGGGTAATTAATCAATGAAATTAAACTCTCATTGGACCCTTTAGTCTTCTGACCAACATGAATCAGGCAAGCCATTGGGCTGTTGAATGCTCATTGGACCCCTTTGGAGACTCTGTCCAAGAGTCTTCTATAGAGATTAATTTCGATTGGTTCTTTTATCAAGTGTTTTAAAATGAACTAAACTAAATGTACTATAGCCTAATTCTCATTGGTCCACCTCTATGGCCATCCAATAGGACTTGAATGCACCTTGCGGGAAATTGGGCTAGCGAGCTGACATGTGTCCCCCATTCCATTTGTGTAAGGGAAGCTTGCTAGAGTGTATGTGTGTGTTTCTCTCTCATTCCCTACATGAAAGGCTTGCCCCCTTCTATCTAGGGATATGTGAATACTTTAGGGTCTTCACATAAGCATCCAATTTCCCCTAGGTTTTGACCATTGGACCTAACCTTTGAATTTTGGAACCTTAGCATTTTGGAAGTCTTAATGGGATGAACCTTAGCATTTTGGAAGTCTTAATGGGATGAACCTTAGGGTCTTTGAAGCCCATTGTTGCACATTACTCTTTTGCAAATGGCCCCCCCTTTGGATCCCTATTTTCCCTCCTTTGGATCCCTACTGTGGCTGGGGTCTGCCAACTTAACCAATATTCTAGCTTTTTCTCCCCTGTACATCCCCATATTAAGTGATCAATTTAACATGAGAAAATTATTTAGGAGAATTAGATATTAGTTATTATGACACTCTCCTTTTCGCGTCTCTCTAATAATTGAGCTAAGAGCATGCCTTAACTATATAGGCCAATTAAAATTGAGATTGACCATGACAAGTGCCAAAAGTGCTTTGCCTACATGTCATTCAGTGGTTGATTTGACCGTCACATGTGTACTTCCACAACCCAATCATTGCCACGTGCTCGTACAATAAGTCCCTTTTCCCTCCTGACACGCATGCTTTGCCAACATTCTTAGGTTACTGATCAACTATTGTTTTTGGGTTTTGGGGGGGTCTTCAAAACGTTTTCTCCCACCAAAAGAGAAAAGGACTCAATAAATTAAAAAACCTTGCCGATTTTACACTCAAATTTTGCCCCTTTTCTACAAGGCAAGCACAGTCTAAATTTTGGAACTTTTACCCATGAGAACTATACTAATGGCTAATCCAATTGACGGTTAAATGGTACCAACAATGTTGTATAGCATTGTGTTTGTGTTTGTGTGTGTGTGTGTGTGTGTGTGTGTGTGTGTGTGACACACACACACACACACACACACACACACACACACACACACACAGAGGGAGAGGGAGAGAGAGAGAGAGAGAGAGAGGAGAAGAAGCAGATTGTTTTAACGTCATAGGAAACTATCCCAAGAGACCTTAAAGATCTATCCGACAAGGAGAGTTTAACTCAAGGCCTCTTATTCAAGAGGGAAATGGCATAATAAATCTACCACACTTGGGTGATAGAAAGGTTATACCACTTTCTTATTAGAGAGAGAGAGAGAGAGAGAGAGAGAGAGAGAGAGAGAGAGAGAGAGAAGGGAGGAGGGGGGTGACACCCCTGATCCAGTAGAATGTTAGTCCACACAAGTGTTGCAATAGGATATCCACACAAAGTGAAATTCAATCAGTCAGTCATGAGCACCACCAAGAAATATCAACACTCTGCCAAACTACGCTCTAGTCAAGGTATTCCACCATCCTACGGTAATATTTTGTGTATGTGCTACTTGTAAGGACCAAGGTCAGACCATAAGTCTAGCGACAAATATCGGCAAGGGACTTAGAATAAAAGGTATCATTTATATTACTTTAAATCCACTAGTGCCAAACATTATGAGTTACATGTACAAGAACAAAGGCTTGATATGCAAATGAAGTGCTATGATGCTAGAGTTTAGGCTGAGAATTTAGGCAAAGAATACATAATAGTTGATTGAGGACTCCATAGCCACTAGTACCACTCCAACCTACTAAGGGAAGTGAGAGAGCTAATATCAAATGGCATCAACAATAGATTCTTCCCCAAAAAAAATGCATCATGCCACCGTACTATCTCCTACCATTGATCAACGTAAAAAGAACTTTGAAACATGTTGAGGTAGGTTCAAAGAAGGTAGGTGTTTCAGAGGCGTTGTTGCCTTCACACACTTTTTATCAAGGTCATCTGCATTCAGTTGCCTTCACACACTTGTTATTAAGGTCACCCACATCCCGTGATGTATAGATGGGTCATCTATGAGAAAAAACTATACAATAATGCTCTCCCAATGGTCTTAAGATTTTTCAAATTTTAAAAAGCCTAATTAAACAAAGAACAGAACCAACATTAGTCAAAACTTAATGGTTTTATTAGAATATGATAGCAATATAGCTCGCCCATTTTCGTGATTAAAAGAAAAATGTAGCCATGTCAGTCTCACTATTCTCCAAGTAGGATAACCTATGAAGTTACATCCTAGTTGATGCTACTAAACCAAGGTAAGGAGTCACAAAGGCCTATTGAAGCTTCTTAAGGCCTACTAAAATTAAGTAAAGATGAGAGTTATGGGAAGTAGGTATAAATGACCCCTTACAATCACGTGGCATATTGTTGTGTTTCGATATAAAATTGTATTGTCCATTATACACAGATAATCACAAATGCCTTTATATGGTTGGGGAGTGTTTGATTTAGTTCAAATGCTCTAGAATAAAGAGCGTTGAATATTTATGTGAAAGGGTAGACCCTTTAAGGACTTAAATTGTCTTATATGTTCCGGAGGGCTCCACTTAAATAACCAAAAACAAGTTTAATCAATACAAGAAATAATAAAGTTTTAGATGTACATTAACTCTCTTCTTCGTTAAGGCATGTTTTACAAACCCAACGAGGTGAATGACCCACATTGGAATTTTAAGACAAAATGAAATAAAAAAGAAGTAAAATAAAAACAATAAATTAAAGAAACCCATTTACAAATTAAAACAAAAGAGTATTTTAATGCTTTCATAAGAAAAGGTAGGTCTAATCAACATAGGAAATAATAAAACAATTGAATGAAATGGACCTTTATGAGGTCCTTAAAGAAAAAACTCTTTCAAACATTAAAATATTACCAAAGAATTCATTGAGTCAATATTTCACATCATGGGATCAAACACCGATGAATGCACTCCTTAACCCGGCCCTTGATTTCTAAGTACTTTTGAACAAGCCAAAAAGTTGAAGCTTAATATAATGCTTATACTAAGTTTAAATATTAAATTGTACCAAAATAGTAACTAACATCACCAACAAGGATTCTTTAAAAACCATTGTATTCATAGTAGCAACCTGAAAATCAATAGGTTAGCTATACACATTATACTCACGTATGAACTACGTTGAGAGAGAGAGAGAGAGAGAGAGAGAGAGAGAGGACGAGAGACACATGATTTGCGCTTCCAAAGACTTATTCATATTGAGGACAAGTTACATATGAATAGGTGAGACAAAGTTAGTTAGAATGAACCATATATACCCCCAACATCCCCATGCAAACAAAGGTCTCTAACTCTTGATGAAAAACCCCTTAGGGAGTACAAGGAAAAAACCCAATCCCCTTTACAAATGTGAAAACATGACTCAAAAGTAATACGGGAAAGTGAATTGTGTACTTATGTACATGTATACAAGTGATCAAGACACCGCAATGTACCAATGTGAAGTTAGCATGGTGCATGATGTCGCTATAAGATTACAATGACTTATGTACAAAGCTATCATAATAGTAGAGAGTCTAATCTAGAAAGAGTGAAGCTTAGGCAACTCCAAGCTTCGAGCGCAAGAGAATGAAGTGTGAGTCATTCAGGCATTTGGTAAAATTATATGCAATCATGTGATCACTCAAAAAATGTTCCGTCATGATAGTACCTTTGTGTACTTGATATTGGACATAATGATAATGCATAATAATATGCTTTGACTTATTATATTGTACGTAGTCCTTTTCAAGACGAAAATGTGCGCTCCTTGCCGCACTGTCGAAGCAAGGGACTTGCCGATACACCGTGTGCGAGCCACAAATGGCTCCAAGCACACAACAAGACTAATCTAGCAAGCTCAAAAGAGGGCAATGGTGTGTCACTCACCACTCTATGCTTCTGCCGTGGAGGATTCCTCGCCGCGATTAAGAAGAAGCTGCAGTCGTGCCGCGCTCAACCGCTTCGCCGCCGTCGTGCCTTCGTAATACTCGATCGCACACACACTCTCCCTCTCTCTCTCTCTCTCTCTCACACACATACACACACACACGAGGAGGTGAAGAAGAAGAAGATGGAGATGGAGATGGAGCAAGAGCACTCTTCTATTGCACAAATGAGAGAATAAGTGAATTTTAGGTTTAGTTGGCTTTTATATGAGCTCACCCCATTCACACTTGGGCGCCCATGCTTAGCCAACTAATCCCTTGAATGTCCCAGTTAGAGTGCGCCTCTCATCGGCGATCACTCTTACCCTTTTCCTATTGGTCCGACAAGCCCGGTACCTGACTCTACCAAATACATAATACACGTCCGTCGTAGGTGATGGGGTGTCCGTGAGCCGTGAGGGTTAACATGCCCCCCTTCCTGATGTAGATTCCGTCCTCAGAAGCTATTGAGTTGAAGCTCATTCGTCGAGGTGGAAGAGCATTTGAGATGAATGTCCTTAGCCTTCTTCAGTCACTGCAAAATCAAACAACATTGGCACAATCATTGCATTCTCATAAGTGATTAAAAAGCATATGCAGTTGTAGGTAGACAAATTGATTGGTAAAAGAATTTCAAACAATTTGTCAGCAATGAACATTAAATTGCAATGTAATCAAATGCATAAACAGATGTAAAGGTAAAAAATTAAACAAGTATGGGGTCGCTAATTTGACGGTCGAAAGGCACTAGAGATCGAATATTAATACCATGGGTAAGCTTCTTAATTTTCTGTGGTCAATTAAGTTGTTTAATCGCGAGAGCCAAGTATTCATGTTCGAGGGCTGACTAGAGGCTATATCTAGAAGACCTTGTAGTTAAGCTACCATAAAAGGAATTTCTCATGAAATCATCGCCTGACTGATTACTTTTTCTTTGACCCCCCAAAGTCTTTTCACAGTGATTCAATTAAGATGTGCGTGCTTATTTTGCATGCCTTGGGTTTTTTGCTTTTCAAGTAAAAGCGCCCATACTGGGAACCTCTAGGGCTCTAGTACCATAGGAAATACATGTGAGTGAAGTACCAAATCAAGCTGAGATTTCTCTTCCAGCTTAAGATTTTACAGTGTTGCACTTTGATTTTTTGTTTGTTCATTTTCAACATTTTAATTTTGTAACTTTGGGGGGTCATATAACATTGATACACCTCCCCAGGCTCATCACACTAGTAAACTCCCTTTATAATACTTAAGCTAAAGGTCAATAGGGTCAAGCCCACTAGAAAGCCCTAGTACATTTCACACAATGCTGCCTAAATCGGATTAAGAACCGAAGTAACCATTAATTATTAGGAAGGCATTCCCCATGGTATTAAGAGAAGATCTCTAACACCTAACTTGGTCAAACTAGCTTAGTCGGACTTCTTGATTTTTAAACCTAGACAAGTGATTATGACAAAAAATTACATTGAATTAAATGTTTGATACTAAGCAAATGCGGTGAATATTAGGCTACCAATCACAATTAAAGCAGACAATCATAGATGCAAAAAAGATAAGGGGCAATGCTAATGGACAAGAAACACCTGTTTGTGTCGATGGTCGCGCTTGATTTGAAGAGTGAGTCGAGATAAAGATTCCATGAAGGTCCAAATCCTATCAATAGCAACACGCTCCTGTACACACTAGGAAACAAAAGGAATACCTCCAGGAGGCACATTAGTGGGAAAAGGTACCAACACTTATTGAACACAACAAAAAACATAAGGAACCCTAACCTAATTATTTGCACCCCCCTAGAGAGTCAAGGGAATAGGATATTGTAGAGGTTGGGGGGAAACCCTAAGGCTAAACCCCTATCCTCGTCATCGAGATAAACAAAGTCATCATCCATGAGACCATATGTGCCATCCGTGTAGTCGTGTAAATTTTCTTCTTCATCATAGGTGCCCATGTTTACTAAGAAGGTCACTAGATGCCTATAGTCATCTTGGTCAAAAGGGTAGGCTTGTGCAATGGGAGAAACGCTCTCTACTAAGTATGGATCAAACGTGGTCAAGAGACATATCAGCCATTCTAACTCCTCAAAATTCCTCTCACATGCTAGCGTACCTATCAAATCCCATTCACATGCAAGCACTGGAAAGACCATGTGAAATATTTGTGAAAAGTAACGAGGGTACCTCTCACCCAAGGCAGGAGTGGATGACTCTAGCGTACTAGCCATATCTGTACATGCAAATAGATGATGGTTAGAGTGCAAATATTACAAGGGTCGTGTTCTTGTGCATAATTTGTTTTTATGATTTGTGTTATGGCTCTTGCTCTTTTACTTTTTTATCTTGTTTTTGTGAGTATAAGGATTTATATATACATTCCCTAAGATCGGAGATTAAGAGGTCAGGGAGAAAGGTTGAGAGGGAAGCAAGTGAATGATGGATGTCCACAAACACTCCCCCCTTCCTTGGGTAGATCATACCGTTTGAAATGATGTCGTCACCCTTTGAAACCAATTGTTCCAGTTGGTAATAGGTGAGGATTTTTGCCAGTAGTTTTCTATTACCCTAGGTGCCTTGTCAAGTTGCAAGGGTGGTAAGGTACTCTCCCAGGATCGAACGTGAAGTGGTTCATCATGTGATTCTTGAACACTGGGAGGTGTGGATTCTTTTGTAGCTTCATGGAGGTCCACTACTATAGATGGAGGCTGTGTAGAAGCTTTTACCTCTATGGATGTATTACATGAGGAGCTAGAAGCTTCATGGAACTCCCCCCTTCCTGAGCTAGGTGGAATAAATTGGTTTTGCCTTGGAGCCCAAACTAGCTCTGGACTAGGTGTGTAGCATTCTGTGATCTTTCCCTTCCCACGGTCTGCCATTGGCTTTAGCGTTACACTGTTTGACTCATATGGGTTTGTTGTCGATAGGGAAGGACACATTTTACGTTTAGGTACCCAAATTTTCTCATTTCCATCATAGTAGCCTTGGGCTTCTAATAGTTGTTTTGGAATCCATCGTGATTTGGTCTTGACTCTCCTAGGGCGCGCTCTTGGTTTTCCCAGGAAATTTTTTCTTGGAATGGATGGGAGGGTTGAGGTAGTTGGAAGTAAGGCCTTGAGGACCCATTGATATGTACTCTTAGGTCGTGGATGAGTACTTGCAATATTACTGCTTGCTGCAACTACAAGTGTTGAAGTGCTAGGTTCATGGGTAGCTGGCAAAGACGAGTTAACCACCCTGGCTTGTGAATGTTGGCTATCCTTTAACTTTGCTAGAGTTTGCAACGTAGGTGACTTTGCTTGAATGATAGGGGTAAGAGTCGGTGGTCGCGTCGTGACACTAACAGTATCCCAATCAATAGTGCATTTGGTTGCCAACATCCAAGTGCGTCCTAGGTTTACGTTGCCTTCCATAGCTCCCGCGGGCATGACTAGAAACCTCTGCACTATGCTTCCATTGTCATAGACAACAGGGGTCTGAAGGACTCCAAGAATAGCAGTTTTCTTTTTATTAATGCCCTTGACTTGCATCGTACTTGGGGATAGGGTCGGTTTCCCTAATTGACACCAAACTTCATAGGATAACAAATTGTGTTTAGCTCCCGTATCTAATAAGGCATTGTGTAGTACTTTCCCATAGGGGCTATTTAGCTCAATTGGGTATCGTAGGGGTGGCTCAGATTCTAATGAGTCGTCATCTGTGTCCTCAAAAAATGCTTGCGTGATTCCCAGATTAGCCTCTCGTTGGCGTCTAAGACGTTGTTGTCGTTCTCGAGCCTCAACTCTTGCTTGGATTTTTTAAAGCTCTGCTTGTTCCTTGGCAGCCTTCTTTTGATGGATGGCTTGCAACTCTTCCTGGCTTAGAGGATCATAATATCTTTTGAATTTACTCCCATTAAGGATTCCAATGGTTTCAACTCCATCTAGAGTCTCCACACAAATGGTACCTTGCGGGGTAATTTCACACACTCGATATGGTCCCTTACCAACATATTTCAATTTCTTCTTTTCATTACATACCCCGTACATAAGAACTTTATCACCAAACTTGATGTCTTTATCCTTTAAATGGCTATCAAACCACTTCTTTCTCCTATCCTTCTCCACTAGAGCATTTCGCACAGCTAATTGCCTTTCTTCATCTAGCCTTTCCAGGATGTATAAACGCTCCACTAAGGGGTTACCATCCCAACCTTCTTGAGAAGCTACTCGAAGACTAGGAATGACAAACTCCCATGGCATAACTGCTTCTTGGCCATACACCATCTTAAACGGTGTGCAATTAGTAGCAACTTTATACGCAGTACGATAAGCCCATAAAGCTGATGTAAGCTTTAGGTCCCAATCAGTGCGATGAGCCTCGACTGTCTTTATCAAAATGGAGATGAGAGTTTTGTTGGTACTCTTAGCTTGGCCATTTGCTTGGGGATAATAGGGTGTAGACTTGTGGTGAGATATCATCAAGTTTGATGTGAGTTCTTTTATTACTTCATTTATAAAATGAGTTCCATTGTCACTCACAAGTTCAAAGGGGCATCCAAAACGTGTGATAATGTTCTCAAAGAGGAACTTAGCTGTTGTTTTTGCATCCGCCTTCCGTGTTGCTTTTGCTTCAGCCCATTTGGTTACATAGTCTGTAGCCACAATGATATATCGTGATTGCGTGTTACGTGCAGCCGGACTAATCGGTCCTACAAAGTCTAAGCCCCACTTTTCAAATGGTTGGGTTACCTTGATGGGATGTAGAGGAATCCTATCACTTCTTTGTGGCTTCTTGAAGCATTGGCATTCATCACATCCCTTTGCAAAAAGTGATGCATCCTTAAACAGAGTGGGCCACCAATAGCTTGACTGTAAGATCTTTCGGGCAGTCAAGTTTCCTGAAAAGTGACCACCAGCTACACCCATGTGTGCCTCTTGTAGAATATATAAATACTCATCCTCGCGGGCACAGCGTCTAAGAACATCATCTTTTCCTCTCTTATAGAGAGTTCCAGCCAGTAAGCAATAGGGTTCGCATTCCTTGATTAATTTTCGAGCTATATCTTTTCGCAGTTCTTTGGGTGGAAAACCATTAACTAAGAAGTTAACAATCTTTTCACTCCATTCAGGCATTGTCTCAACAATGAACAAAGGAGTATCAGGCAATTCATCATCAACCCCCGTAGGAGCTTCGCCATTAGGGATACGAGATAAATGATCCTCCATGACATGTTTCCTCCCAGGCCTCACAACAACGGTGAAGTCAAACTCAAGAAGAATTAACAACCATCGTGTAATTCGACCTGTGGAACACGGCTTGTTTACCAAATATAGCAATGCTTGATGATCAACATAAAACACAAACTTGGTAGCAAGAAGGTAATAGCGAAATTTCTTTACTGCGTAAATCATAGCTAGACCTTCGCGCTCTGTAGTAGTGTAGTTCATCTCGGCATCATTTAATTGGCGACTTGCAAAGCTAATAGGGTAGTCCAATTTATGTTCTCCTGGTTGAGTTAGAACACACCCAATAGCAAAATTTGATGCATCAATATGCACATGAAAAGGTACATTCCAATCAGGTGTTCGCAGGATTGGAGCACTTGTTAGGGCCTTCTTTAATAACTCATAAGATTGATGACATTCTTCCGTCCAGTGAAACTCGATAAGAAGCTTGTACAATGGACGCGCTATCTCGGCAAAGTTTAAAATAAATCTTCGATAATAACCAACATGGCCCATAAATCTTTGAACTCCTTTATAGTTCGTAGGTGGTGGCAAATCGGCAATGGATTTAATCTTACTCTCATCTGTGGATATCCCGTTCTTGGACACTATATGCCCTAGAATGACTCCATGCTTAACCCAAAATTGGCATTTGAAAGGGTTCAATGAGATGCGATAAAATCTGCACCTTTCAAATATTTTTCGTAGATATAACAAATGCTTCTCCCAAGAAGAATAAACAAAAAGGTCGTCTAGGAAAGCTTCACAAAACTCCCTTAGAAATTCTTTGAACGCAGTGTTTATTAATCGTTGGAATGTAGCAGGGGCATTCGTTAAGCCAAAAGCCATAACACGAAATGCAAACACCCCAAACTCTGTGATAAAAGCAGTTTTATCTTGGTCCTCTAATGCAATTGTGATTTGATTGTAACCAGAGTACCCATCTAAAAAGCTATAAGCTTCCTTGCCTGCAACTCTTTCAAGCACATGTTCTGAATATGGCAAGGGATAATGATCTCTCCTAGTAGCTGCATTAACTTTCTTGAGGTCCACGCACACTCTTAGTTTCCCATTCTTTTTTGGCACAATGACTATTGGAGAAACCCATTCTGAGTGCTCAATAGGGTATATGAATCCACATTGGATAAGTTTTTCAATTTCCTCTTGTACAATTTTGGCATACTTAGGATTCATTGGATAGGGTCGTTGTTGGACGGGTTTAGCAGTGTTGATCATGGGAATTGTATGTTGCACCACAGAAGGTGGAACGGCCTTCATGTCATGATATGTCCAAGCAAAGATATCATTGTATTCCTTGAGGATCTCCTTAAGTACAACCTCTTCAGTTTCGGTAAGGTCTTGAGCAATAAAGACTGGTTTAGACTCCTCACCTAGTTCTGCTAATTCTATCTCTTTAACTACCGCTGGACCATCATAGACTCCACTACTTCCATTGGTAGGTATTCGTTGGGCTTTGGCATACACAACCTTTCGCTCCCCCGTGGTATAAGATTTAAAATGTTCAGGAGCCGTATGTAAGTCAGCAGGCTCTTGTCCTGACGGAGACCTTTCTTTTAGTCCTGCCTCCTTTTGTTGTTGTGCTAACTCTCGGTTTTGACGTCTTCTTATAGTTCGACTCAATTTCGGCTTTGTAACCTCCAATTGAGCGAGGTCAATAGGTCGCGGGCTGCACCACATGACACTCTGGAGATGTTCACCCCAATTGTCTACTAGCTTTCGATGAGCATCACATGCCCTTAGATAGCTAAGCCATTCTGCGGTAGATCTTTTCTTGTTTATCCTAGCTCTCACATTTGCTCGATATCGTCGTCTCTTATATGACCTTTGTTTCTTGTTAAGGTTTTGATTTTGGTAAATGTTTGAACTCGACTCGCTTGATAGGTCTTCGCTTGTATCTTCTTCACTCTCATATAAATTACGATAGATGGTCGTACTAGACCTTGAGTGTTCAGTTTCTATACTTGGCTCACTCGATGTTTCCTCAGGTTCTGAATCCATTTCTCCCTGAGATTCCGTTTCTGATGTGTATTGGCCTGAAGCCTTTGAGGAATCATCAGTTTCACTCTCAGGTAGGTGTGCCTCTTTCTTATCATCGGATGTTACATGCACTACACCTAACATGTTTACTGGTGCAACGTGTGGTATCTCTTCCCCATTTGGTGTTACCCAGGTTGTTCCTCTAGCTCCCCATGTATCTATAGTTTCCGCTAGGTGTACCCAATCGACATTGTCTGACTCAGCCATTCCGGGTAGGATATCCATATAAGGAGATTTCTCCCCAATATCCGTGTCTTCGTTACACGTGTAACAATATTGTAATGGAGCTGAGTGAATTGTTGTGTCTGATCGATTATCAATGATGAATTTATTTCCTAGAGGATGCGTTCGACCACTTAAAAGATCAACTCGAATGACAGAGTCTTGGAACTGTAAGTAGACGTGGTTTTTGGACCAGTCATGCACCATTTTTGCTTCCCTCATGAATGGACGCCCTAAGATCATCTCAAATGACATAGGATGCTTGGAAAAATTCATAACAATGAAATTCTGCCTTACCTTGTGTCCCAAGACCTTGATTCTGAGATCCTTTAGCATTCCAATAGGCGTAACAATAGATTTATTAGCCATTTTTACCACTACGCTTGTGGCTTCAAGGTGAGGTCGCCCCATAGACTCCCAACAACTCTTTGTCACCATGCTGACTCCCGCACCACCGTCAAGGACTCCCTTTACAGTTAATCCTTTAGTAGTGATTGGTAGAGTAGCATTAGATCCATCACCTTCAAAGTATTGCCCCAACTTGTTAACGGGTACTTCAATTACAGATTCATGTCCCGCTAGGTCAGATGGTGGTGCTAAATGTTCCTCATCATTCATTATCGAGTCAGGTTTGTTCATATGTGCAAACTGTGGTAATCCATCCTGTAATTCTCCATTGAGGAAGGCTCGAAGAGCTGAGACTAGCTCGGGGTCTTTATATAGTTTGGACATGATGGTGGTTCTAACTTCTGAAGACATGAAATCCATCAATTTGGCAACATTTAATGGCATCTTGTGGGACATAGGACCCTGACAAGAGAATGGTGAAGATGGAATCTCCACTTCCTCAAGGGGGTCGGGCATTCCCTCACCAAACATTCTCTCTAGTAGGAAAGGTGTGTGTCCACTTTCAGATGTCCTACCCTCACTCTCCTCCCGAATGATACTGGGTATAGCTAACGGCCTGTAGTTCTTGTGAGGTTGAACTTGTGTGGGAAACACTGTGTCCGACATCTGGATGTGTTTGGGTTCAGGTTCTAATGTTCGTTGAGTTTCTTCCACCAAACCCCTCAATTGTTGGACTCGTTCAATTTCCACTGTTGGGTTTGGATAGGTTCCAATCTTTCTCTTGCAATCCTCATTTTTTGTCTCTCGTGGCTTATCTTGGGGGTTCGCAACTGGGTAGTTTAACTTTGAATACTCTTTTGGTGTTCGTCGTAATTCCCTCTCGTGATCCTCCTCACTGGCTTTTTCCTTTGTAGTAACAGTTTTGGTCTCCGTGGTCTCTATCGAATCTGAGTCATCCTCAGGGTCATTCATATACACGGGATCCTCTCCTGTCCCTATGTTAGTCTTTGAACTAGGTTTTGAGCTAGAAGCATTAAGGGATTTCTTTCTTCATGTTTTCTTCTTTCTCGCTCGGCCAATGGATGCATCATCTCTCTCTTCGAGGATGTAATTTTGCTTTTGGAGCATCGACCGTGTGAGTGCATTCACTGGTGCTATGTTTATAGTTGGTGGTGTCCCATCAACAATCTCTATTATGTTCAATGGTGTGATTTTCGGTGCGTTTGGATTGTTAGGACACTCTGCGATCAAATGATCTATGCCACAACGATTACAAATGAGTATTGGCATTTCCAATGCACTCCCTTGACTTGTTTGCATTAGTGCAGCATTCTTTTGCATTCTAATGGGGCACTCAGCTACTCGATGTGGTCCACCACATTCATAGCACTGAAGAGGTGGTCTCCTGGCAAAACTATTAATGTTTTGGCCTCTTGCTGCTAGCGCAGTAGCTTGATATACCGGTTTACTTTGTCCCCAATGGTCTTCCATATAGTACATGGGACACTCCTCAAGCATGTCGACTCCATAGGTGATACTAGAGTCTATGTCTTCTTCGCAATCTACATAAGTACTAGATGACTCGCAACCTATTTGGTTCATAGGTGTAACTCTTGGATGAGGGGGTTGCGGTCCTAGCACTGGAGGTGGCAACGGTGTGGTTTGGACCACATTTTGGGTTCTAGGGACCATGTGCTGTAATGGCAACTGTTGCTCCATGGGTGGGGTAGGCATCAATGCAGGAACTCGAGGTGAGTCTGCCCAAGCTATAGGCGGTCTATTTTCCATGATGCGTTTAAGCATTAGGCAATCCTTCGCTTGATGGCCATACCTACCACACGCATTACAAGTCCAGTTAAACTTTACTATGAAAGTAGGGCATCCACTCGTAGTATGTGGGCCCAAGCAAATTGAGCACCATTGTTGCTCCCTTCTTGGATACATATGAGTGTTTTGTGGAGCACGATTACCCCTAAGGCTTTCTTGGATGGCCTTGGTGAGATCTGCCAAAGTCATCTCAGATATCGTTTGCTCTTTCACGATTGGCTTTATCTTCATTGGCTCATGCCCTGATGCTTGCGAGCTACTAGACTTCGGCTCGGCAGACACTCTTTCTCCTGCAATCATTAAATTATCCTCCAATTGGATTGCATTCATGGTGACTGCTTCCCAAGTAGTGATACCTCTAATGACCAGGCCATTATAGATACTTTCATGTCGTAGTCCCCTAATGAATCTATCGAGCAATTGGTTGTTGTTGAATCGCTCGTTTGGATTGCATCGAGAATTCAAATTCTTTAGGCGACTAATGAAGTCTCTCACGGATTCACCTTCTTCTCGTTGGGCTTTCTGGAGCTGAGAGGCTACACCCCAAAGTACTCCCTCTCGTATGTATTCTTTTAAGAACAGTCTCCTAAGAGTAGAGTAGATTGTTTTCTCTTCTACTCTTAAGGTTCTATACCAATCTCCAGCCTTTCCGCTTACGGTCAAACTCAAAGCCTTACACTTATGTAGCTCATTGTGCTCTTCCAAGGAATCGCACACATGTTCAAAGACTTTCATATGCTTTCTAGCATCTCCGTCTCCACTGAATTTCTGTGTGAGCTTAGTTACTTGAACTGCCTTGCTCCTAGGGTCTCTATCAGGTGCAGCACGCATGTTTTCCGCAATAGAGCGACCGATAGTTTGAGCAAATGCTGCCAAATCTCCTATTTGAGCAGGTATAATGGGTGTATGTGCTCCTGGAACCACATGTGAGATGGGAGTTGGCCTTGGCCTTGGCATACGCGCGGCTCTTGGGTCCCAAATTTCGTATGGTGGTGTACAAGACGGTGGTCCAAAGTTTACAGGCGTGGTCCTAGGCATAGGGGGTGCCTGATATGGCATGTTATTATTAAATGGCATGGATCCACTTGTACAAGAGCTTGGATAATGCCATTGTGGATTGTAAGCTCTTGGAATAATCGGAGGTGTAGGAGCTACATGAGGCTGAGGTACGACAGGTGCACATGATTGATACATACATGTAGGTATAGTTGGGGGCACTGTGCTACTAGGCATCGGCGCAGTGTTAACAAATGAACTCCATGGTGTACTTATTGTCATGCTCACCATTGGGATATGCATGGTAGCCGTAGTGTCATTAAGAGAAAGATGATCTAGATCTCGAAAGGTAAAGCTGCCACTTGTGGGCTCAGATTATACTGAGGCTCCTGGCGAAACAACATATGGAGGATCAATGGGGCTCACTGAGGGAGTCTCCATTTGTGACAGGTTTGGTTGGTTGGCCTTTCCCGTATCCAAGAACCTCATTAGGCCTGTTGAAGGCATGTTGATCCCTGTGTTCTGTCTTTCTAACTCGACAATCCTATGGAGGACATCACAGAATTTCTGTTGTTGCTCATCTATGCTAGTAGCACCCGATGTGGATTGTAGAACATCTAACCAACCCACATGATAGGTGTGTCCTGTGTACCGATCAGTTAAAGCTTCTGCTTGTAGGTCATACTCCCAATTTTCGTTTAGGAATATCCCATCTAGGCCTGGCGTGCTGGAGGTTTCCCTTGAAGTGGAAGCATTATTGCTCCCCATAGCTTGCCCCTCCGTGACTGCTACCTTGGGAGCACTCGGTTGCTCGTCTGGCGTGATTGTTGTCATAGGAGCCTTTGCTTTCAGGGCTCGACTTTGTTCTAGCCCTCGTAGGTTCTCAATTTCCCTCTCCCTTGTTGCTTGCATATAGCGTTCGATCTCTTGCACTTCGGCAAGACTCCTACCATCGGGTAGTAAAACCTCAGAGGGAGATAGTCCTAAAGGATCAGGAGGTGCAGTGGATGGAACATTCACATGCACACTCTCAAGAAGCATAGGGTCCATTTTAGGCATGAATGACAAATTTACTTCCCCACTCCCTTCATTTATTTCATTAACCGCATGTTCGGACCGAGTAGCTCTACTAAGGGTCTCTTTTAAGCGGCTAAACACGCTGGACCCGGGCCGTGGGCCCATTGCATGCATGTCTTGACTTGAACTATCAGGGTTTGGTGTAGGATACCCCTCCATGACTTTGTAGTCAGAGGAAGAATCACTAGACGCGATATGAGGATCTTGAGTCGCGCTACCTTGAGTCTCGGCCGAAGGTCCAGAACCTAGGGTGGAGGAATAATGGGTGCCCGCGTAAATGGAGGCACTACCAATATGCTTGTGCTCTAACACTCGTCGTCCAGAGCGTAGGTTCATATGACTTGGATCCCCTAGAAGTGTTAGTGAGGGCCCGTGAAGGCTGCTCACCTAGTAATTTTGGGTGTTTTGCAAACCAAGTCTTTTCTTATTTTTTGATTTTTTGGTCCCTTTTTTCCGACCCAGCTATAGAATAGAACGTATGATAGCTCAAAACGAGCGTCTTGGTCAGAGGGACGTGCCATGCTTTACAGCCCTGCGTTTGGTCACTTTATGCCCTCGGAATCCCTAAAACTGTCAATTTCTAGTAGGGAACTAGGCCCGAATTAGAAAGTTTAAGGGTGCAAGTGGGAAGAGAAGGGAGGAGAGTGGAGGACTTGCCCCACATGCTCTCATTCCCTCTTGAGGGGGTGGGGTATATATATAAGAGTGAGTCTAGTATATATCATAAGACTGAGGACTGAGGCCTGGGCCTGGGCTTGGGCTTGGGCTTGGGCTTGGGGAAACGATCCAGATCAAAATTTTAGTGTAGCCCCCTAGTCACTCACGCTTAATTTTTTTTTTATTTTTTTTTTGGGGCGACGAACGCGCGCGGATTTGGTGGCCCTTTCTTGGCCACACACACTCTCACCTACCTAACCTCCCAGTCAACAGCTCACAGACAGCTCACTACCTTATCTACTTACTAACTGTGCTGCTAACAACTAACTAATCTACTAACTAATCTGTTAACTGCTTGCTGACAGTGAGCTAACTGTCAACCTACTTCCTCTCTCACTACCTGCTGTGCAAACACTGTGTGCAGCCAAACCTTGACAGAAAACTGTGTGCAGAACTGTGTGCAAACAGAAATTGCTAACTGCCTTCCTACTTATTCATTCACTGCAACCAAGCTAACGACTACTAATTGTGCAAAGACTAAACCCTAAACAGAAAACACAACATTATTCAGAAATCATAGAACTTGCAGACAACACAAAAATTAACAACATACAGAAAAACAACTCATTCCTCTTCCTCTTCCTCTTCTTTCCTACTACAAACAACTCATAGGAGAAGCACAAAGTGCCTCTTGGGCTTAGTGCAGGGCGATTCCCCGGCAGCGGTGCCAAAAATGTGCGCTCCTTGCCGCACTGTCGAAGCAAGGGACTTGCCGATACACCGTGTGCGAGCCACAAATGGCTCCAAGCACACAACAAGACTAATCTAGCAAGCTCAAAAGAGGGCAATGGTGTGTCACTCACCTCTCTATGCTCCTGCCGTGGAGGATTTCTCACCGCGATAAAGAAGAAGCTGCAGTCGTGCCGCGCTCAACCGCTTCGCCGCCGTCGTGCCTTCGTAATGCTTGATCGCACTCTCTCTCTCTCTCTCTCTCTCTCTCTCTCTCTCTCTCTCTCTCTCTCACATACACACATGCACGAGGAGGTGAAGAAGAAGAAGATGGAGATGGAGATGGAGCAAGAGCACTCTTCTATTGCACAAATGAGAGAATAAGTGAATTTTAGGTTAAGTTGGCTTTTATATGAGCTCACCCCATTCACACTTGGGCGCCCATGCTTAGCCAACTAATCCCTTGAATGTCCCAGTTAGAGTGCGCCTCTCATCGGCGATCAATCTTACCCTTTTCCTATTGGTCCGACAAGCTCGGTACCTGACTCTACCAAATACATAATACACGTCCGTCGTAGGTGATGGGGTGTCCGTGAGCCATGAGGGTTAACAAATAGCACTCTGATAATCATGTGGGTGTGCTAGAAAGAAGAGAATAGCCTATATCAATAAACATTTGTTGAATTCGAATCAGCTAATATGCAAGCAATGCGGCAACATATCAGACTTGATTATTTCTTACTCATTCAAAGAAATAAAATAACAAATAATGAAGAAGAAAGTTTCACTAGTGGATCACATCAATCTATGTTGAGAGAGGGAGAGAGAGAGATGGTATAGAGTCTGATGTCAATTATTGTTGATAGGCCAAACCAAAATCTGCAATTTCTTTCAAGTATTGTAACACGCATTTTGCTATAGACCAATGCTTAAGAGAAGGACATGCAAGATGTTTCCGACGATAGTTAGCAACAAAAAAAAATATCGCGAGTATTCAAACCAACAAAGTGAAGGCATCCAGTTAGATTAGCATAAGGTTGGACTGTAAAAAGCCGACTACCACCTTGAGAAGTGTTTTGTAGAACTCACAAGATAAGGAGTATTGAGTGACTGTGCAGATTCCAAATCAAACTTTTAAATATTATTTTGACTTTGACCTACCACCTAGTTGACTACTACTCTCTAAGGGAGGTGTTTTGTTTGGTCTACTTCTATTGTTAAATTTTATAAGAGAGACGTTTGATTCCTACACCCTACTATTAAATTCTCTAGAGGAGGACATTTTGTATTTTTGGGTGCTACTTTGACACATACGAGGAGGGTTGTTGGGATGTATGCCACATCTATATCACCAACTAGTGAAAACCCCCTATACTTTAGAAGCCTACTGACGGGAGCAAAGCGAACCCCGACGGCCTCTAAAACACCGGGGGCCAAATGGCATGCCTCGAGCCTGTCACGGTAAAGCGAACAGGGGGCACCACTTAGCTTTGAGCAGCTAGGACGCAAACCACGATGATATGAACACCGCAAACTTACACACGGAGAGAGAGAGAGAGAGAGAGAGAGAGAGAGAGAGAGAGAGAGAGAGAGAGAGAGAGAGAGAGAGAGAGATTTGCAAATGATGAAAACTCTCGGGGGTGTGAGGGATAATTATTTCTGCAGTATTTACAAGTGGCACTCCGTGGTGATAGAGAGGTAGGGAGAAGAGGTGGTGCAAACTACTTGGTGCTTTCTCTAAGATGACTCAATGATTGTGAAGCTTGCTATCTATACGCGTATGCATCGACCATTCGAGTCAAGAGATGGAAGTGGATCCCTTTGCATGGTGCAATTCCCAAGGCAAACCCAACACACAAGCCCCCTCCCCCTTATGGTGACAGTGTCAACTCTTCCCACTACACTCTACCAAGTGATGACTTCTCAAGAACTGCCCCTCCCTCCCGATAGTGACCTCTCAGTGCCAATTTATAGGTGTTGGTTGCCGGTGTGATTAGGGTAAGCTTAATCGGGGAGACAAAGCAAGTGGTGGGCCCGGTATGGTTGACCCTTGCTTTTTTTTGGGAGGTTATTAAAAGATGAGAATCTCTAGGTGGGCTTTTGTGACCATCACCTAGAGAGAAGAAATTTACAAAGTGGGATTTTACGATGGCTTGGTTGAAAACTGAAGAAATGATGAAAATACCCTATAAATTACTGAAAATGGTGTCGTGGTTGCGTGATGCCGGCGAATAGTGTGTTGCCGGTGCGTCGGTGTAGCGTGTAGTTCTTTTCGAGGTCGGCCGGGAAATGCCTTCGACGCATTTCCTCTTTTTGTTGTTGGCAGCGCGTGCTTTAGGTTCTCCTTCTTTTTTGTCGATGTCGTAGTCGTAAACCTCCTTCATTTTTTGTATTTGTATTTGTGGTGCGTATATGCGTGCGTGTGTGTACGTAGGTGCATGTGGGCGGATGTGTGTATATATATATATATATACAGATGTGGGTGCACAAGCGTGTGTGGGAACGGGGGGGAATGTATGTAATATATATATATTTTTTATTTATTTCTATTTTTCCAATTTTTTGGTAGTGCAGACGACGCACAAGGGGGGGGGGGGGGGGGTTGAGGATGGTGAAGGGGGGGGGTCTGTGTGTGTGCGCGTGGTGGGTAGCGGGTGTGTGTGTGTATGTGTATGGTGTGTGTATGTGGGGATAGCATGCGTGTGCGGCAGTGTACAGCGCGAGATTGCGGTGGTGTGGAGCCGGGCAGTAGCGGGCGAGACAGAGCGCGAGAGAGAGTGAGAGTGGGGGGAAGATGGTGAGAGGGGGGGGGGGGGGGGGGGGGGGGGGGGGGATAGGGGTTCGGGGGGGTGTGAATGAGAGTGTGGGGGTGCCCGGGAGGGCGGGGGTAGCGACAGCGCGCACGACAAGGCAAGGGGAGGTGGTTATGCTTAGTCAACGGGGCGAAGAGAGAGGAGAGAGAGTGAAGGGGGGTGGTGGTTCCCACCAAGGGAGGAGAGGGGGAAGAGAGAGAGGGGTTGGAAAGAGATAGGGTAGAGAGAGGATATAGTGGGGGAGGATGTGGTGAGGGGAGAGAGGAGGGGAATGAGAGAGATAGAGGGAAGGAGAGGTGATACTTGCCCTAAGGCCCGCCGTAGCTAATTCTAAGAGAGAGGGAGAGAGCTAGGTGTAGATAAGGGGGGAGTGTTTTAGGCTAATGGTCTGCAAAAAAGGAGGGGAGGGGGAAAAAGAAAACAGGGGGGGGGGGGGGGGGGGGGGGGTGAAGACGAGAGGAGGTGGGGGTACGGTCCGCCGAGGTTGGAGTGTGGAGAGAGAGAGAGAGAGAGAAAGAGAGAGAGAGAGAGAATATTTGGGAGAGAGAGGGAGGATACTATCTATGGCGGCTTGCCAAGGCTGGAGTGTGGATAGAGATTCCAAAGGCACCTACCGGGCCGTATGATGCAGCAGGTGTGTAGGAGAGAGAGAATATGGGCGGGGCTAGGCAGTGAGAGAGAGATATCGTCTTTGGTGATATTGGAGGGGTGTGGCCAACTGGCGACGCCCTACCGGTAGTTAACCTGGGGGGGGGGGGGGGGGGGGGGGGGTGAGTGGCAAGGGCCTTTCCTTTGTGTTTTTTTTCTTTGGTAATAAACCTTCCCTTCCTTAGGGTGTTGTTCTCACAGGCATGGTTTCAAAAGCCGGCTATCATTAGCCCTCCCATCTGGCTAGAGGGTTCTCCCTCTTCTGGAATGTCTAGCATAAATTCTAGATCAAACCTAAGAAAATACCTTTTCAGTCTCCATACATTGACCCTAGTCTTGTGAATTCTCCCATCTGCTTCCATTAGCTTATAGCTGCCGTTGTCATAGCATTTCTTGATGATGAATGGCCCTTTCCATTTGGGTTGAAATTTCTTGTCCTTCCTGGTGTCGAATCTATTGTCGTATCTCAGCACTAACATACCTTTTTCCACTCCCTTTTCTTTAAGCCCTTGATTGAAAGTGATCCGGCGTCGTTCTGCGTGTGTTGCATAGTGATTGATTGCTTCTTCCCTATCTAGTTGGAGTCTCTCCAGATCTAGGATATGGTTTCTGAGATTTACAATTGGACGATGTATCTGGCTGGCCAAGACTCGTAAGCTGGCTATCTGTACCTCAATGGGTAGAATTGCCTCCTTCCCATAAACTAGATGGAAAGGGGTGAAACCTAGTGATGTTCTGAAGGTTGTTCGGTAAGCCCAAAGAGCTGCCATGAGATGTTTATCCCAGTCTCCTGTGTGATTGTTCACCTGCTTTGTGATGATTTTGCAAATCATTCCATTGACCTTCTCTAACAAACCATTGCATTGGGGATAATATGGTGTGGAATGTCGGCGTGTGATGCCTAACTTCTTCATCAGTTCTCCCATCAAATCACCCTTGAATCTTGGTCCTCTATCTGATATTATCTCCAGAGGAGTGCCAAAACGGCAACAGATATGCTCAAAAATGAACTTTTCTACCTCTTGGGCTGTAATGCGGGTGGTGGATGTTGCTTCTGTCCATCGAGTCATGTAGTCTACTCCCACTATGATGTACAGTTTACCAGACTGAGCCCTTGGTAATGGACCGATTTCATCTATTTCCCATTTCTCAAATGGACCATATGAGATGATAGGAGTTTGTGGCTCGTAGGTTAATGTGCGATCACTGGCCACCTGACAGGCCTTACATGTTTTACACCAATGGTGTACATCCATGTTCAAGCTAGGCTAAGAGTATCCTACTTGTAGAATCTTCCTACTGGTGATATCTAGAGCAAAATGACCTCCGTAGACGCCATCATGGAAACTTGAAATTACCTCTGTGATCTCACTGGAGGTTGGCACCTGCCTAAGAATTTGATCCTTGCCCTTACAATACAAGTGGTCGTTTACAAGGCGGTACCTAGTGGCCTTCCTTACCAGGCACTGTTTATGGCCTTTGGTGTATCCTTTCGGACATTATCCTAGCTTCAGTTTGATTGCTCCGACAGGAACGTCTTGTATTCTTTCTTTGGCTAGAGCATCTGCCTCTTGATTTTCTACTCTGGGGACATGAAATAGATTCACTACTTCAAACTTCCTTAGAAGATCCTTAACTTGGCGTATTTGACCAAGTAAAACCTGATTCTTACAAACCCAAATGCCATTTATCTGCCTTATCAAAAGCAAAGCATCGCCAAACACATTTAGGCGCTGAATTCCTTGTGAGATACATTGTTCCAACCCAAGAATTAGGGCTGCATATTCTGCTTCATTGTTGGAGTGGGAGTGTAATAATTGCCCAATGGAGAACATTCTTTCTTATTGTTCATTGAAAATGACTATGCCTGCTATAGACTGATCCATTGTTCTCTTGTATGCTCCGTCAAAGAAAAGAGAGTGAGCTCTTTCTAGCCTAGGACTCTCTTCCATTGGTGTTTCTTCCTTCCCTTCCGTGTTGACCTTCAGCTTCTTCTCATAATGCGATGAGTGAGAATTCCCGCTAAACTAGCCCTGGTGGAGTTTTCTACTTGCATGGTGTAGTCAAACTCTTGTAATCTAATTAACCACTTTGAGATCCTAGATGAGACATCCATGTGTCGCATTACATATGGGAAAACCTCTTCCATTGTCAGGATTACAAAGGGTCTAGGCAGGAGATAGGAGGGGAACTTTGTGGTAGCAAACATTAGTGCCAGAACCATGTGTTCTACTTTGGTAAATCCCTTTTCTGACGGGGTCATGATGCGACTAGAGAAGTAAATAGGACGCACGAAAGAATTTTGGGGGTCCTTTTGCATTATCACGGCTCCGAGTGTATCACTTCCCACACTAGGGTTCACATAAAATGGCTCGTCCCACTTAGGAGGTGAAATAGTGGGAAGCTTAGCTAAGATTTTCCTTACCTCAGTAAACTGCTGCTCATTCTCTTCACTCCATGAGAAGATATATCTCTGGGTGAGTTGTTGTAGGGGAAGGACCACTTGAGATAGCAAATGAATGAACCTGCTTAAGTATCTTACCTTCTGAATGAAAGAAACCAGCTGCTTAGTGATGGTTGGTGATGACAAAGATACTAGAGCTTGAATCTTGCTAGGGTCAGTCTCGATCCCTTTTGCTGAAATTACATGACCAAGGAGAGTGATTTTGCTTTCACCAATGTAACACTTATTGAAGGAGTACGAGCGGAAGTGCGACGCGAGAGAGAGTGCGAGAAGAAGAGCACGACGATATGGTGAACTCGCTCTACTGTAATGTGTAGAGCATAGTGAGTTCTTATTAGGTTTTAACAAAAGAATATGTGTACATACCTGGCGGCCTGCCCACTTACCTGGGCAACCACATTGGGCTTTATACCCCAACAACCTCCCACTTAAAGTCCAATGTGGTACTTAACACTAGAATGGTAACCTGACAGGACATAAAAGTGTCCTTTCAAGGTTTTGGGAAAAAATTCCAAAACCATAGTAGATCCACTCATTCTGAAAAATCTTTTCATGAGCTTATAGTTCAATAACTACTACATATGGAAAAAATGAGAAACTTGTAATTTTTCTCATCCCTTGGTCACTACAAGCCTCCAAAGTTGATGGACCAGTGCATTTTGCCCAAAACAGCAATTTCTTACGGTTTGTAGGACATGAGATAAAATGCCCCGTTAACTTCAATGGGTTGGTGACCAAAACATATGGTTGCTTTTACCTCACTAATTTTTTTTGGGCAAAAAAAAAGGTACAAAAAAGTTGCATTTTTGCCATTCTGCGGACCTATCATCAAAGTTTCTATAGTCACACTCAATACAGATACTATATACATGTTTTCTTAGTTCCCTTTGGGCCTCTGGATTCAAAAGGATCCATGGTGCATGTCAAAAGGATAATGGATCTCTTACAATTGGAACCTTGGGGGCAATGATAAAGTGCTAAATACAGCAAACATGAAAAAACTGGGTTTAGCATTATGACCTCTAGAAACCCATAGAAACTACTCAATATCTAGCCAAGTTTGTAGTCTATGATTAGATATGGTCACTAGCTACAAAATACACACAATTAGCCTGAGAAACTAGCAATATTGAGAAAGTTATACTTGCTACTCTAAAATGTATCGTAGTCTTCAACAATCAAAAAACTCAACCATCATCATATACTATGCTATATAGCATATTAGGTCCCCCAAAACTCAAGGAAGATTAGCTTTATGTTATACATTACACTTACACAATCAAAATTGAAATTGGATATCAAGAAAGCCACCAAAAAAATCATAAAAGTGCTAATTTTGGGCAAAAAACAGGATTATGCAATTCTTGTAAATTGGTCATAACTTTCAATTTTAACACTTAGCACTCCCTACAAGCATCAAAACATGTTGAGAACTATGAAGGTCTAACCTCTAGCCATCTAAACCTCACAAACATGAAGTTTAGAGTGGTATAGTTGCCAAAAATTGAAAAAAAGCCAAAAATAGGACCCGTTTTTTCACACAGTTTAGGTTCAAAAATGTTGTGCAAGACTAAGGTTAATGGTGCGATCGATACTCAAAAAAAAATGCTACGTTTTTTTCAGCTCATAAGGCAACTTTGTGGATATATAGCACCTAGAAATTCATTTTCATACTCTTCAAATAATTCAAGCAAAATGGTCACTTAACAGGACACAGAAGTGTCCAAGGACATAAAAGTGTCCTGTTACCATTCTAGTGTTAAGTGTGAGAGAAGCTACTATACAAGTTAATATACAAGAGATGTACTACCCTACACCTAACTGCTTGCAAAAATGTGCAAAGCTCTCTGAGGGAAGTCCTTTTGTAAGTAGATCAGCAGGATTTTCTGTGGTGTGAACTTTGACAAGCTGAAGTTGCTTATCCTCGAGCATTTCCCTGATGAAATGATACTTCACATCCACATGCTTTGTCTTTAAGTGATAAACTGGATTGCGAGCCAATTGTATAGCACTTTGACTATCACAATATAACACAGGCATCTCTTCTTTGATTCCCAAATCTGTCACTAGTCGATTAAGCCAAATTCATTCTTTGCATGCCTCTGATGCTGCAACATATTCAGCCTCTGTAGTAGACTGAGTAACACAATCTTGTAATCTAGAACGCCATGATACTGCTCCACCGGCCAATGTAAAGACATACCCTGACGTAGACCTTCGGTTGTCTAAGTCACCTGCATAATCTGAGTTTGTAAAACCCTTTACACTTAGCTCCTCACTCCCATAGCATATACGCATACTCTTTGTAGCTTTCAGGTATCTCAATATTCCTCTCACTGCCTCCCAATGTTTCTTGCGTGGGTTTGACATGTATCGACTTACTACTCTCACTGCAAATGCAATGTCTGGGCGAGTAGCAACCATTGCATACATCAAACTACCCCCTGCAGACGCATATGAAATCTTATCCATTTCAGCCTGTTCTTCCTCAGACATAGGACAATCTTGTTTGCTAAGTTTCACATATGGTGGCAATGGAACACTCAATGCCTTTCCCTTCTCCATATTGAAACGTTGCAAAACCTTGTCAATATACTCTGTTTGAGATAACCAAATCAACTTCTTTGATATGTCTCTCTCAATGCGCATACCAAGTATATGACTTGCCTCACCCATGTCTTTCATGTCAAACGATTTTTTTATCTTTGACTTCAAAGCTGAAATTTCTTCCAAGTGCTTGCCAGCAATCAACATGTCATCCACATACAAAATAAGGATCAGCCAACTGCCATCCTTAGCCTTCTTTGTATATAGACGGTGATCGAACTCACTACGTTTGTAGCCTTGAGAAAGCATAAACTTGTGGAACTTATGGTACCATGCCCTCGGTGATTGTTTCAATCCATAAAGACTCTTCAACAACTGGCATACCAAATCTTCCTTGCCTTTATCAACAAACCCTTCTGGCTGCTGCATGTAAATTTCCACATCTAAATCACCATGCAAGAACGTTGTCTTGACATCCATTTGGTGCAACACCAAATCTAATATGGCAACCAATGCAAGAAAGCATCTCAATGTAGTCATCTTGACCACTGGAGAGAAGACTTCATCAAAGTCAATGCCTTGTTCTTGCTTAAAGCCCTTGGCAACAAGCCTTGCTTTGTACTTTGGCTGACTATCATGAGCGGTGATCTTATACCTGTAAACCCATTTACAAGGTAGAGCCTTTTTTCCCTGTGGTAATTTAACTAGCTTCCATGTCTGGTTTTTATGCAGAGCTGTCATCTCTGACTGCATGGCCAATTGCCAATTCCCGAAGTCCTTCATTTGCACTGCTTCCTTGTAACATGAAGGCTCATTGCAATCAGTCAACATGACATAGTTCATAGATGGAACAAACCAATCAGGAGGTCGTGAGATCCATCCCAATTTACGCAAAATAGGTGGCTGAGGCTCAGCCACAACCTGTGGCTCCACTCCATTAAGAGAAATATGAACCTTGCATGGGCCTTGTAAGGAATCGTAATTTTTAGGGATTAAGGCTAATGTTATGTGGGGTTTAGGGGGCAAGGGCATTGAAGAAGGTAGTTTTTAGTAGGCTTTTCTAGCCTTTTTTTTAGACAAATGTAGGATGTGGACCTAAAGGGTTACTTTCTCTCTCTAGATTTTTTTAAAGTGAAGGAAGCATAGGGATGTGTCCACATCAGCAAAAACATGGGTCACAAAGAGACAAAATTTGACTTTAAAAAAAAAAATTCATTTTTACTTGTTTCTAACTTAAAACTCCCTCCCAACATATATACATATCCAAAAATCATTTTTTGACCCATTTTTTAACCCACAAGCTTAGAAAGTCCATTTTTCAAAACTCTTTTCCCCCAAAAAGTAATAAACATTTTGTTCTCTCCTCCTCCTCCCTCCTCTCTCTCTCTCTCCCTCTCCTCTCCCACCCTGCCCCTACCTTCCTCCTCCTCCCCAATCTCTCCCTCCCCCCCCTCCCTCCTTCTCTCCTCCCATCTTCCTCAACCTCTCTACCCTTCCCCCTCTATCTTTTCATCATTTGCTTCCTCACGCAACAGCTTCCATGGTGCTCACGGACATCACAAATGGTTTTCTTCCACCACCACGTACTCCACACACCAAAAGAATACATATTCGCTTACCCACGACATTTGCACCGAAGACCACTAGTGAAGGTGATCAAAGGTCATCACAGGAACGTCGCACCGCTTGTGAGACCAATGTTGACATTTGGGTGGATGGCCATTTGTACCCTTACGATCCTATAAGCCGCTTCCATCCACCATTTAATAGCCTTTCCACATTTCTTCAATTTCTTGTTAGGCTATTGCAAGCGGTTGTGTATGGGTGCAGGTGCTTCTTTGCATATGTGGATGCACGAATGTCAAGCTCTTCACCTCAAGACGACGGAATTACAAGAGAGTGTTGCCTCTTCGGAGAGGTTAGTTAAAACTCTTGAACAACAAATGCAAGAAAAGGAGTCCCACATCCAGAAGCTTACCAACACCATCACATACTTGAAAGAAACACCCCTTGGTGCAAGGGAACGCAAACGCACGTAATTGAAACTCTTGCACATTCGGGAGGAGCACGCAAACGACGAGTTACAGCCACAAGGTGATTTGGTCTTTACTTGCATGATGCATTCTTACTTCACACTATTTTCTAACATTTATGTTTATTTGTTACTAGAAACTTCATCCAGGAGGCATGCGGTGGAACAAGCCAAGATGATCGAGTCAACCTTCTCACTAGTTGTCTCAATACCCAGGACGTGATTTCTATCTTACAATCACCTGGAGGTAAGCACATTAAGGATGCAGTCACCAAGGACCTTATGCGTAAATTAAGAAATGTTAGTGATGATGACGTTCAACAAGCTTGTGATGAGGCTGGAATCAGCACCAAAGCCTATCAGGCTATTTTCCAACTCCTAAAGGATGCCCTCAAAGAACATGGCATTGTGGAAAACCTATTTCCCGTTCCTCACAAGGTCAAGCTTGCAAAGAAGGACACAAACGAAGATGTGTTCTCCCTCATTGGGACATACCTACACATTGAGGACACAATGCCAACTTCCCTTTATGCTTCGTGCGCAACAAAGACAAGGGGAAAAGGTAAGAAACAATCCATAAGACCTTCGGAGAAGGGCTTTCCTTACACAATGTGGAACAATATTTTCGTGGATCTTAGAAGGCTTCAAGAATCCATGCTTAGATTTTACGAGTTACCTGAAGAAGGTGACACACTTTACTTTTTCTTTGGTATTATTCTTATCATAGACTCTCAAGTTTAAGGTCTTAGCACTATTTATTTTGTAGTGCTTGGCACAAAAGTCGCTTTTGTGCTGAAACTCGATGAGTTTCAAATAGTGAAAGGCCAAAGGTTAGAGAGGCTAAGTGTCACTCTAATGAACGAGGTCCTTCTACAAACCAAGCGAAGGGATTCAGTTGAGCTATCTCCCACCCCATCTTTTAGCGTGCAATTAGAGAAAGACATTTGGTGGTTGGGTGCTATTGAGGTGCCCAAAGAGACCAATGGAGTACTTTCATGGATTTTTGAGAGAACTCCATGGATCACAGAAGTAATACACTCCCAAATTGCAGGTCAGAAGTTGGAGATTAAGGGTTTTGGTAGTTATGATGTGGAGTGGCACTTAGGTGGGGATTTGAAGACCATAAAGTGTTTGCTTGGCTGCAAACAAGGGGCTTCTTCTCTCATGCCTTGTCCATTTTGCACTCGAGGGTACAAACCTAATGGAAAAAAATCACATAAGAGCACTGCCGGTTCCATGCTTCCATGGCAAGGGCATGGAGAACAAGGGTTAGATTGTCGTGATGTCGGAGATGAAGGTAGAGAATGGGAAGCGTCTATTCTGAGATGTCCCATGTCAATGCCCCAGACTGTGATCAAAAGGACCACGCTTGGAATCCAATCTTTCGATTTTCTCTATCGAATGTACATTTTTGTACATTACACGCATTCATGCGCATTTTTGATAGGTTATTGAAGCTCCACATTGACTATGCTTTCACAATGAAACCGTTGGAAAAGTCCCAAGAAGCGATCGAAAGAGTGAAGGTACTCTTGAATTCCATTGGCTGTCACGGTGGAAATGTGTCTATCGTTGTTGCAAAGAACACAGGGGAGGCCCATGAAATTGCTCAACAAGTGTCAATGAGTGGACAAAAAGCTATACACTTTTTGAAGAAAGTTTCCCAAGGAAAGCCAAGTCAATATGATGCTCAAAACAGCTCCAACCAGCAGGCAGGTAACCTTTGGGAGCTTTGGAAGGAGTTATGCAAAGCTACTACCGACAATGATTCAAATGGCGAGCTTGCAAACAAGCGCAAGCAAGTTTAGGCACATTTTGATAAAATGGTCAATCTTATGGACCTTAACAGCACAACAGAAGAACAACGCCAATCATTTCAAGAAGCCTTGGCGGATTTTACCAAGGTCTTCACCCTTTCTTGGGGTGAAAATAACATCACACATTACATGGTAAGTCATTTTACATGGTGTATTCATTACAAGGGATTGTTTTTATTTAATAATGTGGATGGTTTACTCATGTGAACAACATATCTTGTTTGCGCATGGTGCATTTTTTATGCACAAGTATGGATCGCTTGAAATTTTTAGCACTCAAGGCATGGAGAAATCCCATTATCGAGCAAGGGGAGTGTACTTCAAAAATACTCGACATGGTGGTGGAATGGTGCAATCCAATTATTTGGAGGAGATGTTCAATTGGTTTTTTCGCACAACATTTGCTAGTAAGCTCACAATGGAGCGTGCGCGACAATCCAAGATTGCTATTGAAGTGCGGAAATGGAGTCGTCAAGAGCATAGAAACAAGTGGAAAATGTCGCAAGGTCCCACCAAGCATGTTGCATGGCGGCGATGCAGAGTGCGACAAGGATCAAAGTGGATACTGCGCGAGTCACTAAACGTGAACGCAGGGTCCAACTCCTAGCGACATGTTTATTTAAAAAATAATACTTTTTTAAAAAAAATTAGTGTGAGCAGGGCCCTTTTTAAATGGGCCCTTATAAATATTGCATGCTCTCATAAACCACTCATTTCTTAAGAACAGGTGAGCTCTTACCAACGAAATGGCGCGCACCAAACAAACCGCGAAAGAGCATCCGCCTACCAACAAAAATACCCTCCAAGGATGTGAGAAGCCATCATGGCTTAAAGGCACAAGAAAACGACCATGAACGCCTGGCCGTTCCAGGAACTCATCTGGTAGTGGGCATGGTGGTAGGGCACGAGAGTCATCGAGGACTGTTGAATCTCCACCTCCTCAAGATATAACACCTAGAAGGAGAATGAAGCAACGTGCCTAGCGCTGGAGAGAAGAAGAGGGCCAGCAAACAACAGAGTCCGATAGGGAGCAGCCGTCGCACCACCAATCACAAGCAGGACCATCCAGGACTCGGGTGGTCGATACAGACACTGAATCAGAGAGTGAGCCACCATGGCTGCGAGATAAAATACCGCGCACACACCGGGTGGCCATTGGGGGGAAGACATTGCCTGGAGGCCAGGGAGCTCTCCCCACACGACAAGATCGGCAGCCAAGGGAAGAGAAAGAATCACAAGACGCTGCAGAACCAACCCATAAGCATGTAAACAGGCGCAAGTCTTTGTTTTTCAAGAAGCCTAAACGCCGCCCGCCAGCAAATGTGCAAGTGCCCCTAAGATAACCGCAGCGGCGCCGAAAAATAGCAAGGGCATTTGCAGAAATCCGCCACTACCAGAAGATGATGGAGCTTTTGATTCGACGCGCCCCCTTTGCTCGCACTGTGAAGGAGGTGCTTCAAAGCTATGGAAATCAGTATAGAATGCAAGCAATAGCACTAGAGGCTATTCAAGAAGCTACAGAGGCCCACATCATTTCGGTGTTGGAAGATACCAACCTATGCGCCATACATGCAAAGCGAGTGACAATACAGCCAAAAGATATGCATCTTGCACGTCGATTGCGACAAGACTTCGAGCATTAGCCGAAGTTACCCCTCTTTTTGTATTGCACACCCTTATCTTTGTAATGATTTGACTTTCCAATGACAATATGATCAATAGTTGTGTCTACTGTGTCTATTATTTTTGTAATGAAATGTCTTTGTAATTTCAAGTTCTGTATGTAATTTCAGTCAATTTCAGTAAATTTGTGCTTTTTAAGTATCCTTGGGGGTAGATAAGCCTACAAGGGGCAAAAAAAAGCCTGGCCACAAGGGCGCGCAAATGGCCTATCCATAACTGCCCATCCATTAGTTATGGATGGGCCATTTGCGCGCCCTTGTGGCCAGGATTTTTTTTGCCCCTGGTAGGCTTATCTACCCCCAAGGGTACTTAAAAAGCACAAATTTACTAAAACCTATTGGTTTTGCAACATTATTTTACATGGATCCTTGTGGACACCCTTTTTTGGCCATTTCAAGCTTTGAATTCCCTATAGGATTTTAAAAAAAAAACATATTGTGAAACCAAGTGTCTATGAAACATTAACTTGGATTTTTCAAATGTCCAATGTAATTGGACTTCTTGGTGCAAGGGTGTACTAGGTAGAGCTAAAGCAGATGATAGTGTGCTGGAAAATTCATTTCATAATTGATTTCACCTTTTCTAGTGTCCTTGAGTGTGAACATATGCTGGAATTGCCATAAAAAGAGTGCATCTAAATTAATGATGCAAAACCAATTCATTTCAATAAATTTTTGCTTTGTAAGTATCCTAGGGGGTAGATAAGCCTACCAGGGGCAAAATAAAGCCTGGCCACAAGGGCGCGCAAATGGCCCATCCAAAACTGATGGATGGGCCATTTGCGCGCCCTTGTGGCCAGGCTTTGTTTGGCCCTTGGTAGGCTTATCTACCCCCTAGGGAACATAAAATACCTAAATTTACTGAAATTGATTGAAATTACATACAGAACTTGAAATTACAAAGTCACTAATCAAAACAATTTTCATATCACCAATTGAAACAATTTTCAAGATTGACAAATCACATTCAAAAGAATTTGCAAGATAGAGAGACAATTTCAAATATTTTTTATTACTTCCAAAACGGTGAGTTTACATCATGTATCTGAGGAGTTCATAATTTTTTTGACCATTTCCTGGCGCCTATTTTGCGCGTAAGGCAACTCCCTAGTCAAGAGGCACTGCGCTATGGCCTTTGGGTCAGTTGAGCCAATGGAAGCATGTATCCCTATCTGGGCAAGCACTTTACCACGAAAGCCAGTGCCAAACGCTGTGCATAAAAGGGATCTACGCACTAGGAACACTTGATGCGCAGTTTGAGCAATGGTGCTCAAACACAAAAACTTGCTCAAAGCTTTTAACGACCAAGTCATAAAATGGGCTTGGGGAGTAAATTCATTATGGATAATGGCCACATCGCCAGGGGGGAGTTGTCCTAGGTAATGCGCAAGGAAAGCTTGAGGTCCAAAGCCCGTCCGCTTGCCACCCGTCCTTGCAGCAAAATCATCAACCTCCACGACATCCTGTCATAAACCGATGAAGGTTGAGGAAAAAGACAATGAAGGATAAAATAGTAACATGAAATTTAGGATACAGTTTACCTCCTGCTCCTTGTCATTCTCCTCCCTGTTGCCCTTTGCATCCAAGTCAATGCTCCCATGCACCACAGATACGACCTTTGGATCATCAGATGGGAGATTGCATAATGGCATAGGCATCTTAGCAGCCTCAACCTTGGCTTGCGTGGATTGTAATTCTTCATCATCCACGTGCAACTGCTCTGTTGCCAGGACCTCAGCACATACAAGTGTAAGGTCTCTGACCTCGATCAAAAAGAGCACCCTTGTACCATGAACTGAATATAATGGAATAAGTTACTATTTTTAGCAGTTTTTCAGATTCTGTCAGTGCCATGATGTTTAGAATGTTTAAAAGCTCCGAAATATGGATTAAAATAATTTTTGTAAAAAAATTCCAAAAATAGTAAGTTTTTGGTCCCCCGACCCGTCCAGTTCTGATCGTCTCGAAAACCTGCACCCCTACCCCAAATTTCCAAAAAATGCATTTTCGCACCTCGGGGGCTACTAAATATGGCAGGTACTCGGGCCAGTACGCCTTAGTTAGAGCTTGCTATAGAAATTTTCGGCATCAAAATCCGACTCGTATGACCCGGTTTAGCCTAGAACCAATTTTCCTAAAAATTGTCCGGGGAGGTACCGGGGGCCCGGGACTGTGTGGGAACAGGTTCCAACCCACTCTAGATCAGCTTTAGCAGCTAGGGGGCGCCCTCTTGCTTTGTGGGAGTCCTGGGAGAGTTTCCAAGCCAGTAACTAAGTCTTAGAGTCAGTTAAACTAGCCAACCTGACACTTGGTGAGTAGGCAACTAGACTTGCCAATGCAGTGAACTGAGTGCTCCTCCAGATGCTAATAGCAGGGCTGGTCGATTTTCAGCCTGTAGGAGCCTATTTAAAGGCCTGCACACACACACACACACACACACACACACACATATGCTCACACACACACACCTACACACACTCTGGGAAGGTGCTGCCGGAACACACACCTTTTGAAGGAGAAGCAAGGAGGGAGGTGCTGTCGAATTCTCGCCTCAAGAAGCTCGATTAGATCAGAGAATCGAGAGGATTATCAGCCCTTAATCACGGTAACCACGGTTTAATTAATGCTTTCTGCAAATCCTTTTCATTACTATCTAAATTTCTCATCTATTATGCTTATTCCTAGTCGTAATTCTCTATAATCACTCTCTAAATTCTCCTTAACCATATTCTATTATGTAATCATCATCCCATAGCTGAATTATCAGCCATTCATCACTCTTAATTAATGATTAGTGCACGATTATTAGAATTTTCTCTCTCTAGGTAGCATAGAAATTAATCGATAAGCTGGTAATTGTGTAGATTGATGAGAATCACTCTTTCTATCACCCATTGATATTGTAGCTGATTTAGATCCATCTTTGTTATGCATTAAGATATAATTAAGGTAAGATTAATCTGTCATTAAGTCTCTAAGAGGTGGTTTTTCTCACACCTATGCATGCGGTGATTCTGCACCCTCTAATGCTAGGAAAGAGATTAATCGTGCTTAATTCATCTCTCTGGTAATTCCATTAGTGAAATCCTATTATTCTTAATCATGTAAGCCGAGTAATTATCTTTAGAGCCGGTTCCCATAGGATTATGTGTCATCCATAATGATTGCTATATGGAAAAATATAAACCTCTCATATAGCAGGCATTGTTTGACGTTGCTAATCTATCATTTGGCTTGTTATGACGCTTACGGACATTAGCTCTTTTCCCCAAGTCAATTACTTAAAGTAGTGAGTTTAAAATGGCCCGATTAAGAGGACTCGCTTTGGTGGAGCCCACGACCACGAGGCAGAGGAACGAGCAAGGTGAACGGAAAGGGAAAAGCTCCCATGGAGGAACAAATACCGGCATCTCACGGGCCATCGACGAAGAAATGGAAGAGGTAGATCATAATTTCATTCAAGTTGTTTAATTTAACATTGCACACGTTTAGTTAGGAATGAAAATATCCCCAAACATGTTGGAGAAATCCGATGGAAACCTCGGCATTGGATTCATTGTACATTAAGTTCTAAAGTAGGAAGGAAATGATTGATGGGTATGCTAGTTGCAATTAGGAAAGAATGTCTGCTAGGGAAAATTTAGCTCGACATGTTCATTTTATTTCCAATGTTGAATTAGTCCTGACCCCCCTACTGATCACAGGGCGCAGAGTTCCTCGTTAAGGACTCTTGAATCCACGACTTGCTTTCTATGCGGTGGATACCCACGACTTGCTTTCTATGCGGTGGGAACCCACGTCTTGCTTTCTATGCGGTGGGAGTGTCCATGACGTGCTCTCTATGCGGTGGACATACGTAGTTGTATGGGCAGCTAGGCGACAACGGGAGGAGTGAACTCTCGCTGGCGGGGGGATGTTGTACCTCCAGAACATTGGAACTTTTATGAATAAGTTTGAGTAGAATTTTTACTAGAATTCTGTCTTGGTGTTGTTTGCAATATTGGTTGAAGGGCTGTCGTAACGAACCATGTGATTCGGAATTAAACAAGGAATATCTATGTTGAACAACCTTTGTGGTAGTAATTAGGTCACACGAGGAAGTGTGAGTGTGGGGGTGGAAAGTGGGGGCTTGGCTCAGGTTGCCAATGCCTACGAGATGGGTGGTCCCGATTGGTCGAGAACTCTCTGTCCCCATAGTTCTTACTCGATATTAGTAATGCTCATTGCCCCTAGAGCGGGAAATTCTCGAGAGTACGTGCCTCTGAAACATGGGGAAAAAGGCACTCAAGGCTTCTCTCCTCTTGGAAGGTGGGTCTTAGGATCGCTAGATAGTTCAAGTACGCTTCCCCTGCGAGGTGGATCTAGATCTCCCTGCTAGTAGGCTCGAACTCGACTCACTTTGTGATGAGAGATCGTCCGCTAGTCGAACCCTGATTCATTTTGTTTGCTTCCGCAATAGATCTAGTGGCCACCGGGTTCACCATCAGATCCGCCATTGGAAACGGCGGGGTGGGGACCTCACACCTGGTATAAGAGCCTAGGTTAGGCTGGGAAATAAAGTCGTATTGTTTGAACATTTAAAAGGAACTAAAGTATATAGGTAGTTGATCCGAATTCCTTGCATTGGTGTTGCAGGAAGACCCCGTTCTCGAATATCGGAAGTTCCAAGTGTTTGAGCTTATTTATGAGCAAGCTCGAAGATCCCCAGTTTACCAGTTCAAGCAAGATGTCATGGAGATACTGTTGAAGGCTTATACGCCACACTCCACTTGCATTGATAGAGGATGGGAACTTGATTGGACATTTCTAGGAGGGGTTTACTACATCAATGCTCGGAAGCTAGGATGTCTGGCTACCGACTTGAAGAAGATACGTTGGGGAGAAGAGTTGAGAGTAATAGAGATATTCTACTTGGTGCCTACACGATTGGACCAAATTGTTTCAGGCAACTCCAATCAAACCATCAACGACTGGCTCTTGGAGAAGGTCACCAATGTGATCCCAGCGAACCGAGTCAAAACCTTTGTATTACTGAAAGCGGAACTCCGGCTTGATATCCTAGTTTATTATCCACTCAAGAATGAGTATAGGAACTATTACACGAATGAAGTAGTGCATCATGTGAATACCATCTCCTAAGCGTATTTTATACGCAATCCATAAAGCCATGTAATAAGCTGATCATCAGTTATCCTAAACCTTGAGGGGTTTCAATTGTAATAAATTTTCATCAATAAAGTGCTTTTTGTCTTTGAATCTCTGTCTCTTGTAAGTAGAATCTTGAATTTTATTTAAAGTCTCATGTCTATTTTGAAATCCAAGTAATGTATCAAGAATTCGTATAACCCATGTAGGCACCGCCTGTTGCTCTGTACTCGGCAGCGCAAGAGAAGAAGCTCCTCCTTAAGCAAGCCCAACCTCCGATATTTAAGGGCAAGGGGGCAAATGTGGAGAGAGATGCGGAAGTATGGATGGAAGCCATGGGCGACTACTTTGAAGCTGCGGGGACCCAACCCGTAAATCAGACCATGCTTGCGATGTTCTGCTTGACTGGCGATGCCAAGATATGGTGGAAGCAACATTGCAGGGACATGGATATTAAGGGATCTTCCCAGTCCTGGAAAGACATCAAAGCTGCAATAATGGGACGTTATTTACCGCCTGCCTATAGAACCTTGAGGATGAATGAATTCTTTTCACTTCTGTAGCTGAATTCATCTGTCGAAGAATACTATGCAAAGTTTGTCACTCTTCGGAGATATGCTCCTAAGATGACCTTGGAACAATAGGTGGCAAGGTTCTGTCAAGGACTAATCGATCCCCTGAATACTCGGCTGGAAGCTCTCAGGCCGACGACGCTACAGGATGCCTTGTTAAGGGCCAAACCTCTAGCTCTCGAAGTACAAAGGGCTAATCAGAACAGAAGGAATCATTGGGCAAAGAGGGCAAGGACCACTGCTTGGGATAACAGACCAGTCAGCCAAGCGTATAATCAGCGCCCTATTGTGGCTACCACCACAACCATGGAGTTCCCCGATGTTCGATGCTATGGTTGCTGCGAGCATGGACATTACAGATCCAATTGCCCCAGGAACATTCAGGCAACCAACGCCAATGCCATAACCTTGAATACCCGTGGACGTGGCCAAGCTAATGGAAGAGGAGGACGAGGAAGGATGAACAGAGGGCGAGGGCGTGGAGCTACCGCCACAGTAAATGCCGCAGTGGTACAACCAACTGTGGGTGATGAAGCAGTGGAAAGAGCAACCCTACATGCTGCAATTGACAATCCCAATGGTTGCGAGCAATACGCAGTCATTCATACGCCAGGATCTCTCAGAGGTGAACAAGTTAACTTCCTTATAGATTGTGGTAGTACTCTTTCATTTCTTTCACCCCGATGCATGAGGAAGCTAAAACTAGATAAGTATCCAACAAGCAAGCTAGTTGTAGAGTTAGCAAACGGCAAGGAGGTAGTATCTCAACACTCTGCAGGAAAAATTGACTTTGATTTAGGGGGACACCCAACTTCTGCCCAATTTCAAACCCTACCCTTAGGATTCTTTGATGGGATACTAGGGATGGACTGGCTAAAGCAAAATAGGGCCCACATACATTGTGCACAAGGGAACATTACTTTTACAGATAACTTGGATAATGAAGCCTTAATCCAGGGGGAAAATGGGAGACCTAAGGCTACTCTAGTTAAGGCCAACAGACTTTTGAAGGGACTAAGGAAGGGTCAGCAAATATATGCAGTTAAACTCAACAAGGTGGACCAATCAGATACCTCACTTCGACCAAACTGGTTGAGGGAATATGACGATGTGTTCCTAGAAGACCTTACGAATCTTCCGCCACACAGAGAGATAGATCATGAGATTGAGACTATTCCTGGATGTGAACCTATCTCAAAAAGACCTTATAAAATGTCACTTCCAGAGGCCATCGAACTCAAAGAACAGCTTAGGCAACTCATTGAGCAAGGATTCATTCGACCCAGTACTTCTCCTTGGGGTGCTCCAGTTCTTTTTCAGAAAAAGAAGGATGGACCTTAAGGCTATGCATAGACTACCGGGGGCTGAACCAGGTAACTGTCAAGAATAAGTATCCAATTCCAAGGATTGATGAACTCTTGGACAGGCTCCACGGCGCCAAAATATTTACAAAGATTGATCTAAGGTCATGATATTACCAAATCAGGATCAAGGAATCAGATATCCCAAAGACAGCTTTCAATACTAGGTATGGGCACTACGAGTTCACAGTAATGTCTTTTGGTCTAACAAACGCTCCTGCAAGCTTCAATTGACTTATGCAGGATATTTTCAGACCTTACCTGGATGATTTTGTCTTGGTTTTCTTTTATGAAATTCTGATCTACTCTAAGAACGAGGCAGATCACGAAGAACATGTTCGCAAAGTACTTGATCTTCTCCGAAAACACCAACTTTACGCTAAAGAGAGCAAGTGCACTTTTTGCTCGCCTAAAGTCCACTATCTTGGATTTGTCATATCAGCTGAGGGGATTTCAATGGACCCAGACAAGGTCAAGGAAATCGTTGATTGGCCTCAACCATCCACCGTCAGCGAAGTAAGAGGATTTCTTGGAATAATGGGATGGTACAGGATTTTTGTCAAGGACTATGCACGTATTGCTGCACCTTTGACGGAACTCCTGAAGAAAGGAATGAGGATTGAATGGAAGACCGAGTACGAGTCTAGCTTTGCTAAGCTAAAAGAGTTCTTGGTCTCAGCTTCTATTTTAAAGCTTCCAGATTTCAGCAAGGAAATTGAAGTAGCGACCGACGCTAGCAAATTTGCTCTAGGCGGAGTTCTTACTCAAGAAGGAAGACCAGTGGCGTATACTTCGCGAAAGCTGAGGGATCATGAGAAGAATTATCCTGCTCATAATTTGTAACTTTTAGCAGTTATTCATGCGCTGAAGTTATGGAGACATTATCTTCTTGGGCGCAAGTTTCAACTGGTTACAGAAAGACCACAAGAGCTTAAAATGGATTTTTACTCAACCTATTCTCAATATGCGACAACGACGATGGATAGAGCTGTTACAGGAATATGACCTTGACATAAAGTATAGACCAGGAAAGGAAAATGCAGTTGCAGATGGTCTTAACCGAAAATCCTTTCTCGGAGCTATCTCTATTCCAAATAACCCTATCTGGGATAGAATCAAAGAAGCATCTTTGGTAGATCCAGAGTACCAATGTATAGTATCTCTAGTCCAGCAGAATAAGATGCCTGAAGCTAAAGATTACACTCTTATGGGAGGATTTCTTTACTACATACATAGACTTTGTGTACCTAGAGACCCAGCTCTAAAGAAGACTATTCTGTATGAAGCACATGATAGCCCTACATCTAAACATCCAGGCTATGCTAAGACTCTTCATGCTGTCAGGAGGAGTTATTTTTGGTCTGGGATGAAAGGAGACATACTTCGCTATGTGAGGCAATGTCTTTCTTGTCAGCGGATAAAGACCGAAAGAATCAAGTTACCAGGAAAACTTCAACCTCTTGGATTTTGTTACAAGATTACCTTCTACAGGAGGTTATGACTCTGTTTTCGTGGTTGTTGATATGCTCACAAAAGTGGCTCATCTAATACCCGTAAAGACAACCTTTACTGCTTCAGATGTTAGTCGGGTATTCATCAAGGATATTTTTAGGTTACATGGTCTACACAAGCGTATCGTCAGTGATAGAGATGCCAAGTTTACATCAAAATTTTGGACTTCTCTTTTCCAATCTATTGGGTCACAATTAGCCTTTAGTACAGCGTATCATCCACAGACAGATGGGCAAACTGAGAGAGTTAATCAAGTCATCGAGGACATTCTCAGAGCCTATTGTTCGCAAGAGCCAAAGAAGTGGCTACAATATCTACCTTTGGTGGAGTATGCTTACAACTCTTCCGAACACAGAAGCATTGGAATGTCACCTTTCAAAGCTCTTTATGGACAGGATTGTTTAGCACCACAGAACTTCTCAGATCCAACCATCAGGGTAGAAGCCTCTAGAAAGATGTTAGAGGATATGGAAGCACAGACTAGAGCTATTCGCCAGGACATTCAGACCGCTCAGGATAGATAGAAGCACTATGCAGATAAGAACCGTTCGGAAAGAACTTTCAAAGAAGGAGATAAGGTTTTTCTGCGAGTCCGACCAAAGAAAAGCAACTTATCTCTAGGCAGATATAAGAAGCTAAGCCCAAGGTATTGTGGGCCATTTGAGATCGTTAAGGTTGTGAGTGACCAAGTCTACAAGCTAAAGTTACCTACAAACTTGAAGGTTCATGATGTGTTCCACGTCAGCTTACTCAAACCCTATATTCCTAACCCTGATCAATTCTTGGACTCAGATCAGATAGTCATGCCAGCACAAGGAGTTCTCGAGCTCCAACCTGACTACGTACTAGAAACAAGGGAAAGGAAGTTACGCAACAGAACTATCACGGAGCATCTGGTAAAGTGGAAGGATTACCCTGAAGAAGATGCAACTTGGGAGGACGAACCAACGCTCATAAAGGATTACCCAAGCACATTCTTGAGATGAGGACATCTCAATTTTTCACGTTGGGGAGGTTGTAAGGTCTCTGACCCCGATCAAAAAGAGCACCCTTGTACCATGAAATGAATATAATGGAATAAGTTACTATTTTTAGCAGTTTTCCAGATTCTGTGAGTGCCATGATGTTTAGAATGTTTTAAAGCTCCGAAATATGAATTAAAATAATTTTTGTAAAAAATTTCCAAAAATAGTAAGTTTTTGGTCCCCCGACCTGTCCAGTTCTGATCGTCTCGAAAAACTGCACCCCTACCCCGAATTTCAAAAAAATGCATTTTCGGACCCCGGGGGCTGCTAAATATGGCAGGTACTCCGGCCTGTACGCCTTAGTTAGAGCTTGCTATAGAAATTTTCGGCATCAAAATCCGACTCGTATGACCCGGTTTAGCCTAGAACCAATTTTCTTAAAAATTGTCCGGGGAGATACCGGGGGCCCGGGACTGTGTGGGAACAGGTTCCAACCCACTCTAGATCAGCTTTAGCAGCTAGGGGGCACCCTCTTGCTTTGTGGGAGTCCTGGGAGAGTTTCCAAGCCAGTAACTAAGTCTTAGAGTCAGTTAAACTAGCCAACCTGACACTTGGTGAGTAGGCAACTAGACTTGCCAATGCAGTGAACTGAGTGCTCCTCCAGATGCTAATAGCAGGGCTGGTCGATTTTCAGCCTGTAGGAGCCTATTTAAAGGCATGCACACACACACACACACACACACACACACACATATGCTCACACACACACACCTACACACACTCTGGGAAGGTGCTGCCGGAACACACACCTTTTGAAGGAGAAGCAAGGAGGGAGGTGCTGTCGAATTCTCGCCTCAAGAAGCTCGATTAGATCAGAGAATCGAGAGGATTGTCAGCCCTTAATCACGGTAACCACGGTTTAATTAATGCTTTCTGCAAATCCTTTTCATTACTATCTAAATTTCTCATCTATTATGCTTATTCCTAGTCGTAATTCTCTATAATCACTCTCTAAATTCTCCTTAACCATATTCTATTATGTAATCATCATCCCATAGCTGAATTATCAGCCATTCATCACTCTTAATTAATGATTAGTGCACGATTATTAGAATTTTCTCTCTCTAGGTAGCATAGAAATTAATCGATAAGCTGGTAATTGTGTAGATTGATGAGAATCACTCTTTCTATCACCCATTGATATTGTAGCTGATTTAGATCCATCTTTGTTATGCATTAAGATATAATTAAGGTAAGATTAATCTGTCATTAAGTCTCTAAGAGGTGGTTTTTCTCACACCTATGCATGCGGTGATTCTGCACCCTCTAATTGCTAGGAAAGAGATTAATCGTGCTTAATTCATCTCTCTGGTAATTCCATTAGTGAAATCCTATTATTCTTAATCATGTAAGCCGAGTAATTATCTTTAGAGCCGGTTCCCATAGGATTATGTGTCATCCATAATGATTGCTATATGGAAAAATATAAACCTCTCATATAGCAGGCATTGTTTGACGTTGCTAATCTATCATTTGGCTTGTTATGACGCTTACGGACATTAGCTCTTTTCCCCAAGTCAATTACTTAAAGTAGTGAGTTTAAAATGGCCCCGATTAAGAGGACTCGCTTTGGTGGAGCCCACGACCACGAGGCAGGAACGAGCAAGGTGAACGGAAAGGGAAAAGCTCCCATGGAGGAACAAATACCGGCCATCTCACGGGCCATCGACGAAGAAATGGAAGAGGTAGATCATAATTTCATTCAAGTTGTTTAATTTAACATTGCACACGTTTAGTTAGGAATGAAAATATCCCCAAACATGTTGGAGAAATCCGACGGAAACCTCGGCATTGAATTCATTGTACATTAAGTTCTAAAGTAGGAAGGAAATGATTGATGGGTATGCTGGTTGCAATTAGGAAAGAATGTCTGCTAGGGAAAATTTAGCTCGACATGTTCATTTTATTTCCAATGTTGAATCATTCCTGACCCCCCTACTGATCACAGGGGGCAGAGTTCCTCGTTAAGGACTCTTGAATCCACGACTTTCTTTCTATGCGGTGGATACCCACGACTTGCTTTCTATGCGGTGGGAACCCACGTCTTGCTTTCTATGCGGTGGGAGTGTCCATGACGTGCTTTCTATGCGGTGGGCATACCTTGTTGTATGGGCAGCTAGGCGACAACAGGAGGAGTGAACTCTCGCTGGAGGGGGGATGTTGTACCTCCAGAACATTGGAACTTTTATGAATAAGTTTGAGTAGAATTTTTACTAGAATTCTGTCTTGGTGTTGTTTGCAATACTGGTTGAAGGGCTGTCGTAACGAACCATGTGATTCGGAATTAAACAAGGAATATCTATGTTGAACAACCTTTGTGGTAGTAATTAGGTCACACGAGGAAGTGTGAGTGTGGGGGTGGAAAGTGGGGGCTTGGCTCAGGTTGCCAATGCCTACGAGATTGGTGGTCCCGATTGGTCGGGAACTCTCTGTCCCCATAGTGCTTACTCGATATTAGTAATGCTCATTGCCCCTAGAGCGGGGAATTCTCGAGAGTACGTGCCTCCGAAACATGGGGAAAAAGGCACTCGGGGCTTCTCTCCTCTTGGAAGGTGGGTCTTAGGATCGCTAGATAGTTCAAGTATGCTTCCCCTGCGAGGTGGAGCTAGATCTCCCTGCTAGTAGGCTCGAACTCGACTCACTTTGTGATGAGAGATCGTCTGCTAGTCGAACCCTGAACCATTTTGTTTGCTTCCGCAATAGATCTAGTGGCCACCGGGTTCACCATCAGATTCGCCATTGGAAACGGCGGGGTGGGGACCTCACAACAACTGCAATAGTGTCAGTAACAGAGTCCCCATCTGGCAAGAGCTTGCTTTCTAGGGCATCTGGCGTATTGTCTAAGGGACATTTGGTGATGTTGCATAGCACACTTAAGCATTCATCCATGCGTAGGCCAAATGCTTTCTCCAAATCATGCAGAAACACATAATCCTCCCTATCCACTAACACTGAGGAGAAGCGGCTGATTTCTACCTCTGGGATAGCCACATCCGTCAGTGATAGTGGCACTGGAGTGTCACTAGGGCCCGCAACTATGGATTTCTCAACCACTTCCTCAAGACCCCTAGGGTACTCGAGCCGGTGTGCCTTTCCTTCCGCTGTAGGGTTCATGGGGATAACCTGCTGCTCCTTGGTGTCCTTGATAAAGGACCCAACCTGAAGGTGTGGTAAGCAAAGCTCCTCCAAATCAGGTTCCTCGCTCACCAAGAAGATAAATGTTGCGAGCCGAGAAAGGTACTCCACCCCCAACTTGCGCTTCTTGAGCGCTGACACCCTGGGGCTTGCTCGTCCAAGTAATGGCCTGCATCGGTTGCAATTTCTTAGAATCGTTGCAACCGCTTGGAGAATGGGCAATCACCTTTGTGTATATAGTAGCGCAAAAGATCACAAGGCACCAAGATCCGTACATGTGGGGGGATAGATACAGAATATTTTATGATGTGCTCCTCCATGAATGCAAAAATCTCGGCAAATGCATCCATGTGAAGGGCAGCTGTGACAGCAAGGTCAGGGAGACGAGTAAAAAAGGTGTGGAGGTCCAACTTCCCTTTGTATTTGGTGTCCTCGAGAAAGAGGATGAAGCGTGACAAAGGGGTGGATGTGGCTGCAAATGCAGAGGCTGTGGAAGCATCCATGTCTAGCCTGGGGTGTAGATAGAGAGTGGAGGAGCTCAAGAGTTGCAAAAGTGAAAATAGTGAATGAGTTAGGTGGCCCCCCTTTTATAATGGACCCCTTTTTTAAGACATTTTAAAAAAGGCACTTTCACCAAAAAATGATTTCTCATCCCAATGCAAAAAATTATATTCAAAGGCATGATTTGCCGAAGCAAATCATGTTGATTACAGCGGGGATCAGTTTGAAAATTGCAAGAGTTACAAAGTTATAAGATCGATAGCATAGTTCCATCCATCCCCCAGTCCTCCTCGACCTTCAATTTTTCTTCCATTCTCTTCCCAATCTGCAGACATTCATTGCAATAAGCATCCTATGATCTACAAACCATGATGTATTGAAAATGTGGTGGAAGGATTCTCACCTTGTGACCTTGTAAACGAAATTGTGCTTGTTGAAGGGCCTCAAAACCCATAATAACCAAATGTTCTCGAACATTACTGAGAGTCCAATTCTTGTTCACTTGGACTGCCTCCAAAGCATCCTTGGGCATCTTCACTGCAATGTCAAATCTTGTAATAGCGTCGTCTACACTCTGTAAGGGAGTCCACACTCCAAGCTTGCACATGCAACGATCATAGTGAAATCGTATGTACAAGGAGGTGCGGGATTTCAAATAGCGCATTCCAATACCTGAAGCTCCAACCTTACAACGGTACCGGTCCCCGTTGTGCATGCCCTCCACAAAACCCCAGTCCTTTTCTAAAAGCCTTTCTAATTTCTCGTAATGTGCATCTTTACATACAAGCATTGTGGTAGTCTCCACAAATCCAAACTCTTTAAAAATGTACACAAAACAATGAATAGGCAAACACCAACTCAAGCCCACAGACCTAAAAGCTTTAGAGTATTTCAAAGAGTTTTGGACATCCATTATCATCTTTTGCTTGAAAGATACTACCGACCACAAATCTGGCACTGGCCACTTCATACTTAATAAGGAAGTTACTTTGATGGGTTCAAGAGTTCCAAACGCTTGTGTAGAAGTAGGGACAATATAGGAGTGAGAATAGAAGAAAATCCTTCTTTGAACCAGTTTGGTTGGGCAAAGATGTGGGAACATTATTGCTCCAATATTCGCATGTACAGCATTGAATGTGCCGGAGAGACTATGTAGTGGCTGCTCCTCCACCAACGTGGATGGAAATATGACTATAAATGCATGACAAATCTTAAGTATGAATCCATAATAACATTACACTGTGATTTCACACCTAGCTTTGTATTCTCAAAACATGTATTTACAATGTGTTGGAAATCGAGGTGGTTGTTGCAAATGCATGGTTGACATTGAGAAAACATGTTGCACAATGGCTACGGTCCCCTTGCCTTTGCGGTTCTTGAAGCCAAGGAGCTTTCCTTTCCAATGAAGATCCAAGTTTGCACGATTCCGCACACGATGAGGGCCAATAGCAGATGGTTGCATGTATACCCAAGCACCTTTGGTGAACTCTTGTGGCACGCAATCATCATCTACACCTCTAGTGTTGTGGCATGCAATCCTTTGGCCGCCTTTGCTAAGTAGAGTTGGCAATGGTTGAGCAAAGAAAACTAGGAGGAGGAGAAGGACCTTGCTTGTTGCTACAATGTAGGTGGGATAAAGTGATATGAGAAGGTGGTTAACCCGTGTGGCAATGGGAGGAGAAGGTGGATAACCCTTGCTTGGTATGGCAATGGGAGGAGAAGGTGGATAACCTTTGCTTGGTGTGGCAATGGAAGGTGGTAGGGGAGGAGAGAGGAGCTTCCTTGCTGCAGCAATGGAGATGGTGTAGAGAGAGAGAGTGTTGGAGTAGAGGATGAGTGTGATGGTTGCAACCAAGGAGGGGTTGGAAAAGGGGTTCTAGAGAGAGAAAATCATTTTTTGCCTAAGAACTACTTTCGAGGGCTCTGGATAGCAAAAAAAGATTTTTCAAAAGTTTTTTTAAAAATTTTGAATTTTAGGGTTTTTGAGGGGACGTTTTGACTTTTTCAGGTCAAAAAATGCTTTTTTGACCATAAAATAGTTTTAGGGGGGTTTTAAGAAGATGAAATTTGAGTTTTGAAAACTTTCAAATTTTTGGGATTTTTTCAAAACTAGATCAAAAAGGAGGGAAGTTGGAGGTTCCATATGGCCCCCCCCCCCCCCCCCCCCCCCCCCCCCCCACCTTCTCACTAGGTAAGAGCCCATTTAAGAAGTGTAAGACTACTTTGTCCCCCTACATTTTTGAGGGCATAGAGTGTGTCCACCACCCTCTTCTCATTGGCTGGCCTCTAATTAACCTTAATCCCAAAGGGCCCCTAGAGGGTTCATATTTTTCCTAATGCTATCCTATCCTTGCTCCTCTTGAGCCTTGACATTTTGTCTTGCACGTGCAGGTCGATCTTCTTGGAAGACAACTCTTCTAATATCCTCAACCCTCTTTAGTTTAGAATGATATTTGGCTTCATTAAAGTGAACATCATTGCTGCGGATAACCTTTCTGGATTCGGGATCCCAAAGTCTGTACCCCATCTCACCAGAATTACCATAGCCTAGAAAGATGCACTTTCTACTCTTTGGCTCAAGTTTGTTCCTAAATTCCTTTGGAACATGAGTATATGCCTCACAGCCAAAGACTCTGAGATTCTTGTATGAGGGCATTTTGCCTGACCATACCATCTTTGCCACCACTGAGTCCTTCTGCAAAACCTTGCTAGGAGATCTATTTATAAGATGAACAGCTGTTGATACATCTTCAGCCCAAAACCCATTTGGCAGTTGTGCATTAGACAACATACTTCTGACCTTCTCTTGTATGGTCCTATTCATCCTCTCAGCAACACCATTTTGAGGAGGATTTTAAGGAGCAGTAAGTTCACGTTTTATACCTTTTAACTCACAAAAGTCCTGAAAGGACTTTGAAACATACTCTCCACCATTGTCAGTGCGTAAGCATTTAATCTTCTTGCCACTCTGATTCTCCACAAGTGTCACAAACGTTTTGAAAACACTGAACGCTTCATCCTTGTGCTTGAGAAAGTAAACCCATACTTTCCTCGAGTAATCATCTATAAATTTCATAAAGTAAGAAGCTCCCCCTAGAGATAAGTTAGGCATAGGTCCACACAAATCACTATGAACAAGTGCCAACTGTGTATCTCTTCTACTGCTTCTATGCTTATGTGGCTGTTGTGTTTGCTTACCATACAGACAATGTTCACAGAATTCAAAATCATTAAATGACAAGCCAGGCAAGTAACCAGAACGAGACAAGATTTCCATTCCCTTCTTGGACATATGTCCTAACTGGCTATGCCACAAAGAAACGTTCGGCTGCTCGGTTACATTGATTACATTTTTAGAGACATTTGATACATAAATCATGTAAAGTCCTCCAGACTTTACTCCATGTGCTACTGTCATAGAACCCTTGGATATATTCCACATGTTCTGTCCAAAAGTGGTGACGTAGCCAGCATCATCAAGTAAACCTATGCTGATCAAGCTCTTTGTAATTGCGGGAACATGTCTCACATTCTTCAGCGTGAAAGAAGAGCCATTCTGAAACTTCAATTGAACATCTCCAACACCTAAGATCTCACATGTCTGCCCATTGCCTAGCCGAACATGATCTTTAGTGGTCACATAAGAGGTAAACCGCTACTTGTTTGGAGACACATGAAGTGATGCCCCTGAGTCTATAATCCAGTCACTCGGTGCATTTCCATCATATGCTGTAAGAAGAGCCGAGTCCATTGTATTCTTCAAGAAGTAGATGTCTCCTGACACTAGACTGTCATCCTCTGCAACAGTGTTTGTCACATTTATTTCTTGAATCTTCACTGAGGACTTGTTCTTCTCACCATGGTCTTCAGCTTTCTCATTGCCTTTTTCTGCTTTCCATTCTCTGCAGTCTCTTTTCATGTGACCCTTCTTGCCACAATGGTAGCATTCTATGTCACTCTTGCCTTTAGCACTCTGGGACTTGCTACAAGACTGATTCCTCTTTCCACCTTTGTCCTTTTCTTTGGTCCTTCCCCTGACAACTAAGGCTGTTCCTTTGCCTTTGTCCATTGTCTTTCTGTTGGTTTCTTCAGTAAGCAGACTACCTTCTACACCTGCTATGGTCAAACCATCTGGAGTTGCAGAATTACTCAAAGCTGTACGAAAAGTGTCCCAACTTTTCGGTAATGTGATCAACAGGAACATAGCTCTAACAGGTTCATCAAACTTGACACCTTGAGCTGACAACTGACTGTAGATGGTGTTGAATTCATTCAGATGATTGGACATAGGTGTCCCTTCTTTCATCTTCAAGTCAACAAGCTTCTTAAGCCAGTATACCTGTGAAGCTGCACTCTGCTTCTCATAAACATCACTCAGCTTTGTCCATGCTTCATAAGCCGACATCTCATCTGCTACATTGAAGTAAACGCTTTCTGCCAAAGTCATCATAATGGTAGAAAGTGTCAGTTCATCCATTTCGCTCCATTCATCTTCGTCCATATCTTCTGGTTTTATCCCCTTGAGCTTTATAAGTTTTATCTGCTTTTTTTGTACCGACACGTGCGAAATCTTCTTCTTCCACAATGGGAAATTGGTTCCATCCAGCTTCTTGATATTGTAAAGAGCAGTGTCCTGTGATCCAACCATAGCTACGCTTCACAGTAGTTTACTTTCCCGGGAAAAATTCGGCAGAGTTTCCCCTGTAAACTGACCTCTGAACCAATATCAACCTGTCAAATGAACCAAGAAAGCTTCAAATTCTGCAGAAATTTTGGCAGAGTCCTTTGTAAAATGGCTCTGGTGTACTCAAAAAACATACCAAAAACAACTCAAAAAACCACGTCTCTCTAACACTGTAAGCTATGGGTAAACCTGTCTTGCACCTGTATTGTCTCTCATTGTCCTATCACTGTCCTGTAAGCATAGACTACAACAATGCCTCAACGGTAGTAAAGCAAAGATGCAATCCCAACTGTCTAACTCACAGTCAATACATCCTAGCTGCCTATCTAAGGGTGCTCGAGGGATCGCTCCAAGACCTGTATCACCGAAAGGATCTCAGCATTCGAGAATCCCCCAGCTCAATAAAACCTCACTCGACCCTCAACAAAGGCTGCAGTAAATCTGACAATACATAGACTTCCCACAAACTCATACATCCACAAATTTCCCACTATATGTTGTAACCGTTGCGGTGGTTTTGGACAATACATCCCATGTGGAAGTACCTGCAATGTCAGGATGAAATCTGGAATATCAAGCATCAAACACAAGCTACTAATGAATTAGTGGATGTCGCCTACAGTCTGTGTGTAGGTGCGTCCGTGTAGTATGTGACACGCCTCCAAGAACTGTGAGCCGTCCTTCGTTATGTAGACAACCACAAATCAGCACTCTGGAAGTGTAGATATCCTCAGCACTTGCAGTCGTAGGCCGAAACCCCAAATTTGCAGAGTCGGATCTGCACCCGCCGAGACCACGTAGTCGAAAATGGCATGCGAAGAGCTTTGTCAAAGCCAAACGGTGGCCGAGATGACCTTAGAATGAAATTCTGAGAACATCAGGCCCTTCACGCTCCCCCACAGGATTTAGGGCCGTGTCTTCGCCTGTCAAATCTCACTCCAATTTGAGCAGGTGACTCTAGCTTCCGGCAATGCTTCCCCGAGCCTCGATCTCAGCTCTGATACCAGTTGAAGGAGTACGAGCAGAAGTGCGACGCGAGAGAGAGTGCGAGAAGAAGAGCACGACGATATGGTGAACTGGCTCTACTATAATGTATAGAGCATAGTGAGTTCTTATTAGGTTTTAACAAAAGAATATGTGTACATACCTGGCGGCCCGCCCACTTACCTGGGCGACCACATTGGGCTCTATACCCCAACACTTATCCACGTTGAGCTGGCCACCCAAAGTTTGCAGCCTGGTTAAGCCATCATAGACTTTGCTTAAATGAAGGGCTCGGGAACTATAGATGCAAAAATCATCTATGAAAACCCGTATTGATGTTCCAAAGTAGGGTTGGAAAACAAAAGTCACATAGCGCTGAAATGTGGCCGCGGTGTTAGTGAGGCCAAACTGCATCACTCTGTAGGCAAAACATCCCCAAGGTGTGATGAAGGTTGTCTTCTTCTGATCTTCCTCTGCAATGCTAATCTGGAAGTATCGTGAGTGACATCGCACACTGTGTATCGTTCGTGACCTGCCACTTCATTGAGTATTTCATCCTGGAATGGGAGAGGAAAGTGATCCCTCTTCGTGGATGCATTGAGAGATTTATAATCCATACAAACTCTCCACTTACCATTTTTTTGGTGTGACTACTACTGGGGAGACCCATTCTGAGTCTTCGACAGGGTAGATGAAACCTGCTTGTAGCAAACTTCTCTTTTCTTTAACTAGTGCCTCTTGTTGGATCACTCCAAGTCTTCTGAGCTTTTGTACTACTGGTTTACTGCCTTCCTTGAGTTTTATGTGGTGTTGCACTACTGTAAATCCTGTGATCTTATCATAGCCATCAATGAACAAAGTAGTTAAGTTACCTAGCATGGAGACATACTCCTTCCTTTCTTCATTGGTTAACTCATTTGAGAGCATTTTTTGTAACTTACCTGCATCCTCCAAGGACTGCATATCTGATGATCCCTCTTGGTTTGTCAAGGGTGTTTCAGATTGTGTCAATCTTTTTGGGTCTTTAAGAATGACCCCCATCACTTCAATGCTACAGTCACTTCCGTCGGTGGTGGTCGTCTCTTCTCCTGAGGTAGACAAATAGTTGCTGGTGGACTCATCTTCTGAAGCCTCCAAGATCATGTTGCGCTGCTTTCCAGTCCTCATGTCGTAGAATATGGACTTCCCTTTAGCGTCCTTCATCTGAATCATCCCGGTGCTCCAGTCTTGTTTATCTTCCATAGCCATAAGCCAAGGCCTCCCAAGAATGATGGGGTAGCCCTCCCCTTTGTGTGGCATGACGAAGATGTCTACCTCCACTTCTGTATTGAATGCTTTTACTTTGACCGCATTTACAATACCCACGCATTTCACTCTTACATTGTTTTCCATCTTGGCTTAGCAGGGTGTCGGCCTACTTACCTCTAGACCTAGATGGTGCATCATCTTTTCACTCATAACGCATATTTGCACGCCACCGTCTATGTAGACATTTGAGATTCATTGCCCCTTGATGTGAGCATCCATGGTTGGTAGGATGTCATCGAGATCCCTTCCAGAGATAGCCCCAGCTATCTTGGGCCTTGATTTCCTGGTAATTACCATTTTTGTCCATTGCCTCCTCATCCTTGGTGCAAGGTGGAGTAATTGGGTCCAAGTTATCTTCGGGTCCTGCATTAACACATCCTAAACTAAGTGATAGGGTTTTTCATACTCACCTAGTGAGAAGTCCATGATGTCTATCTTCTGTCTCGGTTTAGCTGCTTGTTTGCTGGACTCAGCCTTCCCTTTCATCTCCTCTTCTCTTTGAGATGCTTCCTCGTGCTTGGCACGCTTCACTCCCATAGCATCCACTTATTCTACCTTTGCTTTCCCTTTGTGCTTCTCTCGAACTGATTATTCGATCCTTGCCTTCCCTTTAGCCTCCAAGCTAATAACACTCACCGCTTGGTTCACAACAGCAGGTGGTGGGGGTAGTAGCGGAATGAGAGGTTGGGGTGGTGGTTGCTGTTGTACAGGTGGTCGAAGGATTTGGACCAGTGGGATTGGTCCTGGTTGCCTAGGTGGTGGTGGTCTTGCTCTTGGCGGAGAGATCTGATTCTGTCTCCCCCCTCTATTGAAATTCTGCCTCCTTGGGTGTGGGCAGTAGTACATTCCATGGCCATCTTCCCTGTATTTGTAACAGTGGTACTCTTGGTTTTGCCTTCGTTGTCCTCTTCCTTATTCTGGGTTCCTGCCAGGTGCATGCCCTTGCTTCACCATATGCACAAATAAACTCTCTAGTTGGGTGGTGATGCAACTCAGCAGGTCTTGCTGCTCTTCTGATGCCTCTTGCGGTTGGGCTCTATGACTGGCTGTTGCAGTCACTGGGTTTGGTCGGGCCAAGATTGTTTCCTCTGGCTCGTTTACTCTTGCTTGCATGCACAACTTCTTGTCTTTAAGGCGGGCTACTTCGACTCCCAACTCATATGTTGCAGGAAACCTTCCCTTCACCTTCTCTCTAAGCGGTGACCATAGACCAGCAATGAAATGGTCCTTCTTTAGGAAATTAGGCGTTCCTTTGCCTTCCTCCAGTGAGGCAACCCATCTCTCCCATAAGTCCACAAATTTGGACTCGTAGGTGGCATACTCTAACACACCTCCCTGCTTCAATTTCGTCAGTAGCTACCATAGCTTCTCCGAGGTTGTGCCTCCACCAAACCTCTTTACAAAAGCAGCCCTTAACACATCCCATGCATTCTTGGTAGCCAGTGGCAATGCATTATACCATGACTTGGTCTCTACTTTCATCAGTAGAGGAAAAATTCTAAGTCGTGAAGCGTCGTCATCTTTGTTGGAGACGACATAAGCAATGTCGAAATCATCCAAAAAGTCAGTGGTGAGATCTTCTCCCTTTTTTCCACTGAACTTGGAGAAAGAAACACTTGCCATGGTAGTGACTCAGGAAGTTACAAACCTTTTCTTTTTTTTTAACATTAACAACAGTAGCGGCTCATAGCAGCTTTTTACAGGGGTGGGTGGATAGGTTAAAACAGGATAAAGATAGAAACATTAAAGGAATGATGGTAATCCAATATGGGGAGAATGATAGGGTTTGGGGAATTAAGGATTTCTCCTAGTACCGCCGCACCAAACAGGTATACGATCTTCTGTTGGTAGAAGAATTTTCTATCTACATAGATATTCACATGCATATGTTGCAGGAATCTGAACGGGAATGCCGTCGGCCCGTTTTCCATCATGCACAGAGGGTGGAATACTTACTTATACTCTTACCGTGCCAGTGTTGATGAGTTGGCACATCCACAAGAGGTCGTTGCCTTTCATGAGCTCTACTTTTCCTTCGTCGCTCAGCATGTACGGGGTGATGGCGACGCGTCTGACCACTCCTAGCCTCTTGGCTAGTAGCAATTGCATGTAATTTCCGTAGTCAACGTGTTGCATGAATTGTACTCCATTCAGTTGCAACTCGTCCCCAGCCCACTGGGTTTCACCCGTGATAGAGAGCTTCTTCAAGATAAGTTGTACATGGAGAGGAGGAAGATCCTCTACCCGTCTTCCAAAACAACGAGATCAGTAGCCGAAACACTCTTCCCTAGGACATGGGAATCTTCTTACCACTTCTTCTTCAGGATTGTCGAAGTGGATTGGTAGCACTTGCATGCGTCGTGCAAATCGGTAGGCGACCTTCCGCCACTTAGCTTTGGATGATTTCCTCTTTGGCAAGCTGGGTACAAACAACCCGGCTTTCTGAGCTTGAAGCACTTGCTTTGCCAAATGCTTCTCTCTTCGGGGTCATGTGTTTCCAGACTGGCTTATCTTCTCCTTACCTTTGACTCGAGCAGCCCCTTTAGGCCACTTTGGAGTTATAACTTTGACTGCAGTTTCTTTAGGGAAAAGAGACCTCACCGTTTTCTTTCCTTCTTTGATGTGAATGACTTCTTCGCGATGAATATCAATGTAGACGATTTCAGCCCTTTCGCTGCCTTCGTTTGCTGGCACTCATTGACAGTGTGTCTTGGTTGACAACAGTGATGGCACTTTCACCGACCTCCCACCTGTTTCTCTTAATTTATGGTTAGAACGAGCAACACGAGATGGAGAGTTTACCTCTTGAATACTGAATACGTTGCAGCCTGGCAGTAGTACTTCAATGAAGGCGGCTAGTGCCTCCTTCGTCTCCTCTTCTTCCGTCCTCCAATTAGAAAATTCCTTCAGCCATTCGTCCATGATTGATAGTGGGCGTCACTTTCAGCATTATAAATTGAAAGGTCTTAGAAAGCCCTCCTCAGTGGGGACACCAAATGACGGGAGCAAAGCGAACCCCGAACCTTGACGGACTCTAAAACGTAGGGGACCGAATGGCGTGCCTCGAGCGTGTCATGGTAAAGCGAACAGGGGGCACCACCTAGCTTTGAGCACATAGGACGCAAACCACGATGATATGAACACCACAAACTTACACACGGAGAGGGAGAGAGAGAGAGAGAGAGAGAGAGAGAGAGAGAGAGAGAGAGAGAGAGACATTTGCAAGTGATGAAAACCCTCGGGGGTGTGAGGGAGAATTATTTCTGCAGTATTTACAGATGGCATGCCATGGTGATAGAGAGGTAGGGAGAAGAGGTGGTGCAAACTACTTGGTGCGTTCTCTAAGACAACTCAATGATTGTGAAGCTTGCTATCAAGAGTGTGTATACGCGTATGCATCGACCATTGGAGTCGAGAGATGGACGTGCTCCCTTTGCATGGTGCAATTCCCAAGGCAAACCCAACACACAAGCCCCCTCCCCGTGATGGTGATAGTGTCAACTCTTCCCACTACACTCTACCAAGTGCTGACTTCTCATGAACTGCCCCCCCCCCCCCCCCCCCCCCCCGATAGTGACCTCTCCGTGCCAATTTTTAGGTGTTGGATGCTTGGATTATGGTAATCCCGGTGTGATTGGGGTAAGCTTAATCGGGGAGACAAAGCAAGTGGTGGGCCCGGTGTGGTTGACCCTTCCTTTGTTTTGGGAGGTTATTAAAAGATGAGAATCTCTAGGTGGGCCTTTGTGACCATCACCTAGAGAGAGGAAATTTACAAAGTGGGATTTTACAATGCCTTGGTTGAAAACTGAAGAAATGATGAAAATACCCTATAAATTACTGAAAATGGTGTCGTGGTTGCGTGATGCCGGCAAATAGTGTGTTGCCGGTGCGTCGGTGTAGCTTGTACTTCTTTTAAGGGTCGGCCGGGGCATGCCTTCGGCGCATTTCCTCTTTTTGTTGTTGGCGGTGCGTGCTTTAGGTTCTCCTTCTTTTTTTTCGATGTCGTAGTCGTAAACCTCCTTCGTTTTTTGTATTTGTATTTGTGGTGCGTATATACGTGTGTGTGTGTGTGTGTGTGTGTGTGTGTACATAGGTGCATGTGGGCGGATGTGTGTATATATATATACAAATGTGGGTGCGCGAGCGTGCATGGGAACGGGGGGGAATGTATGTAATATATATATATAGTTATATTTATTTATTTATTTCTATTTTTCGGGTTTTTTGGCAGTGCAGACGACGCACAGGGGGGAGGTTGAGGATGGTGAAGGGGGGGGGGGGGGTGTGCGTGTGCGTGTGTATGTGTGTGGTGTGTGTAAGTGGGGATAGCATGCGTGTGCGGCAGTGTACAACGCGAGCTTGCGGTGGTGTGAAGACGGGCAGTAGCGGGCAAGACAGCGCGAGAGAGAGTGAGAGTGGGGGGAAGATGGTGAGGGGGGGGGGGGAAGAGGGGATAGGGGGTAGGGGAGGTGTGGATGAGAGTGTGGGGGTACGATAGCGTGCACGACAAGGCAAGGGGGGGTGGTTATGCTTAGTCAACGAGCGGAAGAGAGAGGGAGAGAATGAAGGTGGGAGGTGTGGTTCCCACCAAGGGAGGAGAGGGGGAAGAGAGAGAGAGGGGTTGGGAAGAGATAGGGTAGAGAGAGGATATAGTGGGGGAGGATGTGGTGAGGGAGAGAGGAGGGGAATGAGAGAGATAGAGAGAAGGAGAGGTGATACTTTCCCTAAGGCCTGCCGTAGTTAATTCTAAGAGAAAGGGAGAGAGCTAGGTGTAGATAAGGGGGGGGGGTGAAGACGAGAGGAGGTGGGGGTACGGCCCGCCGGGGTTGGAGTGTGGAGAGAGAGAGAGAGAGAGAGAGAGAGAGAGAGAGAGAGAGAGAGAGAGAGAGAGAGAGAGAGAGAGAGAGAGAATATTTGGGAGAGAGAGGGAGGATACTATCTATGGCGGCCCGCCAGGGCTGGAGTGTGGACAGAGATACCAAAGGCACCTACCCAACCGGATGATGCAGCAGGTGTGTAGGAGAGAGAGAATATGGGTGGGGCCAGGCAGTGGGGCCGGGCCCTACCGGTAGTTAACCTTTGGGGGGGGGGGGGGGGTGAGTGGCAAGGGCCTTTCCTTTGTGTTTTTTTTCTTTGGTAACAAACCTTCCCTTCCTTGGGAGGTTCTCACGGGCATAGTTTCGAAAGCCGACTATCACTACATTTGACGTCATTACTTATGTCACGTATTTTTGTGTAAATTGATGCTTAAGAGAAGGATACACAAGATATTACCCAAGATAATCAGCAACGAACAAAATATAACGGAAAGTTTTCAAACCAACAAAGTGAAGATATCCTATCATATTAGCATAAGCTTGATGTTTAATGAGCTGAGCACCACCTTTAGAAGTGTATTAGGGGACGGGTGTCTAACCTCACTCCTATCTTATTGCAGACATAGCGAGAACCACGAATATAATTTGAAATCCATGGGATGAAGCTGACGTGAATAGTGCATAGAGGCTACAAGAGGTGGTCAATCTCTTGGAAAACAATAAACAACTTGCATCTAACTCAAGCTACACTCAAATGACAGAAATCACCAAAAGCTAATTGCTCATCGGCAAACAAATCACAACCATTACAACATCAAACGACATCCAAATGTTACGAAACTTCTAGGACATGTTTATAAGACCTAAGCACACATGCTTATGGTCTCAAATCTCACTTTAGGTCAAGTTCAAAAATCAAGATTATTAACAGCAACGAGTTTTTGACCTAGTCGTTTTTTATCTAGAATGCATCTAAATGCTTAGCAATGATGCCCCAATATCCCGCCTATACTTATTTTATGATTTTAAAGCTTAAATTCCTACTTATGATGAAATTAGGCCCCGTGTCGATGACGCTAAAAGCTACGGATTACCATGAAATGCTTACGTCAATGCGTAGAGCTCTTACCTACGGTTGCAACGTGTCTTTAAATCTAATATCTAACCAACCTAATGATTTTCTCATATTAACGAGAACATAGGTTAGAATATAGACATGTGCTTCTAGATCTATCTCAACATGGGACCAAAAGGAGAGATGGTTGCATCTCAATAGGTGTCCAAAAGGAGATGGTCTATCAAAAGGCAATGTGCATTAATTGCTTCTAGACTTACCTCAATAGGGGACCAAGAGGAGAGATGGTTACATCTCAATAGGGGTCCAAAAGGAGATAGTCTATCAAAGAGCAATGTGCATCTAATGGAGCTTAAAAGACCTTAGGGTTAGCTTCATTAAAGACCTCCAAGGTCAATGTTAAAAGTCCTTTGACCTTAGGAAATCTAGGGCTGAGCTTGAGGTGGGAACACGACCTAAGTTTGAGGTGCTTGTCGTGCTTGATGACTTAGGTGCTTGAGGTGCTTGTCGTGCTTGATGACTAAGATACTTGAGGTTCTTGTCATACTAAATGAGGAAGGTGCTTGAGAAGCTTCCCATGCATGGGGGGTAAGGTGCTTCAGTCAAAAAGAGACCCTACAAACTTAATGAGGAAGGTGTTTGAGAAGCTTTCCATGCATGCAAGGGGTAAGGTGCTTGAGTAAAACAAAAACCCTACAAACTTAATGAGGAAGGTGCTTGAGAAGATTCCTATGCATGAAAGTCCCAAAGTTACGAGAATCTTTGACTTAACCTTCCACTCACCCAAAGGGCACATGGGACACATGTCAGATTCTCCCTATGCTTAACCACATGATGTGCTTGAATTCTATTGGTTGGGCTAAAGAGGGTCCAATGAGATTCTAGTTCCATCCAACAAATATGTAGATATTTTCAAGATCTCTCTCTCTCTCTCTCTCTAAAGGGTAAGGAGGACACTTGTCCCAAGACTACCCATTTACTTGAATGCATGTTGCATGTGATTGGCTAGGGGGGGAGGTGTCTAATGAACTTGAAACATGTGTAAAAGCTACAACTCGCCCAAGGCAAGCAAGGGGGGTACTAGGGGGATATACACCCCACACACACTCATTTTGTGGATTCATTCTCACTTGGTGAAAGTAGAGGAACTCCATCTCCTTCTCTCAGCTTGTGAGAAGTAAGAGCCTACACAAAAACTCTTGGCTAGGGAATGCAAATCCAACCAAGAGCCATGCTTCAATGCTTCAGCTTTCCATCTTCTCCATCTTCATTGCTATGCTATTATGTATGCCAGCAAGAAGGGTGATGATAAGGAGGAACTATTTCTTTCTCCTATGGAATGTTTCTTCTTCCTCTTCCCTATCCTCATTCCCCGCTAGCTCTGTCCACTTCAAAGGTGTTTGAGGCCTTGGGACTGAGGCTTGGGATAGTTAATGCTTTCTACAAATTTTATGTTATGCTTGTGATGCATGAAGCTTTCCATCTTCATTGCATCACATGGGCCACAAGGAACACAAAAGATTGTATTGTACCAAGTCTCTCTTGATGGGAGAAACTTTAATACAAATGCCTATTGGAGGGGGGAATGGCTCCGTATGAATCCAGTTTGTCATCTTCTCGGAACTCTCTATCTTGCCAAAGTATTCTTCATGTCAAGTTAACTAAGGACCATGTTTATGTTGCTACCATCAATTAAGTTCACCTGCTATGCTCACAAAGTAATCTCACAAAAGTGCTTCACCTAATCTCCTAATTCCGCTATTCTCAAAGTTCATAGGCCATTCCCATTACATTGGTATCTGAACATTTGGTTTCTCTTTTCTTGCTTAAGAAGAGATGTCCTTAAGTAGACTATTAGTTAATTATATTAGGGTAAGTGGGATTGGGATCTATTATCATTTTTTTGTGGCCACTATGTGGGATATGGTGCACACCTTGGGAGCTTTGGTCTTAATAATGGGGTCTTTTTAGACTTGCCTACGGCTTTAGCATTATTGAGCCATAAGAAGTCCGAAAGGAGCTATCCCTTGGAAATTCTTCTATGTTTGACCCACCCCACTACTCTCTATAATTAACCAACTCGAGTCGTGGGTGTAGATACTTAAGTGCTTATTTGCAAAGGCTAAGAGAAGTAGCAACTAAGGTTTTGATTTTCCAAAGCATACGCTAAGTAAACACATAAGTTTAATTAACATGGCTGACAATAACCAAGAGAGTAGAATGAACATTGATAACTTTGATTTTTCAGAGGAAGGTGCTTATGATGATGCCCCCATGTTTGTTAATTATCTTGTCACTAGGTTGCAACAAGCTATGGGAAACCCCACTTTTCAAGCCGAAGTTACTCAATAAGTTCGTGCTTATGGTATTTCTTTTCCTCTCCAAGAGGAGAGAGAGCTTAGGAGGCCTCTTGATGAGACCCCCAAAAGAAGACTCTCTCCCATAGAAGAGGAAGAATCCAAAGATCAAGGAAGTAATGAATCCCTAAATTCCTTTGAAGATGTGGCTCCATGAAGAAGGCGGACTAAATGATCGCCAAGTCCTCCCAAGAGGAAACGGTTAACCCACAGTCCTTCTCCTCGTCACCTCAAAAAGAAAGAGAGGAAACAAAGGAAGAAAAGGGCAAGAAAGAGGTCACCCTGTTCTCCTTCTTCTTCACCTTCCTCCTCTACCAATGAAAGCTATGGCTATTCTCCTAGAGAATACAAGAGGGGAGGACATCGCAAATCTTACCCTACATGGCGAAGGTCACAAAAGCTAAAGAAGTTCAAAGAGGGAGGAAAGAGTATCTCTTTTCTCACCTGTGATGGCACCTTTGGTGCTATCGACAAAGTATTGGCCTTCGTCGAACAATTTGATGTGGCCTTTGAAGATGAGGGCTTCACAGAGTCCTCCAAGCTACACCATGTAGCTATGCACTCCAAAAATCAATTCGTCAATGGTGGGATAGCCTTTGTGGAAATGGCGAAGCCCCAAAGACATGGAAAACTCTTTGAGTTTCCATCATGAAGAAATTCATTGCAAGCGTTGCAGAGGACAAAGTGCTCACCGAATGGTGGAGTTTGAGTCTTCTCTCTCATGAGTCTATCCAAAAATATGTAGACAAGTTTAGGGATTTATATCTCAAGGCTATTGTCTTCCAAAAGATAGACTTCACGAAGCAAAAGCAACAATTCTTTGCAGGATTATCCAAAGAGATGACCAAGTATGTCAACTCTCAATGGCCTGGCTCTATCACCGATGTAATCCACCACACCATGGCTGCTTTGCGCATCAATTTCCAACAAAGGGCTAGACAGAATATCAAGCCCGTGGAAAATAAAGACAAAAGTGATGCCAAGCGGAAAACCAATGCCCAAAATTCTTACCAAGGCTATTCCAACAACAACAACAATCGGTCCAAGGAGAAGGGAGTTTACAAAGGTAAATGTAAACTCTCTCCTAAAGAGCTAGAAGCTTTTCATAAGGACCACAAATGTTTTAAGTGTTTGAATCAAGGCCATGGTTATCGTCCTTGCCCCAAGAGAATTGCCCGCTGTTGAGCCAGCAGAGGATCACACCCACATTTTTGCTCACACTCATCATTTTGTAACCATTGATTGTAATAAATGTCTTTCCGACATTAATTTTGATTTGAGCCATTCATTAAGTAACGGGACTCAATTGAGTTTCCAGCTTGTAATCCCGAAGTAATTTCACTTGCTGATGTAATTAGTTAGAGATGTTCTCACCTCTAAGGCTGAGGTATATAAGCCAAAGTTTTTGTAACCTAAGGGGGATAAAGCCACGACCTCGAGTCTACTATCGACGGCCGACACAGTGACTGATATGATGTACGATCCTTCATTGCAGCCTTCTCCAAAAGTGTTACACCCCCTATACCAAAGGATTATGTTTTTGCCTAGCTTCCACATGCAAACATTCGAAGAAGCTTTCTACACCGGCTTTTTCACCCACGAAAGCAAAATATTCGGCCCAACCTTGACCATCGGCAACCTACGATACGAATCACATTTGCAGATGCTCAAGACGACAGGACTTTATTGACCAAGCATAAAAGTCATGTCAGGGACGACATGAACGTGGAGGGGGGGAGTGTTGAGCCAGCAGAGGATCACACCCACATTTTTGCTCACACTCATCATTTTGTAACCATTGATTGTAATAAATGTCTTTCCGACATTAATTTTGATTTGAGCCATTCATTAAGTAACGGGACTCAATTGAGTTTCCAGCTTGTAATCCCGAAGTAATTTCACTTGCTGATGTGAGTTTTCTTCCAACTCCTGTGTCGGAATTGAGCGTGCAGCATATCTATAGAACCAAAACGAGTAGAGCTACACATTAGTACCATCGGGGTCAAGTTTCGGTCACCTGTATTTTTCGGCCTGTCTTCATACGCGTTTACCGCACGGAGGGGTTATAGGTTGATTTTGCAGTTCAAGTCTTTAGGGTGTTGTTCTTACTTAGTGAATAGACTTCCCCTTGAGTTTGAGATCGATTCAATGATTCTAGATCCTGTTTCGTATAGCATTCGTTCGTAGTACGGATTTCAGTCACTCGCGTATTCTAGAGCTTAGATTTGATTTCCTTAGTAGTGATTGTCATTAGAAGGTCGAGTAGGTGATTTGACACCCACCTAATTGTTTCCATGCGCCTGCGGGTCAAGCTCCGTCCTCGTCTGACAAATTCTATTGTTAGTTGAGTTCTCGCTATTTAGCTTCCGCTAGCGGCCTAACCACCTTAACATTTGGCGCCGTTGCCGGGGACGAGAGCCCTAAGTAGGTGACCTTCGACTAATCCTACGAGGTGAGTCGTATAAACTACTTTGTATACTTTAGTTAGAAAAGATCTAGGAGTGGTGGACTCCGAAGATCTCGAGAGATACTAGAAAGTGGGGTATTCCTGGGTCTTCCGTGTTGACAGTATTTTTAGTTTAGCTTAGATGTGTTTGTTGTTTTGTTGGTGTTGAGTAGTTGTTGATAGAAGAAGAATTTTCTAGTCCGTGAGTGATAGTGGATCTCTTTAAAATCACAATTACCAAACCCATTTTATGATTAGGAATAGCTTAGGTAGGACTTCATTTGATCCTGATTTGGAGCTAGTAATCATTGGAGTATTTGCTTGATATGGTTGATTGCATGTTAGATCACTAAACCGTCGAGTTAGTAGTGAAACTTGCAATAAACAAAGGTCAGAGAAAGTTTCTGTGTATCTGGGAGCTGTTGAGCACTTGAGAAAGCTTTAGGAAGGATTCTGTGCCAAAAATCTGGAAATCTGCAACTTTAGACATCATACGCATATGATGTCTAAATGACCAAACAGAGACCAAAACAGAAATTTTGACTTTACCAGAGTGTTCAAAAGGGGGGTTATACCCTAATTTCAACTTAAAACAAGAGCATTAACACTCAAGGAAACCCAAAAAAGACAAGTCGGAGTCCAAGAAACGCAAAGAATAGGAAATTTTGAATTCAGATCTTGTTTTTACATTCAAACCTGACAAAAATACTTGAAACTCAATTATAAACATTGGAGAAGGCTAAAAACCAAGAATAGTCAAAATCTGGAACAAAAGACATCATACGCGTATAATGTCTTTTAGCACATCCACTGCTTATTTTTGATATCTGACCTGACAAGATTGTTGCAAACACTGTAGAAAGCATAAATATCAAGTCTTGGCCCAAATTGATGAAAAAGACATCATACGCGTATGATGTCTTTGACCTAATTTTGGACATATTTTGATACTTTGCCAACACAGATCCATTGTAATAGCTCTCTAGAGGTTATATTGCAAGTTTCATCCCATTTGGATGACAATTGACCTCAAAACAAGTCAAAAGCTGAAAATTTCCAAGAAAATCCTAAATTAGCCATAACTTGCTCAAACAGAGTTCAAACTGAATTTTGTGAGTGGACAGAGCATAAGGGGGCTACTGAGAGTGAGCATAACCAAAATAGTCCAAATATGTGAAAAAAGACATCATACGCGTATAATGTCTTTTTTAGCATAACTTCAACAAAATTCTCACTTGATGAAACAGAAGTTGTCCAACTGACAAGATTAAACAATTGACCAAGTATCAATCAGTTTGGATCAATTCTGACCACAAAAACTTGGGAAAACAAATTGCCGAGACGGAAAAGTTAAAGTCCTTTAGGGGAATTGATGAATTTGAGATCGGGCAAGAATCTCCAGAATAACCAACCAAAACAAGGGGAACAAGCAAGTGTCATATCAATCGAGGGAAGTGTAAACCAAAGTTGGGTGCAACCATTAGAGCCGATCTTTGAAGGAAGTGTTTCTGATACTTCTTCGGAGAGATCTTACGAGATTTTCACCGAACACTTGGAACACTTGAACCTGAACAACAGAGAAAATATGGCAGCAGGACCATCAAACCCTTCCGCCACAATGAAGCTATTGTTCATAAAATACCAGTACGACAATGAGCAAGGTGCCAAGATCTACAAAGATGGAATGAACCGCTATTGTGTAAAGATAGAAGATAGACCTAGTGAGTTCAAGGACTTAGTGCCTGTGAGCTATAGCGGAGATAGATATCTAGATGACGAGGGTACCATGTATTTGGTAGTCCTAAACCCTAACATTGTGGACAAGTGGGGATTGATGGGCACCATAGCCAAAGTAGATGAAGAACTTGAGGAGAAAGCACCAATAATGAACTTCCCTGATGCGAGGTTAAGAAGAGAGAATGAAACTACAAGGATCCACACTGATAACATCTATGTGGGGCTATACAAATATAATAATGGGGAGCAAGATCTCTATTATAGATGTGAAGAACCCTACACCGGAGAGTTGACAGACCAAAAAAGACTTTATGTCTTTACCTACACAAAGGGATCGGAAGTGAAAATTGCCGCTTACGACAAGTATGGGAGGCAATACTCAACAATGGGCAAGAAAGAATTAGAAGGATATACATACTTTGGGGGACCACTACATCAGTATTATGTTACTTCTAGCTCACAAAGACCAGCACCAACAAATGGAGTGCAAAACCCAATGACAACAGGAGGACAAAAAACTCAGGTTGCTGACTCTTTCAGTCAACCTCAGCACTCGAAGCCCGGACCAATGGGATCATTACATTCCAGAGAGTCAATGGATACGAATCAAGGTAGTGCAATTCCAATCCCCACATATACCACTCCAGGTCCTAGGTTCAAAGCGGAACCATCACATTTACCTCCTAGTAGTAGACTCAGGGCAGGGGAACCGACAAGGGTAACCCATGAAGTCCATGATGCTAGAGAAAGCTTTAGCCGGGACACAGGAGCAATGAGATTGGTAGCAGACCATAGACGTATGAGACCATCTCAAGTAGCCAAGTGTATGCCAAAGAAGTATGGTGGTTCAGGAGATCTGTATGCACATGTGTCACTCTTTAAGCAAGTCTTAAGAGCTGAGCAGATAACAGATTTCCATACACAATATGAGGGATTTGGTCTTACTCTAGAAGGTACGACATTGACATGGTTTCAACCACTGAACATAGGGGGATTCCATGACATTGACCATTTGCTAAGAGAGTTTGCTGAGGAATTCTCAAAACGAGGGATTAAGCACAATACGGTCTCACAAATATATGCTTTTAAACAGAGAGAACACGAAAAAGAGAAGGAAGCTTCACTTCGCTTCAAACAATACATTGAGAGATGTCCAGTACGTGAACGACCACAAGATGACAGACTATCTGTTCTCTTTATTGAAGGATTGAGAAACGACACTCTCAAGAAGGACTTGCACTTGAAAGCTTGTACAAGTTTCGAGCAAGTAGCGAGAGAAGCATTGTACTTAGTGGATAACTGTACGGTTTATGGAGAGGTGTCAGCGGATACAGATTTTGCATCCAGTAGCTCTTCCTCCGTAGTGAGCGAGACTACCACTAAAAACAATGTTCAAACAACAACCATGCCAAATGTAGAGCAAATGATAGAAGATGCTCTAAAAAGGATGGCACCATACCAAAAACCATTGCCAAAACCACTGAAATGGTGTGCTATCGAACAAAAATGGACAAACCATCCAACAGAGGAGTGCTATTACAACAAAGGGTATGTAAGGGAGCGTCAGTATGCACCTCTTGCTCAATTAGCACCACCTCAGGTACATCCAGTACCTCGATACCCAACGGGAAATGTACCAGGACCTATGGGGATAGAAAGACCGCAACCGGTATTGGGACAACAACCACCTTTACCAGGAGCAAGACCAGTGGGCATTAGATATGCACCAACCTTAGAGAATTGGGAAGAACAAGCCTTAGTGCCTGTTCAAGCCTATTATGAAGAATCTGGTGCACACATGTCTCCAACTGTGTATTACCCACCAGAAGAACCCAAACAACCAGAACCATGGGGCATGATTGGGAATGTTGAAACACCAATAGTTACAAGTGCTTTTGATGAAGATAGATACAATTTGGACGCAAGAACATTGATGTTCATAGCTCATGGAGGGTTAACAGGACAAAGACCATCCTATCCACAAAGGACGAATCAAGTGGGACCAAGACCAGCACTAGGACCCTGTTACAAGTGTGGAGGTGACCATCTGATGAATGTTTGTCCACATACGGAAATCATTAGAATTAACGCTTATTGCACTGAGTGTGGGGTTACTCACTTCATTGAGGATTGTTCAAAGAATCCAAACAAAGTGCAAAAGACGACATTGAATATGCTAGAAACTATTCCTACCAACAGTGGGTCTGAAAATGAAACTCTGATACCAACGCAAGTTGTTACTAGAGCTCAAGCTAAGAAAACCACTAGAGAACCTGAGAATGGAAAGTTAGTGACTGAAGTGGTTAGTCAAGGACCGCGGAGTCAGAGAAACACATGGAAAGCTAGAAAAGCACGCATGAAGTTGAGAAAAGAACGTAAAGACGCTATTCTAGCTGAGGAACTAAAGCAAACTAAAGATAGATTAGAAAAACTTGAGAGTCAAAACGGGAAACGAGAGATGAGCCCGGAAAGAACGAAACAAAAGAGTATCAAAGAGACAACGAGCTTAAGCTCAGGGGGATCAGTGCTAGTCGACAAAGTACACGAACCATTGGACGCACTGATGAGAGCTTACGAAGCTAGGTTAAAGAACAACCAAACACAAGAACAGAGGTGGATGACATACCCAAACGCGGAATTGGAGAAGCAGAGACTTGAAATGTGCCAAAGAATGATCGAGACTGCACAAGCCTTATTAGAACCACCAAGAGAAACAATGAATTGTGGAACGGAAAACCCAATTCAGCAAGAGACTATCATTTCACGAGTAGCTGAAAAGACTCCCAGTGCACAAAAGCCTGAAAATACACACAAGGATGACCGCATAGTATTGAACACAACCGATCAGGAGATAGAGAGTTTTCATCCATTCATACAGAGGTCTTACGGAAGAGATGAGGATTACAATGAATTTTGGAAACAAGTGAGAGAGGAAAACTTTGCAAACGAGCTAAGTTGCCAAGCTAATCAGACAAATTGGGAAAAGGACATCAGGAATCCTCCCATAGTGGAATTTGAGGCAAGATCTCAAGTGGACTTGGATCTGCAATCTTACTGGGGAGATGGGGGCTCTGTTAGAACAATGGAGAGCAAACCTCATTCACTAAATACCTTACCTTCATACTTAGGAGAGTATGAAGCAAAATCCGAGATTAGAGCACTTCCCTCACGAAGAATTTCATCAGAAAAAAAGTCATGGACTCGCAAGGATTGATAGAGATCTTGTCAACACCAGTGACATACACTATCACTCTAGCTGAGCTTTTGAGGCTAAGACCACATATGTGGACCACTGTAGGAAAATGCTTGGAGAAATTTGGGATAAAAGACCCAACATCGAGACTGCAAGAGGGTATACAAGAGCTGAGCAAACCACAAAAGAACGTTAAGCCTGTACCCTTAAACAAGGTCGAAGAGTATTGCGAAGGTGAAGAGGGAAATACAACCTTACCAGTTGAATTCCAAGGAGTGAACACGATGGCAATACTAGACAGTGGAGCTGGGGTAGCCATTGCTACAAAAGAAATCTGGAAAAAATGGGGAAAACCAGCAATAAGGAAGACTAGGTTGAAACTCCAATTAGCAGATGGACACATGGAAAAACCTATGGGGTTATTAGAGAAAGTCGTAGTGACTTCTTGCGGCATTGAATACAAACATACTTTTGCTATTGTCGATTTTGGCAAGGAGAATAACTATGATATCATACTGGGAAGACCATTCATGAGACAGTTGAAAATGGTCCAGGATTGGGGCTACGATCACATATACCTGAGAAATATGAAAACCACTACACGTGTGAACCTGAAAGACCATAGCTACAAAGATGTGAACCGAACGCCGGTAGAGGAGTTTGATTCAGCTACTTTGGCGGGATCCAAATTTCCAGCTTGGTTAGGTAAGCCCAAGGAGTTATGGATGTGTGGAGCCTCGAAATGTGGAAGTCTGAGGCGAGAAGAATATGTTTTAGAAAGGGCTATCGAAGACGAAACTTATATAGGAGAACCCTTTCCAAAGGACACGCTTGAACCATTAGAATGGACACACATTCTAGCAACCCTAGATGTTTTTGCAATTCCGGATGGTCCCACAACAAAATTTTGCGACAAGGACGGGTACGACGTGGTTCCGTACTTCATGCTGAGAACTACACTCGAAAAAGAAACTGAAAAGAACGATACACTGGAAAAGGAAGATGAAGAAGAGGTGTTTCACGACATTCCAGATCATCCAGAGTGGGGAAATGAAGCAGACAACGAGTCAACAGACAATTCAAGCGGAAACGAAGAAACTATAACGGATGTCCGATTTTATGATTTTCGGAACCAAACTAAACAACGCCAGAAACGCTATAGAGGAAAGAGAAAAACAAAGGGGGTTAGAACCAATCCGATGCCTAGAATAAGAGGAAAAAATCAATTCCTAATGCTAGTAAAGGCGGAAGATTGTGTTAAGGACAAGATTTCTGGAAGAATGAGTGGCAATGAGCAAAAGAGCTTACGAAAAGACAAAAGAAGCTCAAGAAATCAAGTTCAAAGGAATGAAACGAAAACTGAAACAGAAAAATCAGAAAAGAACAAGCGCAACAGAGAACACACGGAGTCCAAGTTAGAACGTAGAAACAAGTACAGAGAGCTCAAGAAAACTCTGAAAGAAGTTTGGACGATAGAAATTGAGACTGGAGAGGACGAAAACGCCAAAATCAAGGAAAACATGGATGTTCCCTCTCACTACAGGAAATTCACAATAGAGGATAGGAAGGTGGTATTAACCCAACCTATTCGAGAGAGAAGGGAGAACGAATCTTATGACGGACCGGAGGATGCAAAAAAAGTTGATTTAGCAGCTCCAGGTGAGACACCTAGACCGATGTACATAGCCACAGATTTGTCTCCAAGCGAGGAAGAGAGACTTTTGAGTCTTCTCAGGGTCCTTACGAAGATTGTATCTGAGTCGAGAACTGACTGGGACCAGAAGTTGCATTCAACATTATGGGCATATAGGGTAGCATATAAAACATCAATAGGAACGACCCCATATAACATGGATTTTGGGCTAAATGCTATCCTACCAATAGAATTCTTGATTTCAACCTTAAGGGTGGCTAAGGATCTAGAGTGGACAGGGCACGAGCTTTCTGATAGAATAGATGACCTGGAAAAGCTAGACGAGCTTCGCCTAAAAGCAGTAGCTTCTATCTACGCTCAAAAAAGGCGACAAAAGGAATTTTTTGATAAGCATGTGCGGACTAAAGAGTTTAAGGTTGGGGACTATGTCCTAGTTTACACTATGAAACAGCATGCTAAGAAGCTTAAAAAGCGAGGGATGGGACCTCTGGTGATTAAAGATCTATCACCAAGTGGAGCCGTCAAGCTTGCTACATTACGGAGAAGAAATGCCCAATTGGATTAGTGGATGCAGAGTGAAAAGGTATCTTTTGCCGCTAACCCAAGACATGCTTCTCAAAATACATCAAGAAAAGCTGCGTGTCCAGAAAAAGAAAAAGATTGTGGAGGAAGCGCAAGCCGAGGCGAAGGAAAGAATGGAGAAAAGAAGACTACTGCGTTAGAAACAGCGCAATGAAGGAGCAATACGAATAAACGCAGTTAGTATAACAAAAATGGATAATGACAAAGAAGAACCCATCATTGAATGCAAAGTAGGAACCAACCAAATCAAAGCCAGAGCACTATTGGATTCAGGAGCTCAAACTAACCTACTTTCACTCAATTTGTATAGACAATTGACAAATGACACTAAATTACAAACTGCCAAGAAAGAGTTAAAGAGTTACTCTGAGAATTCAATCAAAACTGTCGGATGCACAGTTTTACATATACAGATTAACCAGTATGTATATCCTCATATGTTTTACGTGGTTGAAGACCAAGCGACACAACATCCATTATTGCTAGGACAACCATGGCAGAAGCAATACAATGCAATGATTGACTGGAGTTCTAAATCAGTGCTTATCAAATACGAAGGTGAAAGTCAATCAGTTAAGTTCACCAAAGAAGCAGAGCCAACTCCAAAGGAAGAATCTAAGAACAAAGGTAAACAACAACCAGAGAAAAAGAAGAAGCAATGGCAACCAAAAGTTTCTATACAACCGGATTACTCTTCGACGAGGAATTCTCAACATTGCATAAGGAAGACAAGCAATAATATAACAGCTCAACCTTGGGAAAAAACGGAGTCAAAGTTGGTATGGAGACCAAAAAAGGTTGTGCCAGAGAACACAAAGGTGGAAAACAGAGTCTTCAATACCAGACAACAGAGTGATTCCAGACAATCAAGGACAGTGAAACAGATCTGGATTCCAAAGAAGTTCATGACGGCACAAAGCTATAGCAAGAAAATTTGGATCCCAAAGATTTGTAAACAGGAACTCCCTTCAGTACAATCCACGGAAACTCCTAGGTATTTCAAGGCGAGGAAATCAACACAAAGAACAAAGCAGGTTTGGGTCGCAAAGAGTTTGTGGCAAGCACAAGCGAAGCGGAAGCAGATTTGGATTGTGAAAAAGAACAACAAGGTAAAGAAGAATCCATCTACTGATTCTACTACCGAAGTGCCAAAACCAACCCAAAACCCGACCACCAATCCTTCAATCAAACAAAGAGCAGCTTTATTGGAAAGACTGTTGTATCATCGCTCTACAATTGCATTGGGAACTTATGACCAAAACAACTACAATGCTTCGCCCACAGACACTTCATAGTCGTCCGGGAGGACTCATACTAGGAGGGGGGGAGGTATACAGGTATACAGGAGCTACAAAGCAGCTACAAGCGACAAAAACAAAGAAAAACAAAAATTATATTACAAGGGCAGTGTCTTACATGATTTTGCAATTTTTATGTTTGATTGCGGATATTGATAATATTTATGCCCTTATATACCTTGTTTTGCAACAAGAAGAGATCAAATGATGAATTTGGGTCTCTAGACGTGTAAAATATCACTAAATAAGAGTGTTTTTGGAGCTAAAAAGTGGTAATCCAAGTCCAGAAATCACAAATAAGTGTATATTCATATACACAGGGTTACTAGCTATTTATCGTGTATGTTTGGAATTTTTTGGCTTCAATTTGCTATTTTTCTTTATTTTTTATGATTTTCTTAATAAAAGTAAAAGAAAAATAAAAAATCAGGTGAAACGAGATCAGAAAAAAGAAAAGAATAGATGGTGATGATCCTAATGACAAGGGAAACCCATGGTAAAAATTGAGTACAATTCGGGAAAAGTTGCGGAAAGCCCGAAATGACAGAATTTTGGCAAAGTGGACAGATTTCTCAGAAACAAGTCAAACGGAGTCCAAATTGAGAAATTTCAAATCCTAAAGTGCATTTCACGACGAGATAGGAGCACACATCAAATTTGGTAACAAGTGATCCAGGAAGTCCGAAGTTAAGTATTTTTCACATCACTTTCAAGCTCATTTCCACTATTACCTTCTTGGAGAGAGCAAAGAGCACATAGGAGCATCCAACCTTCTACAGCCTTCTACGACTGCTACGAGAGCTCAGAGGACACCAGACATGACAAGTAGACTCGTTGCCATAAGCTTTTGATGCTTATCATTAACTTTTGTCGCGAAAACTGACCAAAACCAAGAAACAAGAGCAGACGGGGAATGCGGTAGAATGCTAGGTAGGGACACAAACGCCTAACCAAACCTTGCAAGAACTTATAGGTGGGTTACCCTAGTATAGAAGATGGGTTTCTAACACTCAAAGCTCGAGAAAGAATGACTGGAAAAACCCTAGGTCAACAGAGCCTGCAAGAGGCAAACATGGAAAAAGTTGTCGAAACGACACAAAACTTCTCAGGAAGCTTAACAACATCGAGGGCAATGCAACCATGGAGTATCTCCAGGTTTGGACCACCAAAAGTAGGTCGGAAAAACCGATTCGGCTACGGACACACAAAGCGTCATTTTGGCATAACGGCTGAAATTGACGACCGAATGAAATGAAACTTCACAAGCAGCTTCAAATATACATGGATGACTTATGTTTGCAAGCAAAACCCAAAAGAAAGCTGATTCACTTACCGATGGTGAAAAAGACGCTTTCGGGCAACCAAAAGGAGAAAGATGGAGAACGGGGAGCCAAAGTCAAGTTCAACCAAATAGATGGCTTCACAACATATCCAATGAGCTGGAAATGCAACTCTCGAGAAGAAAAGTTGAAGAGATTCAACTCCAAGGCAAAAAGACGACTTCGGAGACTGAAATGCCTATAAGGGGGCTTTTTAGCTAAACTGATGACTTCTTAAGTTGAAAACTAGTTAGCAGGGCTTAGGGCACTAGCACAAAGCATTCTTTGCACAAAAAGACCAACATTTCAAGAAAAGACATCATACGCGTATGATGTCTCACAGCATGAATTTCACATCCATTTCAACATTTGAGTGCATAGCCTCATTCCACATGTTAATCACATCCTATGAACCAAGTATCATGAGAATTGGAGTTAGAAAACCCAAGGAAAACCAAAAAGACGCAAAGTAGACCATAAAATTGATTTTTGGTCCTAATTTTGTCAAAATAACTCCAAACTCATTGAAACTTTGTAGGATTGTTGATTACCACATCTACAAGCTATCTGGAACCAAAAAGCACCATTTTGACAAAAAAAAGGCATCATACGCGTATGATGTCTATTTGCACTTACAGAGCCAAAACTGCTCATTTGTCATCATACATCCATTATATATATCTAATACATGCTACATATGAAATTTGGAACCATTTGGTCAAGAGGATCACCCCATTAGCCCAATTGAGGGAAAATCCTTCACCTAAAGCCTATTTTTGGCCCAAATCCAACATACTCAAGTCCAAACCAAGATTTGAGTAGAAACAGTCCTTCACTAGTACATGGGGAGTCCACAGAACCAATCCCATGCAAAATTGATGAAAAAGACATCATACGCGTATGATGTCTCCAGAGCCATTTTTAGCCCAAAATCTATCCAAACTTCATAAATCCACTGAATAAGCCTATCTAAAGACAAATCCAACCTTATAGAGAAATTTGATCCAACAATACACTAAAAGACATCATACGCGTATGATGTCTCACTATGTGATTTTGGCACCTCAGGGCTTCAACCACCAAACAGAAGTGATCTACATGCCATTTGAAAGTGAACCACCAAGTTTCATCCAATTTGGATCATAAAATCCAAATCCCTTTCAAAATTTTGCCAAGAGCCGGAACTGGACTAAACTGGCCAAAACTTGACCAAATGGGATCCAAAATCAAATCCAAGCATATGATACTCATGTATACACTATCAACTACAAGCACAACCAATATGAAGTCATTTTGACACAAAAGACATCATACGAGTATGATGTCTCCAGCATGATTTTGAGCCCATTTTGCATATTTTTTCACCTACCTTGCATCCTTAGGCCCTGAATAGCTCATGTTTCAATTTTCAAGTCATTTGGATAATTAAAAGCTTCATTTTGGCTTTCAGTACTAAAAAGACGCTAACTTCTGAAATTGGAGTTACAGGATCCATGGATTCCGCCAAGTCATCGGCAACGAAGAGAAAAAAACCGACAATCAAAGATGCTCTTGCAGAAGCGGAACCCTTTGACATTCCAGCAGAAACCCTCAAGCCAACCAAAACTTGGGTGGAGGAAGCAGTATTGGAGAAAGAGGGAATAAAGATCTACCAGGGGACTTTCAGAGATCCTCAAGGGCAAGCGGTGGATGTACCGATGATCCCACAGGAATTGGTAGATTATAGCAGGTCAGAAGACATCAACAGGTACCTAAAAAGGGCAGACTTGCACAGTTTCTTCACCTCGAGACCATCAGGTGTGGATACAAGAAGAGTGTACGAGTTGGCAACATCCATTCAGAAGGATGGAAAATCCACATTGACAGCCATGGATGGAGAGAAAGTAGAAGTACAGATCACTCCACAGCTCATTGCAGACGCATTGAAGCTGCACAACAAAGGGAGCTCTGTCAGGGAAAGAAGGGAGGCCATAGAGGTCTATGGGCCCAAGAAATAGAATGCAACCTATGGAGATATGGCAGACCCAAGAGCGGCAACCCTTTGCCGACTGTACAACCAGTTTCTCCATGTTTGCAGTAAAAGACCGCAAAAGTATACGACACCACCCCATGCCATTGCGACCACCATCACATGGGCATTAAAGAGCAATATGCCAAAAGAGGTGAATTACGCTCAACACATCCACGAGCAAGTAATTGCCATGCACAACGAGAAGCCAAAGTACATAGGAGGAGCGGAAATTCTGACAAGAATAGCTTATGAAGCTATTGGAGCTAGAGATCAATGGCCAAAGGTTCCCTCCCAGAATGAGTGGCTTAGAGAAGCCGACGAGGAGGAAGAACAGCCCGAAGTATCCAAGAGGGCATCCACAAGAGCACGCCGGAAACTAGAAATAGTTTCACAACCTGCAGAGGATGTGGACGAGCCTCTTAAGAAGAAACTAAAGAAGAAGGTTGCTCCCAAGCAAACCAAAAGTCAGAAAGCGGCAAGAGTGGAAAGACTAGTGGAGCAGTTTAGAGCGGAAAGAGCTCTAAAGGGTGACTTTGAAGAAAAGTGGATGCCAGATCCCACTAAAGTCGGAACTAGCTCAGCCAGGCCACATATCTATCAATACGATCAATATATTAAAGCTTATGAGGAGTCAGAGGCTATTCTGGAGCAGCAGCCTATCGAGCCATACACTGAAGAGGAGGTACAGCAATTAAAAGCTGAGCTGAAAAAAGACGGCAAGGGGAAAAGGAAAGTAGATGAGTCTACTAAGCCTCAAGAGATAGACGGACGAGCCGACAAAGGGAAAGCCAAGGAAGCTGAGGACAGATATCCCTCTTTTACTGATGTACCAAGCCCGAAGAAGACGGAAAAAATTGTGAAAGAGACCACAGTAGAGGTGGACACAGATGTTATGCAAAAGCCAGAAGCCGAGACCAAAGAAAAGAAGATAGATCCAGTTCAGCAAAAGAGAAATGATTATGAGGATCTGGTAGCAATAGGATACACTGAAGAAGAGGCCCTTGAGGCAGTTTATGGGATCACCCTACAAAAACAAGATGAACGGAGAGGGACGGAGGAAAAGACAAAGAGTAAAAAAGAAAGTGAAGAGAAACTGGACGAACCGAACGTACTAGAAGAGCCAAAGCCATTGGAGGTGGTGGCGGAAAGAGCTTTAGAGTTGACAGATGATGATGAAAAAGACATGCACATGGTGCATGAACTACTCAACAAGATAAAAGAAAGATCCAAGGCAAAGGAAGTAGAGATGGAGACAGCCAAACAAAGGGAAGCGGAGTTGCAGAGGAAATTAGAGAATGCTATGGCTGAATCTGAAAGTCATAAAGCATCACTCTATGATGCGGAAAACGAGAGAGACGGCTTGATACTCCAGCTAGCCGAGGCTTCAAGAGAAGTAACAAGTGCACAGGAAGCAAGGGAGCGGATAGAGGATGACTTGGAGGCGGCTAAGGATGAGCTCATTGAGCTAAGGGAGAGAGTCGAGCTCCAAGAAAGAACAATCACTAGACTCAGGACTACCCCTAGAGCTAGCAGAGCAGGAACCGTACAAGAGGGAGCTATCGTACCAGCTTTGGAAGACCGGGTCCGAAGCTTACAAAGAGAGCTGAGATTAGAGCAAGTGCAAGGGTTGCACATTGCGGAGGGATCATTGGCCGCAGAGGAGAGGCTCACATTAGAAAATCAAACACTACGGACAGAGAATGAGGCCCTCCGCAAACAGCTCCAAGATCTACAAGAGCAACAAAGAAGAGAGACAGAGACACCACAAGAAGAATCAGGTGGAGCAGCCATAAAGCTACCAGAAACTGGAGAGGCAACCACAATTGAAGATCCAGACCCATCTCAAGAGGTGGCCTCGACTTCAAGAATCTCTGAAGAAGAAGAACAAAGGCTCCATGAACAAATAGAAAAGTCAGCAGAGGAGAGTGCCAAGGCGGAAATGGAATGGGACAGGAGGCTCCTAATCTCCATTAGACTTCAGGGACTAGACACAAAAGTGCTCCATGAACAGTGGATGCAACCCAGCCTGCCTTTCCCTTTGATGAAATTTGAAGTGCTAAAGACGAAAAAGAGAATAGAGGAGGAGCAGTATGTCGCCCTTTACGAAGGTGACATCACAAAGGAGGAACAATCAAAGAAGATAGTAGATTCACAACCTAGATGGAGGAAAGGTTGGCTGAGCAAATACCCAGCCTACCTCATCTACTTGGTGGAGGCACCAAAGGAGATTCGGGAGGATGCAACCTTCTGCCCGGTGCCAAGAGTCAGAAACTGGAAAGAGCATGGCAGGATTGCAGAAAAGAAGCCAAATTGGCTTAATTATCCCAGGATGCCAGGACCAAAGGCAGGAGAGAGAATAGGTAAAGCCTACATGGTGAAAACCCTAACGGGCACCCTCAAGCTCTTTACTGGCTCTCCTGACCTTTCATGTCAGATGCTCAAGAAAATCTGTAGGACTCTCTTAGCTTGCATTGAAGTGTTCGCGCCAGATAAAGCCACGACCTCAAGTCTACTATCGACGGCCGACACAGTGACTGATATGATGTACGATCCTTCATTGCAGCCTTCTCCAAAAGTGTTACACCCCCTATACCAAAGGATTATGTTTTTGCCTAGCTTCCACATGCAAACATTCGAAGAAGCTTTCTACACCGGCTTTTTCACCCACGAAAGCAAAATATTCGGCCCAACCTTGACCATCGGCAACCTACGATACGAATCACATTTGCAGATGCTCAAGACGACAGGACTTTATTGACCAAGCATAAAAATCATGTCAGGGACGACATGAACGCGGAGGGGGGGAGTGTTGAGCCAGCAGAGGATCACACCCACATTTTTGCTCACACTCATCATTTTGTAACCATTGATTGTAATAAATGTCTTTCCGACATTAATTTTGATTTGAGCCATTCATTAAGTAACGGGACTCAATTGAGTTTCCAGCTTGTAATCCCGAAGTAATTTCACTTGCTGATGTAATTAGTTAGAGATGTTCTCACCTCCAAGGCTGAGGTATATAAGCCAAAGTTTTTGTAACCTAAGGGGGATTGAGATTTATTAATCAAAGTGAGTTTTTTGAGCGCCGTGACTGTGTCTGAGAGAGAGAGAGAGAGAGAGAGTCTTATCTACTTGCTACGCGAGCTACGGAGCCGCCATTGGAGAAGCGACACCGCCATTGTGTTAGCAACGGCGAGAGCTACGCACAGATACCAAGAGTGCGCGCTATCGGCTTCTATGTGTGGTAAGTTCCTACGAGCTTCAGTGTGAATTTTCTTCCAACTCGTGTGTCGAAATTGAGCGTGCAGCATATCTATAGAACCACAACGAGTAGAGCTACACATTAGTACCATCGGGGTCAAGTTTCGGTCACTTGTATTTTTCGGCCTGTCTTCATACGCGTTTACCGCACGGAGTGGTTATAGGTTGATTTTGCAGTTCAAGTCTTTAGGGTGTTGTTCTTACTTAGTGAATAGACTTCCCCTTGAGTTTGAGATCGATTCAATGATTCTAGATCCTGTTTCGTATAGCATTTGTTCGTAGTACGGATTTCAGTCACTCGCGTATTCTAGAGCTTAGATTTAATTTCCTTAGTAGTGATTGTCATTAGAAGGTCGAGTAGGTGATTTGACACCCACCTAATTGTTTCCATGCGCCTGCGGGTCAAGCTCCGTCCTCGTCTGACAAATTCTGTTGTTGGTTGAGTTCTCGCTATTTAGCTTCCGCTAGCGGCATATCCGCCTTAACACCCGCAATGAGACTCCTAGAGCCTCTATGTTTGAAGCTCCAAAAGAGGATGCTCATTGCCTAGGATTTCTCCTTTCCTATGCTTGGGGAAAGATGGAAGAGCATGATGCCTTTATTTTTTTAACCATGGGTCAACTCACAAATTCATATCCACGGAGTTGACCACTAAGCTAGGCATGCAGGCCCACAAGATGGGAGATGCATTGAAATCCAATGGAGCTATCAAGGGACAAGACGTCTCTGTTACTTCCTTAATTGGGAAATTAAGGCTTCATGTCCAAAGCTATGTGGACAAAAAGGATTCATCTCCCCTCTCAAACACGAGAATGTTATCGTTGGGGCACCATGTTTTAACTGCATGGCTTCCAACATGAATCTCCCTAAAAAGAGAATCTACTTCACCTACAGGGAAGAGAGTATGTCTATAGATGCTAATGAATTAGGGAACACCATATCCCTACAATAAAGGGAGTCAAGAGGAGTTAGAGTTGTCTAATTTCCTTAATGGATTCCAAGATGTTTTCATTGATGACATCCCTAGCAAGCTACCTCTAAAGTGAGGGATGATGACCATGCAATTGAGCTCCTACCAAGAAGCTCACCGCCTAACAAGCCTCCTTATAGAGTTTCACAAGCTCAACAAGAGGAGATCATGAGGGAAGTGCATGAATTGGTGGAAAAAGGGATGGTGAAGTCTAGGTCCTCTCCATTTTGTTCACCATTGCTTTTAATGCAAAACAAGGATGACACATATCACATATGTGTCGACTATAGAGCACTAAATAAGATCATTAACAAAAATAGATTTCCCGTGCCACCGGTAGAAGATCTATTTGATAATTTACAAGTTTTGGCCTGACAAATTCGCTAGACGCATTCAAACTCATGATGGACAAAAATCTTCAAGCCATTCAAATTCTCTTAGGAGTACAAGGGACACCTCCACGTAATCTTTCAAGTTGTGAGAGAGAATAAGCTTTTCATTAATCAAAAGAAAAGTGAATTTTTCCTACAAGAGATTCAATATTTAGGTCACATTATCTCTAAAGATGGTACCCGTATGGATCCAACAAAGTTAGAGATAATAAAATGATGGCCTCATCCAAGGAATCTATAGGAGGTACAAAGATTCATAGGTATGTGTGCAAACTTTAGATGCTTCATAGAAAAATTCTCACCAATAGTAGGCCCATTACATGACTTAACAAAAAAAAGAACGTTAAGTATTCATGGACTGCAAAAGTGCAAGAAGCTTTTGAGAAGGTTATCTCTCAATGTGTGCTCACACTACTAGATCTCTCAAAGCCATTTGAGGCCCAATATGATGCTTGTGGTGATTGCCTTGGAGCTATTTTGCTTCAAGAAGTGCATGCCATAGCATATGAGAGTCAAAGACTCAACTTTGATAAGTGAATATTGGGCAAATACGAAAAAGAGTTACTAGCTATTCTATATGCCCTAAACATGTTGAAACACTATCTCTTGGGGACTCCGTCATCTTACAAATGGATCACAAAGCCTCAAGAACTTCATGACACAAACCAAGCTCTCCGACAAACAAGTGAGGTGGGAAAATTTTCTTTTTCAATTTAAATTTCATATTACTCACATGTCTAACAAGCACAATCAAGTGGTCGATGCACTTTCACAACGACCAAGGGTAAATGTGGTGTCTATAGAAACTCACAATGATCTATCTTTATTGATAGATGAGTATGCTACTGACTGAAACTTTAAGTATGTAATTACAGCCTTTGCAATAGGAAAGAAAAAAAGAACCATTCACCTTGAAGGATGGTTATCTTGCAAACGACAATAGGCTATGTGTTACTCACCCATATAATAAGAAAGTCATTTATGAATCCCATACTTCTCCTTATGCGGGGCAAAGAGGGAATCCATAATCTACTCTTCAAGGAGTAGAAATGTCTTTCTGTTGGTCTACCATGAAAAGTAAACATACAAGAGTATGTTTCAAAATGCATGGTATACCAAAATTTGAAATCTGATCGAGGGAAGCAACTTGGATTGTTTCAGTCGACATGCTTAACAAGAAAACACACTCTATGCTTGTCAAAAAGACTATTAAGGCACATCAAATGGCAACCCTCTTCAGATCTCAAATTTTTAAGCATCATGGCTTTCCAGCACCCATAGTGTTGGACAAAGATCCTAGAATGACTAGTAAGTTCTAGAAGGGTTTCTTTGAGAATCTAGGAAGTAGATTAAATTTCTCTTTTGGTCTATCATCCACAAACAGATGATCAAAGTGGAATAATTAATCTAACAATTGTTGATATACTAAAAGCCTGTGTCATGGAAGTAGATCATGTTCTCAATGATATAAGTACCTACCTCTTATAGAGTATGCGTACAATGATATTGTACATACTTCTATGGGGAAAGTACCTTTTGAGGTTAAAGAAGGAAGATCCAAAAGTCCCTTACTACTTAAAGTACATGGGAAGATCTTCGTTGCTGATGAATATAGCCAAGACCTACAAGAATATTTTCCAAAGATTAAAGGGGTTATATCCATCTCACAGGAAAGGCAAAAAGGGTTGCTATTAATAAGCACAGAAGAGCCTTAGCCTTTAAGGAAAATGATTGGATCTTGCTAAAGATTCTCAAGGCTCATCTGAGGCATACTATGGGCAAGAGTCCTACGGACCACCAAGAGTATGATGCTAAACTAGCAAAAAGATACTATGGTCCTTAAAATTCTTAAGCCAGTAAATGAGATGGCTTATCAATTGAAGTTGCCCAACCATTGACTCATGCACAATGTTCTCCATGAGAATCTACATAAGCCTTACAAAGGAGTGCCATCAAAAGAAGCAATAGTTGCAGACCCTCCAAAATTCGAAGATCAAGAAGAAGTACTTCAATCTAAGTCCATCCTATGACATGAAGACAAGGTATATTAAAAAACAGTAAGATTATCTAACGATATCTTATTAAGTTAAAGAATTATACTTTTAAAGATGCTAAATGGATGCAAAGGACCTACCTTAAGGATAATATGAACTTTGTCAATGCTTACAATGCTGCACTAGAGTTTTTGTCTTATAAGACTAGTTCTCTTTTTATTGTGCACAAATTTAAATAGTATGCATGCTTAGAATCATGTTTGTGGTGATGACGTCTCCCAAACACGAAGTAGAACTTGTAACTCTACTTTGAAAGTATGATATGGACTAAAGAGAAGACATGCTTACGGCAGCTACGTCTCCCAAGCACCAAATGGACTAGTCATCCATCTTGGAATGATGTCGTAGGGTAAAAAGGTATCCTCTACCCGTTAAGACAAATTGACTAATGACTATGGATTTATTTCTCATAGTCGAGGACGACAATGATTTCAAGAGAGGTAATGTCATTAAATCTAATATCTAACCAACCCAAATGATTTTCTCATATTAAACTGATCATTAAATGTGGGATAATAAACGGGAACAAAGGTTAGAATATAGACATGTGCTTCTAGACCTATCTCAACACAGTACCAAAAGCAGAGATGGTTGCATCTCAATAGGTGTTCAAAAGGAGATGGTCTATCAAAGGGAAATGTGCATTAAGTGCTTCTAGACTTACCTCAGGAGGGGACCAAGAGGACAGATGGTTACATCTCAATAGAGGTCCAAAAGGAGGTAGTCTATCAAAGACCAATGTGCATCTAATGGATCTTAAAATACCTTGGGGTTAGCTTCATTAAAGACCTCCAATGGTTAGTGTTAAAAGTCCTTTGACATTAGGCAAGCTAGGGTTGAGGTTGAGGTGGGAGCCCGACCTAACCTGGAGGTGCTTGTCGTGCTTGATGACTAAGGTGCGTGCTTGATGACTAAGGTGCTTGAGGTGCTTGTCGTGCTTGATGACTAAGGTACTTGAGGTGTTTGTCATACTAAATGAGGAAGGTGTCTGAGAAGCTTCCCATGCATGGGGGGTAAGGTGCTTGAGTCAAAAAGAGACCCTACAAACTTAATGAGGAAGATGCTTGAGAAGCTTCCCATGCATGCGGGGGTAAGGTGCTTGAGTCAAAAAGAGACCCTACAAAATTAATGAGGAACGTTCTTAAGAAGCTTCCTATGCATGAAAGTTCCAAAGTTAGGGGAATCTTTGACTTAACCTTCCACTCACCCAAAGGGCACCCCTTATCTCAAAGGGCGCATGGGACACATGTCAGACTCTCCCTATGCTTAACCACATGGTGTGCTTGAATTCTATTGATTGGGCTAAAGAGGGGTCCAATGAGCTTTTAGTTCTATCCAACAAATATCTAGATATTTTCAAGCTCTCTCTCTATAAGGGGTAACGAGGACACTTGTCTCAAGACTACTACCCATGTACTTGAATGCATGCTACATGTGATTGGCTAGGGGGGAGAGGGGTCCAATGAACTTGAAACATGTGTAAAAGCTACAACTCGCCCCAAGAAAGCAAGGGGGGTGCTGGGGGGATATACACCACACACACACTCATTTTGTGAATTCATTCTCACTTGGTGAAAGTAGAGGAACTCCACCTCCTTCTTGAAGCTTGTGAGAAGTAAGAGCCTACACCAACACTCTTCGCTATGGAATGAAAATCCAACCAAGAGCCATGCTTCAATGCTTAAGCTTTCCATCTTCTCCATCTTCATTACGATGCTATTATGTATGCTAGCAAGAAGAGTTATGATAAGTGAGGAACTATTTCTTTCTCCTATAGAATGTTTCTTCTTCCTCTTCCCTATCCTCATTCCCCGCTAGCTCTCTCCATTTCGAAGGTGTTTGAGGCCTTGGGACTGAGGCTTGGGATAGTTAATGCTTTCTACAAACTTTATGTTATGCTTGTGATGCATGAAGCTTTCCATCTTCATTGCATCACCTAGGTCACAAGGAACACAAAAATGGTATTTTACCAAGTCTCTCTTGATGGGATAAACTATAATACAAATGCCTATTGGAGGGGGGCCCGGCTCCATATGAATCCGGTCCTCAACTATTGTGATGTTCTCTAAACTCTCTCTCTTGCAAAAGTATTGTTCATGCCAAATTAGCTAAGTACCATGTTTATGTTGCTACCATCAATCAAGTTCTCCCGCTATGCTCACAAAGTAATCTCACAAAAGTGTTTCACCTAATTTCCTAATTTCTCTACTCTCAAAATTCATAGGCCATTTCCATTACACAACACAACAAACAACACTACAATGTGACAATCGGGAAGAGATTAGGAAGCACAAGAAGGAGAGAAGTGAGCACCCTTAGCTCACGTTGTGTTTCTATTATCCAAAATTTATAAAATACTTATAAAAATTATCTTTTATACCTTATCCAAGGTTTTTGTGGTCAAAACTAATAATATGAGAGCTCTAACTAAAAATAGGTTGATACAATCTGGAAGCTTGTAGCCCCGGCTCATCAATTACACTATTTATTTGGAAAGTAGGAGTTACAACATTCCCAATTCATTAAAATTATGAGTGCTTTTACAATAAGAGCTCCAAAAAATGTGTGTTCGAGTTAGCTTGCTATTAGCATTCCCTCCCTCCTTGACTGTGTCGTCCCTTGACACAACTTCATGGACTAAAGTAGTCTTCGAGTTGACAGTTGGTGAGGCAATCTTTAAGTGCATGGAATGCTTTCTCATATCTGAGTCTTCTTTCTTTGTCAGGAACTTTCATAGTGCACATTGGAGTGATCTCCAAACACGGTGGTCACAATTTTTTGAGCAATTTGGGGGGTTAGATTGAGTATGTTTGGAAAATCTAACCCTATTACAGATGCGTTGAGTCCCAAAGGACATATTTTGGCTCTTGAGTCAAGATCCACAATTTCTATTCAAGGTGTGTCTTTTGACAGCATGAAGAACCAGTATGCGGATCTGAGTTTGGTAAGAAATGGTATAGGATCTTGCTTCCCAAGGGCTAAGAAACTATCTCACTCATGATGATTTGTTGTATTTTCATCAACATCTATGTGTGTTTCCCTGTCTCAAGCCAACCATATTGCATGATGCACATGATTCTCTCACGGGTGGGTACAGGGGTTTGTACTAACAGAGTAGTGGTTAGAATTTCATTGGTTACTTTTGTCAGTTGTTGATCCTTGCTTTTGCAGGCATCAGATAACTTAGTGAGAAGCTCTCCCAGCTCTTCCATTTCTTTCTGCTACTTCTCTTTGGCAAGCTGGTGTTGTTCTGCTTCATCCTTCAGCTCTTTGATCAGTCTTTGGAGTTTTGAAATAATGTTCATTCTGTCATCCAACTCTCCTTGTAGAGCATCGATGACTAGCTCAAGTTCCCTAGCCTTAGAATTGTCGTTAAGTGCTGATGTTTGTATTTTCTCTATCATCAGCTGCATCTGCTTGGCATATTCATTGATTTTCATAATGACTTTGTCGTTTGTTTCCCATTCTTTAGGCTCTCCCTGGGGTTGTCTAGAGGTTTCAGCCGTTTCCACTTGTGGCTCTTTAGGTGGTGCTATGGTTTCTGGTTGTGGTTGTGGCGGGGGTTCTACTTCTCCTCCTTGAGGCATTGTGGATGCCTCAATTTTTTTTGCTTGAGGCTTTGCGGATGCCTTGGCTGTTTCTGGATGTGTTGTTGTAGAAAGTGCTACCTCAGTTTGTTCTGTTTCTTTTGGCTATTCAAAACTTGATGTTGCATGTTCTTGGTGTTCACGCTCTTTTCCCTTGGCTTCCTCACCCTCATTGGGTTTAGCTTTTGGTGAAGGGCTCGGGCTTGGCATTGGGTGGTCTTCTTGCTTCGTAGCGGGTGAAGTGGGTTTTAGAGACACATCCCCCTGGTCATGATGTGACTCACCATGTTCAGTAGCCTCTACTTGTCTTTGTTGTTGGCCGCTTCCTCTTTTGCTTTCCTTTCAACTTCTTGAGCTTCCTTCAGCTTCAAGGCTTCTGCTTCCGCATACATGCGCTTAAAAAATTCTGTGGGATCCTCTACTCCTTTCCTTGTAGGGTTCTTGGTTCTGGGTCCCCTTATATCTCTTGGAACGCATCTTTCTGGGTTCTCACCTGCAGCTTGGTATAAGTCTGCTTTTCTCTTTCAAGCCTCACCTTATTTTTCTGAGGTTCTTCTTGGTGTGCAGCTACTGCTTTCTTCTTGGTGTGTAGCTACTTATTTCTTCTTCATTTCTTCAATTATTGCTCTTCTTTCCTCATTTTCCGAGCTTTCACTACTATGAGCTTCATGAGAACTTTTTGCAGATTCTTTGTTTGACTTATATTTTGATGAACGTGTAGTTCTTGGAGAAGGTTGCGCGGATACAATCCAAGTTTTCTGATCTGGGGCTGGTGGAAAATTATCGACCATTCCAATAGCATGATATGCTATTCTTGTCATCACTTCAGGGGCCCCCAGAATATGTGATTTTTCCTTTCTTCTTCATGTCTTTCAATGTTGTCAGTACATAAAATGTTCTTTGATAAGAAGTGTCATAAAATATAATATCTAGCTTTACCAAATGATTTTCTCATATTAAACTGATCACTTAATATGGGAAGATAAAAGGGGAACAAGATTTAGGATATTTGTATGTGCTTCTAGACCTATCTCAATAGAGGACCAAAAGGAGAAATGGTTGCATCTGAATAGGGGTTCAAAAGGAGACGGTCTACCAAAGAGCAATGAGCAATAAGTGCTTCTAGATTTACCTCAGCAAGGGACCAAGAGGAGAGATGGTTACATCTCAAAAGGGGTTCAAACGGAGGTAATCTATCAAAGAGCAATATGCATCTAGTGGAGCCTAAAAGACCTTAGGGTTAGCTTCATTAAAGACCTCCAAAAGTTAGTGTTAGAAAGTCATTTGACCTTACGCAAGATAGGGCTAACCTCGAGGTGGGAATCCTACCCAAGCATGAGATGCTAAGATGCTTAAAGTGGTTGTTGGAACCTTGCCCAAAGCTTGAGGTGATTTTTATGCTTAAATGTCTAAGGTTTTTGAAATGTTAAATTCAAAGATAAATTCTCAAGAGGCTTGAAGTTTCCATTCTTGATTGACTAAGGCTTGAAGTACTCAATTCAAAACAAATGACTTAAGAATCATAAAAGACACATGCTTGTTTGATTGACTAAGTCCTTGAAGTATTCAATTCAACCAAATGACTTAATAAGCATAAAATACACATCTTCAAATGGTCCTCCACATGTGGCCCTCATGATGTGCTTGAATGCTATTGGATAAGTTTTAAAGGGGTCCAATGAGAATTTAGATACATAAAAATAAATAATTAATTTCTTTCTCTCAAAGAGGGAAAAGAGGACACATGTCCAAATGAAATAATAAAATAATAAAATAATACAAGAGAGAGAGAGAGAGGTGGACCAAGCATGAGAGGGGTGTATACTCTCCCACACACACACACATTCTCTCATTGTGTGGAGTGCAAAGTGCAAGAGCTCCATCTCCTTCTCCAAGCTCTTGGAGAAGTGGAGAGCCACACCAACACTCTTGGCTATGGAATGCAAATCCAACCAAGAGCCATGCTTCAATGCTTAAGCTTGCCATCTTCTTCATCTTCATTACTATGCTATTATGTTAAGCTAAGCAAGAAGAGTGATGATGAGTGAGGAACTATTTCTTTCTCCTATGGAATGTTTCTTTTTCCTCTTCCCTACCCTCATTCCCCGCTAGCTCTCTCCACCTTTGAAGGTGTTTAAAGCCTTGGGAATGAGGCTTGGGATAGTTAATGCTTTTTGCAAAGTCTATGTTAAGCTCGTGATGCATGAAGCTTTCCATCTTCATAGCATCACCAAGGTCACAAGGAACACAAAGATTGTATTGTAACAAAGTCTCTCTTGATGGGAGAATTTATAATACAAACGCCTTTTGGAGGGGGGATCGGCTCCAAGTAAATCCGGTCCTTAACTATTGTCATGTTCTCTAATACTCTCTCTCTTGCAAAAGTATTTTTCATACCAAGTTAATTAAGTACTATGTTTATGTTGCTACCATCAATTAAGTTCACCCTCTATGTTCTCAAAGTGATCTCACAAAAATGCTCACCTTAATTCTTTTAATTCCGCTATTCTCAAAGTTCATAGGCCTTTCCCATTGGTCTCAGAGCCTTTGGTTTCTCTTTTCTTGCTTAAGAAGAGAGGTCCTTAAGTAGACTATTAATGGTTCATTTTGTTAATTATATTAGGGTAATTGGGATTGGGATCTATTATCGGTTCTTTTGAGCCCACTATAGCAGCATATGGTGCACACCTTGGGAGCTTTGATCTTAAGAATGGGGTCTTTTTAGACTTGCCTACGGCTTTAGCATTATTGAGCCATAAGAAGTCCGAAAGGAGCTATCCCTTGGAAATTCTTCTATGTTAGACCCACCCCACTACTCTCTATAATTAACCAATTCGAGCCGTGGGTGTAGATACTTAAGTGCTTATTTTCAAAGGCTAAGAGGAGTAGCAACTAAGGTTTTGAGTTGCCAAAGAATACACTAAGTAAACACATAAGTATAATTAGCATGGCTAACAATAACCAAGAGAGTAGAATGAACATTGATAAGTTTGATTTTGCACATGAAGGTGCTAATGATGATGCCCCCATGTTTATCAATTATCTTGTTACTAGCTATGGGCAACCCTACTTTGCAAGCCGAAGTTACTCAACAACTTCGTGCTTATGGGATTTCCCTTCCTCTCCAAGAGGTGAGAGAGCTTAGGAGGCCTCTTGATGAGAACCCCAAAAGAAGACTCCCTCCCATATGAGAAGAGGAATCCAAATAACAAGAAAGTAATGAATTCCTAAGTTCCTTTGAATATGTGGCTCCAGAGAGACGGCGGTCTAGACGATTGCCAACTCCTCCCATGAGGAAAGGGAGGAAATGGTCAACACACAGTCCTTCTCCTCGTCACTCCGAAAGGGAAGAGAGGAAACAAAGGAAGAAAAGGTCAAGAAAGAGGTCACCCTCTTCTTCTTCACCTTCCTTCTCTCCCAATGAAAGCTATGGCTATTCTCTTAGAGAATACAAGAGGAGAGGACATTGCAAAACTTACCATGCATGATGAAGGTCCCAAAAGCTTAAGAAATTCAAAGGGGAAGGAAAGAGTATCTCTTTTCTCACCTATGATGGCACCTTTGGTGCCACCAACAAAGTATTGGTCTTTATCCAACAATTTGATGAGACTTTTGGAGACGAGGGCTTCATGGAGTCCTCCAAGTTACACCATGTAGCTATGCACTCCCAGAAATCTACTCGTCAATGGTGGGCTAGCCTTCATGGCAATGACGAGGCCCCAAAGACATGGAAAACTCTACGAGCTTCCATCATGAAGCAATTCCTTGCAAGCGATGCAAAGGACAATGTGCTTACCAAATGGTGAAGTTTGAAGCTACTCTTCAACAAGTCTATCCACAAATATGTAAATAAGTTTTGGGATTTACATCTCAAAGCTACAGTCTTTCAAAGGATAGACTTCATCAAACATAAGCAACAATTTTGTGCGATATTACCTAAAGAAATGGCTGAGTATATCAACTCACAACGGCCTAGCACTACCACTGAAGTCATCCACCAGACTATGGTTGCTTCAAGGATCGATTTCCAACAAAGGGGCGAGAAGAAATTTCAAGACCATGGAAAACAAGGACCAAAATGAAGCTAAAGAGAAGAGCAATGCTCAAAACTCTTCCCAAGGCAACACAAACACCAACAACAACAAGGCCAAGGAGAAAGGAGCTTAGAAAGGTAAAAATAAGCTCTCTCCTAAAGAATTGGATGCCTTTCATAAAGACCATAAATGCTTTAAGTGGGGGGAGCAAGGACATGGTTATCGTTCTTGCCCCAAAAGAAATGTACGCAATGACACTCCTAGAGCTTCCGTGGTTGAAGCTCCAAAAGAGGATACCCATTGCAAAGGCTCATCCCTCTCCTATGCTTGGGGAAAAGTAAGGGAGCGTGATGTCCTTATTCTCTTTGACCTTGGATCTACTCACAACTTCATATCAATGGACTTGGCCACTAAGTTGGGCATTCAAGCTTTCGAGAGTGGAGATACTGTAACTGCCAATGGAGCTTTCAAGGGATAGCAAGCCTCTATTACTCCCTTGATTGGAAGTTGAGGCTTCATGTCCAAAGCTACGTCGACAAAGAAGACTTTTTTTTATCTCTCCTCTCCAACATGAGGATGTTATCCTAGGGGCATGATGTTTCAACCGCATGGCTGCCAACATGAAGTTCCCTAAAAGGAGAATCTATTTCACCTATAGGGAAAAGAGCATGGTAAAGAGATTTTCTCAAAAGAAATGTATTGACTTCAATGAAATATTTTATCCTATTGTAAAAATGAATTTCATTAGTTTTGTGTTAAGCCTTGTGGCTGCTCATGACTAAATGAATGTAAATACGGCATTCTCTCACGGTGACTTGGAGGAGGAGATTTACATGCTTCAACCAAAGGCCCGTACGAAGAAAAGAGCAAGGAGAAAATGGTTTGGAGGTTAAAGAAAAGCTTGTATGGTCTAAAGCAAGCATCAAGATAGTGGTACTTAAACTTTGACCGATGGATGTTGGCTCATATATTCAGAGATGCAATTTAGATCACTGCGTCTACACAAAAAAGTTAGGAGATGGGAAGTTCATCATCCTAGTGTTGTATGTTAATGACATGTTGATTGCAAGTGCTAACATGCAGGATATCAAAGACCTAAAAGATATCTCAAGAGGATTACATCAAGAATGTACTAGAAAGGTTTACAATGTAAGATGCAAAACCAGTTTCTATACCTTTGGCTAGTCACTTTAAACTAACTAAGGATATGTGTCAAAAGACACAAGAGGAGATAGTCTACATGTCTAAAGTTCCATATACTACAGCGGTAGGTTCTCTAATGTATGCTATGGTTTAGACAAGGCCATATATTGCACATGCAATGGGAGTTGTGAGTAGATTCATCGATAATCCAGGTAAAGAGCATTGGAAAGCTATGAAGTGGATACTAAGGTATCTAAAGGGGACAACCACAAATGCTTTGTGTTTTAAAGGCACTGATATTTTCTTGCAAGGGTATGTTGATGCAGATATGGTAGGTGACAAAGATACTCAAAGGAGCACTACTACTGACTACATCTTCACGATTGGAGGCACATCAGTGAGTTGGGCTTCAAAGTTGCAGAAAGTGGTCCCTCTTTCCACCATAGAAGCGGAATATGTAGCTCGCATAGAGGCAGTCAAAGAGATTTTGTGGCTTCATAGATTATGGGAGGAGCTTGGATACAAGCAAGACAATTGTGTCTTGTATAGAGACGAGCAAAGCACCACTCATTTGAAAAGAATTCAGCCTTTCACTCAAGAACAAAGCACAGTGAGGTGAGATTTCACTTCATACATACTCTTTTGGAAGAGCGACAACTAAAGATAGGAAAGGTGAACACAAGCGAGAATCATGTGCACATGTTAACAAAGGTTGCTAACAAGGAGAAGTTGAGTTTTGGCTTTATGAATATCTAGTCATGCCTTTTGGCTTGACTAATGCACCAGCTACGTTCAATCGTTTGATGGAGAAAATTTTTAGACCATATCGAAAATTCACTGGAGTGTTCTTCGATGATATCATCATCTACTCCAAGTCTTTGGAGGAACATAAGCAACATCTCCAAGTGATTTTTCAAGCCTTGAGGGAGAACAAACTTTTTCTCAACCAAAAGAAAAGTGAATTCTTCCTTCAAGAGATTCAATATCTAGGCCATATTATCTCTCACGATGGTATTCGTATGGATCCATCAAAGTTAGAGGTAATAAAATCATGGCCTAACCCAAGGAATCTACATGAGCTAAGAAGATTTATTGGTATGTGTGCATACTATAGACGCTTCATAGCAAAATTCTCTCAAGTGGCAGGACCACTACACGACTTAACCAAGAAGAACGTTAAGTTTGTATGGACTGCTAAGGAGCAAAATGCTTTTGAAAAACTCAAAGAGAAGCTTACTTCCCAACCAGTCCTTGTGCTTCCGGATCTCTCAAAGCCCTTTGAGGTCCAATGTGATGCTTGTGGTGATTGCCTTGGAGCGGTTTTGCTTCAAGAAGGGCATACCATAGCATATGAGAGTCGAAGGCTCAATGGTGATGAACGAGTCTTGGGCATTTATGAGAAAGAGCTTTTAGCTGTTCTACATGCCCTAGACACATGGAAGCACTACCTATTGGGGACTCCATTTATCCTACGAACCGACCACCAAAGTCTCAAGTATTTCATGACGCAAACCAAGCTTTCTGACAAACAAATGAGGTGGGCAAATTTTCTTTCGCAATTTAATTTTCATATTGCTCACATAGCTGGTAAGCACAATCAAGTTGCCGATGCACTTTCACGACGACCAAAAGTTAATGCGGTGTCTATAGCTACTCACAATGATCTATCCTCTATGATAGATGAGTATGCTACTAACCCTGACTTTAGAGACATAATGTCAGCCCTTGCTTTGGGGAAGAAAGAGGAACCATTCACCTTGCAGGATGGTTATCTTCTTCACGGCAATAGGCTATGTGTTACCCATTCCCTTCGTGAGAAGGTTATGTATGAATCCCATGCTCCTCCATATGCAGGGCATAGAGGTATTCAACCTACTCTCCGAGGAGTAGAGACGTATTTCTATTGGCCTACCATGAAAGTGGACATACAAGAGTATGTTTCAAAATGTGTAGTATGCCAAAAGACCAAGTATGATAGAGGGAAGCAACCTGGATTACTCCAGCCATTGCCTATTCCAAATTCACCATGGGAGAGTATATCCATGGATTTCATCTTTGGATTACCCAAGTCTATCCATGGGAATACAGGAATATGGACAATAGTCGACAGGTTTAGCAAGCAAGCACATTTTATTCCTGTCAAAAAGACTATTAAGGCACATCAAATGGCAACTCTCTTCATATCTCAGATTTTCAAACACCATGGATTACCCACATCCATCGTGTCAGATAGAGATCCTAGAATGACCAGTAATTTCTGGAAAGGTCTCTTTGAAAATCTAGGAACAAGATTGAATTTCTCTTCGGCCTATCACCCACAAACGGATGGCCAAAGTGAGATAGCCAATCTTACGATACTCGATCTACTCAAGACTTATGTTACCGAAGTAGATCAACGCTCACAATGGGAAAAGTATTTACCGCTAGTAGAGTATGCCTACAATAATACTGTACATACTTCTACGGGCAAAGCACCTTTCGAGATCATAGAAGGAAGACCTAAAAGTCCCTTGCTACTGAAAGTACATGGGAAAATCTTCGCCGCCGATGAGTATAGCCGTGACCTACAAGAATCTTTTCAAAAGATTAGGGAGGCTATAGCCATCTCTCAACAAAGGCAAAAAGCTGCTGCTGATAAGCATAGAAGAGCCTTAATGTTCAAAGAAAATGATTGGGTCTTACTCAAGTTTCCTAAGGCTCGATTAAGGCAAACGACGGGCAAAAATCCTACGGGCCATCAAAAGTATTATGCTAAACTAGCAAAAAGATACTATGGTCCTTTCCAAATCTTGAAGCCTATCAATGAGACAGCTTATCAACTCAAGTTGCCCAACCATTGGCTTATACACAATGCCTTTCATGTAAGCTTACTTAAGCCCTACAAAGGAGAGCCACCAATTGAACCAATTATTGAAGACCCTCCTGAAGTTGAAGACCAAGAAGAGGTGCTACAACCCGAAGCTATCCTTCGGCATGAAGACAAGGTACTACGACATGGTAAGATTATCCGACGGTATCTTATTAAGTTAAAAAATTATCCTTTTGAAGATGCTAAATGGATGCAAGGAGTACAACTTAAGGATAGTATGAACCTTGTCAATGCTTACAATGTTACATTAGAGTAAGCAAATGTACAAATTTCTTTTAAATAACTCATGTTTTTGTCTTATATGACTAGTCCTCTTTTTAATTGTGCACAAAATTTAACTAGTATGCATGCTTAGAATCATGTTTGTGATGACGACGTCTCTCAAACACCAAGTAGAATTTGTCACTCTACTTTGGGAGAATAAAATGGACTAAAGAGCAGACATGCTTGCGGCAGCTATGTCTCCCAAGCACCAAATGGATTAGTCATCCATCTTGGAAAGATGTCATAGGGTAAAAAGGGATCCTTTACCCGCTAAGTACGATTGACTAATGACTAAGACTTTATCTTTTCTACCTCATAGTCGAGGACGACTATGATTTCAAGAGAGAGGTAATGTCATAAAATCTAATATCTAACTAACCCAAATGATTTTCTCATATTAAATTGATCACTTAATGTGGGAGAATAAACGGGAACAAGTGTTAAGATATAGGTATGTGCTTATAGATCTATCTCAACACGGGGCCAATGGTGAAGGGGCCCAAAAGGGAGATGGTCTATCAAAGAGCAAGGCTAACCAATGGAGCATAAGACCTTAGGGTTAGCTTCATTGAAGACCTCCAATAAATGTGTGTAAAAGTCCTTTGACCTTAAGTAAGCTAGGGCTGAGCTTGAGGTGGGAACCCGCCCAAGCTTGAGGTGCTTGTCATGCTTGAGGTGCTTGTCATGCTTGAGGTGTTTTTCATGCTTGAGGTGCTTGATTAAGATGCTTGAGGTGCTTGAGGTGCTTGACTGGCTCCATGCTTGAGGTGCTTGACTTGCTGCATGATTAAAGTACTTGAGGTGCCTTGAGAAGCTTGCCTGAGATGCTTGTGGGAACACTCCCTAGTTCAAGTGCTTTGTCATGCTTGGTGAGTAAGGTGCTTGATCACCTAAAAGCATTCCTACAAGAGGGGGGACGAGCCCTTTTCCTAGGGGCTAGAGAGAGAACACCCACTCACACACACAAGGGAAGCCCAACTTGAAGAGGCAGCAAGGACACATGTCAGGCCCCTACCCATGTTACCTTCATGTGTTGCTTGAAGCCTATTGGCTAGGCTTCAAAGGGGTCCAATGATAAATTACATGAATTATCTAATTGTTTTAGCATTTATCAAGTCCTCTCTCTCAAAGGGGAAAGGGGGACACTTGTCCCAAGGCTACCCATGTTGCTTGTAATGGCTCTTGCTTGTGATTGGCTAGGCCTGGAAGGGTCCAATGAGCTTCAGGCATGAGCTACAAGGGGGGGTCGACCCAAGCAAGCTACGGGGGTGCCTAGGGGGTATACTCACCCACACACACTCACAAGCACTCTCATTGTGTGATATGCAAAGTGCAAGAGCTCCCTCTCCAAGCAAGTAGAGGTTGAGAGCCTACACCAACACTCTTGGCTATGGAGTGCAAATCCAACCAAGAGCCATGCTTCAATGCTTAAGCTTGCCATATCCTTCTTCTTCATTACTATGCTATTATGTATGCTAGCAACAAGAGTATGATAAGTGAGGAACTAATTCTTTCTCCTACGAAATGTTTCTTCTTCCTCTTCCCTACCCTCATTCCCTGCTAGCTCTCTCCACCTTCGAAGGTGTTTGAGGTCTTGGGACTGAGGCTTGGGATAGTTAAAGCTTTCTTCAAGTTTATGTTATGTTTGTGGTGCATGAAGCCTTCCATCTTCATGGCATCACCTAGGTCACAAGGAACACAAAGACTGTATTGTAACAAGTCTCTCTTTATGGGAGAAATCATAATACAAATGCCTATTGGAGGGGGGACCGGCTCCACATAAATCCGGTCCTCAATTGTTGTCATGTTCTCTAAACTCTCTCTCTTGCAAAAGTATTGTCTATGCCAAGTTAACTAATTGCTATGATTATGTTGCTATCTTCAATTATGTCTACCCGCTATGCTCACAAAATCATTTCTTGAAAGTACTCTCATTAAATTCCGCTATTCTCAAATTGAATAGGCAAATTCCATTACACTCTGTGTCTTCCTCTCCGAACATTAAGTCTCTCTCTCTCTCTCTCTCTGATAAACTAAGCAGATAAAGTTCTTTGTGGGCTTATTATTATACTTGGAATGCCTTAATTGCATGACGTGGGCTGGGAGAGCGACAAGAGCAGGCGAAGGGGTAAGTCGATTGAAAAGTTAATTTGAGTGCGTCACTTTTTCCAAGTTGAGACTATCTTTTGCTCTCTTGTTCAATCTCAATGGGGGCTAGCGTCCGCACTGGCAAGGGGCTCTGTGTCTTCCTCTCCGAACATTAAGTCTCTCTCTCTCTCTCTCTCTCTCTCTCTCTCTCTCTCTCTCTCTCTCTCTCACACACACACACACACACACACACACACACACACACGCGCGCGCTTTCAATTGGTAAAGCGCTGGGAGTTTTAAAATAAAATTCATTAGGTGTAAGATGTCTTTGTTTCTTTCAACACGTCATCTTTGGCCACCAAGGACAAGCTCTCTGTAGCACCGTTAATGCAGGCAGACTTGATGCATGCGTAATGTGCTTGCACAACCGCACACACAACTTTCTCCACTTCTTATTGCTGATAATAATTGGGACGTTTGCATCTAGTCGTTACCTTTGAAACCTTCAGGTTCTTTAGTTGAAGAGGTTGATGATGCAAATGCCTCTCCAAGATTTGGACGACAACATAGAAAGACTTAGCAGCGGACGACTTCTTATATTGGACAATTTGGCATTTTGTATAAGCACCAGGAGAGGGGCGGCGGTTTGGGGGAGGGGGGATTTGGCTATGGGAAGACATCCAATAACCAACACTTGCCAATATGAATAAAAATTTTCCCCGATAATGGATGGCGCTCTAGTAGCTTTTGTCGAACAACTTCACCAATCATATGAGCAGCATGCACACTAAGACATGGATCCACCTTCTCTCTCTCTCTCTCTCTCTCTCTCTCTCTCTCGCGCGTTTCTTATGCCCAAGTGCTAGCGCCCACAAATCATCCGTGTGTGTGTACTATGTGTGGATTGTGAGCGCTAGCGCTCAGAGGGGGCTTTGGGCTACTTGAGAGGGTGCTCTCTCTCTCGCCTTCCTTCACGCGAGGATGCTCTTGCTCGTGCACGTAGGCTGCCTGTGAGAGTGGAGGTGATGATTGAGCAAGAGAAGCCCGCAGGGAAAACGCCGTAGGAAGTGGCAACGCCCAGCTAGCTGTGCTGGCACCTTACAACTGTTCACATGTAAGCGAAGCGCCATGAAGGAAAGCCTACCTCGTCGACATGACGAGAGAATTGTTTGGTAACCTAGAGTCTGTAGGCCAAGCTCCTCCCTATTCATTCCAGCAGTACATTAAGGTCAACAATGTCATTGTTTGCCCCATCCGCATATTGGAATCGACCTTCTTTGGCAGTGAAGCCTCAACACCTAATCATAAGCCTACCTTTGCCTTCCCCGCATAGCGATCATAACATCTTTGTGTTCAACAAGACCCACTGGCCAGCTTCAACTACCTTACTCAGCTCGTTTCTGCAGGTCCAACTAGTTATGGCCAGCATTATGCCGCTCCAAGCACATATAGATCATGCAGATTCAACAACCCTGTGCCCTCGGCTATCCTTCAATGTTCATGGAAATGATATGCAGCAGTCCCCATTCCTAATTCTCAAGATTCACACCAATTCTTCTCCGCGCTGTTTGCCAGTGCAGCAGCAAGCCAGGCAGAACCGGAAAGGAGTATCGGAGACCTTTCAAACCCTGGTTATATTTTGCAGATCATCAAGCTGGAGGATACTTCGGATGCTTGCCGATGTGATATTTCGTACAATCGACCCATGGCAGAGGTCTGTTCTAGTGCTACTGAAACAGAAAATATCAGATTTCAATCGATCATCTCTCTCTCTTTGTATCTCCCTTCCACCCACCCTCCAAGTGCGCTTCGAAAAATGCTAGCAGACCTCTCTTACGGGCAGCATATCAAATCGGAGTTGGTCCCTCCAGCTCATCCCCATCACTATCCACCATTGGGATGGCCATCAGTTCCGCATTTGCAGGACCAGGTTGTACATGCTAACCCATATTCAACAGCATTCTGGGTACGACAACTTCAAGGATCACTGCCACAGGAATGTTACAGTAGCTATTTGCAGTATCAGGGCCAAAGGATCCTGCATGCCCATACCCTCATACAATCTCTCTAAATGGAGGGTCTTTGGTGCTTGACACTGCCAGGGGTGAGCTTGTGAATGCTTCAAAGATGACACCAAAGGAAATTCTCGAGGCCAAGGCCTTGGCATCCTCTAAAAGCCACAGTCATGCTGAGAGGCACCGTCGGGAGCGCATCAGCACTCACGCGAGCGAGAGAGAGAGAGAGAGAGAGAGAGAGAGAGAGAGAGAGAGAGAGAGAGAGAAAGAGAAACACACACACGCGTACGCTTACACAATAGTGGGGGCTAGCCCTTGGTGATACGATACAGAGAGAGAGAGAGAGAGAGAGAGAGAGAGAGAGAGAGAGAGAGGATGGGAGGGATTGCCTATAAAAAGGCATTTAAGCTTTAACTTTTTTCTCAAATTAAAATTCCAAGAGATTGACTCATTGAGGATGGGAGGGATTGCCTATAAAAAGGCATTTACTCTTTAACTTTTTCTCTCAAATTAAAATTCCAAGAGATTGACTCATTTTTTTCAAGGTGAGTATCTCTCTCTCTCTCTCTCTCTCTCTCTCTCTCTCTCCTCTCACACACACACACACACACACACACACACACAGAGGATGGGAGGGATTGCCTATAAAAAGGCATTTAAGCTTTAACTTTTTTTCTCAAATTAAAATTCCAAGAGATTGACTCATTTTTTTCAAGGTGAGCATCTCTCTCTCTCTCTCTCTCTCTCTCTCTCTCTCACACACACACACACACACACACACACACAACACACACACCCACACATGTGCATCCATAATGTCGGCGCTAGTGCCTAGTTTGGAAATATGACAGAGAGACTGAGAGCTATGGAGAAAGAGAGCGAGATTAAAATAGCAAGTATTGCACTACAAGAGGCTCTTGACATTAGCGACGCTCACACAGCGACGCTCAAAAAAAAAAATTCCCGGCGTCGCTATGAGCGTCGCAAATTTACAAAGAAATTTGCGACGCTCATAGCGACGCCAGCTGGGGTAAAAAAAATAACCGAGCGCGCCCAAAAACTCAGATCTCAGATCTGAGTTTTTCGACGCCCTCAAGCAAAGAGCAGGTAACGCTCTCCCTCACTCTCTCTCTCTCTCTCTCTCTCTCTTTTTCTTTTACACACACACACACACACACACGAGGAGAGGAAGGAGAGCCAGGTATGCTCCTTCCCTCTCCTCATTCTCATGTTCCCTTCCCCTCTTTCTCTCTCCCTCTCTCTCTCTCTCACACACACACATACACACACACACATAGTGTTTTTGAGAGAGAGAGAGAGAGAGAGAGAGAGCGAGAGAGAGTGCAAAAACGCACACACATACATAAACAAAGAATGCACACACACATTGAGAGAGAAAAAGAGAGAGAGAGCATGCATAAACAAAAAACGCACGCATTGAGAGAGGAAAAGAGAGAGAGAACATGCATAAACAAAAAACGCACACATTGAGAGAGGAAAAGAGAAAGAAAACATGCATACGATCCAAAAAAAACGCACACACATTGAGAGAGAAAGAAAGAGAAACTAAGGGAGCGTCGTAGGAAACTAATTAAAATTAAAAGACCTAAAGATCTAGCCGACGAGGAGTTGAACTGAAGACCTATTATTCAAGAGAGAAATGGCATAATCAATCTATCATACTTGGCATGGGTGATAGAAAGGTTATACCATTTATCTCTTTTTATTGACACACACATCCACACACGCGCACACACACAGAAGAAGAGAGTTATAACGTCGTAGGAAACTATCTTAAAAGACGTTAAAGATTAGGTTATATGTAGACTTACATTAAATTAGATTTAGGTTTATTTTTAACTAGATTTACGTTTATTTAAGCTAGATTTAGATTTACGTTATATTAGATTAGATGCGGGTCTCCATAGACTGCGATGCCTGCATGAAGCGGGTGAAGAAAGCCCTCAATGGAATATAGGGTATTGCTGCCTTCACTCATGGTGGGCTCCGTCGATCCAAAAGTACTGGTGAAATGTCTTCAGAAGATAGGGAAGAAGGTGGATCTTCAGGGCGGCAAGAGTCACTACATCCCCGACACAATGACCATCTAGACAACCTCTAGTCATTAGACTTACGTTAAATTAGATTTAGCTTTATTTTTAGTTAGATTTACGTTTATTTAGATTTACGCTTATTTACGTTAGATCGAGTCCACGCAAAGAATTACTTACGGTTTAGGGTTTAGAGTTAGACGAACAGTGAAAAGATCTACTGTGAAAAGATGTTAAGATGAAGTGAAGTGCTACAGCTAGAGAAGAGGCAAAGGGATTTTGTCCACTACATGCAGTATCATGTAGACGTGGGTGTCTAGATTTCTTGTACCCACAAATATAGGTATTGACCAATAAAGACGAGATTATAACCCGGTGGTTCTGATCTCCGTGCACCTCTAGACCGAGGTGTGCGGGGATTGGACATGACTAGAGAATGTGAGGTAAAGAGAGAGAGAGAGAGAGAGAGAGAGAGAGAGAGGAGAGAGAGAGAGAGAAAGAGAGATAAGACGAAGAATGCCAATAGAATATTAAATTTGTTGTCCAGGTTATAAGTTTTTTATCCTCATTATGAGTAGCGACGAGGATGTGGGACCGTCCAACCGAAACACCTATCTCTCAACGAGGGTCTTATGTCCTTGTAATCAATGCAAGCATGCTGTGCGACGGACAAGACGTGTTTCTTTGCAGCACGTTCGCGAATTTGGCGAGTTCGATCCATCTATTATAGATCGAGTTGTTGCCAATTATAACTCGTCGGACTCTGACGCTGGCCAACAAGCAGCAATCTTGCAACCCAATAGACGTGTTCGCAGGCGCTTTGGTCAAGCAGCATATGTGAGGCCACAAGATGTAGCCTCTGACAGCTCGGGGATGATCATGCAGAGCACATTCCCAACGAGGCAATGTTTGAGCCCGAGATTGATGAAATGATCGAGACGATCATGGATTCAGAAAGGCTTATCTATGATGATATGAAAAGTGAAGCCGATACATCATTGTATAATGGAGCACGTATGTCTAGATTGAAAGCACTCCTGGTTCTTCTCAACATGCAGGCAAAGTTTGGATGGAGTGACACTAGCGTCACAGCGCTTTTCAGGTGATCTATTACAATTAGTTTACTTTAATAGAACTCTAAATGTATAATGATCTGATAGATTTTTACACGACTGTATCATATTTTTATGTTGTGTAGATTGCTGAAAGAGCACATACTACCAGCTGACAATGTGATGCCAGATTCCCGAGATGAAGCAAGAAAGATTTTGCGAAACTTGGGGATGGATTACAATTCTATCCACGCTTGTCCTAATGACTGCATTCTTTTCAGAGGGGAATACACAGACATGGAGAAGTGTCCGAAATGTGATTCCGAAAGATATCGAGTAGATCTCCACGGGACAAAAATTCCACAAAAGGTTTTGCGACATTTTCCTTTGCTTCCTCGCATCAAGCATTTCTTCGAATGTAAGTCCATGGCCGCCCTAGCATCATGGCATGAGGAGAATAAATCTTCGGATGGTGTGCTACGAATTCCTGCAGATTGCGCAGCCTGGAAACATATAGATGGAACATGGTCGGATTTTGCCAGGGAAGCTCGAAATTTGCGCTTAGGCCTGGCTATGGATGGCGTAAATCCATTTGGTCAAAGATCAACATCTTACAGTGTATGGCCCGTTGTCATCGTCAACTACAACATTCCCCCGTGGTTGACTACGAAGAAGGGGCACCTATGGCTAAGCTTGATTGTGCCAGGGCGATATAAAGTGGGGAATATGGATGTGTATCTTCGTCCACTATTGGAAGAGCTACAACAATTGTGGATTGGCATAGAGGTGGTGGATATGAGCCGACACACAGGACGACGGAATGCTTTGATCAGAGGTATTCTAATGTGGACCATGCATGACTATCCCGGGCTAACAGAATGCTCAGGTGATCTATTGACACTCCTCTCTCAGACACTGTAAATCTTGTTTTTCCCCATAGTTGATCTATTATCATGTGTATACATGCAGGGCTTCAAACAAGCGATACAGAGCATGTGTCACATGTGGACCTAGACTGAATGCACGTAGGGCACCCTCACTGAAGAAGCAAATCTACGAAGGTCATCAAGCGTATCTTCCAGAGAATCATGTGTTACGCGACGGCTTTTTGGGAAGAGAGCCACCAAGGATGTCTGCACAAGCATGGTTAGAGCAGAAGGAGATGTGCGATGACGGATTGCCTCCAGGGATGAAGAGACTATCTCTATGGTACGAGTTACCATACTGGCCCCGACTCGTGATCAATCACTTGCTCGATCCAATGCACATATTCAAGAATGTGGGTAATCTACTATGGGACCATTTGACCGGCAAGAAAGATACTTTGGGAGCCAGAGTTGACCTTAGAAATGTGGATCGTATGGAGCAATATTGGCCGCAAACAGCGTCTGATGGATCGATAAAACTTCCTAAAGCACCATGGATTTTCACAGGAGCCCAAGAACGCAAAGTAAAAAGGCCATTCGATCTTTGCGGACCCCCACTGGCGTAATGCACTCGCTCCGAACGTGTTTTACTAAAGAAGGAAAGCTTACCGGTTTGAAGTCACACGATTGGCATAAAATGTGTCAGGTACGTTCATAGTGGACTTTAATATCATTGCATAAAATGTGGACTTTAATATCATTGCTGCACATACTTTACAGTTTATTTTACCGGTTGCCATTGAGGGATGTTTGTCTCTCGACATCCGTAACACAATCTACAAACTTGCAAAGCTGGTGCAATGGATCTCACAAAAGGAGATCGACGTAGACTCCATACCATTCGCCAAACTAAATGCTGCGGAGCTTGTGTGCATGTTTGAGAAACATTTTCCTACTACAATGCTAACCATTCAGGTGCATCTTCTTGTTCACATAGTTGATGAGGTGGAAATAGCTGGCACAGTTCATTCCAGATGGATGTTCTTCTTAGAGCGTTTCATGAAAACGCTTAAGGGATATGTGCGTCAAAAGGCACGTCCGGAGGGTAGCATGGCAGAAGGTTGGTTGGTATCAGAGTCCCTAGTGTACATTGGAGAGTGGCTAGACGGATTTGATAATCCCGGGACACGCTATGGCGAACCATAGATGATGAGCGCATATCTGGGATTGTCATGTGCAATCTCGGTGTTGAGAAGAAGATGACGGAAGATCTAGAGGCTAAAATCAACCGATTTTGCATGCTTCACAATCCAGTGATGCAAAAGTGGATTTCACAATATGAGGATGCAAAGCAAGAGCGACAAAGGGCACGAATCGAGTGGAGACGGGGAAGACGACCACCGCTGCACTATCCAGCGGTTCTGGAGAGCCTACCAACCTTCATGAGCTTAGATGGTTGCACAACCAATTGAAAAGCGCACAACAATGCGGTGACGAAGTGACTGAAGAAGAGTGGGAGTACTCTCGGGGTTGCGCGACAAGGTAAGTTTGCAATGTACGACTAGCGAATGACTTTATTTATAAACGTTTGAACGGCCACTCATAATCTTTGTTCGTTGTAGTATAAGTCATACACAGCAGCATGGTGTAAAGGTCGACATTTTAGGGTGGAACGAATCGACAAAAAGCGTTTTACTCAAGATTGTGGAATCATGGCAAAATTTGAACAGTCTAGTCGACGACGTTCCTCTGATGCAGATCCGTGGTGGCGGAACTCACTTACTTCGGCACGCTGCAAGAGATTTTGAGGATCGATTACAGAGGATTTTTTGTCGACTTGTTCGACGTGCAATGGTTCAAGATAATCATGGAGGGTCGAAACGCTACTGTGCGTAGAGGAGAGTCTGGTTTTCTTGAGGTGGATTCTACTAAGAAATGGACTGACCTAAGAGACACTTTCGTACTACCCGAGCATTGTGAACAAGTAAGTATATAAATAGTTAACATCCCCCTTTTACAAGTTATGTGAAAGCTCTCATGTAAGTTATGTGGCTCTGGCAGGTAGTATTTCATCCTACAAAGTCTACATCAAACTGGTGGTACGTCATAGAGGTAGCCCCTCGTAGTGCAAGGACGTATGAAGGCTACCATGTGCCAATCACAACGACATCAATGGAGGAGATCAGAGAAGATGCTCAATCAGAAGCCGCTGCGGTGGTGCCAGACGAGCATCAAGATGCTACTACTCTATATGGGTGCATGCAGAGGAGCTACAAAATGAAACAGAGGATATGTGTTTAAACGGAGAGCTCTATATAGATATAGGAAGTTATGCTGAGTTATGCGAGGATGAGAGAGAGATCTCTTAAAGCCACAAATATTGTATTTGAACAATTTTGCTCCGTGCTGTAAAAGCTCTAGCTCTCTAAGTAGCTTCCATGGTGTGTAACGCTCTTTTCTACTCGCGCTCACATCTTTTGATTGAAAATTCTGAGTTTTCGACTTGCCTCTTCTATCACTCGATTCATTGCGTCATTGTATTTATATGCGTCATTACGTCATTGTATTTAATGGTCTTTGCGTCATTGTCTACTCTATTCATTCAATATTAAGTTTAAATATTCGTGTGTTTAATGCAGGTATGGATGATGAGGAGTTTCTTTCTTCTTTGTCACCGCAGCAGAGACAGTGGTACGTGGAGCGTCATCGCTCTGGCGCATCATCGCGCGTTCCTACACCATCCGCATCTCCCTCTCTTTCGGAGCATTCGGCGCGCTCCGAAGCTTCGGCGTCGACGAGACGAGCGTCACACTCGTCTAGACACCGGCGCTCTAGTGGTGGCGGTGGCGGTTGTTGTGGGGATTCCGCCACCGATGCCTCCACACCGCCTCGTGTTCGACGAGGCTCTTTACCCTCCCCTTCTTTGCCCGCCCCCACACCAGCCACAGCATCGCCGTCTACGCCAGGTTTTGCACGGCTGACTGTTCCTAGAAGCTACACACCTCTACCTACTCCGCCAGGAGCCACCCCACTCGACACTCCTCGCTTCGGGGCCCAGACGCCGATGGAGACACCTGACGTCCGTACCCCCATCGACACGCCGCTAGAGACCCCTGCCGGGACACCCAGGTTCACGCGTCACCGGCCAGAGGGCTTGCCTTACTCCGTCGACATCAGCGGCGGCATCATCATGGATGATGACGGCAAGAAGGTGATCTCGCGCATGCGTGGTCTTTGCTCTCAGCTGTTTAGACACTATATACTAAACAAATGGAGTGAAGTACCAAGTGATTTAAAAAACAGAGTCATCAGCATACTTCATGATGAGTTTCCCGTTCCAACACGGGATCAGCGCTTCAATGAAGACTTGATGAAGATTCGAATGCGCGAATACTGCAAACACAAGCGTTCCGAAGTGCAAAAAGCAATCAAGAATGGGTGGAATAGGCCAGATTGGCTGGCCAAAGAAGATTGGAAGAATGCGAAGAAAGCAGCGCGCGAGAATCCCGACAAGTGGAAGACCAACAAAAGGATGCAGCAGAGCGCGAGTAGAGGCAGGGAGCTCGCACCACTTGGGGAGCGGTGGATGGGCATCATTTGAGGCCGATTTTGTAAGTCTTTTCACATTGCTCTTTATGCATGTTCGATAGTTTAGGGTTTATGAGTTTTTTAGTTCTAACATAATGAAATCTTTGTATGTTTTGACAGTGGTCGATGACAGGACGTGATCCCACACCGTACGAGCGCGAGTACGCAGGCAGGAAGGGCTTAAACGCCCTGATGGACATTCTCAGTTCTCGCGGCGGCATGGTTAGTATTAGGGTTTACTCTTTTTTTTTTTTGTATTGTTTTATAAATGTCGTTATATGTTTATATTACTGAAAACTGTCTTATTGTCTTTTTTTGCAGAATCCGACAGATACGCCGCTTGGACGCGATGAGACGTCTGATTAGACGACGTCAGTTTAGCCGTAGCTAGATAGCATTAGTTTAGGGTTTCTCATAGCTTATGTATTATGAGACGGATTTTATACGTCTTTTTGAACCATGTATATTATTACATTTGTCACCGCAATTCCTTTTGCCAATCAATTCTTTATGCCTATGATGTTGTACAATTGTCATTATTACATTTGCCAATCAATTCAGTTTGTCTATGATGTGTACAATTGTCAATTTTGCAAACAATGCATCTTGTGGGTGACTATTTTGGGTCTATTATTTACTTTTGCACTTTTTTTAAAAAGTGAATCAAGTACAATATGGTTGATGGGTGGCAGGACATTCAATGCCCTGCCACCAAAAAAATATTCTCTCAGGCGTCGCTATAAGCGTCGCTATTTATGGCTCTGTAGCGTCGCTATATGCGTCGCTATACTCTCCCTGGGAGCGTCGCTATGTGCGTCGCTATAGGCGTCGCTATATAGCGACTCCTATAGCGACGCCTATAGCGACGCTCTCGTAGCGACGCTTTTAGCGACGCTCATAGCGACTCCGGGGGTTATAAAAACCCAGTGTATTTCCGTCGCTAAAAGCGTCACAAGAACACACAACCTCTTGTAGTGTTGGACGGAGGATGGAGGGAGGGAGATAGATATATATATATATATATATATATATATATATATAGATAGATAGATGGAAAGGGGGTTGAAGTTGGGTATGACTATATAAACGCATTTGAAGTTTAAATTACTACATAATTTTTGATTGCTGCTTGAATTCAAGGCAAGTCTTGTATCACACAGACACATACTCTTTCAAGGAGTAAGAGCTAGTGCCTGGCCTTTAGAAAAGAGAGAGAGAGAGAGAGAGAGAGAGAGAGAGAGAGAGAGAGAGAGAGAGAGAGAGAGAGAGAGATGGAATTAGGGATTGCCTCTACAAAGGCTTATAAAACTCTACTTTTTTGGGTGGTTTTAGTGGGCACTAGCACTTAAATTAGAAACCGATACAAAGATAGAGATGATGCTATGAAGGGGGCACGGGGGCGGGGGGGGGGGGGGGGGGGGGGAGAGAGAGGAGAGAGAGAGAGGAGAGAGAGAGAGAGAGAGACATTTGCCAAGTGTGGTCGTGGCTATGTCTGTGGCGTGAGGATGCCCACCTTGAATATCACGACCAATGTGCCCTTGGATGGAGTATCCATGTCTGACATCCTGTGCTACGGCCACCACCATTGGCAAGCCAGAGTAGTATGTTAAGGTGCTCTTAAGAGGAGGAGTGCTAGTCATATTTGTGGGTGGTGAGAAGCTTGTTGCTTATGGTGAGATAGTCTCCATTGATGGCTTTAGTCCTTCTATGAACAAGACCATCAGATCAGCCAATTCAAAAATTTTGGAGTCGAAGCTTTCTATACCGAGATCTCGGTTCTACCTGAAATTTTCAGATGTCAATCGACCAGATTTGGGTGGAATGGATCTACATTCTTACGTCCAAGGCATTGATTCCATGTAAGATGAATTGCATTTTTTGGGTGTGGTTTTGTGGGTTTTTTGTTTGTAGCTTCCTGCATGTGACCAGCACCTCTCTCTCTCTCTCTCTCTCTCTCTTCTCTCTCTCTCTCTCTTCTCTCTCTCTCTCTCTCTCTCTCTCTCTCTCTCTCTCTCTCTCTCTCTCTCTCTCTCTCTCTCTCTCTCTCTCTCTCTCTCTCTCTCTCTCTCTCTCTCTCTCTCTCTCTCTCTCTCGCGTAGAAGGGTATGGACCACTTATACACATGGGCCCCAACTTGCTACATCGATCATGCAGACCTATCAGTTGCGGTTCTCAGTGCACATGAAAGTGGCAGGAGATTTGAGCATGACAGTTGAAGGAGATCTGAGCATGACAGTTATAGGAGATCTGAGCATGACAGTTGAAGGAGATCTGAGCATGACAGTTGTTGAAGGCTTACATCGTGCGGCTTTTCGTGCTAAACCATGTCTTTGTGTGTTGAAGGATCTGTCATACTCACAAGCAAGATTGTCTACTTTCCCATTGCTCCATCCATTTTCATCTATATAGCAAAAAGATAAATATCATTTTTTGTTTGTATAAATTGATCGTCTCTCATCCGACAGAGAGAGAGAGAGAGACTGATGTGTTCTTGCAGCAGGGTTTTCCTTCGATCTGTTATTTGTTCTTCTTCAGTTCTTCTCTCTCTCTCTCTCTCTCTCTTATCTCTCTTCTCTCTTCTCTCTCTCTTCTCTCTCTCTCTCTCTCTCTTCTCTCTCTCTCTCTCTCTCTCTTCTCCCCCCCCCCCCCATGTACTAATGGTTTTTTAATGTTGATGCAGCCAAAGTCTCTCTCTCTCTCTCTCTCTCTCTCTCTCTCTCTCTCTCTCTCTCTCTCTCTCTCTCTCCCCCCCCCCCCCATGTACTAATGGTTTTTTAATGTTGATGCAGCCAAAGTTGGTCGAAGCTAGGAGATGGTCTATGCCAGGCAAAGGCGACAGTCGAGTGCAGTGTAGTAGGCTAGGGCAGGTGCTAAGGCCCTTGGCAACCAAAGGGTAGCGTGAATGTATGCTTAAAGCAGCTTTTTAGGCCAAAGGGGCTACAGGATGGTCGAGATGGAATAGCAAATGAAGGTGTCTGAAATGCCAAGTAAGTGTCCTAAAAGGTAGTATTCAGTGTGCTCTAGAAGCCGGTCCAGATGGCTCGTCAAGCCAGTGCTCAAGATACTGAAGTTTAGAGTTGAAGTGTGTAGCAGATCCCCGACGGACAAGGCAGGTGGGGACAAGTGGCCCGGGCTGGTGTCATTGCATACATGTGTAGAGCTCCAGTTACTGAGCATGCATGTCTTCTCGGATTGCGAATCGGACCTCTGGATAGCAAGTTATGGCCGTTAGAAGATTTTCCAGGGGTCGGGTCTGAGCCCACTTGGTTGCATTGGAGGACGTGCCATCTGGAATCTTTTGGGCCTCTCCAAAGTTCTTGGTGATAGTGTGCGTCATGTGGAGCCAGTACAAATCAACGGTGCATCAATCGGATACTCGGTCGGATAGATGCGGCAGGACGAAGTCGGGAGGTAATGCGAAGAGCAAAATGGCAGATGCTTTTTGGTTTTTTTTGCGGCCTCGAATGGCAGTCCTAGAAACCTTAAAAGGTGGCAAGAGGCAAGTGCTTTGACGAAGGAAAATGAGAAGTTTTATAGGGTCTTTACTACTTGGAGATCGGGTCTGTAAGCAGAATGGAAGCTTGGCCCAAGGGGGACCAAGAAAATTAACATAAAATGGATCTTTTTTTACAATTCTCCTATGGAAAAGGACGTCCTTGAAGGCAACCCATGGGCAGCTACCACGTGGCACTGAATAAACCCGTAAGCGGTGCCCAGGCTTAGGGCGCAAGTCTATAAGGCCTGGAAGGCGGCACCTCAATGGGCATCAAAGGTGCAGCGAGAGCTCCTTGGCTATGGCGCAAGACACGGGGCGCTGCGTTCGCCAGTGGCGGCGCTGCAGAGCGGATACGCGGCTATTTTAGCCGAGCGGGGCGGTGCAGGTGGCGCGCCCCCGCGTGGGGGAGGAAATCGGGTGAGGCTGGTGGATGACGTGGCAGGTCCGCTACTAGGGGCACTTCTCTCGGCCCTTGGGGCCCCAACATTTTGAAGAAGAGAGGGAGGGCAATAGCGACATCGCTATTGCCTCCCCCCCTCATGTAAGAAGAAGGTGCCGCAGCAGCGGACAGAGAGCATAGAGAGAAAGAGAAAAGAGTTCGAGAGCGGCAAAAAAGACCATTGCAAAGGCCATCTGGGCAAAGCAAGGAGCAAAAGAACCAGTAGAGTCCGGACAAACCAAAGCTAAGGGAAAAAATTGAAAGCCAAGGCCAAAAGGAAGCAAAGGAGGAGTCGCATAGAGAGAGAGAGAGAGAGAGAGAGAGAGAGAGAGAGAGAGAGAGAGCCAAAGTCAAGCCAATTGAGCAGTATAAGTTAAGCCCACAAAGGGGTAAAAAATAAAAAATGAGGCTGCCAGACCTCCTACAAAAGGAAAAGAGTCGACTGAACATCTAAGCCATTGGCGGGAGTAAAAGGCCAAGGGGCAATAGCGACATCACTAATGCCCCCCCCAAGGGCAAAGAGTGAAGAAGAGAGCAAATAGAGCAAGGCGGTTCCCTTCCCAAACATGCCTATTCAAGGTGCCAAGTGGACCAATTAAAGTGTAAATTCCCCACTTAAAAGTCCCCCCTATAAAAGTCAAAATTGGATCAAATTAAGGGCTTTTTTCCTGGCCTTTGGAGTGTCGTTTGAAGCCTACAAAGTGTAGTTCTCTAGCAAGCTAGCCCCTTTGTAAATTTTTCTTGAAAATGGCCATGGTGATGGCAGTGCAAGCCGGTGTATATGTTTTTGAAGTGCAATCAAGCCACAGTTGCCTCATGTGCTGTTGTTTCCCCTTCCCCCCTTCTCTTTCTCTTGCTTTCATGGTTCTCCTCGGTGCTGGTTGAGTGGATGTGTGTGCCCCCCCGGACCGACGGTGTTTTGTGTGAGAGAGTGAGATTGAGTGGCTGTGTGTGTGTGTGTGTGTGTAAGGGTGGAGACAGGCAGTGGTAGCAGGTGTATCTTGTGTGGTGGTTTGTGGAGTGTGTGAACAATGTAAATCGAGCAGGCGGTGGTCTACTAGTGTAAAGTGTTTCTTTGAAGGTGTTTTCCGAGAGGATAGGGGTGTTGTGAATACCCTGAGCTATAGAGAGGCCCTTGTGTTTGTGCCGGGTGTGTTCCCCCATTTCCCCTCTCCATCTTCGGGTGCCCCCACGGAGGAGCACGATGATTGCTCCCAGTTAAACGAAAAGAAGCGGTTTTTCACGTTGGAAGTCATGGCAGCTAGAAGCTATGGACCGATTTTCACAGGAGAAGAGAGCCCTGACAAGTGGATGTCAGATTTTAAGCTGTATATTCTATCGTTGCGTATGCGGAACGAGGATAGCAAAATGCAGATTTTTCCTTTGGTGATGCGTGGTAGAGCTAAAGCATGGTACGAAGCATTGGAAGGTGAGCCGAAGCAAGCATGGCCGGCTCTACGGGCGAGGTTTCTTCACGACTTTCGCAAGGAGACTTCCCTAGTCGAGATGGATGCAAAGTTGAAGGCGCTTAAGCAAGATGTAAGTGAAGAATTAAATCTGTTTTTGGGTCATTTTGAAGAGTGTTGGGCAGAACTAGCGGCAGCCATGCAATTGGCTAATGGAGACTACTTCAAGATGGACAAATTCATGGCGTGTCTACATCCCAAAGTGAGAGAAAAAGTCGATTTCGAGAGCCCAGATAATTACAATGGTGCGGTGGCCATTGCACGATCGAAGAGCAAAAACATAAAGAAGAAGATAGAGTAGGGTGTGTCAGGCAACAAGACGATGGCCCATGTTCAACCGCAGAGTCCAAGGGAGACTGCACACAGAGAAAATCATGGAAACCGAGGTGTAGCTGTTGTGCCGCAAAATTGGTTGCGCACGGTGCAAGATTTGTCCGAGCAAATGCAGGAGCTGCGGCTCAGTGTCATGGATAGAGGATAGCCAAGAGGAGCAAGGGGCAAGGCAAGGCCACTTCCAGGTAGGTGTTATAATTGTGGAGAAGAAGGGCACTATGCACCCGACTGTCCTCAGCCGCAAAGAGAAAGAGGAGGTATCTATCCACTTTTTGGTAGAGGTCGAGGTCAGGGACAATACAATGGTCCAAGAGAGCAAGTGATGGAGAATCCCGTGCAGCCAGCTCCGCAAAACGGAGTGAGGTCCCAAGAGTAAACATCATAGGGGTGGATAAGCAAGATGTCAAAGTTTTAGCCAATAAGAGAGCAAGAGCTGAGAGGGAGACAGAGACAGAGCGGGAGACTAGAGCTCGCAAAGGCAAAGAGAAGGTGTACGAAGGTAGAGAGAAGCTCGAGCCTAGCAAAAGAAGGAGGCGTCGCAAGATTAAGCAAGCGGATTTCTAGCTAGGACGTGGCTATCCCGAGTACAATCTGGTGAGTGACATTCAAAATCAAAAAGCAAACAATACTTTTGGTCAGTTGTTAGCCTTAAATCCAAAGTTAAGGAGACAGTGGTCCATAAGTGTCAGCACCAGGCTGCCAAGAGCTAAGGGAAATGTGCAAGTGGTGCATAACATGGCTTTGAGGATAGGTAGTCCCACTGATGTTCTTACGCTTGTGGATGCGATTATAGAGAAGACGATGCAGGTACAAGCCTACATAGACGGTGGAGCGCAGGTTTGTGTCATGACGGAAGCAGCCATGAAAGATATGGGAGTCAAGGCAGTAGTCAGGTCAAATGTGCGCATGAGGATGGCCAATGATACCAAATCCAGGTGTCTGGGTGTGGCTCAGGATGTGAAGGTCAAGGTGATGGGCATAGAGTGCCTGATAGACTTCTTTGTGATGAAGGTAGGGGATAATGCTTATCCAATCATTTTGGGTAGGCCATGGATTTTGGCGATAGGTGCCAAGCAGAAGTGGGAGAGAAAAGTATTTACTTTGCCTGACAAAGAGAAAGACAGACAGGTTGTTCTTCATTTGAAAACCAAAGAGAGTAGTTCTCGTCCTATGGAAGTTAAAGATGAAGGCAACACGAAGCGCTACAAATACGAGACAGAGACGGGCTATGATGAAGGCTATACTGGCATAGAGGAAGAGGAGAGCAAGGACGACATGTTGAAGATAGACGCAAACTTATTCGGGGTCACCATAGATGACTTCCCGCCTAAAGGAGAAGGTATGTAGCCTCAAGCTCATGGTTTAAGCATAGAGGAGGTTTCAAGCATGATAAGAGAAGATTTGACCAAAGGTGAAAAAGATGGTTATGTTCAACTGTGTGAGTCCTATCCAAATTTATTTGCGACGGAGTACAAGCATTTGCGAGGTGAAAAAGGGGTGGAACACAAGATTTTTCTTAAGGAGAGACATAAGCCTAAAGCACAGAAGCTGAGAAGATTAGGGGAAATCCAAAAGGAAGCCCTTTGGCTGGAGATCAATAAGCTACTGGATGCAAGCATCATATTCCCTGTGAAAGAGTCAGAGTGGGTCTCGCCAGTGGTCATAACCCCTAAGAAGAATGGGAAATGGAGAGTGTGTGTCGACTACAAGCCATTGAATGCCACGACCAAGAGGAATCACTATCCATTGCCATTTCAAGACGAAATCCTGAACCAGGTGGCCGGGCATGAGAGATACTCGATTATGGATGGCTTTTCGGGGTATTTTCAAATAAGGATTGCACTTGAAGACCAGCTGAAGACCACATTCATATCTCCATGGGGTTGCTTTGCTTACCGCCCACCGCAGGATGCCATTCGGATTGGTGAATGCATATGCCACCTTTCAAGGTTGGATGAATAGGGTATTTGGTACATACCTGGGCCGTTTTATTAGGGTCTTCATGGATGATATTGGCTGATATAGTTCAAGGTCGGATCACCTATCGAAGCTCTAGTTATGCTTTCAAAGGCTCGATGAGAAGGAGTTCATTTAAACCCCAAGAAGTGCAAGCTAGCACAGCCTCGAGCGCAGCTGTTGGGTCATGTGGTGTCGCAAAACGGTATAGAGGCTGATCCCGAGAAGGTGAAGGCATTGGTGTTGATGGAGCCTCCATCAGATGCTCAAGTTTTGGCTTCATTTGTTCATAAGTTGAAATATCTATCACGTTTCTTTTGGATGTTGGCGCAATATGTGCATCCTCTTCAAAAGAGGGCTCAACAAGTGCATGGTTATGAGTGGGATGGGGAAGCTCAGGAGGCTTTTGATAGAGTCAAGAAGGTTTTGTTTCATTTGCCAACGGTGTGTCCTCCCAATCGAGAGGACAACTTCTATGTGTCTATGAAAGGGGGCATAGTTGCTATTGGAGCGGTTCTACTGCAAAAGGTAGGGAGAAGCTACAAGCCGATATACTTCGAGAGCAGGGTGATTAGCCCAAGAGAGGCTACCTACACCGAGGCAAAGCAGTGGGTGATGGCTCTGGTCTTTGCTTGCAGGAAGTTCAAGGTGCATTTGATTGTGTGTAAGTTTTTTGTGTTGACGGCTAATAATCTATTGCCAGAGGTAGTGCTACATTTGAAGCCAGGAAGGAGGATTATGAAGTGGGTGTTGGAGCTACAAGAGTTCGAGTTTGAGTTTAAGGTAGATCACACGAGTCGGTCTCACCTAACAGACATTCTTGTCAGCAAGGCCATCGATTTTCCGGCCTATCCAAGAGTGGTGCGAGATGAAGCTAAGGAAGAACCCGACTTGGAGGATGATTTTACTATGTGGTTCGACGGAGCATATCGAAGGGTAGTGCAGAAGGCAGGACGAGGTGTGGTGATACACGACCCACACGGCAAAGCTATATTCTCGAAGGCGTATGATCTGGAGGATGTCCACACCAATAATGAGGTGGAGTATCTCACTCTACATTTGGGTCTTAAGCGGTGCATAGAGTTTGGCATTTCAAGGTTGGTGGTGAAGGGAGATGCGTTGCTAGTCATCAAGCAACTACTAGGCCAATGGAAGGTAAAGCACAATTCTTTGAAGCATTGGTTCTTTTCCATCAAGAAGATGCTGAGGTCTTTTGAAGAGGTCCAATTCAAGCATGTGAGGAGAGAGCAAAATCAAGAGGTGGAGGTGCATGTTGCAGGTCTATATGTGGCCCTAGTCACTTATGCAGGTAGGTAGACTCTCAAGGAGATTGAAGGTTTTTTCGGTACGGGGCAATGTTCAGGAGGTTTGTCCAAGCTGCAAAAGAGAAGAGTGGTGCAAAAGGCCTGCAAATTAACACTGGTAGGTGAGGATCTCATGAACTATGGGCGTGACGGAGTGCTTAGAAGGGTGATATACAAAGAAGAGATAGGAATGGTGCTCGAGCAATTCCATAAAGAGAACAAACACCAGGGCAAAGTCCACGTTCTATTTTGAGTCTTAGAGCAGGCTTTTGGTGGCCTTCCATTGTGAAAGACGTGCATTGCTGGTGCAAGACGTGTCACGAGTGTCAGACTATAGGTGAAAGACGACTGGTAGCGGAGTCACAAGGCGCTATCATCACACAAAGTGATTTTGAAAAGTGGGGTCTGGATGCAGTAGGCCCTCTCCCAAAGTCTACAAGCGGTAAGAAGTACGTGGTGGTAGCCATTGACTACCTTACAAGGTGGGTCGAGGCCAAAGCAGTGAAAGGAGTAAATGCTAATGTGGTGGCTCAATTTGTGTTTGATAATATATGTTGCCATTTTGGTGTCCCATGGGTGTTAGTTTCTGATAGGGGTCAGGGGTTTAGAAGTAAGCTCATGAGTGCATTAGTGGAGAATTTGAAGATTCAGCATCGGTTTTGCTCACCCTATCACCCCCAATGTAATGGTCTAGTCGAGAGTGCTAATGGTCGAATCGTCAAGATGTTAACAAAGTACGTGTATAAGGAGGAAGCTAAGTGGGAAAAGAAAACCTAGAGAAGTGTCTGTGGGCGTATAGAACGTCCTATAAGGTGGCTACAAACTTCACTCCATTCGAGCTAGTCTATGGTAAGGAGGCGGTGTTGCCAATGCATGCGTAGCTAGGTGCTTTGAAGGGTATGTGGCGTGTCAATGCCACTCAACAAGGGGTTCTATAGGATCGGATAGCCAGTTTAGAGTCTTTGCATATGGACAGAGAGGCAGCAGCAGACTACTATGTGAAGCAGAGAGAAAAGCGGGTTGCCAAGTTCAATCAGAATCTGCCAGACAAGAAGATAGAGGAAGGATACCTGGTCATGAAGTATGAAAGCTACCTAGATTTCACATTCCAGAAGAAGTTCAAGAAGAAGTGTATAGGTCCATATAAGGTGTGGAAGGCCTTTTTGAATGGGACCTATCACCTGGTAAGAGAAAATGGCAAGCTTCTTAGAAACAGGGTAAATGGTGTGCGGCTTAAACTGTATTTCCAGAGGGATCTACTGCCTGAGGTGCAACAAATTATAGTCAAGGGAGGTGGGCAACCCACCTAGAGCACTGTGCGAGAGAAAGGAGATAAATCTTTGTACATAGTTTGTACATGCAGTTATGGTTTTGCGAGTTCTTTTAGTCATCAGTTTGGTGTGCCAGTTTTAAAGTTGTGTACATATGCTTTTGGTCAAACATAAATGTTCGACGAGGGGGCTAGGAAATGATAGTGCATCCAAAGTTGGTCGAAGCTAGGAGATGGTCTATCCCACGCAAAGGTAGCAGTTGAGTGCAGTGCAGAAGGCTAGGGTAGGTGCTAAGGCCCTTGGTAGCCAAAGGGTAGCGTGAATGTATGCTTAAAGAAGCTTTTTAGGCCAAAGGGGCTGCAGGATGGTCCAGATGGAATAGTAGATGAAGGTGTCCGAAATGCCAAGTCAGTGTCCTAAAAGGTAGTATTCATTGTGCTTTAAAAGCCGGTCTAGACAGCTCGTCAAACGGAGCCCCGGTACTCAAGATACTGAAGTTTAAATTTGAAGTGTGTATCAGATCCCCAACGAACAAGGCAGCTGGGGACAGGTGGCCCGGGCTAGTGTCAGTGCATACATGTGTAGAGCTCGAGTTACAGAGCATACCTGTCTTCTCAGATTGCGAATCGAACCTCTTTATAGCAAGTTATGGCCGTTAGAAGATTTTTCGGGGGCCAGGTCTGAGCCCACTTGGCTGCATTGTAGGACGTTCCATCTGGCATCTTTTGGGACTCGCCAAAGTTCTCGATGATAGTGTGCGTCATGTGGAGCCAGCACAAATCAACGGTGCATCAATCGGATACTCGATCGGATAGATGCGGGAGGACGAAGTCGGGAGGTAATGCTAAGAGCAAAATGGTAGATGATTTCTGGTTCTTTTTGCGGCCTCGAATGGCATTCCTTGAAACCTAAAAAGGTGGCAAGAGGCATGTGATTTGAAGAAGGGAAATGAGAAGTTTTATCGGGTCTTTACTACTTGTTCCGGTCTTTACTACTTGTAGATCGGGTCCGTAAGCAGAATGGAAGCTTGGCCCAAGGGTTGGCCCAAGGGGGACCAAGACAATTAACATAAAATGGGTTTTTATTTACAATTCTCCTATGGAAAAGGAGGTCCTTGAAGGAAACCCACGGGCAGTTGCCATGTGGCACTGAATAAACCGTAGGCGATGCTCAGGCTTGGGGCGCAAGTCTATAAGGCCTGGAAGGCGGCACCTCAATGGGCATCAAAGGTGGAGCGAGAGCTCCTTGGCTATGGTGCAAGACACAAGCCGTTGCGTTGGCCGATGGCGGTGCTGCAGAGCAGATACGCGGCTATTTTCGTTGGGAGGGCGGCACAGGTGGCATGCCCCCGCGTGGGGGAGGAAACCGGGTGAGGCTGGTGGATGACATGCCAAGACGGCTACTAGGGGCACTTCTCGTGGCCCTTGGGGCCCCAAAATTTTGAAGAAGAGAGGGAGGGAAATAGCGACATCGCTATTGCCTCCCCCCCTCATGTAAGAAGAAGGTCCCGCAGCAGCGGACAGAGAGCATGGAGAGAAAGAGAAACGAGTTCGAGAGCGGCAAAAAAGACCACTTCAAAGGCCATCCGGGCAAATCAAGGAGCAAAAGAACCAGTAGAGGCCAGACAAACCAAAGCTAAGGGCAAAAATTGAAAGCCAAGGCCAAAAGGGAGCAAAGGAGGAGTCGGATAGAGAGAGAGAGAGAGAGAGAGAGAGAGAGAGAGAGAGAGAGAGAGAGTCAAAGTCAAGTCAATTGAGCAGTATAAGGTTAAGCCCAAAATGAAAGATAAAAAATAAAAAATGAAAAGGCCAAGGGGCAATAGCGACATCGCTAATGCCCCCCCCAAGGGCAAAGAGTGAAGAAGAGAGCAAATAGAGCAAGGCGGTTCCCTTCCCAAAAATGCCAATTCAAGGTGCCAAGTGGACCAATTAAAATGTAAATTCCTAAATTAAAAGTCTCCCCTTTAAAAGTCAAAATTGGATCAAATTAAGGGCTTTTTTCCTGGCCTTTGGAGTGCCGTTTGAAGCCTGCAACGTGGAGTTCTCTAGCAAGCTAGCCCCTTTGTAACTTTTCCTTGAAAATGGCCATGGTGATGGCAATGCAAGCCCGTGTATATGTTTTTTGAAGTGCAATCAAGCCACAGTTGCCTCCCGTGCTGTTGTTTCCCCTTCCCCCCTTCTCTTTCTCTTGCTTTCATGGTTCTCCTCGGTGCCGGTTGAGTGGATGTGTGTGCCCCCCCAGACCAACGGTGTTTTGTGTGAGAGAGTGAGATTGAGTGGCTGTGTGCGTGTGTAAGGGTGGAGACAGGCAGTGGTAGCAGGTGTATCTTGTGTGGTGGTTATGGAGTGTGTGAACAATGTAAATCGAGTAGGCGGTGGTCTGCTAGTGTAGAGTGTGTCTTTGAAGGTGTTTTCCGAGAGGATAGGGGTGTTGTGAATACCTTGAGCTATAGAGAGGCCCTTGTGTTTGTGTTGGGTGTGTTCCCCCATTCCCCGTCTCCAACGCGTTAGTTTTACAATGTGGAGAACGTTTTTCCAGTGTTGATAATTTTACGATATACACATATGCAAAAGCATTGCAAATGTTTCTTTTTTTGAATTTAATTATGCCTCAATAATGGATATGAATCATTCACTGGATTCTCAAGTTTCATATGTAATAAAAGGTGTGATTAGGTGTGCGATTTTACATCAAACAGCAGAGTGAAGCAAGTGCATTTTTTTTTTCTTGTAAGACGTGAATATCAAGATTCAAAGTGTTTTGAGTCTTGGTTTTAGGGTTTAAAGCAAGCAGTGGGATAGTGTTGCATGCCCCCAGTGTGTGTGTGTGTTAACTTGAGCATTTTTGCACCCTACCACCGGCCCAATGAGAAAGTATGCATTGTTGCTTCAAAATGCACTAAGTACTTGATTATATTTCACTCGCATCTTCCATCTTCAACTATGTGTGTGTGTGTGTGTGTGTGTGTCTCATGCACGTGCACACACACAATTTTTGTTCCAAGACTATATTAGGTAAAGTGGGAAAATGTCAATTCCTAGGTTGGACAACTTTCAACATATCACATATAAAGTAATGAGATCTTTGTCAAAGACGTCAATTTTCTTAAGGTCTCCTTCTAATTTATGCACGTAGATCACACATTGAGAAAAAAAAATGGACATGAAATTTCATGGTTTTAGTCAATTGAACCATTAAGATACTAGTGCATTCCTGTTATTATCATTGTGTATTTATTGTCCTACCTATGATTTATCTCAAGGTGAAGTTTCAAGGCCCACCATTTATCCAAGCTAAGTTCAAAATGAGTACCTAAACTTATTCAAGGTCCACTTCTCACTTGTCCAAGCTAGGACCCAAAGTGAGGAAAACAATCTACTTTTCTATGACATTCAAACTCATCCAAGCAAAGTCCACTGCTAATCTAGGATTTCTTCATTTGAGACATGAAGCATACATAAAACATGTATCATATGATTGGTTGCATCATAAGAGTGTTGGTTTTATGGTTCACTTATCTAAGCTAAGCTCCCTTGGAGGAATATAAATCCCACCACTTGTCCAAGCTAGGTTCCCTTAACCTATGGAGGAATACAAAGTCAACTTCTTGTCCAAGCTACACTCAAAGTGACATGTTAAAATGAGTACCTATATCGATTGAAATAAATAAGGTTTCTAGTGTGTGATAAAACCCCATTCCCAAGACTAATGATCACTTTCAATTTTTATGAATATAGCCAATTTGACCATTAACAAACAAAAAAATCAAAATGATTACCTATATCTATTGAGATAAATAAGGTTTCCAGTGTGTGAGAAACCCCATTCCCAAGACTAATGATCACTTTCAGTTTTTATGAATATAGCCAATTTGACCATTAACAAACAAAAAATTTGAATTTTATTTAAGATATCGCTTTCACCTTTCTTTTCTAGATATTTCTTGAGCTACATCAAGAAGTGTCAAGATCACATATATTACATTCTAGAATACCATGTGATACACCACTTTATGCACATAGATGTATTCTTTCGAACATGTTCATGAGGATAAGACATTTAGGTATTCAGCTACACTTAGGTTAAGTTATCCTAATTTTATACATTTTATAACAAAGGGGTTTTTAAATCCACCATTTGGCCGTTCTATATTGAGATGTCGAGCTCTACATCTTGAGCTGGCATCCACTACGGGTCTTGGCCGCTTACGGCATTTACTCACTGGCGCGTTAGGTGGCCAACACGGAGGATCTCTGCCAGTGATTCTACAGCTGGACTACACTTATAGTGCCAGCCTAGTACACTTCTAGTGAGTTCACCTTAGTGACCGCATGTACATATGTGCTACTTTTCAGTTATAGCACTTAGTCATTTTGTACTCTCTTTTTTGTGAGAAGAAGAAGAAGCTTTCCATCTCTGTGTGCTTTGTGCTTGTCTTGTGTAGCTCTCTTGCATCCTCTTTCTTTACATGGTATCAAAGCCTGGTGCAGGCAAGAGAGGCTAAGAGAGCTAGAGCATCACAATCCCTTCGTTCTCAATCCACGACCAGATGCCGAACGTACAAGTTTTTCGTACAAGTTTCTGAACAAGTCTCCAAAGTGCAGTATACAGAGATTTACTGTACAAGTACAGTGGTTGTATGTACGCTTGATTGTGGACACTCGTTGAGTGTAGAAAGCGTTACAGGTACCACGATAGCACGTTCAGCACATTTGCAATTTTTTGCATATTGCAGCTATTTTGTCTTAGTGCTTCAAGATGTCTAACGGTTTCAGTCAGATTGTTACTGAGAAGCTTGAGAAAAATAACTACCCTGCATGGAAGTTCAGAATAACAAATTTCCTAAAAGGAAAAGGTTATTGGGACTATGTAGAAGGAGACAATGAAAAGGAACCAGAGATTCCCGAGGCAAATGCTACAGCAAAACAAAGGAAAGCTTTGAGGGACTGGCAACAAGGCCAGAGCAAAGTGATGTATTGGCTTCCTATGAGCATCACAGATGGCATGATGGGCTATCTACAGGATGCTGAAACCCCCGCCATTGCATGGAGAAACTTAGGCAGAGTGTTCGAGGTGAACACCAAGGCCAGGAAGCTTCAACTAAAGTCGGAGCTAAATCAGGTTAAGAGGAACAACCTCTCAATCAATGATTATGCCTTGAAGATCAAGAGTATCATTGAGGCTCTTGGATCTATTAAAGTCTCAATGGAAGACGATGAAATTGTCCGTGCATGCTTGGATGGTCTAGGAGATGAGTATGTACATTTTAGGTCTTCCATGAATACAAGAGACGACATCCCCGTGTTCCAAGATTTGATTTCTATGCTTATTCTTGAGGAGAAGAACCTTGGTCTTGACACGTCTTCTTCTCGTGGCAGAAATAGGTCTGAACAAGCCTTCTATTCTAACTCCAACAGATGTAGAGGTAGAGGTCGTGGTCGAGGCCCAAGTGGTTGCAGGGGCCAATTTCAATAAGGTCAATCAAATCAAAACAATACAGGTGGCAGGGGAAACCAGTCTCAAGGCAGGGGGAGTCAAAGAGGTCGTGGTGCAGGATCAAGCAGGCAGCAACATACTACAGATAGCAGAGAATGTTGGATTTGTGGTGAAAGAGGTCACATGTCACGTGACTGTCCAAAGGGAAAAGCAAGTGGAAAGAGAGAACAGGGCAACTATGCATCTACTAGCAGAGATGCAGATGACAGCAAAAACGAGCGCATGTTTGTTATGCAGCATGTAATGAATACAATGACTGCAGAGAATTCCACCCAAGATGATGTTTGGTATGTGGATTCAGGTGCCTCTAATCACATGACGTCTCGTGGAGAGTGGTTTAGATATATGCGCAAACCAGATGTGTCAGGCTATGTGCAGACAGGAGATGACACAGCTCACCCCATTGCTCATGTAGGGGACATACCTCTAAATACGAAGAGTGGGAAATCAAAGTACTTAGAAGATGTACTTCATGTCCCAAACATTACAAAGAATTTTGTTTCTGTTGGACAAATGGTTGAGCAGGGTTTGCAGGTTCGCTTCAATCCCAATGGTTGTTATGTAGAAGATTTCTAGAATGGCTGTAAGTTGATCACAGAGGGCAAATGTGTGGGCAGAATGTTTACGCTGAATGTAGACATGCCTGAGGTAAAATCTGCATTATTTGCACAGGGCACAGGTGTTGTGGCTGATGTTGACATTTGGCACAAACGCATTGGCCATGTCAATGAGCAGAGATTGCGCAGCATGCAATCAAAATAGATTGTAAAAGGTTTGCCCAAATTCAAGGTGGATGGTATGTATAAAGTGTGTGCAGCATGCCAGTTTGGAAAACAGTCAAAGGGCTCATTTCCACATGAGCGCAATGTATGTAAAAAGCCACTTGATGTGGTGCACATAGATGTTTGGGGTCCAACCGATACTGCAAGTATACATGGTTGCAGGTATTATGTCTCTTTCATTGATGACCATACAAGGAAAGTATGGGTCTACTTCATGCGTAACAAAAGTGAAGTGTTTGGTCACTTTCAAGACTTAAAAGTCATGATTGAGAAGGAGACAGATATGCAAATCAAGACATTGAGGTCAAATGGAGGGGGAGAGTACTTCTCCAATGATTTTTTAGATTTTCTGCAAATGCATGGTATACGCAGGTAGTTTACATGCAGTATACTCCACAGCAGAATGGGGTCGCAGAAAGGAAAAACAGGCACATTGCAGAGGTTGCACGTGCATTGATAAATGAGAAGAACATGCCTCATCATTTCTGGGCTGAAGCTCTAAATACAGCTGTCTACATTATGAACCGGACACCTACAGCTACGGTGCATGATGTAACGCCTGAGGAAAAGTTTATAGGTACAAAGCCTGATTTGGCACACTTGAAAGTGTTTGGCTGCATAGCTTACGTGCATATACTAGATGAGTTGCATAGGAAATTGGATCCTAAAGTAGAGAAATGTACTCTTGTGGGATATTCCCTTGAACAAAAGGGGTACAGGTGCTACAATCCTACTACACGAGAATTACGAGTGAGCAGAGATGTAGTCTTTGATGAGATGAGCAGGTGGTACAGTAATGCACATGGCACTATTGGGGCTGATGTAAAAGATGATGTGGTTGTACAAAATTTGAGGCCACAGTCACAGGTTTTGAGTGGACCACAAGAGTCGTCGTTCTTGTGGCTCTGTTGAGAAGCCATGGAATGGTAGACTACGTACGTAGGTTACTCCACCAGCAGGTACAGGGAATGTATCACGGAAAGGAAAGGAAAAGGTTGATGAACCTCCCTTTATGGCTGATGCATCATCAGGTTTTTCACATGTAGACATGGATTCAGATGGTTCTGAACAAAGTCTTGATGAGGAATTTGGAATTCCGACTGTCAGGACACCTGGTGTAAGGAAAGTACAAGAAGATTCTAGAGGGCAAAGGAGTGACCCAGGACCGCGCAGATCTAACAGAGTCAGAAATCCAGTTCAGAAATTGACTTATGATGGGTATCTAGCGCATCACCAAGTCTACATGGCTAAGGTGATACAAGATGTGGAGCCCACATGTTTTGAGGATGCAGTTGGAAATGTGCATTGGGATGTTGCAATGAATGAAGAGATGGCTGCATTGGAAGCAAACGACACATGGGAGTTGGTGCCATTGCCAAGTGGCAAGAAAGCTATTGGCTGTAAATGGGTGTATAAAACCAAGCATAAGGCTGATGGTAACATTGAGCATCACAAGGCAAGGCTGGTCGCAAAGGGTTATGCACAGACGTATGGCATAGACTATGAGGAGACCTTTGCTCCAGTGGCAAAGATGACGACTGTGAGAGCTGTCATAGCAGTGGCTGCATCTAGAGGATGGATTATGCATCAAATGGATGTAAAGAATGCCTTCTTGAATGGTGAGTTGCAAGAGGAAGTGTATATGGATCAGCCACCTGGTTATGTCGATCCAGGTTACCCAGATTATGTATGCAGACTTCTCAAAGCTTTGTATGGTTTGAAGCAGGGCTCTAGAGCATGGTATGACAAGATTGCCAAGTATCTTGTCAGTATTGGTTTTAGGAGAGCTCATGCTGATCATTCACTCTATGTACATGAGAGTGATGTGGGGATTGTGGTCATTACCATATATGTAGATGACCTTATTATTGTGGGTGACAATGCTATGGAGATTGACCATGCGAAGGGTCTTCTCAAACAGGAGTTTGAAATGTAAGATTTGGGTGAGTTGCGCTACTTTCTTGGCATTGAGGTGATCAGGACTCCAGAGGGTGTATGGCTGTCACAGAGACAGTATGCTTTGGACATGTTGTCAAAGTATGGTATGGCTGATTGTAAGCCAATTTCTATTCCCTTGGATGTGAATGCAAAGCTGAGTGCAGAGAAGGGTGATGTTGTTGAGGATGTCAAGATGTACAGGAAGATTGTGGGTAGTCTAATCTACTTGACTATCACGAGGCCAGACTTGAGCTACATAGTAGGCTTTGAGAGTCAGTTCATGCAGCTTCCGAGGAAGCCACATTTGGATGGAGTACGACGCACACTTCGGTATGTGCAAGGGACTCTTGACTACGCATTGTTCTATGCAGTAGATGCGCCATTAGCATTGTATGGGTATACAGATGCATATTGGGCAGGTAGCATTGTTGATAAGAGATCTACAAGTGGCTTCATGTTCTCTTTTGGGAGATCTGTTGTTACTTGGAGCAGCAAAAAGGAGCCTACGATTGTTTTATCAAGCACAGAGGCCGAGTACAGAGGTGCAACAGTTGCAGCGTGCGAGGTAGCTTGGCTACGGACATTACTTGAGGACTTGGGAGTGCAGGTGGACCAGCAGATTTTCATCCATTGTGACAACCTCAGCAGCATGCAATTGGCTAGGAACCCAGTGTTCCATGCCAGGACCAAGCACATAGAGGTCCATTACCACTACGTTCGAGAGCGAGTGTTGGTGGGCGACATCGACTTGGTCTACGTCAGCACAGAGGAGAAGATAGCGGATATCTTTACCAAGGCCCTCGGAGCTGAGAAGCTTCGACGTTTCCGGACTATGCTTGGACTTTGCGACATGCAGAGCTCGAGGGGGAGTATTGAGATGTCGAGCTCTACATCTTGAGCTGGCATCCACTACGGGTCTTGGCCGCTTACGGCATTTACTCACTGGCGCGTTAGGTGACCGACACGGAGGATCTCTGCCAGTGATTCTACAGCTGGACTACACTTATAGTGCCAGCCTAGTACGCTTCTAGTGAGTTCACACTTAGTGACCGCATGTACATATGTGCTACTTTTCAGTTTTAGCACTTAGTCATTTTGTACTCTCTTTTCTGTGAGAAGAAGAAGAAGCTTTCCATCTCTGTGTGCTTTGTGCTTGTCTTGTGTAGCTCTCTTGCATCCTCTTTCTTTACATTCTAAACTATTCAATCAATTTCATATTACTTGTGTCAATGCTATTCTATGTGTATTTACAAGAAAAAAGCAATTTCTATAAAGAAAATTTCAATCTATTTGCAACTTAATAAATGTAAAGCTCTTGTGTTTATTATGTTGTTCTTATCGTTAAACATATTTGAAAAACACAAGTCTTAAGTAAGAACAATTAAACTAATTTCAATAATGGATTTTTATGATAAAGAGTTGCGATGTTGACATTATGTTCTAAATGAATGGGTTATGCTGCATATTTTTCAAAATTGATTGATTTAGATAAGAATTTTTTTATTTGTGCATGAATACATGAATATGAATTCCCATGCCAAATCACAACAACATGGCATCTTCTTGTATGAATCTCCATGCTAATATGACAACAACATTGTTCAATGAATATTTTTTTATTGAATGAGTATAAAAAAAAGAGGTCTTCTATTGATAAAACTTATATTAAGTACAAAATAATATTTACCATCCATTGACGTAGCATAAGAAGTCATACTCATGTTTTGAAGAAAAAAGGACGTTGTTCATGTTGTACTTGAGTCTTGAAGCAAAAGGGTTCTCTTGACTAAATACATTTATACATTGTAAACAAAAATAGTGATCACATTATTCCAAATTAAAAATACAAATAAAATTTTGTATCCTTAAATTAGAATTCACTCCATTAATAAAGAAGTCCCCTTTCACTAGGGTGAACTTTGTGGAAACATCCAAGTTACAACAAGGCCTAAATATTTATAGTCGATCCATTTACACAAGATATGGGCAGAATATAGATAATTCTCTACTCAAAGCAACAAGAAAAAGAGCACCCATAAGAAGGATGCACTCCATTAATAAAGAGTCCCCCAAATGTTAAGGTGAACTCCATGTGAAACACATTAGATTGAATAGAAGTCCCCTTTCAATAGGGTACACTTCAAGTAGAAAAAAATAGTGTGATAAATGGTTGGATGAAAGATAAATGTACAATTTATATTCACCTTGAATAACAATTTACAATGAACCAGTTCTAATTGATATGTGGTTTTATATACAATTGATATCTCTGTCACTACATTCTTGCCAAAAAACTTCAACATGTGACTCTCAAAACTGTCTTCTTGACAAGTAGACAGTCATGAAATAAGTTGTCTCAGGATCCTCTACCTTGTTCACAATTGTATTGGAAGTATAACTCCTCTTGTTTCTTGCACACAACCATCCCATTAACCATGGAGCTATTGTACCTTCTAAGAAGCATTGAAGTTGTTCAGGTGTTTGTCTCCAAAATTTTGGAAATATGAGATAAGTTCCTGACATATTCCACATCACTCTATATGGAGAATCATCAAAATTAATGTGTTGCTAGCATGTAATCCTCAAACATCCCCCAAACCGAAGTAAAATTCTTATGATAAACTCTTTTATATCAAATCATGATATTTGGATTTTGAGAATGCTTATTGCTCATAAACATCTTGAACTTAGAGCAATGCCTAGGAAAGCACATCTCAAGTATATGTTGAGCTTTGGTTAGGTTATAGCAACTCCATATCCAAGGTTCAAAATAATCAAAACAAAAGTCCAAGAAAGCTTCTGCAACACGGCACACCACATGATAAACTTCATCTTTGTCATTGACAATTCGCATGTTCTCGGCCCATGATGGAACAACATATTTTACTCTAAACACAACATATTTCTTTCTTTTGGCTCTGAAGAGAAACACGAAACATTTAGTTGCTATTCATTGTTAAACCTTAAAACAAAATTGATGGTTTTAGCATTCAACATTTGATCACTTTAGACATCGAAAAGAATCTTAAATTGGTATCACAATACTAAAAAACCATGTGATTATAAAAGTAGGGCAATTTGTCACTACATAAGTAAACTTTAAATCTCCCCAAGTCAATTGATACAATTGGTCTAAAAACCAATGGAGAAGTACAGTTAGGTGAAAATTGGTCTAAAAACCAATGGTCCAATATCAAGAAAAACTCAAACATAGATAATAATCTTTGTGTGAATTATTTTTAGATCGCAAAGACACAAGATTTTGCAAAGTAACCCCTGACTGTTCTTAGAGGTTTCTTCTTTCATTTGAATGAGATGGTCCAAATTCCCTATGAAATACTCCTTCAAAGAATAATCTGGATGAAATCTTCAAGAATAAATTCTACCACTTGTCCAAGCTATGCTCCATTCGATCCTAGAGGATCATTCAAGCATAAGATCTACCACTTTTCCAAGCTATGATCCATTCAAGCATAGAGAACTATATAGTCACCACCACTTGTCCAATCTATGATTTACTCAAGCATAGAGATTCATGAGTTTTACCACTCATCCAAGCTCTACCCTATTCAATCATAGAGAGACACAACATCCACCGATCTAAGCTCTATTGAAACATATAGAGCCATAAGTTCCACCATGTGTCCAAGCTGTGCTCCATTCAATCATAGAGGACCATAAGGTTTATCACTTGTCCAAATTATGCCCTATTGAATCATATACAACCACAAGGTCCACCACTTATCCAAGCTAAGCTACAGTTGACCATAGAGATCCACAAGGTCCACCACTTGTTCAATCTACGGTCTATTGAAGCATAGAGAGCCATGAGGTCCACCAATTGTCCAAGCTATGCTCCATTCAAGCATAGGGGACCATAAGATCCATCACTTACCAGGTCTATGCTCTATTGAAGCATAGAGATCCATAAGGTTCTCCACTTGTCCAAGCTATGTCCCATTCAAGTGTAGAGAGTCACTAATCCCACCACCACTACAAGAGGTTGTGTGCTCTTGTGACGTTGTTAGCGACGGAAATACACTGGGTTTTTATAACCCTCGGCGTCGCTAAAACCGTCGCTATGAGCGTCGCTACGAGAGCGTCGCTATAGGCGTCGCTACATGCGTCGCTATAAGCGTCGCTATATAGCGACGCTCATAGCGACGGTTATAGCGACGTTTACACAGAAGACTATAGCGACGCTCATAGCGACGCTACAGAGCCATAAATAGCGACGGTTATAGCGACGCCCGAGAGAATTTATTTTTGGTGACTGGGCATTGAATGCCCTGCCACCCATCAACCATATTGTACTTGATTCACTTTTTTAAAAAAGTTCAAGGGTAGATAATAGACCCAAAATAGTCACCCACAAGACGCATTGTTTGCAAAATTGACAAGCGTAAAATTAACAATTGTACACATCATAGGCAAAATGAATTGATTGGCAAATGTAATAATGACAATTGTACAACATCATAGGCATAAAGAATTGATTGGCAAAATGAACTATGGTGACAAATGTAATAATATACATGGTTCAAAAAGACGTATAAAATCCGTCTCATGATACATAAGCTATGAGAAATCCTAAACTAATGCTATCTAGCTACGGCTAAACTGACGTCGTCTAGTCAGACGTCTCATCGCGTCCAAGCGGCGTATCTGTCGGATTCTGCAAAAAAAGACAATAAGACAGCTTTCAGTAAGTATAAACATATAACGACATTTATAAAACAATACAAAAAATAGAAAAGAGTAAACCCTAATACTAACCATGCCGCCGTGAGAACTGAGAATGTCCATCAGGGCGTTTAAGCCCTTCCTGCCTACGTACTCGCGCTCGTACGGTGTGGGATCACGTCCTGTCATCGACCACTGTCAAAACATACAAAGATTTCATTATGTTAGAATTAAAAAACTCATAAACCCTAAACTATCGAACATAAAGAGCAATGCGAAAACACTTACAAAATCAGCCTCAAATGATGCCCATCCACCGCTCCCCAAGTGGTGCGAGCTCCCTGCCTCTACTCGCGCTCTGGCTGCATCCTTTTGTTGCTTCCACTTGTCGGGATTCTCGCGCGCTGCTTTCTTCGCATTCTTCCAATCTTCTTTGGCCAGCCAATCTGGCCTGTTCCACCCATGCTTGATTGCTTTTTGCACTTCAGAACGCTTGTGTTTGCAATATTCGCACATTCGAATCTTCATCAGGTCTTCATTGAAGCGCTGATCCCGTGTTGGAACGGGAAACTCATCATGAAGTATGCTGATGACTCTGTTTTTTAAATCACTTGGTACTTCACTCCATTTGTTTAGTATGTAGTGTCTAAATAGCTGAGAGCAAAGACCACGCATGCGTGAGATCACCTTCTTGCCGTCATCATCCATGATGATGCCGCCGCTGAAGTCGACGGAGTAAGGCAAGCCCTCTGGCCGGTGACCCGTGAACCTGGGTGTCCCGGCAGGGGTCTCTAAGGGCGTGTCGATGGGGGTACGGACGTCAGGTGTCTCCACCGGCGTCTGGGCCCCGAAGCGAGGAGTGTCGAGTGGGGTGGCTCCTGGCGGAGTAGGAAGAGGTGTGTAGCTGCTAGGAACAGTCAGCCGCGCAAAACCTGGCGTAGATGGCGATGTTGTGGCTGGTGTGGGGGCGGGCAAAGAAGGGGAGGCTAAAGAGCCTTGTCGAACACGAGGCGGTGTGGAGGCATCGGCGGCGGAATCCCCACAACAACCGCCACCGCCACCACTAGAGCGCCGGTGTCTAGCCGAGTGTGAAGATCGTCTCGTCGACGCCGAAGCTTCGGAGCGCGCCGAATGCTCCGAAAGAGAGGGGGATGCGGATGGAGTAGGAACGCACGATGATGCGCCAGAGCGATGACGCTCCACGTACTACTGTCTCTGCTGCGGTGACAAAGAAGAAAGAAACTCCTCATCATCCATACCTGCATTAAACACACGAATATTTAAACTTAATATTGAATGAATAGAGTAGACAATGACGCAAAGACCATTAAATACAATGACGTAATGACGCATATAAATACAATGACGCAATGAATTGAGTGATAGAAGAGGCAAGTCGAAAACTCACAATTTTCAATCAAAAGATGTGAGCGTGAGTAGAAAAGAGCGTTATACACCATGGAAAGTACTTAGAGAGCCAGAGCTTTTACAACACGGAGCAAAATTGTTCAAATACAATATTTGTGGCTTTAAGAGATCTCTCTCTCATCCTCTCATAACTCAGCATAACTTCCTATATCTATATAGAGCTCTCCGTTTAAACACATATCCTCTGTTTCATTTTGTAGCTCCTCTGCATGCACCCCATATAGAGTAGTAGCATCTTGATGCTCGTCTGGCACCACCGCAGCGGCTTCTGATTGAGCATCTTCTCTGATCTCCTCCATTGATGCCGTTGTGATTGGCACATGGTAGCCTTCATACATCCTTGCACTACGAGGGGCTACCTCTATGACGTACCACCAGTTTGATGTAGACTTTGTAGGATGAAATATTACCTGCCAGAGCCACATAACTTACATGAGAGCTTTCAAGCACATAACTTGTAAAAGGGGGATGTTAACTATTTACATACTTACTTGTTCACAATGCTCGGGTAGTACGAAAGTGTCTCTTAGGTCAGTCCATTTCTTAGTAGAATCCACCTCAAGAAAACCAGACTCTCCTCTACGCACAGTAGCGTTGCGACCCTCCATGATTATCTTGAACCATTGCACGTCGAACAAGTCGACAAAAAATCCTCTGTAATCGATCCTCAAAATCTCTTGTAGCGTGCCGAAGTAAGTGAGTTCCGCCACCACAGGATCTGCATCAAAGGAACGTCGTCGACTAGACTGTTCAAATTTTGCCATGATTCCACAATCTTGAGTAAAACGCTTTTTGTCGATCCGTTCCACCCTAAAATGTCGACCTTTACACCATGCTGCTGTGTATGACTTATACTACAACGAACAAAGATTATGAGTGGCCGTTCAAACGTTTAGAAATAAAGTCACTAGCTAGTCGTACATTGCAAACTTACCTTAGTCGCGCAACCCCGAGAGTACTCCCACTCTTCCTCAGTCACTTCGTCACCGCATTGTTGTGCGCTTTTCAATTGGTTGTGCAACCATCTTAAGCTCATGAATGTTGGTAGGCTCTCGAGACCCGTCGGATAGTGCATCGGTGGTCGTCTTCCCCGTCTCCACTCGATTCGTACCCTTTGTCGCTCTTGCTTTGCATCCTCATATTGTGAAATCCACTTTTGCATCACTGGATTGTGAAGCATGCAAAATCGGTTGATTTTAGCCTCTAGATCTTTCGTCATCTTCTTCTCAACACCGAGATTGCACATGACAATCCCAGATATGCGCTCATCATCTATGGTTCGCCATAGCGTGTCCCGGGCTTTATCAAATCCGTCTATCCACTCTCCAATGTACACTAGGGACTCTGATACCAACCAACCTTCTGCCATGCTACCCTCCGCACGTGCCTTTTGACGCACATATCCCTTAAGCGTTTTCATGAAACGTTCTAAGAAGAACATCCATCTGGAATGAACTGTGCCAGCTATTTCCACCTCATCAACTATGTGAACAAGAAGATGCACCTGAATGGTTAGCATGGTAGTAGGAAAATGTTTCTCAAACATGCACACAGGCTCCACAGCATTTAGTTTTGCGAATGGTATGGAGTCTACGTTGATCTCCTTTTGTGAGATCCATTGCACCAGCTTTGCAAGTTTGTAGATTGTGTTACAGATGTCGAGAGACAAACATCCCTCAATGGCAACCGGTAAAATAAACTGTAAAGTATGTGCAGCAATGATATTAAAGTCCACATTTTATGCAATGATATTAAAGTCCACTATGAACGTACCTGACACATTTTATGCCAATCGTGTGACTTCAAACCGGTAAGCTTTCCTTCTTTAGTAAAACACGTTCGGAGCGAGTGCATTACGCCAGTGGGGGTCCGCAAAGATCGAATGGTCTCTTTTACTTTGCGTTCTTGGGCTCCTATGAAAATCCATGGTGCTTTAGGGAGTTTTATCGATCCATCAGACGCTGTTTGCGGCCAATATTACTCCATACGATCCACATTTCTAAGGTCAACTCTGGCTCCCAAAGTATCTTTCTTGCCAGTCAGATGGTCCCATAGTAGATTACCCACATTCTTGAATATGTGCATTGGATCGAGCAAGTGATTGATCATGAGTCGGGGCCAGTATGGTAACTCGTACCATAGAGATAGTCTCTTCATCCCTGGAGGCAATCCGTCATCGCACATCTCCTTCTGCTCTAACCATGCTTGTGCAGACATCCTTGGTGGCTCTCTTCCCAAAAATCCTTCGCGTAACACATGATTCTCTGGAAGATACGCTTGATGACCTTTGTAGATTTTCTTCTTCAGTGAGGGCGCCCTACGTGCATTCAGTCTAGGTCCACATGTGACACATGCTCTGTATCCGCTTGTTTGAAGCCCTGCATGTATACACATGATAATAGCTCAACTATGGGAAAAAACAAGATTTACAATGTCTGAGTGAGGAGTGTCAATAGATCACCTGAGCATTCTGTTAGCCTGGGATAGTCATGCATGGTCCACATTAGAATGCCTCTGATCAAAGCATTCCGTCGTCCTATGTGTCGGCTCATATCCACCACCTCTATGCCAATCCACAATTGTTGTAGCTCTTCCAATAGTGGACGAAGATACACATCCATATTCTCCACTTTATATCGCCCTGGCACAATCAAGCTTAGCCATAGGTGCCCCTTCTTCATAGTCAACCACGGGGGAATGTTGTAGTTGATGATGAAAACGGGCCATACACTGTAAGATGTTGATCTTTGACCAATTGGATTTACGCCATCCATAGCCAGGCCTAAGCGCAAATTTCGAGCTTCCCTGGCAAAATCCGACCATGTTCCATCTATATGTTTCCAGGCTACGCAATCTGCAAGAATTCGTAGCACACCATCCAAAGATTTATTCTCCTCATGCCATGATGCTAGGGCGGCCATGGACTTACATTCGAAGAAATGCTTGATGCGAGGAAGCAGAGGAAAATGTCGCAAAACCTTTTGTGGAATTTTTGTCCCGTGGAGATCTACTCGATATCTTTCGGAATCACATTTCGGACACTTCTCCATGTCTATGTATTCCCCTCTGAAAAGAATGCAGTCATTAGGACAAGCGTGGATAGAATTGTAATCCATCCCCAAGTTTCGCAAAATCTTTCTTACTTCATCTCGGGAATCTGGCATCACATTGTCAGCTGGTAGTATGTGCTCTTTAAGCAAACTACACAACATAAAAATACGATACAGTCGTGTAAAAATCTATCAGATCATTATACATTTAGAGTTTTATTAAAGTAAACTAATTGTAATACATCACCTGAAAAGCGCTGTGACGCTAGTGTCACTCCATCCAAACTTTGTCTGCATGTTCAGAAGAACCAAGAGTGCTTTCAATCTAGACATACGTGCTCCATTATACAATGGCGTATCGGCTTCACTTTTCATATTATCATAGATAAGCCTTTCTGAATCCATGATCGTCTCGATCATTTCATCAATCTCGGGCTCAAACATTGCCTCGTTGGGAATGTGCTCTGCATGATCATCCCCCGAGCTGTCAGAGGCTACATCTTGTTGCCTCACATATGCTGCTTGACCAAAGCGCCTGCGAACACGTCTATTGGGTTGCAAGATTGCTGCTTGTTGGCCAGCGTCAGAGTCCGACGAGTTATAATTAGCAACAACTCGATCTATAATAGATGGATCGAACTCGCCAAATTCGCGAACGTGCTGCAAAGAAACACGTCTTGTCCGTCGCACAGCATGCTTGCATTGATTACAAGGACATAAGACCCTCGTTGAGAGATAGGTGTTTCGGTTGGACAGTCCCACATCCTCGTCACTACTCATAATGAGGATAAAAATCTTATAACCTGGACAACAAATTTAATATTCTATTGGCATTCTTCGTCTTCTCTCTCTCTCTCTCTCTCTCTCTCTCTCTCTCTCTCTCTCTCTCTCTCTCTCTCTCTCTCTCTCTACCTCACATTCTCTAGTCATGTCCAATCCCCGCACACCTCGGTCTAGAGGTGCACGGAGATCAGAACCACCAGGTTATAATCTCGTCTTTATTGGTCAATACCTATATTTGTGGGTACAAGAAATCTACAGACCCACGTCTACATGATACTGTATGTAGTGGACAAAACCCCTTTGCCTCTTCTCTAGCTGTAGCACTTCACAGCATCTTAACATCTTTTCACAGTAGATCTTTTCACTGTTCGTCTAACTCTAAACCCTAAACCGTAAGTAATTCTTGCGTGGACTCGATCTAACGTAAATAAGCGTAAATCTAAATAAACGTAAATCTAACTAAAAATAAACCTAAATCTAATTTAACGTAAGTCTACATCTAACCTAATCTTTAACGTCTTTTGGGATAGTTTCCTACGACGTTAAAACTCTCTTCTTCTTGTGTGTGTGTGTGTGTGTGTGGGTAAACCTAAATAAACCTAAGTCTAATCTAATATAACATAAATCTAAATCTAACGTAAATTATGTTATATTAAAAACAAAGAACTAAACTAACAGGGATTATAAGAACCTTAAAACTGATTTAACACATAATTTTTCACATAACTCGGCAAGAGTTGGCATTCTCATCACTAAAGATGTGAGAGTTAACTTCCGGCGGTGACGCTACCTCATCTCCATCCACATCTGACGACAGCAATTGGCCCTTTGGACCGTTCTTGCTCTTGTTACTAACTTTGAAGTTGCTGTTGAATGACTAGAGGTTGTCTAGATGGTCATTGTCGGGGATGTAGTGACTCTTGCCGCCCTGAAGATCCACCTTCTTCCCTATCTTCTGAAGACATTTCACCAGTACTTTTGGATCGACGGACCCACCATGAGTGAAGGCAGCAATACCCTATATTCCATTGAGGGCTTTCTTCACCCGCTTCATGCAGGCATCGCAGTCTATGGAGACCTAAATCTAATCTAATATAACAAAAATCTAAATCTAGCGTAAATAAACGTAAATCCAACTAAAAATAAACCTAAATCTAATCTAATTTAACTTAAATAAACCTAAATCTAATTTAACGTAAGTCTACATCTAACCTAATCTTTAACGTCTTTTAGGATAGTTTCCTACGACGTTATAACTCTCTTCTTCTTGTGTGTGTGCGCGTGTGTGGATGTGTGTGCCAATAAAAAGAGATAAATGGTATAACCTTTCTATCACCCATGCCAAGTATGATAGATTGGTTATGTCATTTCCCTCTTGAATAATAGGTCTTGAGTTCAACTCCTCGTCGGCTAGATCTTTAGGTCTTTTAATTTTAATTTGTTTCCTACGACGTTAAATTAGTTTCTCTCTCTTTCTCTCTCAATGTGTGTGCGTTTTTTTGTTTATGCATGTTTTCTCTCTCTTTTCCTCTCTCAATGTTCGGTTTTTTGTTTATGCATGTTCTCTCTCTCTTTTCCTCTCTCAATGTGTGCGTTTTTTGTTTATGCATGCTCTCTCTCTCTTTTCCTCTCTCAATGTGTGTGTGCATTCTTTGTTTATGTATGTGTGTGTGTGTTTTTGTTTATGTTTGTACTCTTTATCTCTCTCTCTCTCTCTCTCTCTCTCTCTCTCTCTCTCTCTCAAAAACACTATGTGTGTGTGTGTGTGTGTGTGTGTGTGTGTGTGTGTCAGTGTGTGTGAGAGAGAGAGAGAGAGAGAGAGAGAGGGAGAGAGAAAGAGGGGAAGGGAACATGAGAGTGAGGAGAGGGAAGGAGCATACGTGGCTCTCCTTCCTCTCCTCATGTGTGTGTGTGTGTGTGTGGAGAAGAAAGAGAGAGAGAGAGAGAGAGAGAGAGAGAGAGAGAGAGAGAGAGGGAGAGCGTTACCTGCTCCTTGCTTGAGGGCGTCGAAAAACTCAAATCTGAGATCTGAGTTTTTGGGCGCTCTCTGTTATTTTTTTTAGCCCAGCCGGCGTCGCTATGAGCGTCGCCGGGAAATTTTTTTTTGAGCGTCGCTGTGTGAGCGTCGCTAATATGAATAGCCTCTTGTAGTGCACTTGTCCAAGATAGGTTCCATTGAAGCATAAAAATAGAGATAGACACACTGCATGGCCACAAGCTTCTATCTTACCTTCAATATATCATCCCTAATGCCAATGATTCATTGCTCTCAAGCTTCATTATATGCCCAACCACAAGTATCATGGTTATTTAGTCTCAATCTCCACAACTTGTTCAACCTAAAGTATCATGGATTATTTGGTGTCAATATCCATCACTTGTCTAACCTAGAGTCCATTGTAATATGTTTATTGTGGTTTTAAGATTCAACTTTTCTAACCTTCTTTCATTTTTAGGATGGACTTTGAATCTAGAAAAAAAGTTCATATGGTCCTTGACAATGAAATTGTTTGTGTTTGTTGTGTGTGTAGAACCAATGAAGATTCCACTCATTGTGGTATAAAGATAGAGCAAGGAAATGTTTCTGTACTAGTGGAGAAATCCATTCCAAACAATCTATTCTAAAGCTTTTATGCATCTTAGATCCACCAGTTGGCCATTCTTCACAAGTTTTGAAAGGCAAGACGCTTCATATACATGAGTTCACGATTTGAAACACGTTCTTTTAAGGAAATGTGCAAATGAGGTTCACTACTTGGCCACTAAATAGCTATTAGAATGGGAGGTGAAATTTATACCCATAACTTGGCGCTTCTAAGTAACCAAAATACAAATGAGTGAAACTTAGAATTACCATTTGGCCATTCTAAGCAAGTCTTAGAAGGTGGTAGCATCTTAAACCAAACATTCCAAACAAGTTGTGGAAGGGTGGTTGCGGCACTCAATAAACTAGTACTTTTTCATTCAAAGAACATTGTGTAAATATGGGTGCATCCTAGATCCGCCATTTGTCCAATCTAAACAAGTTCTTAGAGGAGCAAGGAAATTTTCAATCCACCATCAAGACACTTTAAGCAAGGTATGGATGGAAAAGTGCATTCTTTACTTAATGTTTAGCTATTCTAAACAAGTTTTACATGGGTTTGGTACATCCAAAATCCACTATTGGGATATTCTTAATGGTACAAAATAAAAAATGTATTCAAATGAATTATTGTATAAGTTTATGCTCTGATAAAATATGTACAATGAGATACAAATTCTTGTATGGATTATGTTTAACATGATACATGAACTTTGAAATAGAGCACTATTATGCTACCTCAAAAAATCTTGTGAAATTCTACGGATATCACCTTAGAAATAGATTTCTGTATGAAATCAAGCATTCATTGCATAACATGGTAATGCTATCACAACTCATGGCGTTTATCATGATGCATACTCAGTAATGAGTCGGTTTCAAATAGATAATCAATAACTTTCATATAAGGGACTTTATCATGAGATTTAAGTGATGTCATGTAAATTCATATTCTGCAAGAAGCTCTTCACCACTTTCTATGTGGCATAGGGTATAGCCACATTTATCCAAGATAATTTGTGTTGTGGTGGATTTATGCCAAGGTGGAAAATTGGGATCAAAAGTATAACATACATTTGGGCTCATACTTAGACCATGAGTACTATTTATATATCCTGCCAAATTTCCATCTTCTACGTCCAACAATATATATCTCATCATCCACAGAATTGACATTTGGATACTCTAGAAGTGAGTACCTAAGTTCCCTTGAAGATACCTTGCACAACTTCTTCCAAGTATCATGGAAATACTTATTACCACCATAATGGAGAATATTCATACCCTTTTGAAGATGTGTATGCACAAAAAGTCCATAACCAGCTCCTTTTGTATTTGAAGCTCGTATTTCAATGATAATACCACTTATCTCAAAGACTTTATCCTTTGGAATGGGAAAAGTTTGTATACCAAGAGGATCATCATGCCACACATAATGTGAAAGACATTGTCTTTTAATATCTCTTATCATTTTTTAGTCTACAATAAAACAATGTTTAACATATTTTGGTTTAAAAATATCAAACGTTGTAGACTATATGTTTTAAGTAAGTTTTTTATGTCATAAAGTATCAATTCAACATAGTAAAGAATCAATTTCTTGTATGCCAATTTACATTGAAATGTTTTTTAGTAGATATGTCACTTCAAATTATTGATGTAATAAGTAATGATTTATCTTTCCTACAATTTTATACTATTAAGAAAAGGTTTATCGCATGATACTTTTGAACAAAAATAAATCAAAGACTTAAACCAATGATTAATATACTTGAAAATATACATGATGAACTATCATTACATGTTTAAAAAAAGATATCAAAACTTATTTCAAAATAAACAGCTTAATTACATGACAAGTGGGTATAGAAGCTTAGCTCATACTTGCTTCAAGGTTCAAAAAGTCTGTAACTGATATGGGTGTCTCACTTTTGATGCTCCTACCGTATTTGATACTCCATGGTCATCAGTGGGCTAATCTAGTTGATCACTTTGAATTTTTGCCCATTTTTTGACATCGTCATGCTGATTTGCAAAGCTCAAAAGTCTTGTTTTAAGCTTTCTTTGGTCGTCAATATTTTCCACAAGGCATAACACTTCCCTTTTTTTCTTGAGTCCCAACTCTGTTATGTAGCCATCACTGAACATGTCAATAAACTTGAAATCTTGTTTGCAATATTTTTGAATGTATTGCTTGATTGTCAACTCCTTGTGGAGTTGTAGAAACTCGACATCGGACAATTGACTCACACTTCAAAAATCTAGATCAAGGTGTCGTGCATCTAGTATTATGGATTGTGTCCCTAGATTTGAAGAAATAATAAGTCCCTCAAAGGCATCTCCCTTGCTCAAGAGCACAAGTGTGGTGAAGAATTCTATAGCACCAGTAAATTCCAAATGCTTCACACTGTGCAATGCCCCAACAAATTGTATTTTGACCATGTTTGTCATACTTTGCAAAGCAGACTGTAACTGCACATAGTCTTTATTATTTTTTAAAAAAAGGATCACACATTGCGGTTCTGTTGACCCACCTACAATAAGCATAATTCCTTCTATGAGATCTTTGAATCTTTTAGCTGGCCATTGTAAATGGCTCTCCAAATAACGTGTGTTGTCCAAGATACACAATCCTATAGGGATAGGATTGTTTAGATGGCGCTCTAAGTAAGATCGTCCCTCCATTTGAAGACTAACAACATATATAGACCATGGAAGATCTATAATTGAATTTGATTTGTCTTTCACAATGTTGATCATCCATTGGATATACTTTCTTGCCTCTTCAAGAAAATCAATCTTCTTTGTACCAAGTTGTAGTTGTGATGTTAGCCAAGTATCACAAAGTGTCAATAAATGGGAGTAAGCAACATCATTAATTTCGTATGTGGTAGAAAGCTCCTCCCTATTTTCACATGGATTCTCCTGATTGAGCAAATTGAATTGCTCAAGAAACTCATCTTGAATAATTCGATCTTGTTTCAGCTGCTTGATACGATCAGTCATGTCCATTACACTTTGTGTGTCCTTTGCACCCTTAGATAAAACAATCATTCCAATCTCTATTTCTGTTTGAATCTTTTCTAGTTCATCTTTGTCTAGACCACACAAATATCTAGAAACTATGGCCGCTAGCTTCTTATTCTCTCTCTCTCTGATTGCTCTATGATCTTCAGCCCCATCGATCATAAATAGGATCAGAGTAAGTGACCATATGAGCTTGTTTGGTGATGAATGATGCACCAACAAAATTCCTTGCCATTTTGAGAAATGCCTTCAAAACCAAAACAAATTAAATATAAGAATTTCAGTTGTTTTCTCATTATATAACCATGAGGGAGAAAGAAAAATAAAAGTTACATCCCAAGGTGTGCGAGATTTTGCACCTTCCTTTTCTCGAATGTTTGGACGTGATGAGCGTTTTTGAAATATCCACTAACTGTAAAGATGCTTAAGAATGCCACTGTAAGGTTGCTTAACATATAACGCCTTGGCTTCCTCATTTGCTATGGCTGATATGGATGTTGCAACTTGTGGGGATGGATCTACAACAATCCGGGCCTTTCTTTTCTCATAAATTTGTATTAGATCCTAGGAGCCACCATCTTTTTTCATTTCTTGAAATCTTAACATTTTGGTTGCATAAATTGAGTGTTGTCCATCAATGATCCAAAACTTGTATTCAACAAGTCTTTCTTCTTCTACCTCAGTACGTGTCATTGGAACTCCATAATTTTGGCCACAATTCTTTACAGGAATTAGATAAGCACATGATGCAGATTGATTTGCACTTGCTCCAAAGAAGAGCATACAATTTTGTACTTGATCAAGCTTTAGCTAACGACAATTATAATGATCAGGAGCAAGAAAACAATTAGTGATGGGAATCTCGTACTCCTTATACTTGAAAGGGAAGTATGCCAAATACTTTTCCATGCCTCCTGTAGCGCTCTTCTTTGCTTTTGGGACCTCGTTCTCTAAGCGATCAGGCTCCAAAAACCTTAATAAGGGTTGATTTCTTGTGTCCTTTGATCTCAAAATGGCCTTATCTACATTTGCAACACCAACTGTTATAACACCCCTTGCCTTTTGGTTGTGGTCTTCTTATTTGATTTTTATTCTTCACTTGCTTGCCTTTTAAAGCAAAATTAATTGCATCTTGTAGCCTATCTCCGATGATATCAAATAAATCTTCATTAACATCCCAACCTCGTGAAAACATTGTCTCTTCCTTGTCTTTGACCATTTTTTCAACGACATAGGAATTTGCCAATAGTTGGTACTCAGTATTTCCAAGTATCCTAATGTTAATGCACTCAATGTTAGGATGTCCTTCAACTATTGAAACACTTGTTGCAGAGACTACCTGCCCTAGATCATCAAATCTATTATCATCTTCGTCACTAGCCACAAAGACATGCACTTTATGAAATTGTGCACCTTGCACTCCATAAACGTCTAAGTACCATTTTCTCTTATCATCACTTGCAAAGTCAACATTAACAGGAATTTTTGTTTTTGAACCATTTTTTCTCTGAAATCAAAGAAAACACAAACAACTAGTTAGAATCTATAATGACACATTGAATCTAATAATGCTTTGAAAGCGTATAAAACTAAATTGACACATAACATTTTAATTACACTCTTCAAAACTTTTAGATTCCAAAATCAAATATTTATCCAATTTAGCCATTTGATAGCCAAAGTAGGTGTATCCTAGATCCCATAAGTCGTCTGAATAAATTTTTTAAGACCACCATTGCCTAGCAGACATTTGAAAGTGCATAGCTACATGGCGTAGCTTAGAGGACTTCGTGAAGCCCTCATCTCCAAACACCGCATCGAACTATTGGATAGAGGCCAAGACTTTGTCCGTAGCACCAAAGGTGCCATCGTAGGTAAGGAAAGAGATACTCTTTCCTCCCTCTTTGAAGTTCTTGAGCTTGGAAGACCTCTTCCATGTGGCATAGGATTTCCTATGGCCTCTTTTTTTTTATGGTTCAAAGGTTGCACCATCACTTTCTTCAGAAGATGAAGAATTTGAGGAAGATGGAGAAGAGGGGGACCTCTTTCTCGCCTTTTTCTTGCCTCAATCTTCTTTGTCTTCACCATCACTTTCATAAGAGGAAGAGGATGTAGAAGAGGGTGTCCTCTTTGCCGCCTTTTTCTTCTCTTGCTTTTTGTCATCCCTCTTTGAATTATGGTGTGGAGAAGTGTGCAATGGTCTTCTCCGTTTTGGAGTTGATGGGGAGTGTTTAACCCGTCGTCTTCGTGGAGCCATCTCCACCGAGGTGGCAGGAGACTCACTTCTTTCTTGTTCCTTTGGTGGGGGCTCTTGAGTTCTCCTTTGAGAACGAGATGCATCATCAAGAAGCAAATTTTTGTTCTCCCCGAATCGGAGAGAGGCCTCTTTTGGAAGGCTCACAAGGAGTCTTCCTAGGTACTCTCTGGTCATGGTCGGGAGCTTGGAGAATCCCATGAGCACGAAGCTGCCATTGCACTTCACTTTGAAGGGATGGATTGCCCATGGCTTGTTGAAGCCTAGAAACAAGGTAGTTAACAAGCATAGGGGCATCATTAGTAGCCTGCTCGTTAGTAGCAAAATCAAAATTATCAACATTAATTTCACTCTCTTTACTATTGTCAGCCATTCTAACAACAATTAGGTGTACTTTGGCACTTCAAGCCCTAGTTGCTACTCCTCTTTACCCCTTTACAAAAAGCACTCAAGCTACTGTACTCGTGGCTCGAATACCATTAATTGCAAGGAATAGAAGAGAGGGTCGTTCAACACCAAAACAGCACCGGCTCCTGTCAAGCTTCTAATAGCTCAATAGTGGTTAAGCCATAGGCAAGCCCCGTAGGACTCCACTACTAAGACAATAGCTCTTGAGGGTGATGCCCCATTAACTGCACAATGCAGGCACATTGCAAGGCTGAAAAATCCCTATTCTACTTACTTACATGCAATTAATAATACCGACCATTTAAGCTAGCTTGAGGACCTCCCTTCTTGAGCAAGGAAAGAGAAACATTGTGCTCAGATACCAATGTAACATTTAATGTCCTAGTAACTTGTGTGTAGCGGAAAATAGCATGAACATAGTGAGCATTTCATTAGAATAGATTCCTAATGAGAATAACAAGAGTGCTTGGGTGGAGAGAGCAACAAAAAGTATAACACCTAGTTAGGTAGCATGAACAATACTTCAAAAGAGAGAGAAATTAAGCAATTGACAAATTGAGGACCAGATTTTCATGAAGCCGGTCCCCCCTCCAAAAGGCTTTGTATTATGGTTTCTCCCATCAAGAGAGACATTTTACAATACAATTATTTGTGTTCCTTCAATACTAGCTAGTGCAATGAAGATGGAAACTTCAAGCACTAAGCATAACACTTATAAAACACAACATCAATTCCCTCACGGTCTCAAAACCAAGATCTCACACATCTTTGAAGATGGTGAGAGCTAGCGGGGTATGAGAGTAGATTGAGAGGAAGAAGGAGTAGTCTTATGAGAAAGATGTACATCTCCTCACATAATAACTCATATTAGCATAGCTTAGCGTATTAATTAGCATGGTACAGGAGATGAGCATGCATTGAAGCTTGGCTCTTAGTTGGATTTGCATCACAAAGCCAAGAGTTGTTGCTATAGGCCTCCCTTCTCACAAGCTTGGAGCAGGTGATAAGCTTTCCATTAAAGCTTGAAAAGGAGAGAGAGTCTTCTTGCTTCACACATGAGTTTTTGTGAGTGTGTATGCCATAATGCCTCGAGAAAATCATCCCCCTCTCTCTCTTGGTCGACCCCTCTTTCTATTTGCTCATGATGCCATCCTATTGGACCTCCCTGACATGTGTCCCCCTTCCCCCTTTTGTGAGATCTTTAGTTAATTAATTAATGCAACTAAACTCTCATTGGACCCCTTTGTCTCCTGGCCAGTAGGAATCAGGCAAGCCATTAGTATGTATATTGGGGTATTATTAATTACCTCTTGAACGCACGTGATATAGGGGTCTTTTGATAAGTGACTGCCCCGGGAGATGTAGTGTACAAGAGAGAAAATTTTCATATAGAGACCATAAACAAGTAGCAAAAGTTTTTGAGTGAATGTATACATAAGAAAGAAAAAAATTCAATAACCCTTCAAATGGGATCAAAAAATCCATCCCTCTATTTTCTTTGCTTGCTTTTTGTCCCTTGCTCGCTTTTCACCGCTCGTTAAGTGATAGCACCCCTGAATGCAAAGTCCTTCTGCAACAGTGGCCGAAACTGCTCACATAGGGCACTATGCACTTTTCTCTCTCTCTCTCATGTCGTTGTCCATCTCTGCTCGCTGGTTGGCTTCTAATCACATGCAAGTTTCACACCTTTAATGCTTATTTTATTGGCCTTTTTCCCCCAAAGTCCTTGGCCACCCATTGAACCATTTAAGTCCACCCATGTAAGGGGTAATTCATACCCCCTCTCAACTCCTTACTGGCAAATGAACAAAGAAAATAATTAAATAAATATATATATATATATATATATAGCCACCAACCAAATCGTCTTCAATTCAGTGGGCTTCTCAACTAATTGTACACTTTGAATTCTTTGAGCTCCCCACTTACATATATTACAAAAACCTCTTCTTGATCGTCCATTAAGATTTTAAAGCAAGCTTCCCAAATACAAGTGTTTTGATGCTCGTGTCAAAGTGGATGCCAAAATTTCCAAAAGACATAAGCGTGGAGCAAGCCATAACTGGGTTATCATATCCAAAGGCTGATCATACTTTTAAAATTTAATTCCATCGGGGACAAGGGAGATTGGACGTCGTGAAACTCAACCGACTCATAGACCAACCGTCTGACCACTCACTCTTTCGGCAATTTCCTCATATATCGCCATTTTGGATTGGATGTCAATGCAATCTTGAGCTAAGTACATTTATTTATGTCATTTCTTTTACTCTCTCACTTATTTTGCATCTGTAAAAATCTCCATATAGCCATTTTAAATTTCAAAACACACATTTTATAATAAAAAAAATTAAAAAGAAAGCAATCATGGCACACCGTCCACAAGCACCCACAATTGCTGAGCAGCTTGCCAATCTGCAACAATCCCTCACGTATGAACGCATGCAAAGTTAAGAGCTTGCAGATAAATTATTGCATTCTGCACGCATAGAATCTCCACCAGCACCCAAGCAAAACAAAATTAGCAGCAAAGCCTTCACTTTCAAGGATTTTGATGGTACCAAGGATGGTAGCACGGTTTTAGCATGGGTTAATTAGATTACTATTTTCATGATGAAGACTTTTCCAAACGTGAAATGGTAAAATGTGCATCAAATCATCTCACTAGCAGCACTGCATTGTGGTGGAACGCCACCAAACAGCACGGGAGAAGACCACACACCTGGCATGCATTTAAAAAGTGTTTTAACCTCAATTTTTGCCCACACAGTATAAAGCTAAAGCACGACGCCGGTGGGATTTAATTTGACAGGGTCAAAATGAAGATGTACAAGGTTACATTGATCATTTTTGGAACTGTTTAATTCAACTTCAAGCTATTGAACATGTCAACCGCCGCAAGAAATTTAAGCGTAAATATATCTCTAGCTTAGCACTACAAATTGGTGTTGATGTAGGTATGTTTGAACCAGATTCTCTATCAAAGGCTAGTAGTTTGGCCCTTAATGCCGAGAAGAAGAAAGGTGGACAACCCTCTCACACCGAACAAACTGCTAACACTAACCATAACAAGAGAGCTTCTTTCTCTCCTAACTTTGACATATACAAACATCAAAGCGATACCTTTTTCAAGAGGTGCAGATTTGACAATCTGCTACAACTTCTCAACCTCATAGCAACAACAACAACAACACGCAACAATGAGGCAACTAAAATTCTCTCAACCAACGTCCTACTCAAAACTCTAATGGTAACGAAAAGGTGAAGTGTTTCAAATGTTTTCAATATGGTCACTATGCAGATAAGTGCTCAAAAGATCTTGTTAAGAGCAATGGCCAATCCAATAGATTCAACCAAAATCCAAGCCAAAAACCCTTCAACAAAAACCGCCCCAATGGTGCTACTACTAACCTCATCGAAGATACTAATTTTGAAGAAAATAATGTGGAAGCTAATTACGGTGAGGAATATGATCCTGAGTATGATCACGATGACAACCCATCTCTAGGTACTCCTATATCTCCTCACAACTTGTTTAAAAGTGCAAGGCACTGTTAAGGGTGAAAATGTCACAATTCTTTTGGACGATGGCAGTAGCCATGATTTTATTTTTGCACGGTTGTCACAACAGCTATCTCTGTCTGAAATTTCTTCACCTCACAAGGTCAAAATTGTTTATAATAATCAACATTTTTATTGAAAACCCCAATTCACTGTTGAAGTTTGCAATACTAAATTTACACAAGCACGTACATTTTTGGTAGCACCATTGCATGGTCTTGATATGATTTTGGGAAATTCCATTTCGTCATGAATTTGACCCATTGACTAATTATAAAACCCATACTATGTCTCTCACACATGATAATAAAAATTTCTCCATCCAAGCAACACTAGCACATCAACAATTTCCACTCCTCTCTCACACTCAAGCCAAACGAGCAATTCGAAAACAGGGGAAAACATATCTAGTGTTGGTAAATCAATTTTTTGTTGAAACTGAAACCTCACACAACTCTACACACGATGAATTTCTCTCACAATTTAAAGATTGTTTCATGCATGATCTACCACCTGGAATTCCACCTTTATGTCCCAAATATCACAAAATAGATATTATACCGGGTAGTGAACCTCCTTGTAGAGCACCTTATCATGTAAATCCAACCGCACACAGGGATATACAAACTCAAATCACTAATTTACTTGACCAAGGACTAATCAGACCTAGTAGTTCACCATACGGAGCTCCAGTACTTCTTGTCAAGAAGAAAAATGGAACCTTTCGTATGTGTATCGACTATAGGGATTTAAACATGATCACCATAAAGAATAGGTTTCCTATTCCTAGAGTGGATGATCTGTTAGACAAACTAAAAAGGGCAAACATCTTTAGCAAAATTGGCCTTAAATCAGGGTATCATCAAGTCAAAATGTTTGAGCATGATTTCTACAAAACTGCTTTCAGAACACAAACAAGACACTATGAATTTCTTGTCATGCCATTTGGTTTGACAAATGCACCAGCCACATTCACACGCATGATGAACATAAATTTCATTGACCATCAATATTTTGTGATAGTATTTTTTGATGACATTCTAGTATTCAATAAATCTGAAAAAGAGCACTGAACAGATGTATTTGATCTACTTGCACACAATCACTTGTACTTGAATCCTGAAAAGAGTTCGTTCTTCCAATCTGAAATTGAATATTTGGGACACATCATATTAGGTAAGGGAATACATGTAGACCCCAAGAAAATTCAAGCCATTCAGTCATGGCCTACACCCAAAAACTTGCATGAGCTATGTTCTTTCATCGGTGTTTGTAGCTATTACACGAAATTTGTTCGTAACTTTTCTTACAAGTCACATTATTTGACTCTCCTGTTGAAGAAAAACACACCTTATCAATGGATTGATTTATAAAAAATCTCATTTAATGCACTTAAACATGCTTTGACTAATGCGACTGTATTGCAACTGCCTGATTTTGAAAGACCATTCCTTGTCGTAGTCATTGATGCTAGTGGAAAAGGTATCGATGTAGTCCTTATGCAAGGTAACCATCCACTTGCTTTTGAAATTCGTAAATTCAAACCTTCTGAAACAAAGTTCGGTACTTATGATAAAGAATTGACTGTTGTGGTACATGCATTGAAAATCAGAAAACATTGTGTAATGGGTACTGACTTGATCATTAAAATTGATCAACAAAGTATCAAATACTTACTTTCTCAACCCTTAATAGATGATAGACATATTTAGTGAGCCACTTTTATTCAAAGTTTTCAGCCCAACATTCAATACCATCCTAGTAAAGAAAATGTTGTAGCTAAATGCTTTGAGTAGAAGACCCTCACTTAATAATCTATCAACCATTACGGGAACTTCATTTGACACTATGAGTGACACTTATGCACATGATGATGACTTTAAAACGACATCGTTGAATATGCTTGATAATTATGTGCACACATTTTTCAAATACACTATGCAAGAAAACTTCCTTTATTTCAAACAAAAATTGTGTGCGACACTCCCTTAAGCTAATAAGCACCGCAAACACACTAGTTTGAGAGGTGCTTATTCCTTACACACACCAGTTTAAGGAAGGTGATTATGTTTTACTTCACATTGAAAAACAAAGGATCAAAAGTGTTGACTCAAATGTCTTTGTTAAGTTTGCTCCTCGTTTTTATGGACCTTTTAAAATTTTCATTGTCATTAATGATGTTTCTTTTTGTTTAGACCTACCTACACATTGGCACATTCATAATGAATTTCATATTAGTCTTTTAAGACCATTTAGAGGACCCCTACCTACAAATCATATTTATAAAGACCCACCTTCACTTGTAGACCAAGAAGAGCAACTCATCCCTGCCAAAATAGTTGATCACAAGACCACCACTACACGCACTGGTATGGTTTATGACCGTTACCTTTTGACTTTCAAGAGGCCACACTAGAGAGGATGCCAAATGGATGCTTGAAAATTTTTTTATAACTTCCCAGACCTTTTCCACAGTTTCCATCACTCACGGTCCAGTTGATTTCTCTATTGAGAAATTGGATAGTCGCTATCCCTGGTGGGAGGGATGTTATGAGACTGGGCACCCTCCTCTTGTAGTGGTTAGCTACAATTGGAATAGTTGGCATAGTGGTTAATTATGTGTTGTCTATTTTATTTTTCTAATTGAGTCGATGATGATGATTTTCTATAGTGGAATGCGGGGAGTTAACGAAGAGGTGCAGGCAATAACCCTCTCGGTTGTTTTGTACTCCCACAGTATTTTAGATTTTCATTCAATAAGCCACTATGGCTCTGTAAATAATTGTAGTGGGAACTTCCCCTTATGCGACATGCAAGAACTAATGAGCTTCACTCAAAAGTGAAGTGTTTGTAAAAGAGGGGCCTCAAATTTTGGCACCTTAAACTCACAAATAATATATTAAATACCAAGACTCCACAAGAAGAGGTGTTGTAGATTTGGGGCTAGATTTAGGCCTTTCTCTTACAAATTCTCTTCTCTACACTCTTATGCTATGCTTAATTTGTTGTGTACTCTCTAATCAAGTTTCTATCTCTTACAAACTCTTATAATCTTGTCTATATCAATTCCATGCTGTGTGTGTGTGTGTGTGTGTGTGTGTGTGTGTGTGTGTGTGTGTGTGTGTGTGTGTGTGTGTGTGTGTGTGTGTGTGTGTGTGTGTGTGTGTGTGAGAGAGAGAGAGAGAGAGAGAGAGAGATAGTTTAGGTGTGTGTGTACTTGGAAATTGGTGAAAGAGGTTGACAGATTGATGATGATGTCTGTTAGCAAAGTTGAATTGCTTTAAGCAACTGGTCTCCCCCTTCTCCCATCGAAGACCAAGAGATGATTGATGGAAGGAATAAACTTTTTTGGAGGTCTACTTGCTCTTGTAGATCTTTGGGACATAGGTTGAGGTTCCTCATCTGGTTGACATTGTTGCAAGTTGTCACCACTTGCACTCCTTGAGTCTTCACTGTCCTCAAGCTCCATGTAGTCATCACCTATACTTTTTGTTTGTTTTCTTTCCAAGTGATCTTTGTATATATTTTGTTTGTTGTAAATTACATCCCTACTCCTAAAGATTTTACCATCTTCAGGATTCCATAGGCGATACCCAAAGTCGGCTTCTACATAGCCAATGAAGAAACACTTTTTGGACTTTGCATATAGCTTTGACCTTGGGCTTCTATCTATGTGCATAAAATCCTCACAACACTTTGAGAAATGCATAATCCACCGGTTTACCTGTCCATGCCTCTTCTGAAACTCCTATATCCATTGCCGTTGAGGGTGACCAGTTGATCAAGTATACAGAGGTACTTACTGCTTCCGCCCAAAGCTCAAGCGATAGGACTGCATGTAGCTGCATGCTTTGTGATTGCTCCATGATTGTCCCGGTCATCCTTTTTAAATTGCCATTTTGCTAAGGTGTCCTACAAGTTGTCCTTTGCCTCCAAATGCATTGCACAAAATCTTTCAAAATCTTATCTGCAATATTTGCATCCATTGTCGGATTTGAGGCATTTAAGCTTGGCACCTGCTTCATTGTCCACAAAGTCTTTCCTCCTTTGAAATATGGAAAACACATTGGATTTATTCTTCATTGTATAAAACTATGTTTTCCTAGTTGCATCACCTATGAATGTTACATAGTACAATGAGCCACCAAGGGATGGTGTACTTGCAGGACCCCAAACATCAAAATGAACCAATTCATGTATTTTATTTTTTCTTTCATTTTTCTACTTCTAGGAATGTTACCCTCTTTTGTTTATCGTAAACACAATCTTCATAGAACTCTAAGTCCACTTATTTCAAACCTAATAAAAGATTCTTTGATTGAAGGATTTGCATTCCTTTGGCACCCATATGTCCAAGCCGATAGTGCCACACCCCAACGTTCACTTCGTTGTTGCACAAGCTGAAGATTGCATGCTAACAGTGCACAAGTCAGGTGTTACAACCTTTTCTCCTTTGGCAACCACCAAATATCCTTTCAAGATCTTCCATCGTTTGTTTCCGAATGAAATGTTGTGACCTTCATCATCCAATTGTCTTGTAGAGATCATTTTTTTTTGCAAAGAGAGAGAACATTTCTTACATCTTTAAGCTTCCATTCATTTCAATTTGCAGTTTTGGAACAAATTGTATCTTTGTTGACAAATTCACAAGCTTCATGATCTTCCAAGTAGACATATCCAACATCTTTAAGCTTCCATTCATTTCCATTTGCAGTTTTGACACAAATTGTACCTTTGTCGACAAATTCACAAGCTTCATGATCTTCCAGGTATACATACCCAAAATTATCTTTGGTATAATCTTGAAAATATTTCTTGTGTAGTGTCACATGGAATGAAGTCCTAGAGTCAGCTATCCAAGAATTAGACATATTGTCTAATGATAGAACTAGAGCATCTTGCTCGACTTTACCTACCACATTGGCCTCTATTGTTGGCTTGATGTCTTGAGACTCCAACTCCTTCTTCTTCTTGGACGAGAAATCCTTCTTGAAATGGCCCTTCTTGTCGCAGTTCCAGCACTTGAGAACCAACTTTGTGCATGACTTGCTCCACCTTGAGCAATCACGGCCTTTTTTATTTTTGAAAATCTCCTTCGGCCTTCCTCTTGTTTCCACTGACACTGCATCATGTAATGATTCACATATGCTTTTCCTTTGTATCTCCTCACTTAGGAGAACACCCATAACATCATCAAACTTAAAAAGTCTATGTGTCAGAGATAGAGTTACTTACAATCATCACAAGGCTATTCCAACTATTTGGTAAAGACGATAGTATAAGGAGAGCTCCCACTTCATCGTCAAGATTGACCTTCACTTATCAAAGTTGACTTATATTGTTGATGAGGTCATTTAGGTGCTTTTCAATCAAACCACTCTCATCTATTTTAAGATTGAACAAACACTTCATGAGGAATACCTTATTGGATGCCCATGGTTTCTTGTAGAGGCCGTCAAGTGACTCATTAATTCCTCCGTGATCTTCAGCTCTAAATCATTGAAGGCCACTATTGACACCAAGCATATCACGATTGTTCCTAATTCTTTTTGGTCAAGGACAATCCACACTTCATCTATCATTGTTATGACCTTCTTTGGTGGAAGACCGCTTAGTGGCAAATGAAGATCCTTCTGGTAGAGGCAGTCTTCAATTTGCATCTTCCAATGTTGGTAGTCTTTGCGGTTAAACTTCTCGATCTTGAGCTTACCTTCCTCACCCATGATTCCCACTCAATTGAAGAAATCATTTCCTTAAGATATCTTAGCTATGAGAAAACCTTTCTCTGATAACAGTTGTTAGGATAAGAGGCGTAGGTTAGTAGATACTAGAGTGTTTTATTTAATGGAGAGAGATAATTTCACAAACAAGAGACATAATAGAGAAGAGAGAGAGAGAGAGAGAGCACACGATATACATGGTTCACCCAATGTGAGCTATGTCCATGAAAAAACAACCACTTAATGGCTTTGCACTTCAAACTCGAGGTAGATTACAAAGGGATTAGCAACCCTTTATGGAACTCTCGTCTTGCTTCACTCTCACCACCACTTCATACTTCACCGACTCACACACCCTTCAATGCACCTTTATTGATCCATATTGTGTGTAGAAGAGGCCTCCTTTTATAGGCCAAAATGGGTTGCCCTCTCTCATGAGAGACGGTTGTGTGTAGCCACCCTTGTCCAAGTTGAACTATCCCATGTTCCCATGTGTAGCCAGATAAGTACAAGTTGAACTCTCCCATGTGCCCATGTGTAGCCACCTTTGTGTAGATAAGTCCAAGTAGAACTCTCCCATGTGCCCATGTGTAGCCTCACCTTTGTGTAGACAATTCCAAATTGAATTCCCCATGTGCCCATGTGTAGCCACCATTATGTAGACAAGTCCAAGTAGAAGTCGGCCACCAGCCATAGACTTTTGACGATCGACCATTGACCATTGACCAATGGCCATTGACTTGTCCATCGAACATTGACTTAACCACCAGCCATTGACTTAACCCACCATCGACCAAACTACCATTGACTAGTGACCAACCAGCCAATCAGCCAACCGACCATTGACTATTGGTCATCGATCAGCCATTTTCGATCAACTTTTGATCATCGCTCGGCCAAGATATTTTGGGGAAAAAAGGGTTTTTCCGGTGAGTGATTTCTCTCATGTACAATGGCTTTTTCTCATAATGGGGGCCTTACAAATGTGTTTTTTTTAGACTAAAACTTTACAAGGGGTGAATTAGGATCCATAATTAACAACATTTTTGTAATTGGATTATACAACATCGGGTATGCTTCATTCGAGACTAGCCTAGAGTGCCCTGCAAACTACTTCAAAAGGTATCTAACATACACATCTGACAATTTTTTGCATTTGTAGCCATCCGGTGCAAGGTTGCATTGGTTAACTGGGATCAATTAGGTGAATTAAACCCCAAATTTAATATAGTGTGCAATTCCAACGTATCTATCTAGCCCACTCTTAGAAGTTTTGGCAACTTCTTAATCAAGATCTTTTTTATTGGGCTGTACAATAGAGTCCAACACAGCTAAGGAGGCTAAGTCTACGACCATTGCCACTAAGGGGGTTTCAATTGTGGGGGTTGTAAGTACACTAGCATCTCCTGCTTCTTGAGTCTGGAAGGGTATAATTGAAGGGTTTTCTTGGGCCACATTTCTATTATTGTCTCCAAGTGAGGGAGTCTCACTCTCCTTGAGAGTTTTAGCTTGGATTGCTTTACATATGTCTTCATTTTTTCGCTTCTTGTTCTTCTTTGTGCTGCTCAATTTACCTAAATATTGAATGACTTTCTTAAAGCCCTCAATATAAAAGTCTATGAAGTTCTCACTTGGAGTGTCCTCTTTAAGATCTACATACCCTACTTTTGACATTGTCACTCCATCCAATCAAACTTCACCAAGTCTTGAGCAAAGGCCACTGGATCCAACAAGTAGGAATCACCACTGAGTAGCTTTACTCCAAGACATGGAGACATGCCAAGATCTAACCAATCTTTCTTTAGCTCCTTAATCCATAGTCTTTGAAGGAAAATTTCTCTTTATGTTGAAAGAACAAGTGGACTCTCTCATCACTCCCACCATTTGGTAAGGAAAAATCTAGATACAAAAAACTTGGTGTTGCTATCCTTTTGCATCAACCAACTTTGAATGATTATCTTATGAGCCATTTTTTTGTAAAAATAACCACATATATTTAGACAAGATGGATATTAATACACCCATATGGACCTAGGGCCACAGAGTCCCCTTTATGTTATTGAGGACCCCTATGGTCCTAGGTCCAAATGGTGCCAACAAAATGGTTCTACAAGGGCACCTAGGCCACCTCTATGACCCTAGGATCATAGCATCTCTTATGACATTACAGGAACCTTGTGGCCCTAGGTCCATAGGGTGCCAAAGTAGTAGCCCTTGATTGGCCTAAATGCCCCTGTAGAGCCTCTCCACTGGCACCCTATGGCCCTAGGTCCTAAGGGTTTTCTTTAATTGAATCAGAGTTTTGATGTGCATGATGTCCATGTAGGTGCCCTTGAGTGGCCTAAATGCTCTTTAGAGATTCTATATTGGCACCCTATGCCCCTAGGGCCATAGGGTACACTCTAATATAATGATATTTCCTATGTACATAGTTCCCATGTAGGTTCCCTTGATTGGCATAAATGTCCCTTTATAGCTCCTACATTGGCACATTGTAAACTACCTCACATTCTCTAGCCATGCCCAATCCATGCACACCTCAGTCTAGAGGTGCATAGAGATTAGGATCACCGGGTTATAATCTCGTCTTTATTGGCCAATGCCTATATTCATGGGGGTACAACATAGGTGCACACCCATGTTTACATGACAATGAATGTAGTGGGAAAAACCACTTTGCCTTCTGGTTTATTTCTAAATTGCAATCTCTATCGTAAGCCTAGACTAACTAGAATGTCAAAATTGCATCTTTGCTTGTGTATGTAGAATTACATGTACTTAGAATAAGTCGCAGGTTGCCCTCTATTGTAATGAGAGATCCTATGGCCCTAGGGATTTCATGGTGCATATACAAGTGTCCTTGAATAGCCTAAATTCTCTTTGAGAGCTTATACATTGACACCTAGGCCACCTTCTAGCCCTAGGGCCTTAGATTGCCCTCTATTCTAATGAGAGATCCTATGGCCCTAGGTACATAGGGTGCCAATGCATAAGCTCAAGGTCCATAGGTTTCCCTTTATTCCAATTAAAGATCCTACGGCCCTAGTGCCATAGGTTGTTGCCCTCTATTCCAATTAGAAATCCTATGAACCTAGGATCATAGGATTGCCATGGTGCCCATGTAGGTTCCCTTGAATGGTTTAAAAGGACTTTGAGAGCTTTTACATTGACACACAGGCCACCCTATGGTCCTAGGACCATAATTTGTCCTCTATTTTAATGAGACATCTATGGCCTTAGGGCCGTAGGGTGCCGATATATAATCTCAAGGGCCATAGAGTGCCCTCTATTCCAATTAGAGATCATATGGCCCTAGGGCCATAGGGTTTCCATGGTTCATATGTAGGTGCTCTTGAATGGCATAAATGCTTATTGAGAGCTTTTACATCGACACATAGGCCACCCTCTATCCCTAGGGCCATAGGTTTCCCTCTATTCTAATGAGAGATCCTCTTGGAGGGGTCACTTAATAATTATGTGACTATCACGTGAGTGCAGCAAAAGGAATTATCAAATTTTATTTGTTCTCACATTTTCACATATACAAGGGTACCATAAAATGGAATTGAAAAAAAAAATACAGATGGAACAGAACAGGCGTGTATTTTATTTGTAAAAAATTCAAAGATAAGGAGGTTAATAAATAGTCTTTGCACACGCGATATGTGCAATTTATACATAGTGAAACCCCCCCCCCCCCCCCCCCCCCAAAGGAGATCCTATGGCCTAGGGCCATAGGGTTCCAATGTATAAGCTCAAGGGTCATAGGTTACCCTCTATTCCAATGAGACATCATACGGCCCTAGGCTACCATGGTGAATATGTAGGTACCCTAAATAGTCTAAATTCTCTTTGAAAGCTTTTACATTGATACCTAGGCCACCCTTTGACCGTAGGGCCATAGGTTGCCCTCTATTCTAATGAGATATTCTATGGCCTAGGGCCATAGGGTGCCAATGTAGAATCTCTAGGGACATTGGTTTACATCTAGAGATCTTGTGTACATGCCCTTGAATGTCTTAATTTCTCTTTGAGATTGTTCTTTAAGAGCTTTACATTGACACATAGGCCACCCTCTGGCCCTAGGGCCATAGGTTGTCCTCTATTCTGATGAGATATCTTATGGACCTAGGGCCATAGGGTGCCAATGTAGAAGCTCAAGGGCCATAAGGTGCCCTCTATTCCGATTAGAGATTCTATGGCCCTATGGCCATAGGTCTGCCATGGTGCATAAGTAGGTGCCCTTGAATGGCCTAAATGCTCTTTGTGAGCTTTTACGTTGCTACCTAGGATACCCTACGGTCCTAGGGCTATAGGTTACCCTCTATTCTAATGTGAGATCTTATGGCCCTAGGGCCATACGGTGCCAATGTAGAATCTCAAGGGCCATAAGGTGCCCTCTATTCCAATTAGATATTCTATGGCCCTATGGAAATAGGTCTGCAATGGTGCATAAGTAGGTGCCCTTGAATGGCCTAAATGCTCTTTGTGAGCTTTTATGTTGCTACCTAGGATACCCTACGATCCTAGGGCTATAGGTTACCCTCTATTCTAATGTGAGATCCTATGGCCCTAGGTCCATAGGGCCATAGGTTTTCGTCTATTTCAATTGGAGATCCTATGGATATAGCGCTATCATGGTGCATATGTAGATGCCCTTGAATGGACTAAATGCTCTTTGAGAGCTTTTAAATTGACACATAGGTGACCCTGAGGTCCTAGATCCATAGGTTTCCCTCTATTCTAATGAGAGATCCTATGGCCCTAGGTCCATAGGGTACCAATATAGAAGCTCAAGGGCCATAGGTTTCCCTCTATTCCAATTAGAGACCGTATGGCCCTAGGGCCATAGGACTACCAAGGTGCATAATTAGGTGCCATTGAATGGTCTAAAAAGAGCTTTTACATTGACACCTATGTCACCCTATCATTGTTGGAGGCTCTCTATTCTAATGAGAGATCTTATTGCCCTAGGGCCATAGCATGCCAATGTATAAGCTCAAGTTCCATAGGTTTCCCTCTATTCCAATTAAAATTTATATGGCCATAGGGCTTCCGTGATGCATATTCAAGTACCCTTGAATGGTTGAAATTCTGATAGCTAGGCCACCCTCTAGTCCTAGGACGTAGGTTTTCCTCTATTCCAATAAGAGATCATATGGCTCTACAGCCATAGGGAGCTAATGTAAAATCTCAAGGGCCATGTGAAGCCCTCTATTATAGTTAGAGATCCTATAGCCCTATGGCTATAGGGCTGCCATGGTGTCCATGCAGATGCCCTTGAATGGACTAAATGCTCTTTGAGAGCTTTTACATTGTCACATAGGACACCCTTTGGCCCATAGGCTTCCATGGTGCATATGTAGGTGCCCTTGAATGGCCTTAATTTTTTTTGAGAGCTTTTACATTGACACTTATGTCACCCTCTCATCCTAGGGCCATAGGTTGCCCTCTATTCTAATGAGAAATCCTATGGACTTAGGGCCCTAGGGTGCCAATGTATAAGCTCAAGGGGCATAGTTTTTCCACTATTCCAATAAGAGATCTTATGGGCCTAATGTCATAGGGCTACTATGGTGTATATGTAGGTGCCCTTGAATGGCCTAAATGCCTATTGAGAGCTTTTACATTGACACATAGGTCAACCTCTGGTCCTAGGGTCATAAGTTTCCCTCTATTCTGATGTGAGATCCTGTCTAAGACACCTAGGTATTATCCTACCAAGTCTAGTCGCAATTCAACAAGGTACCTAAATCACAATCCATCATGATCAAGGTCCTTAAAATTACAATAGAACTATTCAAAAAGGTTGCCCTATGGTCTAAGAACACTCTCTTATGGTCAAAATGTCAAAAAACATTGATTTAAGCTCTCAATTCTGAAGATTACGCTCACTAATGCTGACAAGCACAAGCACAAAATGTAGCCAAGTGGCTTCACGCCAGGCCCGTGCAAGCATTACTCATCACGGGGATTGAATAGGGTGCACCACCTAGCTTTGAGTGGCTAGGACGCGGACAACAGCGATTCAAATAACACTAACATAGCATACCACAGATAGAGAGAGAGAGAGAGAGAGAGAGATGGAGACGCAGACGGAGGGGATGAATACCCTTCGGAATGTGAGGGAAACTTGATTCAAGATGGTATTTACAAAACTCTTAGTTCGACGAGATGGAGACCACGTTTTGTGTGTGTGTGTGTGTGTGTGTGTGTGTGTGTGTGTGTATGTGCGCGTGTGTGTGCGTGTGTGTGTTTAAGTATGAAAAATCCCCTCATAATTGAACCATACTTAGACAATTGCATTAGATAATATATTAAATAACAATATTTTAAAACAAGATGTCATAAATCATTTCATATACACCAATACATCATTCTGTATCTAATGGATAATGCAATCGTTTAGATCAAAAAATTGATCTTTGCTCATTACAATATAGTATCTTAGTGTTGTATCTTATGTGCCCATCCTTTGGGATGAGCTTCCACTACATCTACATGTAGAAGGATCCAGCTGGTACATTTGCTGGTACATTGGATGATCTTTTGTTACTGCTGCAATTTTCGTTGTAATCCCAAGGAAAGAGTCTCTTACCTGCCACCATCCAAGAAACACAAGCCTGTCAGAACTAGCATTACTTGGGAAGACAGGTGTCAACGACTCCCTCCCCTTGTTATTGGTGTCAAAAATTATAACACAAACTACCACCATAACCAAGATCTAATATCATGTTTGAGCCATTTATATATGCTACTGTTTATATCTTTTAATTCTAGAAAAAATTGGACAGCATCTCCTTTGTAAATTGGATCAATTTTCAAAAGTCCAGTCTACTACCATCTCTTCCGAGACCCCCACTTGAGGATTAAGGCTCTTTAAATTTGAACGAACTTCAAAGTAAAACATTTGTGTTCAAAATTATGTATTTATCCAAAAGCATCAAAAAGTACTTTGTAATTGTGAAGTCACCACTATATACTTACCTTCATCAGAAGTGATTTCCTGCATACAAAGATACATGTCTTTAAGGTCATTTTGCTAGGTGGATGTTTTAAGTTGGACAGCATTTTTTTTACATACAAATTGTATTTCAAAATTTTCGGTCATTACCACTTCCTCGAAGATCTTTACCAGAGGCATAAGCATATTTATGCTAATGATAGTCATTCCCCATCCATACATTTATTATTACTTTTGCCAAGTTTCAAGAGCAAGCAAATATATATCTGTGATAAAAAAACCAATGCCTAAACTTGATTAACTCCAAGTCTAAAGGGTAATTTAGACCAATCAAGTCACCCCATTTCCGTATTGCAACTCTGAGTGCCGAACCCCAAACATAATCCGATACATATACTTTAGTGTCAACTTCCAGTAACGAAATGACTAATGTAGTTAGCAATCCAGGTAGATATCACGGCCAATGGATCCCCAACTCCGATCCATCAACTCAGGCAAACTCTCATCAGTGAATAGAAAATCCAAAAACTTCAAACTATGTTAAGTACAAAACCCGGAAATGGACACCACTACTTGCAGGTTTCAAATGTTTTTCTTTCCGACATACCTTCTAAGAACTTGTTACTTATCAAAAACCCAAAATATATTGAGTAGGTGCAATTGCGATCATGTCAAAATCGCTTAGTCACAGGTATGCAACAATATATCAGCACCAGTAAAGTGTCCATTATCAACTCAAGACACTGACTATGCAAAAGGATACTACCGCCAGGCAAATCTCTAGTATAAGATTAGGACTTCAGTGTTTAGTGGACGTTTTTCGAGAAACAATCCCAAATAAACCATCTAATATTATATGCAAGCACAGCACCAGGGTATGGCGAATCGGAACTATGTATGCAAAAATTTCAGCAGCATTTCCTTTGTTTATGCTCAGTCATTTCAAAAAAGACCAGTCAATGCCATCTCCCACGAGACCCTCACATGAGGTTGTATGCAACCGATAGTGACAATCATTTCCTAAGACAAAGAGTGTCTTTTATTTTATTTTAATCCAACCTTGTTGCATTCAGGTCAAATGATAAGACTTTTTCCTGCAAGTCAAAATGTGAGCAGCATGGGTAATTTGCTTCAGACAGCATCAGCAAAGTGTTGAGACAAAGTATGCAAAACCCCAAATACTGACTAGGTACATGGCACCTACTTGTAGAATACACATTTTTGAGGGATGCTCATTCAAATGCACATGTACTGAGTATACGGCACATAATAACCTGTATATATGTCTAAACCTGTCTATTTCATTGATTTTATTCAAGGCATGTACTCAAGCCCAGCTGCAACCAAAAAAAATACTCTAAGAAAATGTTTAGGCTTATGTACAAAGTTTAGAGTATGTCAAAAACCTCGAAAAACAATCAAAAGACTAAGCCATTACAATGTCAAAAAAGTGTACTGAGTAGGTGCAGCTGCACCTACCTGGATTGCGTAACTCTCCGATGCAACATATATAGAGTTGGTGATGAAGGTCAGAAGAACCCAAGATCACAAGTCTGCGAGATCGCCAAATAAAGCATATGTCTGTAACCAAAGCAACACCGTGACAATGGATGTAATCTTCAATTCTACATTTACAAATGATGCCATCTTTCAATAGCCAGGGAGTTGATGGAGCCCACACCTGAGAAGGGTTCATAAAGTGCACAATCTGCAAGAGCAAATAGAGCCAAAGAGCCATCATTTTTGCCACAGTATGTCCGCCACATTGCTAATTGATTGTGTTCATGCGTGGTATGTCCATGATCATGCGAGGACTGTCCATCATATGCAAGCACGGCACTAGGGTATGGCAAACGGGAAAAGACATACACACGCTATCATGTATATGTGTGTGTGTGTGTGTGTGTGTGTGTGTGTGTGTGTGTGTGTGTGTGTGTGTGTGTGTGTGTGTGTGTGTGTGTGTGTGTGTGTGTGTGTGTGTGTGTGTGTGTGTGTGTGTGTGTGTGTGTGTGTGTGTATTGGAGGAGGCATAGGGACGGGGGACTGCTCCAATCCCTGTGTGTGGATCCTGATAGAGCCGATCCTTGTGTGTGTATGTGAGTGTGTGCGTACACGATAGAGAAAGAGAGATGTAGATCCTGCGCACTTGTGTGTGTGTGTATGAGCCGAGGAAGATAAGTTGCTATCTGTGAGCACCAACCAACGAGGGCGCTGCAGTTATGCATGCTCGATTTTGTGTGTGTGTGTGTGTGTGTGTGTGTGTGTGTGTGTGTGTGTGTGTGTGTGTGTGTGTGTGTGTGTGTGTGTGTGTGTGTGTGTGTGTGTGTGTGTGTGTGTGTGTGTGTGTGTGTGTGTGTGTGTGTGTGTGTGTGTGTGTGTGTGTGTGTGTGTGTCGACCTACCACGTAAAGTGGTTATAGTTGTAATGCAGCTAAAAATGGTTAGAATTGTACTTCGATTGGGTAGGAGAGAGAGAAATGCATCTATAGCTTATGTGCCATGCAGGATACATTTATGTATATGTAACATGTCAGGGTATCCACCAAAATTCGGTACTTAATGCCCATGTGCAAGCGATGAAGGCATCCACATGTCCTTAATTAGAGGTGGGTTATGCATAGGTAATGGTACCATATTGAGTTCTAGTTACTACAATCATGAACAAAACTCTCACTCCCCCTGTCACAAGAAGAGGCAAGGATAGAAGGTGGTCTTTCCTGTGACTACCGAAATTAGGAGTTAAGAAAAGGTAGGCTTGTTTGCTAGCATGTAACAAGATAGGGTATCCACATGTTCACAGCTCCAGTTAAGCCAAAAGACACATCATCAAATAGCCCAAGTTGCGTAAAAAAATATATGTAAACCATTCAGTAAACCAAGCTATTATCCATAGTGCATGTGTGTGGGGAAAGAGAAGGGGCTCGAAAGCAGTTCCAAGAGGGATAATGCCCACTAATTCAGTAAATTATTGCTACTATTCGCTTTATCGATCGTGCATGTGTGTGGGAAGAGATAAGGGGCTCGAAAGCAATTCAAAGACAGATAGTGCCCATTAATTGTCATTGAGACCTATAAATCGAAATATCTGTTTATTAAGGGTGAAGAGGGAAGCACTAATACACGCCAACATACACATTATTATTAACTATGTAGTGACTGGAGTAGGGCCAAAATAGAGAATAGTCTCTATATCTAATAAGCAAGGGTGTGTGTGGGTGTGGTAGGGATTTAGTACCATGAACCATTACCTGTGGTCTTCTATAGAGACACAGGGAAACTTTTCTAGAGAATAGCAGCTCTAGGTTAGCACACCATAAAGGGAAGCTGTCAGCCAAGGGTTGGCCAAAAACTTGCCAGCTAGATAAGTGTGTGTGTGTGTGTGTGTGTGTGTGTGTGTGTGTGTGTGAGAGAGAGAGAGAGAGAGACTATAGTGCATTCTCTAGGGGATTTTCACGTGTGCAAAAATCCTACTCTTGTGCATAGTGACCCTTGGAGTCAGTGTGTGTGCATGACTTCTCTTTCAAGCACTCTCCCCCAATAGTGACCTCTCAGTGCTCTTTTATAGGTGCAGGTTGCTTAGTTTAGTATAAACTGATTAGGCTTAGGGCCCTAAATTGGAGAGACAAAATAGGCAGTTGGGTCCCGGATGGTTGACTGGTGCTTTGTTTTGGGAGAAATAAGAAAATGACATTCTTCTAGGTGGGCCTTTGTAACCATCACCTAGAGAGAGGTGAAATATACAAATGGGTTTTTACAAAGTTTCGCTTGGAAAACGGAAAATTAATTATGCTACGGATGTTTACTGAGGAGATGCATCGTGGATGAGATGTCGGAAAATTGCAGGCTTTACTGGTGCGTTGGTGTAGCGCGCTCGTCATTTTCGATGCTGACTGGGGCATGCCTTCGGCGTCATCCTTCGGTTTGTTGTCGCCATCGTGTGTTTTTGGTCTTTCTTCGTTTGTCAAAGCATCGATATCCATTCCTTTGCTTTTCTGCTTCTTGTGCATGTCATGTGGGTGCGTTATTGGTGTGTATGTGGCTGTGTGCATGCGCTTATACGTGTAGTGTATGTATGTGTGTGTACATGTATGTTCTTGTGTGTGTGTGTGTGTGTGTGTGTGTGTGTGTGTGTGTGTGTGTGTGTGTGTGTGTGTGTGTGTGTGTGTGTGTGTGTAGCTGTTTAAATCTTAACTAATAAGACATAATTGAATTTTTACATTCAAAAGACAGTTGGCCAAGGAATAATGAACAGATATGTACAAAAATAACTCAGTATTAGAATTATTTAGGTACAATGATTGTAGGAAAGAGATTCTCTTTCAGTAAGACCAATAGTAAAAGAACTTCCCCGTTCCTCAGTGAGTACTTCAATACAGTAAGGTTTGTTGCCAAAGAAAAGAAAACCCTCCAAGATAGGATAGAGTCCTTACTTGCATCCATCCAAACAAGACAACAATTCTATTAGCCTTGGATGTGTTTTACAGGTATCAATAGACCATATCAGTTGTTATACATGTCCATCTTACAGAATTTAATCACTTTAGACAAGCTAGGTCATCTATTAGAACTTGTATGTTAGAAATCTTTATTTATTTACTTCAAAAAATGAATGGTATAATCTCCTTTCTGAATGGTGAAGTCCACCAAAAAATTTAACAATATTGCAGTTTACTTGTAAGTCTAGAGCAAAAAAGCCCTTTTAGTTTATAGAGTTGATTTACTTGATGAATTCAATATGTAATTTTTTCTTTAATCTTTCACTAATGGCTGGCTCAAAAAGTAAAGGCCAAGCACTTCCAAACAAGTTAAAATATGCCATGCTGATTAGATCATTTACAGTGAGCTCTATATCAATTACTGCTTCTAGTACCTCGATTTTTTTGAGGAAAAACCACATCATACTCACTATCTCCATTCGGAAAGTTGTTACCAGTACCAAAAGGGTGGTATGCAAAACAGTACTACCAGCTTCAAGAGTAAGAATCCATCGACTTAATGAGGTACAACATTTACAGAACCATAGCTTGGTTACCATGTCAAAGCCTAGGATAGCTGTTATATACTTACCTTCAGAAGTACCAAATCCATGATCTCCTCATACCAGCTAATAGCATCCCTTAAAACAAAGAAGGGTAATGTCCAGCCATGTTTGTGCAAGATTTCAATCATTTTTTCCATACCTTGTAACTACCAAAGGTACTAAACGAATAGATCCCTTTTTTTTCCAAAACCAAACCAGCAGAAAGGCAAAATAACCAATTAAGCCCGTAACTGTAAGAACCTACAGAGGCGGCTAGAATAGAGCCAAGAAAACCCCATCCAAAACCATTTTATTGCCTCAGTTAATCAAACCACAGTCACCTTTTATTCATAAGAAGTTATTAGGGCCACACTATATAAGTGCCAAGGTATAGCTGCTATTGAGAACAGCCATGTAATCAAGCCGAACCAGCATCCTCACACAAACACACACACATATACACACACAAACACCCACCCACACACATATACACACATTGAGCCTGCATCGGTAAAGTCCTAAAGCGGCAAAAAAACCAATATAGCAATCTGTAGAGTTTACACCGTTCATTCAGGTGTTCTACCCATTAATACAGTCAACAAAAAGGCCCAAAATCAGTCGCTCTTTATGCACAAGCGGTCCCAAGGCCCACAAAAATGCCCAGGCGTAGCAGTTTTAAGCAAAACCAATTGTATATGACAACAGGCACCCGAACTTACCTACTGTGTTCACCTTGTTTAGCTCAAAATAGAAACAAACGAGAACTGTAAAACCCAGTACCTGAGATGAATTATGACCAGTATACTAGTGTGTGTGTGTGTGTGTGTGTGTGTGTGTGTGTGTGTGTGTGTGTGTGTGTGTGTGTGTGTGTGTGTGTGTGTGTGTGTGTGTGTGTGTGTGTGTGTGTGTGTGTGTGTGTGTGTGTGTGTGTGTGTGTGTGGTGAGAGAGAGAGAGCTGAAATTCTTATTTTATGCCAACACGGGACGAGCGAGAGAGAGAGAGAGAGAGAGAGAGAGAGAGAGAGAGAGAGAGAGATGATTTTTCTATTGATAATGGATGAGAGAGAGAGAGAGAGATTGAGAGAGCGCCAAGCAAGATGGTAGAGAGAGAGAGAGAGAGAGAGAGAGAGAGAATGGTGACCCTTCTATGAGTGCCAGGACAAGGAGGGGGGTGGCGGCAAGCTGAAGCAAAAAACAATTTATATTTATTTATTTATTTATTTATTTATTTATTTATTTATTTATTTTGTAATGCTCCCCCTCTTTGGGGTTAGTGCCCATGGCCAAGGCTCTCGAAAGCCTGCCATCATTAGCCCTCCCCTTCTTCTGGCTAGAGGCATTCATGCCTCTAGCTCTACTTTTGATTCTCTAGCAGTAGAGTTGGAGGGTTCTCCCTCCTCTATAATATGTACCATGAACTCTGGATCAAACCTTAAGAATTACCTTTTGAGCCTCCATCCATTGACTCTAGTCTTGTGAATTCGACCATCTACTCCATCAATTTGTCGCTACCATTGGTGTATCGCCTTTTGATGATGAATGGCCCTTCCCATCTGGACTGAAACTTCTTATCTTTCCTAGTGTTGAATCTGTTGTCATATCTCAATACTAACATGCCTTTCTTCAGACCCTTTTCCTTAAGCCCTTGATTGAATGTGAGTCGGCATCATTCTGCTTGCATCGTTTAGTAGTTGATTGCATCTTCCATGTCTAGCTGAAGCCTTTCTGGATCCAAGAAGTGGTTGTGGAGATAGGCAATTGGGTGTTGTAACTGGCTAGCCATGACTCACAAGCTGGCTATCTGCACGTCGATGGGTAGATTGTCCTCTTTTCCGATATACCATATGGAAAGGGGTGAAGCCTAGTGATGTTTGAAATGTCGTGTGCTAGGCCCAAAGAGCGTCCATGAGATGCTTATCCCAATCTCTTGTGTGGTTATTCACCTGCTTTGTGATGATCTTACAGATCATGCAGTTTACCTTTTCCACTAGACCATTGCACTAAGGATAGTATGGAGTTGACTGTCGGTGTGTGATGCCTAGCTTTTTCATCAGGGTTCTCCCACCAAGTCGCCTCTGAAACTTGGCTCTCTATTAGATATTATCTCTAGAGGTGTACCAAAGCGGCAATAGATGTGCTTAAATATGAAATTCTCCACTTCTTGGATTGTAATGTGTGTGGTGGCTGCTGCTTCCGCCCATCGGGTCATGTAGTCTACACCAACTAGAATGTACAGTTTATCGGACTGGTTCCTTGGTAAAGTACCAATTGCATCTATCCCCCACTTCTCAAACGGGCCATATGAGATAATAGGATTCTGTGGCTCATAGGTTAGTGTTCAATCACTGGATACTTGACAAGCTCTACGTGTTCTGCACCAATGATGCACATCCCAGTTTAGACTAGGCCAAGAGAATCCCGCATGTAGAATCTTCCTACTAGTAATATCTAGAGCAAAGTGGACGCCGCAAACACCATCATGGAAACTTGAGATTACCTCCATGATTTCACTGGAGATTGGCCCTCGCCTGAGAATCTTGTCTTTGCCCTTTCACTACAAGGTGTTGTTTATAAGGCGGTATCTTGTTGCCTTTTGGACAAGCTATTGTTTTTGGCCCTTGGTATACTCTTCAGGACATTCTCCTATATCTAAGAAGCTGATGATATCAGGCATAGCATCAGCACCCTGGAAGAGGGGCAGCTTCAGTTTGATGGCTCCTATGGAAACATCTTGTATTCTTTCCTTGGCTAGAGCATCTGCTTCTTGATCTTTTTCCCTAGGGATATGAAATAACCGCACCGCTTCAAAATTTATTAAAATATCCTAAACTTGGCGTAATTGGCCAAGCAAAACCTAATTTTTACAAATCTAAGTGCCATTTATCTGCTTTAGTAAGAGCATGGCATCGCGAAACACATTTAGGTGTTGAACCCCTTGCAAAACACATTGTTCTAATCCAAAAATTAGGGCCTCGTACTCTGCTTTGTTGTTGGAGTGGGAGTGTAGTAGTTGCCCAATAGAGAAGACCTTTTCCTTTTTCTCATTGAAAATGACGATGCCAGCTGCAGCCTAGTCCACTGTCCTTTTGTAAGCTCCATCAAAGAAAAGAGAGTGAGCTCCTTCTAGATTACAAACTTCCACCATTGGTGTCACTCCTTTGCCTTTTGTGCTGACCTTTAGCTTCTTCTCATAGTGATGATGAGAAAGAATACCTGCTAGACCAGCTCTGGTGGAGTTCTCCACTTGCATGGTGTAATCAAACTCCTGTAATCTACCAAGCCACTTAAATATTCTAGATGAGACATCCATGTGTTGCATTACATACGGAAAGACTTCTTCCATTCTTGAAATTACAAAGGGTCTAGGCAATAGATAAGAGAGGAACTTTGTAGTGGCAAACATCAATGCAGGCACCATGTGCTCTACCGTGGTGAATCCTTTCCCCAATGGGGTCATGACACAACTAGAGAAGTAGATAGGACACATGAAAGAGGTTTGGGGGTCCTTCTGCATTAGTATGACCCCAAGTGTATCACTTCCTACACTGGGGTTAACATAAAATGGCTCGTCCCATCTAGGGGGTGCAATTGTGGGAAGTGAAGCCAGGATCTATTTCACTTCACTAAATTGTTGCTCATTTTCTTCACTCCATAGGAAGACATCTCTATGGGTGACTTGTAAAGGGAGAACCACTTGAGAGAGCAAGTGAATGAACCTGCTCAAATACCTTACCTTTTGAAGGAAAGAGACCAATTGCTTAGTTGTTGTGGGTGATGACAAAGATACTAAAGCTTGAAGCCTCAATTCCTTTGGCTGAAATTACATGGCCAAGAAGAGTGATGTTGCTTTCACCAATGTGACACTTATCTACATTAAGCTGGACACCCAAGGCCTGTAGCCTAGCCAGGTCATCATAGACCTTGTTCAAATGGAGGGATCAAGATCTGTAGATGCAAAAATCATCTATGAAAATGCGTATTGACTTACCAAAGCATGGCTAGAAGACAAAAGTTACATAGCATTGGAATGTGGCCGGAGCATTGGTGAGGCCAAAAGGCATCACTCTGTAAGAAAAACATCCCCATGGTGTTATGAAGGTTCTTTTTTTTGTCTTCTTCTACAATGCTAATCTAGAAGTAGCATGAGTAGCCATCACATACTGTGTAGCGCTCATGACTTGCCACCTCATTGAGAATCTCGTCTTGGAATGGGAGGGGAAAATGATCCCTCTTTGTTGCTGTATTGAGAGGTTTGTAGTCTACACAAACCCTCCACTTATCATTTTTCTTTGGCGTGACCACCACTAGAGAGACCCACTCTGAGTCTTTGACAGGGTAAATGAAACCTGCCTGTAGCAAATTCCTTACCTCTTTGAGAAATGCCTCTTGCTGAATTACCCCAAGCCTTTTGATCTTTTGCACTACAGATTTACTTCCTTCCTTGAGTCTTATGCGGTGTTGCACCACTGTCATGCCTGTGATCTTGTCATAACCATCAATGAAAAGTGTGGTGAAGCTACCCAGCATAGAGATGTACTCTTGTCTCTCTTCACTAGCTAACTCTAGAGAGCATCCGATGTAACTTACTTGTATCCACCAAGGGTTGCATGCCTGATGGTCCCTCTTGGTTCTCTGATGGTGCTTCATACTATGTCAATCTCTTTGGATCTCTAAGGATGACTCACATCACTTCAATGCTATTGTTGCTCTCTTCAGTTGTTGTCGTCTCTTCTCTCGAGGTGGTCGCAGAGTCACTAGTGAATTCATCATCCGATGCCTCCAAGATCATGTTTGTTGTTTACCAGTCTTCATGTCATAGAATATGGGCTTTCCCTTAGCATCCTGCATCTGGATCATTCAGGTACTCTAGTCCTACTTAGCCTCCATAGCCATGAGCCATAGCCTTTCGTGAATGATAGGGTAGCCCTCCCCTTTGTGAGGCATGAGAAAAATGTCTACCTCCACTTTCATGATGAATGCCTTCACCTTGACTGCATGTACAATGCCTACGCACTTCACTTTGATGTTATTTGCCATTTTAGCTCGGCAAGGTGTCAGCCTACTTACCTCTAGGCCTAGATGGTGCATCATTTTTTCACTCATGATGCATATTTGTGTGCCACCATTTATGTAAATGTTTGAGATGCAATGTCCCTTTATGTGGGCATCCATGATAGGTAGGACGTCATTTAGATTCCTCCTAGAGATAGCCCCAGTTGTCCTTGGTCTTGACTTTCTAGTACTTACCATCTTCATCCATTGTCTCCTCATCCTTGGTGCAAGATGGAGTAATTGGCGTCAGGTTATTTTCGGACCCTGCATCAAAACATCTTGAACTCGCCCAGAGAAAAATCCACGATGTCGATTTTTCCACCGAGGCTTAGACACATGCTTGCTAAACTCTCCTTTTCCTTTCATCTTTTCCTCCCTTTGAGAGGACTCTTCGTGCCTGCCACGCTTCACTTCCATGGCATCTACTTTTTCTACCTTTCCTTTTCCTTTGTCCACCTTTGCCTTTCCTTTAGCTTCAAGACTGGTGACACTTACTACTTGGTTTCCAGCAGGTGGTGGAGGTAGCGGTGGAATGAGAGGTTGAGGTGGTGGTGGTGGTTGTAGGTGCAATCAAAGGATTTGGACCGATGGAATTGGCTCTGGTTGCTTGGGCGGTGGTGGCCTCACGCTTGGTGGAGAAATTTTATTCTACCTTACTCCCCTATTGAAGTTCTACCTTCTTGGATGAGGACAGTAGTACATTTTGTGGCCGTCCTCTCCACAGTTGTAACAATGGTAGTCCTAATCCTGTCTTCGCTGGCCTCTTGCTTAATCTGGACCTCTAGTAGGTGCATGCACTTGTTGCACCAAATGTATTGAGAGATTTTCTAACCGGTTGGTGATTCGGTTGAGCAGATTTTGTTGATCTTCAGTCGGTTCCTATGAATGATTCCTCTGGACGGCTATTGGAGTTGCGGCTAGGTGTGGTTGGGCCCTACCCGGTTCATCTTCCTCAATAGTCCTAGCTTGTAGACGCAATTTCTTATCTTTAAGGTGGGCTACTTCAATTGCTACCTCATACATAGCAAGAACCTTCCCTTCACCTTCTCTTTAAGAATTGGCCATAAACCAGCCATAAACCGGTCTTTCTTTAGGAAAATCGGTGCCCCTTTACCCTCCCTCAGCGATGCAACCCATTGTCCCCATAGATCCATGAACTTTGATTTGTATGTTGCATATTCAACCATACTTCCTTGCTTCAACTCCATAGGCAATTGCCACAATTTATCCGATGTGGTGTCTTCTCCAAAGCACCTTAGAAATGCTACTCTTGGGAGGTTCCACCTCTCCTTGGTGCAAACCACCAAGGCTTTGTACCATGATCTTGGTTCCACTTTCATTAACAGTGGAAAAATATGCAGACGCGAAGCATTGTCATCCCTTCCGAAGACAACGCATGCTATTTCAAGATTATCTAGTTAATCCGAAGCATCTTCCCCCACCTTACGCGTGAAGGTTGGGAAGGAAATGTTTGCCATTGCAAAACACAATTTTTTCAATCTTTTTTTCTTTTTTCTTTTACTTTTTCTTTTTCTACACAAGTAGCTTAGCGGCTTATAGCGGCTTTTTACAAGGTTGGGTGGATAGATCAAAACAGGATGAAAATTGAAACAATAAAGGAGTGATGGTAATCCAACACGAGGAGGATGATGGAATTTGGGGAGCTAAGGATCTCTCCTAGCACCACAGCACCAAACAAAAACACAATCTTCTGCTGATAAAAGATCTTCCTATCTACATATACATGTACGTGCATGTGTTGCAAAAATCTGAACAAAAAAGCGGTTGGTCCATTATCCATGATGCACAGAGTGTAGAGTACTCACTTACATGCCAGTGTTGACAAGTGGCACATCCACAAGAGGTCATCGTCCTTCATAGGCTCCACCTTACCTTCATTGCTCAGTATGTATGGAGTGATGGCAACGTGTTTGACCACTCCTAGCCTTTTAGCTAGCAAAAGTTGCAAGTAGTTACCGTAATCGGCTTGTTGCATGAATTTCCACACCATTTAATTGTACCTCATTTTCGGCCCACTGGGTTTCACTTGTGGTAGACAGTTTCTTCAGGATGAGTTGTATGGGGAGAGGAGGAAGGCCCTCTACCCGCCTTCCAAAATAGCAAGGACAGTAGCCAAACCACTCCTCTCTAGGGCAGGGGAACCTCCTTATCAACTCTGCTTCGGGGTTGTCAAAGTGAGCTAGCAATACTCACATGCGTGTCGCAAATCGATAGGCGATCTTTCGCCACTTTACTTTGGATGACCTCCTTTCTGGCAGCCTAGACACGATTCTACATTCCAGAGCCGAACTCAAAGCACTCGTGTGGCCAAGTGTTTCTTCTTCCTTGGGGGTCATGTGATTTAGGATTAGCCTAGCCCTCCTTTTCCCTTGGCACGAGAAGCCCCTTTGGGCCACTTAGGAGCAGAGGCTACACCTCTATTTTCAGATTCCTTGGGGAAGAGAGTCTTTACTAACCTCTTTCATTCCTTAATATGGATGATTTCTTCACGGTGAAGTCAATGTAGAGGATTGTTAGTAGCAAGCTAACTCGGATACCGTTTTTCGGAGCTCTCACTGTAAAAACACTTATTATTTTGATAAATCGAGAATATTGTAACTCCTATTTTCTGGATAAACCTTGTAATTGATGAGCCACGGCTACAAGCTTCCAGATTGTATCAACGTGTCATTACCCATCTTTAGTTAGAGCTCCCAAAAATATATTAGTTTTAACCACCAAAAACCTTGGCTAAGGTATAAACTTTTGTAAGTTAATTTTGACTTTGGATAATAAAATACACAGGGTGAGATAATGGTGCTCACTTCTCTCCTTCTCGTGGTTCCTACTCCCTCCTTGGTTGTCACATTGCAATCGTGTTTGTTGCATTGCAACTGCAGGTAAGAGCTCTACACATTGACGTAAGCAGTTCACAATATTTCATAGCTTTTGGTGTTGCCAACCCGCGGCCTAATCTCATCATAAGTAGGAATTTACACTTCAAAATCAAAAACTAAGCATAGGCGGGGTATTGGGGTATCATTGCTAAGCATTTAGGTGCATTCTGGGTCGAAAACGACTAGGTCAAAAATCCACTGTTGTTAATAATCGTGATTTTTTCACTTGACCTAAAGTGGGATTTGATACCATAAGCATGAGTGCTTAAGTCTTATAAACATGTCCTAGAAGTTTCGTTACGTTTGGATGTCATCTGATGCTGCAAAGGATGTGATTTGTTTGTTGATGAGCGATTGGCTTTTGGTGATTTCAGTCACTTGAGTGTAGATTGAGTGAGATGTGAGTTGTTGTGTTTTTCGAGAGATTGAAAACCTCTTGTAGCCTCTATGCACTAGTCGATTCAGCTTCGTCCCATGGATTGACAATTTAATCGTGGTTCTCGCTAAATCTGCAATAAGATAGAAGTGAGGCTAGACACCCGTCCCACATTTGGCACCACTACCAGGGATCAAAGAGACCTAAACTAGGGAAAAACACAAGCGTCTTGTGAAGTTATCCTTTAACTTCCTCTAGGATCTCCTAGAGTAAAAACCTTCTTTTTAGAAACCGCATAGCTTAAGATTGTCGTCTTTTGCTGTGTAGAGGTAGTTTGGAGGTAAGTTGTACTTGCCGAGTGCCTTTAGGATTTTAGGATTGTAGAACTAGATTAGGATTTTGAGTAGGATTGAAACAAAACAAGTCTTAAGATCAATGCTCAGAAAACCATAAAAAACAAGAAAACGAGTGTTTGTGCATACTTCTCTCAACCCCATTGCATGAGACCCTAGGAGTAGGGTAAGTAGGATCTAAGGTGGATTTCAGAACATTGCTCTTTCCAAAAGAATCATTGTGAGTTGTTATTTGAAGTTGCAAAATTTCAGGTCTACGGCTAGAAATAGCATGAAAAGACTCCAAATTTAAGAGTTTGTAAAAACTCAGATTATTTACTTTTTCTTGACATTTTAGGCCAAATTAAGTTTTGACTTGATTCATAGGCTTAAAATAGCTCCTGAAAAGACTGTCCATTGAAAAAGTGCAAAAAAATTTTCATTTTGGACGTAAAGTAAATAATCACGATTATTTACTTTCATATCAAAATTGACCAAGGTTGATACCAATGACTCATTGCATGTGTACAAACAACTTTTGTAAAGGCACGTAGGATTTGGATCACAAAACTGGCAAAAAACTGAGTAAAAACTAAATTTTGTACTGACTTTTGGAAACTTGAGTATAAATTGGGAAAAAAATGTCCAAACTCAATGAAATTTGATTCATAGGCTTATATTGATGTGATAAGACATGTGTACATGCTCCCTTCACCAAAAAGATGCAAAAAAATACCATTTGTAAATAATTGTGATTATTTACATCTGCCCTATTTTTCAACTTTTTTTACCAAGTTAGCATACCACTAGTTTTTACATGTTGTAATACGCCCACAAACCAAATTTGGTAAGATTTGGATCTTTGGATTGAAAATTGTTACCAAATTTGCAAAGTCAGTCTGCGTCTGCGGACAGAAAACTCATGACCATTTGACCAAAAATTGTCCAAACTTTATGAAACATGGCTAGGGACCTTAAGTTGAGGTGCTTAACAGATCTGTATCAAGATTGGGACAAAAACTTACAAAAATTTAGCTGGAGTAAATAATCGTGATTATTTATATCTGCTTCAAAAATTGACAATCTTGCATATTTGAGTATACCACAAGGTCAAGCATATCAAGTAGACCACACAAATCAATTTTGGTAAAATTTGGATCACAAAAGTGAGACTTGAGCCAGATTCTTGAAAACCAAGTCTGCGGACACGAAACCGTTGATAAACTTGAACAGAATTTTTCCACACTTTTTGAAACTTGTCCAAGGACCTTAACAGGTTGTATACTTGGCAAACCAAGCCAAAAAGTGCAAAAAACAAACAAAAGTAAAGAATCACGATTATTTACTTTGCTACACAGAGACATCAATTTTGACTTTTAAACTTGTACAGTGTTAGACCAACATAATACAAGGCCACCGAGCAATTTTGGGTTCAATCGGATCTAAATTAGTACATGTTTACTCAGTTTCCAGGTTGCAGATTAATCCTTTGATTTTTTACCAAAGTCGAATATGAAAGTCAATTGCTGACTCCCATAGCTCAATTTGAAATGATACACACATACTAATCACTATAGTTAGCAAAAATTACACAGTTTTTGTGAAAGGATAGCTAACTTGATCAAAATTGATACAAGAATCAGGTTGCAGACAAGGAATCAGCAGCTTGAAAGAAGTTGCAATCAAGTCAAGTTTTCTGGAAGAAATTGACAACAAGTCAATCCGACGGCAAGTACTCTATCCAGGGCTTCACAAGTCTTTATGAACCTTAGATCTGGTCATGTACTAGGAAACCAAGGTATACTTGGAGAAACCTCCAGTAGAGTATCCACCGAAGAAAGCGTGAATCAAGGCAATTCCTTGCACACTATCCCTGAAGAAGTCTCAGACACTTTTTCAGATTCATTATCTAAATTGTCTTCTTACTCGATTCACTCAAAAACCGGAATGACAGTGCGCTATAAGCATATACTCTCATTTTGTAAGAATAATCGCCATGGAGCTCAGATTTACGTGGATCCTAAGGAAGAGTATCCTATTCGCATTGATGACCATGGTATTGAGTTCGAAGAAGAGATCAGGGCAAACAAACAAGGAAAAATGTACATGGATAGAAACGAAACTCAGTATTTACAAGTTGAAAACCTTGATGTGATAGACAAATGGGGGTTAGAAGTAAACACCATAATTCTAGATATGGCAGCTAAAGAAGGACCACCAACCTTAGAATTTGAGGGATACAATCAAGTTAATTTGAAGCTTTTGAAATGGCTTAGCATGGACAATCCTAGGATCGGAGTCTATTGTTGGGAGGACAGAAATGTAAAAGATCTTCTGTGGACTTCACATGCCAAATCAGGACAGCTAACACCCATGAAGATCATCTATATCTTCAAGATCAAGGATAAGGGATCAGAAAATCTACCAACCTACATTTTTAGGGGTTGTCATAACAACAACTTTGTTATGATAACTCCTGAGCAGGTGGAACAAACCAAATACCAAGGGTATTCCATAAGGGATTGGATATTGGTCCAAGGACCAAAAACTATTCCAAGAGATGAACACAATGAGAAATCTTCTAAGAGTAATGTTAAGTAACCAAAACCACCTCATCACAAAGAAAATCGGGTCACTAAAGCCAGTCCAAGGCTACATGAGTCCCTATTTCTAATAGACTGGTTTGAAGGACTCAAAACAGGACCAACTGCCAGGAGACCGGGAGTTGAACCAAATAGACATGTCAGACCAGCTGATTTTCAAAAATGAGTCAAAAAATACAGTGGATCAAGGGATCCATACGACCACTTAGCAAGCTTTAAGGAAGTGCTAAGAGCAAAATGTATATTCGATTTCCGTACCCAATTCGAGGGGTTTGGAATGACATTAGAAGGAAAAGCATTGACATGGTTCCAAAACATTCCACCAAGGTCAATCATGAACTTGAACACCTGAGCTCAAGGATTTGTAGCTGCTTGTTCCAAAACGGGGATCAAACACAATACCGTGGCTAAATTCTACAACTTTAAACAGAAACAAGGTGAGTTTGTTAGGGATTGTACAACTCAAATGAAGCAATACATTGCAAGATGCCCAGAGCTAGAGATACCTGCTGAAGAACGATTGGTATCATTGTTTCTAGAGGGACTGCTAAAAAACAACTTCATGCTATACTGTATAGCAAGAAGCATACAACCCTATAAGAGTGTGTGTCAGATGCTATTGACTTAGGAGATAATTGTGATATTTTCAATGCCGAGGATGTCCCTAAGGATAACCAAAGTGAGAAAACAGCATCCACCAAACCAGCACAAGTAGAAACATCTGCTGCAGCACCGATTTCAGCCATAGAAGACATGCTCAAAAGGATGAATGGCATGATGAACAACATGCAAAAAGCACCTATGAGGAGACCAGGACAAGGGATACCTAAACAGGGATAATCAATTAGGCCACAAACATGGTGTGCAATCGAGGGTAAATGGACCAACCATGAGACCAATGAGTGCTATTTCCGACCAAAGTATGATAGGAATGTTCAATACATTCCTATGAGGCCACAAGGACAACCCATGTACAAATATCAACCTAATATGGCCCTAGCTCAAGGACCACCGATGGGTATGGAAAGACTTCAACCCGTGTTGGGTTAACAACCTCTGTATCCAGGACATAATGTAGTGCCTGTAAAGTACATGCATCTAGAGGGAGTCATAGATGAACAAGCACTAGTTCCTGCTACACCTTATGTTGAGCCTAGTCCATCTACGGTAATGGTAGAAGGAGATTGGTACCATTCACACCCACTACCAATGGAAGAACCTATAACTTATGCTCCACCAGAGCTTTAACCAATGTACTATGTAGATAATCAAGGTGTTAGACCTCCTATGATAAGACACATGATTAAGCCAAGAACTAGAAACTGTCATAATTGTGGTGCAGATGATCATTGGAAAAAGAATGCCCAGAGCCTGACAAAAACCTCAAGCCAGTTGAAGCTTATTACATACAATGTTGCAAAAAGGGAGGACACTTCCCAGAAAATTTTCCTAAAAATCCTTTAAGTAAGGGTAAAACAATAGTGAACGTAGTCCAAGTGATACCTAGTAGCTCATCTAAGAGTGAATCGATTGTTCCAATCAAGGTAATCACTAGAGATCAGGCTAAGAAAAAGAAACATAACTCCTCTGATGATTCAGAGAATACAAAAATTTCCTCTCAAAAGACCAAAAGAATCAGAAGCAAAAGGTATGAGATGAGAAAACAAAAACAAAAGGTTGAAATCAAGAAGAAAGAAAAAAAGCTAATCTAGGAAAAGGTGAAAGAAACTGGAAGCGAAGTCAAAGAAACCACTGTGAAATATCGGGAGGATCAATTTTGGTTGATAAAATTTTTGAGTCTATTAATGCAGCCTTGGAAGCGCACCAAGCAGGACTTAAAGCAGGCCAAAACATGAAAAACAAATGGAAAAACAATCCTTCTCCAGACATGGAAGCAGCTAAGCTTGAAGCTTATCAAAATTTGGTAAGAATCACACAAGAAATGCTGAAAAAACAAAAACCCAAGCTTGAAAGTATGACAAAACCTGAGGAGCTTGTGGTAAGAGCCAATAAAGAAAAATCCAAAGTGGTGGTTAAACCCCACCATAAAACAAAAGATCCAGAACTTATAGTTCCGGACAGAGAAGATGCCTTCGACGGAATTACATTCATAGAGGAAGAATGGCCCCAGGACACTTATGGAAAAAAGTTAGAGAAATCAATGATGGGAGCCTAACTCTAAAATCAGCTCCTATAGAGGAAGTTTGGTTAGACAATATACCTCCTAAAATGGACATGGATGTACAATCCTTGTATGGGGATTGCGGATCTAAAGCTTCAAGTACGTCTAAACCATTGACCTTGAAAACATTACCCTCTTACTTGGGATAACGAAGATGAATCCATAGTGTGTAAGACCACTCAACTAAAAAGAGAGGAACATACCCTAGAAGTACACAACATTCATTCAATCATGTCTACACCCATCCAATGCACTCTTCTTTTGGGAGAATTATTAAAACTTAAACCATATTTATGGAATGATCTACAGAAAACTAGGGGCTAATCGTAAAAAATTTGGGCAAATTGAAACACAAAATGGACAACAAAGAGATTCAATATGTTCCAATGAACAAAGTTGGAGAATACTATGAAGGGAAAGAAGGAAACACAACCCTTCCAGTGAAATATAATGACATACAAACCATGGCAATACTTGATAGTGGGGCAGGCATAGCCATAGCCACAAAAGTAATATGGGAATCCTGGGCACAACCAGCCATTAGACAAACTCGAATGAAATTGCAATTGGCTGATGGACACATTAAAAGACCCTTAGGACTGCTTGAAAAAGTGATAGTTAATTCCTGTGGGATTTAATATCAATACACTTTTGCCATAATAGACTTTGCGAAGAAACTCAATTACAAAATCATAATGGAAGACCTTTCATGCAATAGGTACAGCTCATCCAAGATTGGGAAAACAATTATCTGTACTTGAAGCAAGTGGGATCATTAACAAGGGTTAATCTAAAAGATCACACTTATAGAGATGTCATGAAGACGCCCATACAAGAGTTTGATTCAGTCTCCTCGGCTGAAACTAAGCTTCCATCTTGGTTGAACAAAGACACTCCTATTTGGATGTACGGAGCTTCAAAAAATGGGAGCTTAAAACGAGAAGAATGTATCTTAGAAAGGGATTGCATAGACGAAGCATATGTACCTGAACCCTTTCCCGAGCATTTGTTTGAGCCATTTGAATGGACTTAAATTTTAGCGACAATGGATGTATGTGTGAATACGTCTATGCCTACTCAATTTTTCAATGAGGACGGCTACGACATAATTCCCATACAAATGATTTCAACCCTCCACATTGAAGATGAAATTCACGAAACCAAGGACTTGATGAAAGCTCAACAAGTATTTTTAGACCTCTACTATGATGCAACAGATGAGTTAGAAGAACATTCAGCTACCTCAGATGATTTGGTATCGAAAAAAGAATATGTGAGATCTAAGCTTCTCATGAAAGGAGGGGAGGAAAAAAAAATTGACTTTTCTAACCAGAAATCAAGAAGACAAAAATGGTATAGACAAAAAAGAGACACTAGAAATTTGAAAGCTAGACCTATGCCATTAGTCTGCAGTAGAACACAGTTCTTGATGCAGATATATGCACATGATTGTGTCAAGGACAAAATCACTGACAGATATCCTTCAAATGAAAATCCAAAAATGTCAAAAACATCGAGAAAAACGAGAAAGGAAATTCAAGCTAACCCAAAAAAACAAAACAAAGAGTCAACCATGACACGAGTTGAGCGGAAAAAGAAGTATTAAGAGTTGAAAAAATCTCTAAAGGAGATAAATACGACTGAAATGGAAACCAGAGAAGAGGATGGTAAAAATTTAATGAGTGTTCCATCCCATTACAAGAAATATACTCTCCAAGATCGGAAAATCATAGTCGAACAACATGTTAGAGAACTGCAAAAACAGGGCGAGTCCTACAAAGGGCCTGAAAATGCAAAAAAGATAGATCTGGATTAACCAGGAGAAGAGCCTAGGCCAGACTACATTGCTTGGTTACTGAAAGAATACCGAGATATCTTTGCTTGGTCTTACAAGGATCTCAAGGGTGTTGATCCAGAAACCTGTCTACATACAATACCCATGAGAGATGATGCGAAACCAAGTAGACAAAGGCCATACACATATAATGAAACATTTGCCAAGAAGATCAAAGAAGAGATTTAAAAGCTAAAGGAAGCCAAATTCATTTATGAAATTGAACACAGCAATTGGGTGTCTCCAATTGTGGTAGTACCCAAGAAAAATGGAAAATTACAAGTGTGTGTCAATCTCAAAAAAGTGAATGCAGCTACCATTAGAGACAACTTTCCTCTTTCAAACATTGAGCATGCCTTAGAACAAGTTGCAGGTAAAGAATCTTACAGACTCTTAGATGGCTTTCGGGATACAATCAACTTTCGGTTGACACAAAAGATCAGCATAAGATTGCTTTTGCAATGGAATGGGGTATTTTTGCCTATCAGGTTATGCCTTTTGGGTTGACTAATACTCCTGCCACTTTTCAAAGATTGATGAGCCATGATTTTAAAGAATATCTAAGAAAATTCTTGGAAGCTTATGGATGACTGACTCTCTATGCATACATTCATCAATCCAGGCTTATCATTTTGAACACCTCAAAAAGGTGTTCAAAAAATGTAGACTTTATAGGATTTGCTTAAATCCTGAAAAGTGTACATTCATGGGTAGACAAGGAAAAATTCTTGGACATATAGTGTCTAAAAATGGCATAGCTACTGATATGGATCAAATTCATGTCATTGTTGATTTGTCTAGACCAACAACAGTCAAGGGGGTTCAAGCCTTCATGGGACATTTTGGATATTACATACGGTTCACTTACATGTACGCTATAATTGCAAAACCCATGTATAGCTTAATTACACACTTTCAATGGACTGATGAGTGTGAAGAATTCTTCATGAAGCTTAAGCAAGCTCTCAGTTCGGCTCCAATATTGAAAGCACCAGATTGGAATAAGATATTTCACATATATGTAGATGCTTCCAATTTTTCCATCGGTTGTATACTAGCTCAACCAGGAGACGGGAAATTTGATTTTCCTATTTCTTATGCTAGCCGATAGTTGAGCATGGCAAAAAAGAATTACACCACCACTAAAAGGGAAGGATTAGAATGATCTATGCCGTAGAAAAGTATAGACATTACCTACTAGCAAACAAATTTGTGTTCTTTGTGGACCACCAAGCTTTATTGTACTTGGTCAACAAGCCATGCAGCACAGGAAGAATAGTGAGATGGTTCATCATTCTTATGGAATTTGATTTCACTGTGGTTGTAAAAAAGGGCACTACACATCAAAGAGCAGGTCATTTGTCAAGGATTGTTTCAGGAGAATCACCTAAAGGGGTAGACCATGATCTACTAGATGCCTATCTATTCTTCGTGGAAATGATACCTCGATGGTTAGAAAAAATGGTATCATTGAAGACAATCACTCAAGTGTCTTCAAAAATACCACTTCCTATTACCATCGGATTAATTGAGCAATTAGCTATGTATCAATTACTATCTGGTAGGCTATACAAAAGAAATCGAGATGGAATATTTCTGTTATGCATTAACTCTGAAGAGAAAACCCAATACCTAAGTCAAGCACATACTACCATAGTAGGACTTCACTTTGCAAAAGATCAAACTATGCGACGAATCTTAAGACTTGGAGTATTTTGGGCAACTATGAGGAGTGATGTTCGCTCTTTTGTAAACAATTCTCCTCAATATCAAAAACAAGCACCCATACCTCATGTAACTTTGTTCCAAATGTTGCTTGTTCCTAAGTGGAGTAACTATCTAGTTACTTACTTATCAAGTCGAACATTTCCTGAGGATATGAGTGCTACAAACGAGAACGTGATGGCCTTGCAAAATAGTCATAATACCAGAATACATACCGTAAAAACGATAAATCGACATACCTCAATCGTCACATATGCACATGATCGATCTCAACACAAACATAGAGAGATAGAAAGCAAGATAGAGCGAGGGAAAACGTGTCAGCACACCTCCTAAAGCAGAGTTCTATGCTGGCACGACAAGAGAGAGGAGAGGAGAAGGGAGAAGAATAGACATGAGCACTGAGTGCAATCTCCCTCCGTGCAAGAGTGAGCATTTCCCTCTTGCACGTATTTATTTATAGATTTCTTGAATGCCCAAAAATGAGTACAAACTGGCCGGCCGGTCATAAATGGCCAAATCTCATAAAGAGCACTTGAATAATCAAATGTGCATAAAATATAATATCCTTTTTCAATAGCCTAGCTCGGTTAAGCCTTTTCCATCTGTCAGCTGCAGTAAATAGTAAGATATCAATTCCATAACATACCTCTCCGTTGAAAAGCAGTTGTCCTCAGTTGCAAAGATAAGAATCTGCAAACAATACTTGTCAAAAATAGTGATTAGAAATTTGTGTCAAAAAAAATAGCATGTAATAAACAAAGTGAAACTAAACAACATTGCATATGCCTGCCGTCATCTACATACTACCTATTCTAGTGTCCCATACCACTAGAATAAGCAGTATATGTCATACCCTGATGAATCAGGATATCACTGGTCACACTCATCATTGTATAAATCAATTCTCATCAATCTCAAGTTCACTTTCATAAATACTGTCGTGGCAGAAAATCATCATATACCAATTCCAAATCCAAATTCAAAATATCTTTCATTACTAACAAATTAGTATTTAACGGAAAGCACCTCGGATCATGTGAGTAGCTGCATATCTCAATGTGAAATGATCGCAATAGCAATTTCATTTAATACAAGTATTGACACAATGTTAAACAATGCAGTTAATTAAAAAGAGCCATATTGTCTGTCAAAAAATATATGGTAATCAAGCTGATAAGTAAGCCATGTGCGTTGAATTTATGTAACCGTGTTGTTCTTTGTGAAATGGTATATGTGTAGGACTTTGAAAATCATAGAATTTTGAGAGAGTGCTATTAGTGTATGATTGCTTGTGTTTACGAGAAGATTTTTCAAAACCAAAAAATGAAAATGCGGAGAGAACTTACTTGTGTGCTTTCCATAAATCATTAGACTTTGGATGATGTACTGCATCTGAAAATATGTACCAGTTTGTGTGTGGGGAGAGAGGTACAAGTAGGAGACAACTGTAACTAGCAAACTGACACCAAAGTATAGTTAACAAATTCAAAATGTGTTAACTTGGTGTTAATATAGCTCTACAGTTTTAAGTTTCATAGCTCAAATCCACTAGAGTCACAAACAGACATAAAATATAGGAACCAGATCGGATTTGATTGTATAACGCAATTTTTAAGAGACAAAATTACATTGATTACTTACAATCATTTATTATGATTAGCCTTGGATCGATTAGAAAGTTAGATGGAAGTAATAAATTGTTGATTGTTTTTGTTTGAATAAATGTAGAAGTCCTCTTGATATTGTAAATTGTGGTAAAGGGCATGGACTAGTGTAAAGTCATGATATCACAAGCATACATCTTGTATATCATGTAAAAGCTAGGCTACAAATAGCAGATTGATCGAACAAATTAAAAAAAAACAATGCCAAAATTCATTGGATCTGAGCTTCTCTTTCCTAGAAGCCTCTATTTATGACAGGCATTTCGAGTTAGACATTCAATTATGTAAAAGAATCTATGTTTTCTGTGCAAAATCATATACTTAAGCTTCGCGTTTAAACTTGTAGTAGGTACAAATTTCCTAAACTAATCTAAACAATGCCTAAAAAGTTAGATAGTGCAGACCACACAAGATACAGTCCTGTCAGTCAAAATTAGGGTGAAATAAATGTATAATTTTCTTGAATAGAAGAAGAAGGATCCGTCAAGTAGGGATGCTGGTGTGCGCATTAACGAGACACTCATACAATATGTGTGTGTGTGTGTGTGTGTGTGTGTGTGTGTGTGTGTGTGTGTGTGTGTGTGTGTGTGTGTGTGTGTGTGTGTGTGTGTACGTGTATCATCCGAATTTACAAGTGAGTGTGTGTGTGTGTGTGGGTGCCAAAAAAAATCATCGTCTTGCGAGGTTGTGGACAATTGAATACAAAGGTAGGGCCCACAGTTTGGTTACAGGGGGAAAAGAGAGAGAAAAGGAAATGAAATGTTCTATTAACCATCTTAAAAATGTAAAATTAAGTGTGAGAACAACTGATACAGTCCTTGTGTATCCATTCTGATGCCTGGATACAAATAAAAATAAAAATAAAACAAAATGAAGTACAATTAAAAGCGTAAAACCTAGAGTCTAATATCGTGATGAAAATCAGTATCATCATCGTCAATGCGTGAGAATGCTCAGCAATGGACGTGTGTTGGATAAAATATTGCAGCAAGCACTCAAGAGCATCGTTAATGTCCACCTCTGTAGGTAGGCGTACTGGGGAAAGAGAGCGAAATGAAATGGAATGTTAAATTACTTGTCTTCAAAAAGCCTAGGAGACCCTATTGATACAATCCTTAATGATATAATTCAATACCGAGGTATGCCTATTGATCAAAGCTCAGTCGGGGGGCTTCAGTTTGAATGATGATGTCTTCTTTGCAGTTGTCTGAAACTTCACCATTGCTAAAAAATGGCAAGCGACTGAGGAGTTGTACAATGAGGTTGTGCAGCAGGGTTAACTCTGCATAGTGCTACCTTTGTCGAGGTCATGAAAGATCTTGTGGAGAGATCGTTCAACAGAATGGCCAAGGATACCGTAGATGAGGATTCTACTACTGTTTTCAATGGTCACGTGCTAGCCTACTACAAAGAGAAACTATATGATGAGGTCATGAAGATATACGACAAGATGAAAGTAGACCTTGTCCCTCATGTCCTGACATATTTCTACATTTCTCTTTTTGCTCTTAGAGATTTGAGTAGCATTTGCATTATATGCAACTGTACAGGAGCAAGGAGTTACCTTGACATGAAGGCTTAGAGTTTTCTTTGATACCATGGGAAAAGCTGGCAAGGTCTGGGAGGTTGTGTCCCTCTTGTTGTGCTTTTGATGTTGAAGAACTATGGTGTTAGGGCACGCACTAGACGAGGGGGAGAGCAACATGTTGTGACTGCATGCTCCAGGCGTGCAGTTAAATAGATGCCAGTGGCTGGATAATTGCCAAGAGGTGGTCATTGCGCTGTGTCCCATAGCTGATATCCGGTTTGGCCATAGGATAGGTTGAGGGAGAGTGGCGAGCCTTGCTGCTGCATGCAACGATGGCCAGTAGGCTAATTGCAAAATGGTGAGGGTTGCTCCTTCAAAAGTGTTCATGGCGGCTAGAGTGAGGTATGGAGTGTGGGGTGACGGCTGAAGACAGAGAGAGATAGAGCTAGTGGCCACTAGTTTTGCAACAACTACAGTAGCAGAGAACGGGGAGCTTGCATGCAGGTTGGTTTGGCGGCCGTAGAGCTGGAGTCATTTGTTAAGTGAGAGTAGAGGGGGAGAGTGAGAGAGAGAAATAATACTATGGTTCTGCATGCTACGCTTTGTAAAGGACTGCAAGCTAGAGCAGCGCATAAGTCCTACGACCCCACTGCATGGAGGCTGGGTGGTTGAACCGAATGAGAAAGAGCATGTGGCTGGCAGTGGACCAGACAAAGATAGAATAAGATGGGGGTTTGAGCTACTGCATGGCATCAAGAGGTGGCGGTTGGAAACTGCGAGAGAGAGAGAGAGAGAGAGAGAGAGAGAGAGAGAGAGAGAGAGAGAGAGAGAGAGAGAGAGAGAGAGAGAGAGAGAGATGGACGGTGACTACAAAGGGGTGGGTAGCTACTCACAGCTTGCAGGGATTTTGTGGCCCATGGGTGTATTAGAGCTTACTTTATCTCTCTCCCACTGTGTCTCTCTCTGTTTGTCACGTGAAGCTGGCTCCCTCCCGACTATCTCCCACCATCCAATCCCACACATCATGCGGCCATGCAAACACTCTCAATCGACAATAACCATTCAAACAACAACAAAAAATCTCTTTTTATCTCACATACACACTCATTCAGACCAATTGGTTCCTGTAGTGAGAAAGAGAGAAAGAGAGAGTTTGATTGGCCACCTGCATGACTGTGTGGATGTGTGTACCTATCAAGGGTGAGAGAGATCGCAAAATGGACAGCATGAAGAGAGAGAGAGAGAGTGTGTGAAACAGTTTGACTACATATTGCTTGTGGCCCGCTTGTGGCAAGTCACGATGTTACTTGTTGTCTGGCTTGTCAGTGATTTTCACAAATATAGCTTGAGAGTCGTTCCCACCAAGCTAACGTCTAGTGGATTCATCAATCAAATTCCTTGTCAATTGGAGATCAGGTCTTTGAGGCCCTCTTTTGTTAAAATTTACATGTCTTCCACTCCCTTAACAAATTTCTCTACTTCCTATTCCTCTACTACTCTTCATATGTATTCTTGCACTCGCCATAAAATCTCCTTTCGGGATTTTCTAGTATGGTTGTCCAAGTATATATTTTCACAATCGCAATCAAAATTGCACTTATTAACTCTTATATCTACTTGATTAGTGTTATTTATAGCATACATCCACTATTAAGTACTTAATTTCTCTATTATACACTTCAAAGAGCTACATCTAACGATCACTTGTTCTCGAATCAATTGAGGATAAATAGGTTAAACATAAACAGTCCATGAAAGAAAGAAGACCTAACCTCAAGATTTCAAGAAGGTAAATAAATAAATAAAACCAATTCTACTTAGCTTTAAGCGCTCGTTCACAAGATTCATCCTATCCGTAATTATTGTGTAGCCAAGAGCGTAGCCAAGCTCTAATACCACTGCTACAAATGGGAACGTGATGGCCCTGCAAAATACTCATAATACCACAATACATACCATAAGAACGATAAATCAACATACCTCAATCGTCACACACGCACATGATCGATCTCAACACGAACATAGAGAGATAGAAAGCAAGATAGAGCGAGGGAAAACGTGCAAGCGCCCCTCCTAGAGCGGAGTGCTATGCTGGCACGACAAGAAACTGGAGAGGAGACGGGAGAAGATAGACACGAGCACTGGGTGCAATCTCCCCCCGTGCAAGAGTGAGCATTTCCCTCTTGCACGTATTTATTTATAGATTTCTTGAATGCCCAGAAATGAGTACAAACTGGCCGGCCAATCATAAATGGCCAAAGCTCATAAAAAGCACTTGAATAATCAAATGTGCATAAAATATAATATCCTTTTGTAGTAGCCTAGCTCGGTCAAGCCTTTCCACCTGTCAGCTGCTACTGCAATAAATAGTAAGATATCAATTCCATAACAACGAGTAAATGCCGTCAAAGAGCAATTGAAACTGAAGCAGAGAATATGCTCTTATTGGAAACCAATTATATCGGAGAGGTACGGATCAACATTTGCGTCTTTGTGCAAATAAAGACGAATATATTCCAATTATATAAAAGCATATGCTAGATTAGCTGGACGTCACTTTTCTAGTGAGACCACTGCAAGAGCAATCTGAATGGCAGGCATATGGTGGCCAACACTTTTTGCAGATGCCAAAGAATATGTTTGAAGGTGTGATGCTTGTCAACAAGAAAAAATGCCAACACGAGTAGATAGCATGCCCTTCAGACCAATGATGGGGGCTAGAGCTTTCGCAAAATGGGGTATAGATTTTGTTGGGCCAATACAGCCACCTGCTTATAGAACCCAAGCTCAATATATCATTGTAGCTATGGACTATTTGACCAAGTGGGCCGAAGCTAAAGCAACTCAAAAGAATGATGCCCGAACCACTGCCGCATTCTTATATGAGTATGTGTTCACAAAATATGGACTGCCAATAGAAATTGTCAGTGATAGGGGAACTCATTTCCCTCAATGAGGTAATCCAGTATCTGCTTTATGAATTTATGGTCATCCATAATAAATCAGCTCCCTATCATCCACAAGCAAACGGACAAGCTGAGCATACGAATAAAATTCTTAGCTCGAGGTCTTGATGCCATACTGCCAATAGACTTTCTATTGCCAACATTAAGGGTAGCTAAAAATCTTCAGTGGACTGGACATGGATTGTCAGAGAGACTTGAAGATTTATAGAAGCTAGATGAGCAAAGGCTAACTGCTATAGCTCACATCTATGCACAAAAAGAGAAACAAAAACAATTTCTTGATTCCCATTTAATCACAAAATCTTCAAAAAAGGGACTTAGTTTTAGTCTATTCCCTTAAGCAACACATTCCCAAGTTTAAGAAAAAGGGAAACGGACCGTTTATCATTGAAGATGTATCTCCAAGTGGAGCAGTTAAGTTGTCCACCCTAGATGGTGAACCCATGGCTAATTGGATTAGTGGATGTCATTTAAAGAAGTATAATTTTCCACTAACCAAGGAATTGCTAGAAAGGATGCGTGCAGCTAAGCAAAGGAAGATAAAACGACAGCAAGTCATTGATGAAGCCCAAGAAGAAGCTCGGCTTCGGGTACTCAAAATGAAAGCTGCTCTCAAGAATCAACAAATATTGATTCCCTTTAACACTCTGGAAATAGATGACCGACAATGGGAATTGCAAAAAGATGTCGTATCGACAAATGATGAAGGGTTAGATGGAATGGACCTTCGCATCAAAGTACAGCTCAACAATCATAGCACAAATGCATTGGTTGATACAGGAGCTAGAGTAAATGCAGTCAGCTATTCCACATACAAGATAGCAACAAGTCAGTCATTGACGATAGGAATAGCGACTATCAAAGGATGCAACAAGAACCCAACACCAACATTGAGAGTAGTCAACCTAAATGTGATAGTACACGGATGTTCATGTCCTCATCAGTTTGTATGCTTATCAGATGAAAACATGAATGAGACAATGATTCTTGGAATCTCATGGATGCGGACATACAAGGCAGTATCATATTGGGATACCAATCAGCTCAAACTATCACCTAAAGGCAGGCAACTCATTATTCCAATTGCACCAAGCAAGGAAGAATGGAAAGGCAATTACCAGTAGAACAAACCATGAAGCAATCAATCTTCTCCATCCTCTCAACAAGTAAATGCTACAAGTAGCATGCAAGGAGTCAAGCAAATTTGGGTACCGAAAGCACAGCTTAAGGACAAGCCGATTCAAATCTGGGTGCCCAAATCATCATCAACAACTCCAAAGACAGTTCCAAAGATCAAAACACAGAGACGAGCATCTCCAAACAAGGAACCTAACACGAAATGGATTTGGAATAAAAAAGAGCACTTATCTTCTCCGCAAACCGTAAAAGCAATCACGCAATGGAGAGTTAAGTCCCAGAAGACTCAACCACGACAGTCTGCACCAAGCAAACCAAACTATCAATGGCGGGTAAAAGCTCGACAACAGTCAAGGCTAATACCAACAACTCGGGAAATCAGCATGCTAAAGCATCCTGATGGTACAATCAAGCAACGGCACACAAGCTACAAGATTTTCTTTTTAGAAGAGACAACATCAGAAAGCCTCGACCTCAGAAATCCTTGAGTTAATTACTCAAGACCCAACTCTTGCATAGCGTATTGGTTTGAACTGCATTGATCTCCAAAGCATGGTAGAGACAACCAAGGCTATGCATAAGACACGATTGTTCAACCCATGCACACAGTCATCCCGGAGTACTCCATCTAAGAGGAGTAGAAGGGAACTAAAGAAATTAAGGGCAATGTTTGAAGAGGGAGGAAAACGTTTGATGTTAACGTGTGATTTTTGCAAAATTACCTAATAATGCCCTTATAAATCATCAACAGGGAAAAATTAACTAAGGATATCTCCCCGATGAGTGTAAATAGTGTATATACTATCACAAAATTATCAGAAAATAGTCTTTTTTGGTTATTTTTCATCATTTTTCTTGATATTGAGACTTAAAAATGGAGAAATCCAACAAAAAACAATAAAGCTATGTTTTTCAATGATTTTCTTAATTATTGGATTTTCACTTTTCTTTTTTAGCGCATTTTGTTATTTTCTTTTATTTTTCCAATAAACATGTCAAAAATTAATAATAAATAGCAAAGGAGCTCAGATGAAAAAAATTGAATACATGGTGATGATCAAAAAGATAAGGCGGACAAGCACAAAAAATTTCAATCAAATCGGCAGATGGAAGCGGAAAGCCTAAATTAGGCGGCCAGACCTACTTTTACAGAATTCTTACAGAATGAGCTACAGGAATCCGATTGGGGAAATTTTTGAGTCTAACATAGATTTCACGGCCTAGTAGGACTAACACGAGAATTTGGAGAAAAATAGTTCGGGAAGTCCGAGTATAGATACCCAAGGTAGGCTAAAATCACCTCATTTCCACTTGTTGCCTTTGGAGAGAGAGCCTTTCGACCTTCTTCACGTGTATTTTTCGGAGTCCACAATCACCTGTTTTCAGTGCCGTCTCACACGAGACATGAGGGGTAAGTTCTATACTTATCAATGATCCATTTTGTATGGCCGGTAGCTAGTCTAAACCCCTAGAAAAAAACCCTAGAATCCAAGCAGTGCACGAAGACCTTCGACCAAAAATCGACCATAGCGGCCTGTCAGCTCAACCAAATCGAATGAGACTTGGATTGTAGTATGCCCTAACATAATAGAACACTTCTATATCAATAGTTGACCATTAGGTAAGGGTCGAGGGGGTCCCAAGTAGAAAAGCTAGGTTTTTGGCAGATGCCAGAATTACATTCTGACTCCACATACAGCTTACATACAAGGTCTATACACAATGTATATGATTGGTTTCATAAGATCGATCAAGCCAAGCCCTCTAAAAGCATAAAATGGCTCGAAGGCTACAAAGCGTCAAATTGGACATACGAAGTCAAACTGACTCCAAATTGGCCAAAATTGGATGAGTTGCTTCACGACTATGTTGCGAACAAATCCATAGCCTCAAAAGTGACTAACCAACTCTGCAGACCATGTAGTCACAAAAATTGGTGATTTCATAATCGACAAAGCACGAAGTGATGCTGGCAAGACCAAATTTTACCAAATTCAATTTAGGACTTGTTTTAGGTGTATAGAATGTGTTTAGGTCAAAATATCCAAGTTTTACAAGAAAAAGTTGATTGCTGTAATTAATCACTGTTAATTTACTTTTACAATATTTTGGCTTGAAAATTGTATCATCACCTCACCTATCACTTGTACACACCTATTACATGCCAAATTTCAAGTATGAGCCAAAATGATCAATTATAACTTGGAAAATAGCCAAAAAACGCAAAGAAGTCATTGCAAGCCAAATTCTGAATTATGAGCCACATTTTTTTATTTAAATCACCTCATATCATATACACAACGTCTATACCAGGCCTAGAACCAAGTTGCACCAAAAAATGTTCATTTTGATGAAAAAGTTAATAATCGCAATTATTTACTTTTTGGCCAAAATAGGAGAAATTTGCAACTTTGCCATCATGGGACCAAAGTACATGATTTCCTAAGCCCACTAGCCAAGTTTGAACAAATTTGGAGCTCAAAATCTCAAAATTCCTTCACATCTACTGTTTCAGAGACCTAAAGCCTAAATCTGGCACCATTTTCATCTTGTGCACCCAAATGAGTCCATATTTCACTCAGAGTATCTATTTGGTATATAGTTCAAGTCTATAATGTCAAATTTGCAAAAGGTTGAAAAAATTACATAGTTGTAATTATTTACTTTTGTTGCAATTTTTTCTTTGGACTTCATAATTTTGATCTTTACATGTTTTTATGCATCTATGCATGTTCAAAAATTGATTTGAAGCAAATTGGACTCAATTTGTCAGCAATTGAGACTGCAGGACATTTCAGAGAAGATTCTGCCAAATTTGCTAACTTTGACACTCTATTCACTTAACAGGAGCCATGCAAGCTACAAAAAAGGCCAAGAAGAGGGTATCGCAAAAGGAGAAGCTATAAGAGCTACCACCATACCAACTTGGCCCCAGTTCAGTCAAAAATTCCAAAGCAACCTATCTGTCAAGAGAACAGTTCGAGGATAACAACACCACAGTGTTCACAGGTAGATTCAAAAGCGAAGAAGGACATCGGGTACAACTACAACTTCTACCAAAACAAGTATATGATATCATGGCAATGCTCGACACAAAAGAAGCCAATAGAAGGCTTGGGCTCTGAGAATTTTACGAGCAAGAGCCATGTGTAGTGGATTTCCAAAAAACTTATGAGCTCTTGTCCACAATCAAAGAAGATGAGACCGCCCAGATCTTTGACCAACAAGGAAACAAGGTAGAAGTGGTCGTTATAAAAGAGATAGTGGTAGAAGCTCTCAAACTGCCAATAGAAGGAATGACAATGAGGGAAAGGGATAGAAAGACGGCAAGAACCTTCACCAAGGAAATTGTCGCTGCCACATTTGCTGATCTTATCCAAAAACAAGTGGAGGAACCAACAAGATTATACCACCAACACTTCCACTTCCTCGCCAAAAGACCGCAAACGTACACGACACCCAATCATGCGGTTGCGACCACTTTTACACAAGTTCTCAAGTTGACAATCAGGCAACCAATCGACCATGCGCAGTACGTGTTGTCCACACTGAAAGGGACAAAGAAAGAGGGTAAAATAACATATCTGGGAGCACCAGAGGTTCTCACAAGAATTACCTACCATGCTATCGGCATGGCAGACAACTTTCCGCCTGCCCCCAGATCACAACACTTGGATTGTGCCTACACAACCTTCCCCTCGATCCACAAGACCTACCAAGAGAACATACAAATTTGATGAAGAATCTGTCGAGAGCTCTCCAGAACAGCATAGCAGTGAAAGCTCCGACAACAATGAGGAAAGAAGAGCAAGTCTCAAGGAAATGAAAAGAAAAGCAGTGGCAGCACATTAAGAGGAGCCACAATAGAAATAGGCAAGATTCGAGAGAGAAAAGCACTCCTATGAAAGCAGCCGCCAAGCTCAAGTCAAGGACCCTGCAAAGTGGGTACCCATTGAACTGAAAGGACCACGAACAAAGCACCATGCTAGGAAAGAGGCCAAAGACCCCACAGAGCTATTGGAAAAAATGTATCAGGAGGAAGAAGCATTGAAGTTGAAGGAAGCCCAAGAAGCACAACAAAAAGATAAAGAGGGGCGGAGCAGAAAAAACAGGCAGAAGAAGCAACCGCACAAGGAGAAGCCCATCAAGAACAAGGTGACATGTCTCCTCGACCTTCTTCACCTACAGAACAACATGATCACCCCATGCCAAGCCCACCACCGTCACTAGCAGATAGAACCACAGAAACTGAGTCCACAAAAGAAACAGAGTCTGAACAAAAAGAAGACACTACACAGGACCAAGCCAAAGCACAAGAATTAGAGCCGAAAAGGGTAGCAAGTCCTGCATCAGAGGAGTCCACAAAGTTTGAGCAAACAAAGGAACAGCAAACAAAGGAAACCACTTCTACCTCCACATAGCACGAAACAGCCGAGGCATCCACAAAGCCTCACGATGACAAAGCAAAAGTCCAACCACAACCTCAAGGGCAAGAACAACCAGCCGCGACGACGCCACCACGAGAGTCACAAGAGACTATCGAGACATCTAGGCAGCTCACAATAAATGAGGATTGGCAATCCAATGATGAGGTAATCCTGCAAGTCAATGAATATGCGAAGCAAATGCAGGATATGACGGAAAGACTCCAAATAGCAGCACTTAGTCACAGCACAAAGACTAAAGAACTGGAGTTGGTGATTAACGCTCTCCAAGGAGAGTTAGAAGACAGATTAAATGTCATCAGTCATCTAAAAAAACAAGTGCAGAAATTGAAAGCCGAAGCTAAACAACACTAGCTAGCACGAGACAAACAGCAAAAGGAGATGGAGGAGTTAGGTAAACTTCTTACAAAGTTGATAGATGCTTGCAAAGCCAAAGATGACCAACTCACAGAGGTTACCAACGAACTTCTAACTACAACTCTGTCAGTTCAGAAGATTCAAGTGTAGTTAGATGTAGCGAACACCTCCTTGCAATATTCAGAGCAGAGGATAAATGATCAGGCAACTTTTTTACGACAAATACGAGAAAATCTTGCAGTTGCCTCGATCAAAGGGGCAAATGAAGTGTACAAAGCACTAGAGAAAAAGAACAAAGACCTCAAGCTGGAGCTAAAATTGGAGCAGTCTCAGCACAAAGACCTAGCATTAATGCGGATGCAACGAGAAGAAGAGCTGCAAAAAGAAATAGTCGAGCATAAAAGAGTCAACCAGTTGTTGCTGAGAGATGGAAGGCAAGAAACACATGAAGAACTCGGAACTTCAAAACAGCCACAGATAGGTATTCCCTCAGTTTCTTTTGTTGAGATGGAAACACAGTCAACAGAAGGGCTAGGTGGCAGGAGGATTTTAGAGTACCATTAACTGAAGCAGATGAAGTGCCAATGGTCCATCTATCAAAATCTGAGGAAGATGCACTCAAAGAAAAGATTACACAAGAGACATATGAGCAGTGGAAAGCAGCGATGGATTGGGAGTTGAGAGTTGTTTACTCTGTCAATGTTACTCAACTCACTCCCAATCAAATCAATGCACAATGGCATCAGCAATCCCTGCCATATCCTTTGATAAAGGTGGAGTTGCTCCAAGTCAAAGAGAGGCTTTACAAAGACATGCAAGTAGAAGGCACAGATGAAGACCACCCCAAGTGGAGGTTGAGCAAAATCCAAGATACTTGATTCTGTTCACAAGAGCACCTACGTCACTTCAAAAGGATCCCACTTTTTGTCATGTACCAAGAGTAAGGACTTGGCAACCACATGAGGCAATAACAAAGAAGAGGCCAACATGGCTAAACTACCCAAGATTGCCAGCTCCAAAAAAGGGACTGTCGACGGAAGAATACATGTTGAAAACCCTAACGGGCACCATGTCATTCTTCAAAAGTCTACATGATCTATCATGTGCGATGCTTTATAAAATCTGTCGAATGCTGCTCACCTACATTGAAGTATTTCATGAGCCAAAGCAAGCCAGACCCTCGTGGATGTTATTCCTCGGGGCAATAAAGGTTTATGCTACGATCTCAGTGGTCAACCTTCCGAAGAATTCCTCTATGTCTTCTACGACCGATGCATGTTCTTACCCTCACATAATATGTTGGCATTTGAGGAATCATTCTACATAGGGTTCTTCACTTGGCGAACAAAGATATTTGGGCCAGTGATCAGCAACCTGACTTTGAGATTCGTTGGCTACTCCGCAGTTGAGCTAAAAAACAGTCACTATGCAATTTTTGCAGGTGCCAGCAGATAAAGAGAGAAAGATCAGATATGAAAAGGCTCTAAATGCACTTAAAGACCACCTCACCAGGCGTCAACGTGAAGACTATTTCAGTCCATAAACCTGTGTCAAGGGACGACACATGCGAGGAGGGGGGAATGTTAGCAGCAAGCTAACTTGGATACCATTTTTTGGAGCTCTCATTGTAAAAATACTTCTTATTTTGATAAATCGAGAATATTGTAACTCCTATTTTCCGGATAAACCTTGTCATTGATAAGCCGGGGCTACAAGCTTCTAGATTGTATCAACCTATCATTACCCATCTTTAGTTAGAGCTCCCAAATTATTAGTTTTGACCACTAAAAACCTTGGTTAAGGTATAAAAGCCAATTTTTGTAAGTTAATTTTAAGTTTTGGATAATAAAATACACAAAGTGAGCTAACGACGCTCACTTCTATCCTTCTCGTGCTTTCTACTCCCTCCCTGGTTGTCACATTGTAGTCGTGTTTGTTGCATTGCAACCACAGGTAAGAGCTCTACGCATTGATGTAAGCAGTTCATAGTATTTTGTAGCTTTTGGCATCGCCGACCCGCGGCCTAATTTCATCATAAGTAGGAATTTACACTTCAAAATAAAAAACTAAGCATAGGCGGGGTATTGGGGCATCATTACTAAGCATTTAGGTGCATTCTAGGTCGAAAACGACTAGGTAAAAAATCCACTGCTGTTAATAATCGTGATTTTTGCACTTGACCTAAAGTGGGATCTGAGACCATAAGCATGTGTGCTTAGGTCTTACAAACATGTCCTAGAAGTTTTGTTACGTTTGGATGTCATATGATGCTTCAATGGATGTGATTTGTTTGCCGATGAGCGATTGGCTTTTGGTGATTTCAGTCACTTGAGTTAGATGTGAGTTGTTTGTTGTTTTTCGAGGGATTGACAACCTCTTGTAGCCTCTATGCACTAGTCGAGTCAGCTTCGTCCCATGGATTGACAATTTAATCGTGGTTCTCACTAAATCTGCAATAAGATAGGAATGTGGTTAGACACCCGTCCCACAAGGATTTCTGCTTCTTCTTTACTTCCATTGATGGCACTCATTGATAGAGTGCAGTGGGCGATAGCAATGAGAGCATCTTGTTGCCCTCCCTTGGGTGGCTCTTCATTCACTGTTAGAATGAGAGATGCAAGATGGAGAACTTACTTCCTGGATGTTGACGACGGTGTATTCCGGCAGGAGCACTTCAATGAAGGCTCTTAGTGCTTCTTCAATTTCTTCCTCCTCCATTCTTCAATTGGAGAATTCTTGCAGCCACTTGTCCATGGTCAATGACGTGCATCTTTTTCAGCATTGTAAACTGAAGGATTTTAAGAATTCCTCCTCCGTGGAGGCACCAAATGACAAGCGCAAGCGCAAAACAGAGCCGAGCGGCCTCTACGCCAGGATTGTGCACGTAGAACTTGTCACGGGGAGCAAACAGGGGGCACCACCTAACTTTGAAGGGCTAGGATGTGGAAAACAGGGATTCAAATAACACTAACATAGCATACCATAGAGACACACACACACATAGAGAGAGAGAGAGAGGGAGACGTAGACGGAGGCCCGATGAAAACCCTTTGGAATGTGAGGACAACTTGATTCATGATGGTATTTACAAAACCCTTCGTTTTGGCGAGATGGTAACCATGGTGAGAGAGAGAGAGAGAGAGAGAGAGAGAGAGAGAGAGAGAGAGAGAGACAGAGAGAGAGAGAGAGAGAGAGAGAGAGAGAGAGACTATAGTGTGTTTTCTAGGGAATTTTTATGTGTGCAGAAATCCTACTCCTGTGCATAGTGACCCTTGGAGTCAATGTGTGTGCATGACTTCTCCTTCAAGCGCTCTCCTCGTAATAGTGACCTCTCAGTGCTCTTTTATAGGTGCAAGCTACTTATTTTAGTATAAACTAATCAGGCTTAGGGTCCTGGATGGTTGACTGGTGCTTTTTTATGGGAGAAATAAGCTCCTAGGTGGGCCTTTGTGACCACCACCTAGAGAGAGGTGCAATATACAAATGGGTTTTTACAAAGTTTGGCTTGAAAAACGGAAAATGAATTACCCTACGGATGTTTACTGAGGAAATGCGTCATGGATGAGATGTTGGTGAATCGCAGGCTTTATTGGTGCGTTGATGTAGCGCGCTCGTCATTTTCGGTGCTGCCTGGGGCATGCCTTCGGCATCATCCTTTGATTTGTTATCGCCATCGTGTGTTTTTGGTCTTTCTTCGTTTGTCCATGCATCCATATCCATTCCTTTTCTTTTTTGCTTCATGTGCATGCCGTGTGTGTGCGTTATTAGTGCGTATGTGACTGTGTGCGTGCACTTATGTGTGTAGTGTATGTATGTGTGTATACATGTATGTGCTTGTGAGTGTGTGTGTGTGTGTGTGTGTGTGTGTGTGTGTGTGTGTGTGTGGAAAGAGAGAGAGAGAGAGAGAGAGAGAGAGAGAGAGAGAGAGAGATGGTGAGAGAGCGAAAGATGGGGAGAGCCTATGTGAGGGTGAGTGTGAGTGTGTGTGTGTGTGTGTGTGTGTGTGTGTGTGTGTGTGTGTGTGTGTGTGTGTGTGTGTGTGTGTGTGTGTGTGTGTGTGTGTGTGTGTGTGTGTGTGTGTGTGTGTGTGTGTGTGGGGAGAGAGAGAGAGAGAGAGAGAGAGAGAGAGAGAGATAGAGAGAGAGAGAGAGCTGAAATTCCTATTTCCTATCGACACAAAATGAGAAAGAGAGAGAGAGAGAGAGAGAGAGAGGCTAAGAGAGAGAGAGAGAGAGAGAGATGGATAGAGAGAGAGAGAGAGATGGTGAGAGAGGTGTGTGTATGTGTGTGTGTGTTAAGAGAGAGAGAGAGAGAGAGAGAGATGATTTTCGCTGTTGATAATGGATGAGAGAGATGATTTTTGCTGTTGATAATGGATGAGAGAGAGATATTGAGAGAGTGCCAAGCAAGAGGAAGAGAGAAAGAGCTGGCTTGTTTTGATAATGGAGGGGGGAGAGAGAGAGAGAGAGAGAGAGAGAGAGAGAGAGAGACAGAGAGAGAGGTGGCCCTTCTACAAGCGCTAGGACAAGGAGGGAGGTAAGCTGTAGCCAAAAAAAAATTATATTTTATTTTGTAATGCTCCCCCTCTTTGGGGTTAGTGCCCACGGCCAAGGCTCTCGAAAGCCGGCCGGCCATCAACGCGTAGTCACAAACCTCAACAAAAATGACAATGCCCACACTTAATTGAAAGAGCATGGAAAGAGGAACACGATGCAAGTTTTGGAATTAAAAATGGATTACCCAAACATTAGTTGTGATGATTACAAGTTGGAGTAGCTTGGGTGCTTGAGAGTACGTACAATAAATCTCTTTCTTTTTCAAAAGATAAGCCCCCTTTCACATTAAAGTTATTGAATTTTATACTAGGGCTTTCTAAATGGTCAGTGGTTGGATCGACTTTTACAAATTTCATGATAGAATTACAACTCAGGGGATTGACTGCTACTCTGGAATTAGGATTTACACAGAGCATCACCCCCTAACTCAAAAAAAAAAGGTGCAAATGTGGTGTCCAACAACGTGTCCGACCAAGTGGGCACCCATTTAGTTAATTTGTCAACATTTCCCCCTTCCTAGCTTGTGTTGTCCCTTGACACAACCATGTGCAATCTTGTCGTTAGGTTGTATGAATTCATTTTTTTCTATAAGGTTGGTCTATAGCTTAAAAGTGCTTTTTCGTTGATGACGCTCCCACTTCCTTGAGTGAGTTATATCTTCTATGTTCTTGTTGATGTGTGAATTGGACTTCATTTTTCAAGGAAACTTTGCATCTTGTTGCTCATTTACCTCTTGCCACTTTTGACAGTGAGTTGTTGTTGCCTGCCTTGCTAGGAACTGAGCTTCTTTGGATCGTTGATTTGATGATGGATCTTTCTCTTGGTTCCACGTCAATGCTTTTCAATATATTGGATTAAATTTGAAGCATTGTGTGAGCTCCTTATGATTGTTATTAATAGCTCTCTTGTTGACTTTATCATTGCTTGTATGTTGTTCTTATATGCACCTCTTCAACTTTCCATGTTTGATGGAGCTTTGGTGTTTCTCTTGAAGGTAAGAGTTTCTCATGAGAAACATGGTTGAGACCTACATCTACTGCTCTAATTCTTGCATGATTGATATGGGTAGCCATTCTTTATTGCTGATGGAGAAGAATATATACAAGAGGATAGTGATGAGTGTCTCTAGATTAGGGTCTTAAAACTTGGATGACCAAAGGAAAAAATCCCAGTATAAAAAAGTATCTTTAGTATACGCTCTTATTGGAGTTGATTAGTTGGACTTGAAGTACCCGTTTATGCAAGGTGAGTTCTTGGGGAAAAAAAGGAAGATTGTCTAATGCAAGTGCCAGTTATGGGACATATGAGAAAAATGTCAAACAAAAGCATGTAGTGAACGATAGAGTTGATGGGTACTTCAAGGAACAAATGTAGCACATGTGACATCAAGGACGTCTCAATAGCTACCACATTTCCAAGAAGGGTTTTATATATAAAAGCTTCTTCACTCATACCTCACTGTTCTCAGTGCATAAGTGTCTTTTGGACTTCCTCCTTCACTTTGCCAGACTTAAAATACATAGACTTCGACTCTTATGCTCACCTATACTAGCATGAGTGACACAGCATAAATATTCTCAACTCTTCCAGCTTGAGCAGTACCTAAAATAGCGCAGATGCTTAGACCACAAAGAATATTACTTTGAGCTTTGGGACTAATTCCGTGCTCATTTAGTGGCTTAGCTACCCGACTCTCACTTTCATGCCATGCATTTTTAATGGCTACTTGGACGTACCTGTTTAAGGCCAGAAACCCAATTCCATAAGTTCATTGAGATTTAGGCATCTTTTATTGTGTTATTCTATGGATAGGTTGGCATACCTTGGCTCCTCTTGCTTTGTTTGTCAAATGTGCCTAAATATTTCATTGTGTTATTCTATGGATAGGTTGGCATACCTTGGCTCCTCTTGCTTTGTTTGTCGAATGTGGATCCTACATTGTGAGACAGATTCTTTGGATGTTGTAGGGATTGATGGAGTCTTTACTTTATATTCCATGAGAAGAAGTTGTTGATGTGTGTGGGTTCTTTGTGATTAAGTTCCCACTAGCAATTTTGGAACCCACCTTGTCTTTGGTCCGTGTGTGATCATGCTTTGCATTTTCTCTGACATGATGGACACTAGCCTTTGATATCCAGACCTGATGATTACCGTTGTAAAAGCCTTACTTTTGCAGTAGATGAAGAGGTATCCATCTTATTTTTTCCTTTGGGTGGAGCCATGTGCTACATGACTGATCTTTATTGTTCTAGGTTGAGCTACTACACTTGGTAACCAAATTTGAGTGTTACCTTTATAAAATCCTTGTGCTTCAAGTATCTTAGCTGGAATCATCTATTGTTTTAAAAAGTTAAAGCAATTTTGGTTAGCTGCACTTGAAATAGCACTCAAAATAGTTTTAGGACTAGGACACAGGAACTTTGGCTTGTATCTTGGTCTGTAGAAGGTATTTTTAGCTCAAAATTGAGATTTGAGATGTACTCAAGTATATCTACAAGCTCATCAAGTCACATAACCCCACTATGAAGAGGTACATGGATCGCAATCCATAACCCCTTGTCAAGTTTTGAGTCCAAATTTGATAGCAGCTAGACAAGGTTATATGCAGACTTTGTGCCAATTTTCACCAAATTCTAAGGTTGGTGGACATGGATCACAATCCATGATCAACCACATCTGGACTTAATCTCTTGGCAGTACACTCTATGTCCACAAGCTAAATCTCAAATCTTTTTTAATTTGGACTTGGTTTGATAGGTTACAGACCCAACACTAGGTATGCACTACGGTTTTCAGTTTGTCACCTATTTTGATGTCTTTTAATCCAATTTTGCTCTTTTTTTTTCAAAACTAGACGTAGGGATTTGTTTCCTTATGTGTACACTACTGATTTAGAAATTTTCAGGTCAAGATGTAAGCATGGGTCTAGGATTGTGATCCATGTTTGGAGGCCACATTGGCTTTTCTTAGTAGCATTAGGATCATCATGATTAGTATATACTATGGTATTAGAAATTTTTGGATTTGGACCTCTAGGTTGAAAATTAGGTCAATTCTCGCACCTTTCAAAATACTTGGGTAATTTTGGAATTTTGACTTAATTTTTGATGTCCAAATTCAATTTTGAAAAGACCACTAGCAGACTCCTTGTGACCTGCTCTAGCTATTATGCAAATCTGGTCTGAATCTGTGACAAAAATCCATGGGTTGTCATCCTTGTACCCTTGTGTCAAAATGCATTGAAACTTGGCACATAGCTTGCCCTAAGTCCCCTCATGCTAGCTATATGGTTTTTGTGTGGTTTGGACTGGATTAGGTCAATCAAAAGTCAATCCCGGGGTCTGTTTTAGCTGTTTTTCACCTTTTTAACTATTTTTGACACTTTTGATGAGCTGTTTGGACTTTTTTGACAAACCTCCTTTGGGAAGTTCTGTTTGCAATGGTCTCTGCTATATGCTGGTATAGTTTCTATCCCAAAACTCAGACAAGGTACATGGATCATGATCCATGTTCCATCACTTATGGATCTAAAATTTGGTGTGCACATAAACTATGATGTTTGTAGCATATCCCCCCAAAAAAATTTGACTTTGGAGCAGTTTTTCTCAACCAAAAATGACTTCTACAGTCTGTTGTGGCAGTTTTTTACAATGTCCTATTTTTTATTCTTTTGACCACTTTTTTCAACTTTTTTCCCAATGCTTCTTTTGGAAAAAGTGTTTGTTTATATTTTAGCTACCTACTGCTCAAATCTCAGCCAAAAATCTTGATGGGATACATGGTCACAATCCATGTGTCATCAAATCTGGATACCAAATTTAGCTTGTTGAGATTACTTATATTTTCAGTAGTCTACTCCACCACTCATCTCATGATGGAATGAGCTACAGCGAGGCTTGGAAGGATAAGAGGGATCAACTATGGCATGAAAGCAAAACACATGTAGTAGCCAAAGGGTTTGTCATGTATGTGTGTCCATTGGATTCTGTAAACTTTGGTGAGCTAGGTGAAGATAACATCGGTATTGGTATTGAAACATCCTATGCAAGTGAGGCTACTACTTCTACAAAATCTGATGTATGAAGCATCAATCTAGTTTTTTGGCCTATCAAGAGAGTGACAACTATGGATGGAAAAGTGTTGTTACGGTATGAGGATTACATGCTATAGATACATTACAAGACACATGCATTGAATGAGCTCGTTTGGTAGAGCCTATTTCAAAAAAACAAAAGTATTGCTTTATAAATAGGAAGGCAAAAATGTCTACGAAACATTCTAAGAAATTTAATCAAACATCCCTATCAGATGTCCAGCTTGTTACAACCATAGACTGTTGTTCTAGAAGGTGTTGTCAATATGCCAACAAAGATAAGTTCATGGCTATGCGCAATGAATTTTGGGGTCAGAGTTTGCAAAATGGAACCAACTATGTGTATGATACAATGTTGGTTGCTTGGTGTGATTAAAAAAACAACTACAAAGACTTGCTATGTATTTTCTTTTAATGGAAATAAGGCTTGCATTATAGCTTGATACAAAGTTCATGGCATTCTAAAAACTTCATTTTATCGTTATTGTGAACAATTTGAAAATGGTGTTCGACGCACAGTGCATGGTAATGATGGTGTTATCAGAAAAGGAAGAGACCATACAGAAATGGGAAGGACATTGATGTTCTCTTTTGTAGAGGAAAACTCGGAGAGAATTCCACAGAAGTGTAGAACTATAGAAGATGGTACCAGAGAAACCTTGCTTGCAATACCAAACACATACAAGCAAATAGACATTTTACATGATGTCAATAAAACACTCAAGAGTATGAGTATCAAGCCAATGTCTAGCACTACATTCAATAGGACTTGGAATACACAGTTTGCTAAGGTGACCTTTTCAAAAACAAGTGAGTTCTCCAAATGTGTTGTGTGTAGTCAGATAAAGTATAAACTAAAGTCAACAAAGGATGATGAGCTGATTGCACATTTGAAGGATAAACGTAGAATTCACATGATGCAACAACAAAGTTGTAGGAATGTGTTCTACACCTTGCTTAAGTTCTTTCAATTGCTAAAGGATAAGTATTTATGCATTATACATCATAAAATGGACCACAAAAAAGGCGTCAATACCTAGATTGCATGTGAAATCAAACGACTATGTGAATGCATATCAACTGCAAGTTTCATTAACAGGTATTATAACACATGGACATGGTCATGGGATGTATGGTCATTTCTTTCTTAATGGTTTATGGCCTTTAGGTCCGAATGCTACAATTGGTTCCTTTGCATTATGCTTAAAAACTTGGAAAGAACAGAAAACCATGGACTATAAGATGTAAGCCATGACGGTATACTGCACAGTAGTATAACGTTATTCAATGCATGAAGCTCAAGGATGGCTCTAGACCACCAGAATAGAATGAAGAGAGAGCATGAGAGGAATGCATCAACAATAACACCATCGTTGGCAATTGAAGGGTGTAATGAAGAGATTGCTAACTTGAAATCAGCCTCCTCTTTATGTGTTGTTGATACCATGTCTACTCTTGTATTTTAAAAATTCCATGAGAATGTTTTGCTATAGCCAGATAATAGTGCTGGAGAGAATAAGAATCAAAATTTATTTGCATACTTATCCTTGCTAGTAGAAAAAGTGTTTTCAAAATCATGCATTTGGGATTCTTAATGGTGGTTTATACACAAGGACATAGATGCAATGTTTAGTACGTTCTCGGGGTGATTACAAACAGGAATGACATTGACTTTTCCACATTTGATTGAACATTAGAAAATGTGAATGCTCAGCTTTGGCACCATTTTTTATGAAACAAGTTCTTGACTCCAAATCATTTGTCAAAGGGTACATGTGTGATGGACAAGATTCTCTAGTTGGACACTCTAAGTCACTTCAATTTCATTCTATATGCAAGGTGAAGCCCCATTAATGTGGTACAAAATTCATTCCAAATCACCTGATTTGATGCCAAGGGAGTCAAAAAATGAGTTGTGGAAAAAAGATGACCAAGGGAAACCAAAATTGCCAACATGTTGTCCAGGTGTGGTACCTATAGCAGACTATGTGACTTGCTATTCAAAGGATTAAGACATATCTTCAATTCTAGAATAGATGTTCTCTCTTAAAGGGAAAGGACCATGATTCTACAAAATACATGGAGCCATTTATTTATTTTTTTTGGCAAAACATAATTAGTGAGCTTGACCAACCAACCAATAGGCACACTACAAAATATACATCATTTTGGCCAAAGACTACAGCGAGTCATCGAATGCAACAGATAGAGGAAGAAAGAGATGAGTTTCAAGGATATTAAGAATTGAATGATCACTATGTTGCTCTCAAAGTGCAAGGCTGCAAGAAGATCTTAGGCCTCAAATTGATGTAAGAAAAGGGGATTTTGTTCTTGTGGGACCCGCGTATCCAAAATATCCAATATGGCTAGGAGTTGTAGAATCAAGCGTTAATGTAGACAGCTCATCTCCTAACTACAAGAAAGTTTTCATTCAATGTTGGGCACCAAAACATCAAAAAATAAATCTTATAATCTAGGAACACTATGAGGATTGTTGGAAAAATGATTGGTGTTGCAATCTTGTTGACCCTAAGCGTTGGGAGTGCATTGATGCAGTGTGTGGTCATGGACTCCAAGAGGTGGAAGACTTGCAGAAGCAATTAAGATCCCATCCAATGTTGTGGAGAAGGCATAAGCTAGCTTAATAGGAAAAAATGAATAGCATTTCATATTCATATCTTGATGTTTTGTTAATTTACCATGCCTATGTATGATTTTATGAGGTGTTTATTAACACCAACATGAAAAGAAAGTTTTAATGGAAAAAGGGTGTTTCTCAACACCACCATTTTCTTGAGAATCTATCTCTTTGTCTAATGTAACACAAGGACTCAACAACTAAACTTATATGTAACATTCCCAAATTAAACAGTTTTTTTCCAAATCAAATGGGAAATAGGACTCCACTGGCATTTCCAAATTTATATAAAATGATGTTCCAATATCACCAATTTGGTGTCCCTTGCAAAGCCATTTCTCGCTCTCTCTTTTTGTTTTGGAGAAAATCCTGGTGGAATCCTCTCTTATATATGCTCAAGCATTGTTTTTGGAAATCTATGTCCAAATTGTGATCTCTTTGACCGCCTAAGAGACTCTTGAATCTTGTTCTTCCTATAGATTGAGTCTCAACTCCTTGTGTTTTGGTCCCAAAGATCCTTGGTGCACTCGCATTTAGTTAAAAATAAGTAGAGATTGGAGTACCCTTGTATTTATATCTTTCTAGGTCAATTGGATCAATAAGTTTGTACTCTCGTCCATACTTATCTACCATCAAAACTTGCACTCCTTGGGCATCTATATACGTGAATGCATAAAGGTTCTTATGGTATGTCAACTCTCCAACATTGGGCTCTACATGTTGAGCACATAGCTATGGCGAGTGTCGGTGGTGAGGGGCCATGGCTTTGGAGATGGCGTGCTGCAGAGAGAGAGAGAGAGAGAGAGAGAGAGAGAGAGAGAGAGAGAGAGAGAGAGAGAGAGAGAGAGAGAGAGAGAGAGAGAGAGAGAGAGAGAGACTCGATACTCAGTAGCAAAAATCACACGCTATATTCATTAATTCCTTTGTAAACATACCTTAAAATATATAGCCAAACCTGTCATGCAAACTTAACTTGCAACTGAATTTGCATGCTATAACCGGTGTTCCCACAGGCAGATGACAACTAATCACCAGGGCTTGCATACCCAACACTACACACTACACAACACTACAACACTAAGTTAATCCCCGTTTGTGAACCTATACAAGTCCTCATGAGCATAATCAATTAGAAATCTCATGTCTTTGTTGGTTTTGATGAATCTCACACTAGGTTTGTTGATTAAAGGATGCTTCTCCTCTAGGTATTCTCCCAATCCCATTGTCGAAGGTGTTGCAATATTTCTGGCGGTTTGCATATCTCTGAGTTGAGTACAAAACCTTGGTGATGGATGATTTATCATAGTTAAGGCTCACTCAATTCTCTCAAGATAGTCTTTGATAAGCCCACCTTGGCTTAGTGCAACTTATCCCTTTTTATCCATCGTCAAGTATCTCAAAGGTCAAGCCTTTGTAACTCTTCGTCAATGGAAACTGGCTTTGGGTACCCTAAAAGTTTGGAATTAGGAAACCTAAAAAAAAAATTGGCTTTAAAACTAAAACCAATCTTTAGTGTGTCATATTATTCATAAACTTTTATCATGGCTTTAGCCAGCTCAATTTAAAGTTGTGTAGCAAAAGTTAGAGCAATTTTGTGAATTGTACTTGAAATGGCGCTCAAAAAATTTCAAGACTAGGAGGCAAAAACTTTTTTTTGTATCTTGGTCTCCATAGGGTATTTTTACCTCCAACTTGAGATATAAGACATATGCAAGTATTTCTATAGGCTCATTAAGTCAAATACCCCCACTATGAAGAGGTGCATGGATCGCAATCCATTATTGTTACCATATACATGTGGTAGTGATATGTGTGATCACACTAGGACCGTCAGGGCATTTTTCCCTCTTTAGGAGGTTTTTCCCCTGAGCATTGTATATACGCCCATCACTCTAGGGCTATCTATCTTTCCATTGCACACTAAGTAACACACTCTCTATTGTGTGCCTTGAGCTTCCTTCATCTTCTCCAAGCTGTGTGTGTTTCTCTGCAACCCTAATTCCAACAATTGGTATCATAGCAAGTTACGTACTCCCCGGCTTAGTCGCCAGCTACTCTAGCACACGCCTGCTCACTTTCTCCTACTACAGTGAGGTTTGGCAAGCGTTCGCAGGCCGATAAAAATTTCAGGTGACCTCGGTCTACTCAGATTTTTTATTCGAGCTCATTTTGGCCTTCGTTTCCACTACAGGCAGGTCTACAGAAGCTATTTCGTCATTTTGTGCAGAATTTCTATCAGTGCCATTTTTTGCATAACAGGTGCCTTACAGTCTTCTACGGTTTGTGATATATAGCACGTGTTGTTCCCGCTTTGTTGCTCCTGTTTTCGAGTAGTTTTCACATCAGGTGCAGCATTTACCATGGCTGACAACAACACAGATGTGTTCAAGATGTTTGTTGTTGAGGACAGGTTGGATGGGGACAATTACCCTATGTGGGCTTAGATGATGCAAAATGTTCTTGTGTCAAAGGGCATCTGGAATATTGTGCAGGGCATTGATGTACGTCCTGGTTCTGAGGATGCAGGCGATGTTGAGGATGTTGCAGGTCTTGTTGCAAGGATTGCTGCTATTAGAGTTGTTTTGCCTACGGTAGAACAAGCTCGCTGGGATGTAAAGGATGCGCAGGCTCATGCATTGATTGCGTTTTCTTTGAAGTGCACCATTGTTCCTCACATCAGTTCAGCAAAATCTGCAAAACAGGCTTGGGATATATTGGCTGGTCTTTATGCAAGTCGCAATGAGGCTAAAATTACTTTGCTACGTAAAGAGCTAGAGTCGAAGATTATGCATGAGGAAGATGATATGGACACTTTCCTTGGTAGTGTCAAGGATATCAATGAGCAACTTATTTCTGCAGGTGAATTCATTTCAGACAGTTCCCTTGTACAGACTGTTCTTGATGCCTTACCATATTCCTACCAGTCCTGAAGTTGTCAAGTTTGATGTACTATGCACATTGCTATTGCAAGAGTCACTTTCCACAAAAAACAGGACTAGGCAGCGTGTAGTTGAACAGGATTTTATTGCTTCTCAAAGAAAGGGTGGTAACAGCAATGCAGCCACTTCTTATGGTTCTACTGCGAGTGGAAAAACTTCTGTTCCCAATGCTTCTGCTGGTAGCAATTCGTCTGGAAATTCTGGTGATAAGGACAAAAAGAAAATGTATTGCCATTATTGTAACGCTAATGATCACTTGATCAAGTCATGTCCTAAGTTGAAGGCCAAAGAGGCTAAGAAGAAAGAGGGTGGTTCCACTGCTAATGCTGGTTCCACTACAAATGCAGCCATTGTTGAGTCTTCTATGAAAGGAGACTGTGTTGTTGATGTTGATGTAGAATGAGCTTTTAGCGCAGAGTGCACTTACAATCCTGCTATCCATGATGCATGCTTGTCAGTTACTGCAGATTCACATGTGTGGTATTTTGATAGTGGTGCTACAAAGCACATTACCTCACATCGTGAATTGTTCACCTCTCTTGAGTCTGCCCCTCATGGGAATTCAATCACTTGTGCTAATGATGCCTCTTATCCGGTTCAGGGAGTTGGAAGAATTGTGCTTACTGCTGCAAATGGCAGTTCCTTCACACTTGTTGATGCACTTTATGTACCTGGGATCAAGAAGAATCTCTTGTCTATATCCGCACTTGCTAGACTTGGACTTGACTTGGACTTGTAGTCAAATTTGTGGATGACAAATGTATAGTTCATGATCTTAGTTTTGGTGATGAAATTGTTGCATTTGGCCTTTTGTGTCATGGGCTATATAAGCTCACTTTGTATGATAAGTGTGGACAAAATTTTGCAAATGCTGTTGCAGATTCAAGGGCTCTTTCATATCCAAAACTTTGGCATGCACGTTTAGGTCATCTGAATTTTGCAAGTTTGTTTCGTTTGCAGAAATCTCATATGGTTGCTTCTTTCCCGCCTCTTGAAGCACCTATCAAACATGTTTGTGAAGGCTGTATTCTGGGTAAAATGCAGCATTCTAAGTTTCCAAAGGATGGTTTAGTTAGGGCCACATGCAGGTTGCAGCTTGTACATAGTGATGTTTGTGGGCCCATGCAAACTCCGTCCTTGCACAATTACCTGTACTTTGTGATTTTCACTAATGATTACTCGAGGCATGCATGGGTGTTTCCACTTAAAGCGAAGTCCAAAGTTTTTATGTGCTTCAAACAATTTCTGGCTATGGCTGAAAATGTATCAAAATGTACTATGGGAACCCTCCGTTCCAATCGAAAGGGGGAGTATATGTCTCATGCATTTAATGCATTTCTGGCTAGTCGTGGGATGAAACACCAATGTACAGTGCCTTAGACACCTCAGCAAAATGGTGTTGTTGAGAGGAAAAACAGGTCACTTACGGAAATGGCAGGATGTATGGTCAAAAGTAAAGCTTTGCCACATTCTTTTTGGCTTAAGGCCATCATGTGTGCAACTTATGTACTAAATAGGTGTCCTACAAAAGCTTTGCAGTCCATTACTCCATATGAAGCATGGCATGATAGAAATCCCTGTATTGATCACATGCGTGTTTTAGGTTGTTTGGCATATGCTTTGGTGCCACAAACACAACGCAAAAAATTGGATGATAAGGCTGTCAAATGTATTTTTGTTGGTTATAGTGCGAAAAGCAAAGGTTACAGATTATATCATCCGCAAACAAAACATATTCTAGTTTCACGGGATGTAGTGTTTGTGGAAGATTCTGTTCAGCCCTTGCTGTCATGTACTAGAGACAGTAATGTAAGCTCACAGGACATTTATGACACTTTGTTGCCTCTTTTCAATGGTGGAAATACGAATGTAAGTTCAATGAGGAAAATGTACAGCCTATGGGGATTTCTCGAAACGTTATAGATCAGCCTATAACTGATGCAGATGTACATGATGTAGTTGATGAGGAAAGGGCTGAAAATGAGCAGGCTAGAGGTATGCCAAAATGGCTGGTGCACACTTTGCGTGACAATAAATTGGATGCACCTTTGTCTAGTCATACTCGTTCAGGCTCTCACCATGCATCTTATGCATCAGATTGTTATGCTTTGGCTGTGTCTAGCTTACATGATGTTGAGGAACCTGTGTCTTTTGATGAAGTACAGAATTCAAAAAATTGGATGGCTGCCATGCAATCAGAATATGATGCACTTATAGAAAATGACACATGGACTTTATGTGATTTGCCTCCTGGAAAAAAGGCCATTGGTACGAAGTGGGTTTACAAGTTGAAACGCAAGCCTGATGGTGAGATCGATCGCCATAAGGCTCGACTTATTGCAAAGGGTTATGCACAGCAAAACGGTATAGATTATGAAGAGACTTTTGCTCCCACTTGTCGTATGACTACTGTGCGTTTACTATGTGCATTGGAAGCTCATTTTGCTTGGGATGTGCATCAATCAAACATTGTTACTGGTTTCTTGAATGGTGACATATTTGTGGAAGTTTATGTAACGCAACCTCACGGTTTTGTCATAAAAGGACAAGAGGACAAAGTGTGCAGATGTACGAAGGCTTTGTATGGGTTGAAGCAATCTTCTCATGCTTGGTATGAGAAAGCTGACACTCATTTGGTTAAACAAGGATTTCGTAACAGTCCAACAGAAAGCACATTATATGTAAAGTGTGACGGTGATGTACTTCTCATTGTGCTTCTTTATGTCGATGATTTGCTGATCACTGGACCAAATGAGAGACATATTGTTGAATTTAAGACTGATTTGAATGCTAATTTCAAGATGAAAATGAGCTTCCAATGCACATAGAAAACGCACAGTAGTCATACAACAAGTGGGAGCAAAAGTCTCTTCATAATCTATACCGTTTTGCTGTGCATAACCCTTTGCAATAAGTCGAGCCTTAGGGCGATCGATCTCACCATCAGGCTTGCGTTTCAACTTGTAAACCCACTTCGTACCAATGGCCTTTTTTCGAGGAGGCAAATCACATAAAGTCCATGTGTCATTTTCTATAAGTGCATCATATTCTGATTGCATGGTAGCCATCCAATTTTCTAAATTATGTGCTTCATCAAAAGACAGAGGCTCCTCAACATCATGTAACCTAGACACAGCCAAAGCATAACAATCTGATGCATAAGATGCATGGCGAGAGCCTGAACGAGTAAGACTAGACAAAGGTGCATCCAATTTATTGTCACGCAAAGTGTGCACCAACCATTTTGGCATACCTCTAGCCTGCTCATTTTCAGCCCTTTCCTCATCAACTACATCATGTACATCTGCATCAGTAATAGGCTGATCTAAAACATTTTCAGAAACCAAATATGCTGTACATTTGCCTCATTGGAACTTACATTCGTATTTCCACCATTGAAAAGAGGCAACAAAGTGTCATAAATGTCCTGTGAGCTTACATTATTGTCTCTAGTACATGACAGCAAGGGCTGACCAGAATCTTCCACAAACACTACATCCCAAGAAACTAGAATACGTTTTTTTTGCGGATGATACAACCTGTAACCTTTGCTTTCAGCATTATAACCAACAGAAATACATTTGACAGCCTTATCATCCAATTTTATGCACTGCACTTGTGGCACCAAAGCATATGCCAAACAGCCAAAAACACGCATGTGCTCAATAGAAGGCTTTCTATCATGCCATGCTTCATATGGAGTAATAGACTGCAAAGCTTTCGTAGGACACCTGTTAAGTACATAAGTGGCACACATGATGGCCTCAAGCCAAAAAGAATGCGGCAAAGCTTGACTTTTGACCATACATCGTGCCATTTCCGTAAGTGACCTGTTTTTCCTCTCAGCAACACCATTTTGCTGAGGTGTATAAGGAATTGTACATTGTTGTTTTATCCCACGACTAGCCAGAAATGCATTAAATTCATGAGACATATACTCCCCCCCTTCGGAACGGAGGGTGCCCATAGTACATTTCGAGACATTTTCAGCCATAGCCGGAAATTGTTTGAAGCACAAAAAAACTTCGGGCTTCGCTTTAAGTGGAAATACCCATGCATGCCTGGAGTAATCATCAATGAAAGTCACGAAGTACAGGTAATTGCCCAAGGACGGAGTTTGCATGGGCCCACAAACATCACTATGCACAAGCTGCAACCTGCATGTGGCCCGAACTGAACCATCCTTTGGAAATTTAGAACGCTGCATCTTACCCAAAATACAGCCTTCACAAACATGTTTGACAGGTGCTTCAAGAGGCGGCAAAGAAGCAACCATATCAGATTTCTGCAAACGCAGCAAACTAGCAAAATTCAGATGACCAAAACGTGCATGCCAAAGTTTTGCATTTGAAATAGCCCTTGAATCTGCAACAGCATTTGCAAAATTTTGTCCACACTTGTCATACAAAGTGAGCTTATACAGCCCATGGCACAAAAGCCCAGATGCAACAATTTCATCACCAAAACTGAGATCATGAATTGTACATCTGTCATCCACAAATTTGACTGCAAGTCCAAGTCTAGCAAGTGCAGATACAGACAAGAGATTCTTCTTGATCCCAGGTACATAAAGTGCATCAACAAGTGTGAAGGAACAGCCATTAGCAGTAGTGAGCACAATCTTTCCAACTCCCTGAACTGGATAAGAGTCGTTGTTGGCACAAGTGACTGAATTTCCATGAGGGACAGACTCGAGAGAGGTAAACAATTCACGATCTGAGGTAATGTGTTTTGTAGCACCACTGTCGAAATACCACACATGTGAATCTGCAGCAACTGACAAGCATGCATCATGGACAGCATGATTGTAAGTGCACTCTGAGCTAAAAGCCCATTCTACATCAACATTAGTATTACAATCTCCTTTCACAGAAGACTCAACAGTGGTTGCATTTGTAGTGGAACCAGCATTTGCAGTGGAACCACCCTCTTTCTTCTTAGCCTCTTTGGCCTTCAACTTAGGACACGACTTGATCAAGTGATCATTGGCTTTACAATAATGGCAACGCATCTTCTTTTTGCCCTTATCACCAGAATTTCTAGACAAATTGCTGCCAGCAGAAGCATTAGGAACTGAATTTTTGCCACTCGCAGCAGAACCATAAGAAGTGGTTGCATTGTTGTTACCACCCTTTCTTTGAGAAGCAATAAAAGCCTGTTCAACTGCACGCTGTCTAGTTCTTTTTTTTTTGGAAAGTGACTCTTGCAACAGCAATGTGCATAATGCATCAAACTTGACAACTTCAGGATTTCCTTGGGTCATAAGTCTCCAAGTACCAGCAAAAGTCTGGTAAGAATCTGGTAAGGCATCAAGAACAGCCTGCACAAGGGAACTATCTGAAATGACTTCACCTGCAGAGATAAGTTGCTCATTGATATCCTTGACACTACCAAGGAAAGTGTCCATATCATCTTCCTCATGCATAATCTTCGACTCCAGCTCTTTACGCAGCAAATCAATTTTAGCCTCATTGCGACTTGCATAAAGACCAGCCAAAATATCCCAAGCCTGTTTTGCAGATTTTGCTGAGCGGATGTGAGGAACAATGGTGCACTTCACAGACAACGCAATCAATGCATGAGCCTGCGCATCCTTTACATCCCAACAAGCTTGTTCTGCCGTAGGTAAAACAACTCTAATAGCAGCAATCCTTGCTGCAAGACCTGCAACATCCTCAACGTCACCTGCATCCTCAGAACCAGGATGTACATCAATGCCCTGCACAATATTCCAGACGCCCTTTGACACAAGAACATGTTGCATCATGTAAGTCCACATAGGGTAATTTTCCCCATCCAACCTGTCCTCAACAGCAAACATCTTGAACACATGTGTGTTGTTGTCAGCCATGGTAAATGTTGCACCTGATGTGAAAACTACCCGAAAAGAGGAGAAACAAAGCATGAACAGCACGTGCTATATAGCACAAACCATAGAAGACTGTAAGGCACCTGTTATGCAGAAAATGGCATTGACAGAAAGTCTGCACAAAATGACGAAATTGTCTGTGCAGACCTGCCTCTAGTGGAAACGGAGGCCAAAATGAGCCCGAATCAAAAATCTAAGGAGACTTGTGAACGCTGGCCAAACCTCACTGTAATCGAAGAAAGTGAGCAGGCGTGTGCTGGAGTAGCTGGCGACTAAGCCCGGGAGGACGTAACCTGCTCTGATACCAATTGTTGGAATTAGGGTTGCAGAGAAATACACACAGCTTGGAGAAGACGAAGGAAGCTCAAGGCACACAATAGAGAGTGTGTTACTTAGTGTGCAATTGAAAGATAGATAGCCCTAGAGGGATGGGTGTATATACAATGCTCGGGGGGAAAAACCTCCTAAAGAGGGAAAAAATGCCCCAGCGGTCCTAGTGTGTTCACACACATCACTACCACATGTATATGGTAACAATTACTAGATGCTATGGTATCAAACTTTTAAGGTTTGGACCTCTGTTATTAAAAATTAGGTCAATTCTTGCACTTTCTCAGAATACGTGGACAATCTTAGGACTTCGAGTTGGGTTTTGATGTCCAAATGAGATGAAACTTTGGGATTATGCTAGAAATAGCATATAGATCACATTGGCTAGGTTCTGGCTCAAAAATTTAGGAAAGTTACATGGATCGTGATCCATGTTTAGAGAGCTTTTGACCCCAAATTTGAACCACTTATAGATTAAGGTATTTCTAAGCTACACCCAAAATCTTTTTGACTTGAACAAGAAAACTTCTACAAGTGAAATCTTGAATTTGCTTTGGCGGTTTTTGACTATTCTCTATTTTTTACCATTTTTTTCAACTTTTTTATCAATGTGTCTTTCGAGAAATGTGTTTCAATTAGTTTCAGCTACCTACTGCTTAAATCTCAGCCAAAAACTCTGATAAGGTACATGGATCATGATCCATGTTTCACCTCATTTGACATGAAATTTGGTCGGCTAGTAGTTTATGCTATTTTGAAGGCATTCCCCAAATCTTTTTAAATTTGGATCACAAAGAGTCCAAATTTTGATCTGACATAATAACTTTGAGTGTTTTCTCACAATTTTTTTCATTTGAGTGTCTTTTTTAGCTCAATTTGATCCCAAAATTTGATATCAATTGGCTGAAAGCGCTATCAGTAAGATGATCTCAGTTTTGTCAAGTTCTGTCTCAGAGATATGTTACCATAAACATGTGGTAGTGATATGTGTGAACGCACTTAGGACCGTCAAGGAATTTTTTCCCTCACTAGGAGATTTTTTCCTTCGTGCATTGTATATATGCCCATGACTCTAGGGCTATGTCATTTTTCCATTTCACACTAAGTAATATACTCTCTGTTGTGTGCCTTAAGCTTCCTTCGTCTTCTCCAAGTTGTGTGTGTTTCTCTGCAATCGTAATTCCAACAATTGGTATCAGAGCAGGTTGCATCCTCTTGGGCTTAGTCATTGTCAGTATTTCTAGCACACGCTTGCTCAGTTTCTTAGATTTTAGGGAGCTTTGGTGAGTGTCATAGGTTGACAAATACTTCGGACTCATTTCGGCCTCCATTTCCACTACAAGCAGTGCTGATTAGGCAATTTCATCATTTTGTAAAAAAAAGTTGCCAGTTCTATTTTTTGCATAACAAATCCCTTATAGTCTTTTACAGGTTGTGCTATATAGCACGTGTTGGTCCCGCTTTGTTTCTTCTCTTTTTGAAAATTTTTCACATTAGGTGCAGGCATTTTCCATGGCTGACAACAACAAGATGTGTTCAAGATGTTTGTTGTTGAGGATACATTGGATGGTGACAATTACCGTATGTGGGATTACATGATACAACATGTCCTTGTGTCAAAGGGTGTTTGGAATATTGTGCAGGGCATTGATGTATGTCCTAGTTATAAGGATGTTGCAGGTTTTGGTGGCAGGGTTATTGCTACCAAAGTTGTTTTACCTACGGCTGAGCAAGCTCGTTGGGATGTAAGAGATGCACAAGCTTATGCATTGGTTGAATTGTCTGTGAAATGCACTATTACTCCTTACATTTATTCAGCAAACTCTACAGAATAGGCTTGGGATATTATGGCTGGTCTTTATGCAAGTTGCAATAAGACCAAAATTGCATTGCTCCATAAAGAACTGGATTCAAATATTATGTATGAGGAAGATGAGATGGACACTTTCCTTGCTGGTGTCAAGGATATTAATGATCAACTTGTTTCTGTAGGCGAAGTCATTTCTGGCAGTTCCCTTGTGCAGATTGTTCTTGATGCATTTTCAAATTCTTACCAAAATTGTACGAGTACTTGGAGACTTATGACCCAAGGAATCTAGAAGTTGTCAAGTTTGATGCATTATGCATGTTCTTGTTGCAAGAGTCACTTTCCATTAAAAAAAAACAGGGCTAAACAATGTACCGTTGAATAGGTTCATTGTCGCTCAAACAAAAGGTGATAACAACAATGTAGCGACTTTTCATGGTTCTTCTGTAAATGGTAAATTACATGTTCCTAATGCTCCTGCTGGAAGAAATTCATCTGAAGATTCTGGTGAAAAGGACAAAAAGAAGATGCGTTGTCATTATTGTAAAGCTAATGATCACTTAATAAAGCAATTTTCTAAGTTGAAGGCAAAAGAGGCTAAGAAGACAGAGATTGGTCCCACTACAAATGCAGCTATTGTTGAGTCTTCTATGAAAGGAGATTGTGATGCTAATGTTGATGCAGAATGGGCTTTTAGTGTAGAGTTCCTTTATGATCTTTATTTCCATGATGCAGGTATGTCAGTTGTTGCAGATGCTCATGTGTGATACTTTGACAGTGGTGCTACAAAGCACATTACCTCTCATCATAACTTGTTTACCTCTCTTGAGAATGTCCCTCATGGGAATTCAGTCACTTGTGCCAACAATGCCTCTTATCCAGTCAAGGGAGTTGGAAAAATTGTGTTGACTACTACGAATGGAAGTTCTTTCACACTTGTTGATGCACTTTATGTAAATGGGATCAAGTATAACCTTTTGTCTATATTTGCACTTGCTAGACTTTTTCTTGTTGTGAAATTTATGGACGACGGCTGTTGCATCATGCATTTTATGTCATGGGCTGTATAAGCTCACTTTGTATGACAAGTGTGGGCAAAATTTTGCAAATGCAATTCTAGATTCTAAGGCTATTTCAGATGCAAAACTTTGGCATGCACATTCGGGGCATCTGAAATTTTGTCAGCTTGCTACATTTACAGAAATCTGGTATGGTTGCTTCTTTGCCGCCTCTTCAAGTACATGTTAAGCATGTTTGTGAATGTTGTATTTTATATAAGATGCAATGTTCAAAGTTTCCAAAGGATGGTTTAGTTAGGGCTACATGCACGTTGCAGCTTATGCATAGTGATGTTTGCGGGCCCATGCAAACTCCATCCTTGAGCAATTACCTTTACTTCATGACTTTCATTGATGATTACTCGATGCATGCATGGGTGTATCCGCTTAAGGCGCGGTTTGAAGTGTTTATGTGCTTCAAGAAGTTTGGGTATGGTTGAAAATATCTCTAAATATACTATGGGCACCCTCCATTTCGATCGAGGGAGGGAGTATATGTCTCATGAATTTAATGCATTTTTGGGTAGTCGTTGGATCAAACACCAGTGTACAGTGTCGTATGTGCCTCACCAAAATGGTATTGTTGAAAGGAAGAACATGTCTCTTACAGAGATGGCAAGATGCAAGGTCAAGAGTCAAGCTTTGCCACATTCATTTTGGCTTAAGGCCATCATGTGTACCACTTATGTACTCAAAATGTGTCCTACAAAAAATTTGCAATCTATGACTTCATATGAAGCATGGCATGATAGAAAGCCATCTATTGATCACATGCACGTTTTTTGGTGTTTGGCTTATGCTTTGGTGCCACAAACGGAGCGCAAAAAATTGGATGATAAGGTTATCAAGTGCATTTTTGTTGGTTATAATGATGAAAGCAAAGATTACAGGTTATACCATCCGCAAACAAAGAGTATCATGGTTTCACGGAATGTTGTGTTTATGGAAGATTTTGTTCAGCCTTTGCTGTCATATACTAGAAGCAGTAATGTAAGCTCATAGGACATTTATGACAGTTTATTGCTACTTATCAGTGGTGAAAGTTTGAATGTAAATTTCAATGAGACAAATGTATAGCCTATGGGGGTTTCTAAAAATGTTATCTGATGCAGATGTACATGATGTACTTGATGAGGAAAGGGTTGAGAATAAGCAGGCTAGAGATATGTCAAAGTGGCTGGTGCATACTTTGTGTGTGTAATGTATCCAACATTTTTCAACAAAAACTATTTCATTTACTTTGCAAAATTATTTAAGGTTCGCACAAGCGTTCCAACGGAATGATCGGATTGGAAATCGGACTCTGGAACTATTAATTATGGCTTTTATTCATTTGGAAACAATAGGTTGATATGAAAAACTTAAGCCTCAAGAAAGCAGTAATTTTAGAAAAGGAAGAGTATTTTTAGAAGAGAAGGAGTAGAAGGAGTATTTTTAGGAAAGAATGAGTATTTTTAAAGAAGAAAGGGAAGTGAGACAACATTAAAGCCGATTTTCTTGGAAGCTAAGCTCTCCTAAAATTAGAAACTCAAAATCGTACATCGGAATGCGTGTTTACAAATAAATATAGATATATATGTGTGTGTGTGTGTGTGTGTGTGTGTGTGTGTGTGTGTGTGTGTGTGTGTGTGTGTGTGTGTGTGTATGTGTGTGTGTGTGTGTGTGTGTGTGTGTGTGTGTGTGTGTGTGTGTGTGTGTGTATATATATATATATATATATATATATATATATATATATATATATATATATAGATATATATGTGTGTGTGTATATCCCTCTTGCCATAACGTCACAGTTACCTTCTCTCCCTTAACCACTCACCCTTTACCCATCTTCATCTCTATCACCATCGTGTTGTCCCTCGGATTGTTGAGTTCTTTCTCTCTCTCTCTCTCTCTCTCTCTCTCTCTCTCTCTCTCTCTCTCTCTCTCTCTTATAATCTTCTCAGCAACAAGCAAGGAAACCATAACTCTACTTTTCACGGCAAAACTTTCATTTTCTCTTTCGTGATACGATGGCCTCAAAGCGAGTGATTCAAAGCTCCAAAGATGCTCATGTCGTTCCACCTCCAAGAAAGGTGCAAAGGAAGGCATCATCGACTCCAATCGTAGCTCAAACGAATGTATCGATTGCGAAAGAAATTGAAGTTGTCCAATCTCCAACACGGAAGGTAATCAAACATGTCATTAATTCGGTAAGATAAATTTATGATTTTGCATTGCTATTCATGTTGACATGAGAAGCCAAGCATAGGGGTTCCCTTAAATCGTCCAAGAAACGTGATTCTATTACAAAAAACAAATATATGTTTTCATATAATAGTGAAAGTATTGTTTAATAAATTGTCATTGTTTGCTAAATTGTTATTGTTTGATATGAAGAGTTAGTTGATCATGTTTTCAGAATCATTTAAGAAAAAGAATTGTTGAAAGAGTATCTTTTGTTTCTCGCAGCGGGTAACGAGATGCTTTGCAGTTAGCGAGATGCCTCACAGTTAGCGAGATGATCTCAAGGTTATTGGAGATTAAGTTGAGGTTATTGGCTCTCTTTTTGTCTCTCGCGGTTAAAGAGATGTCTGACGGTTGATGAGATGTCTCGCGATTAGCGAGATGGGAAGGTTGCGCAACTCACGGTTAACGAATAAATAAATCTTTTGCAAAGGCTCTGTTGGTTAAACAGAGAGAGTCCACGGGTAGCGGCAAACTCATAAGAAATTAAATTTTTTCTTTTTATTGAAATATAAGATTGTCTTCATTAGGCTTTGTTTGAATTGTTTTGGTATTGTTTGAAGGGCTGTATGAACGAATCTGTGTCTGGAACTAATAAACGAACCATGTTTATATATGTAAAACAGTGTGATAGTAATTAAAAAACAAGAAGAACGGGTGAGTGTGATGTGGAAAGTGAAAGACTAATGTCCTAATGGATCTAGGTCTACGAATGGGTGTACCCGATTAGTCGGGTACTTTTCACAAGATTATCAGTTAGTTAAGTATAAGTCTCATATCATATCTATGATTTATGAATGACGATCGCACCTCTTAAACGTGGAGAAAAAGGCGTTGTTTATAGATCTTAAGTATGTCAATGAGATTTTATCTTTGTGATATAGGAATTAGCTCCCATTAAAATCCCTTGATTATCGACTTGGTCTGTGGTGTATAACCTTTATGTCCACGATTACGATGGATAGAGGACTTCTTCTCTTCTATTGCTCGTATATCGACTTGGTCTGTGGTGTATAACCTTTATGTCCACGATTACGATGGATAGAGGACTTCTTCTCTTCTATTGCTTGTATATCTCTACTTCGTGGAAACGGAGTAGGGTGTCGTCAATAGAACTTGAGAATAAAGGAAAACCATCTATTAAGTCGCTCCAATCTTCTTGAGGTTATGGACTTCACAGTGTGACAGTAAATTAGATACACCTTTGTCTAGTCATACTCGATCAGGTTCTCGCCATACATCTTATGCATCAGATTGCTATGCTTTGGTTGTTCCCAGTTTATGTGATATTGAGGAACCTCTGTCTTTTGATGTAGCACATAATTCTGAAAATTGGATGGCTACCATGCAATTAGAATATGATGCACTTATAGAAAATGACACATGGAATTTATGTAATTTTGCCGTTGATCTTTTCATGTCAATTTAATGGTGATGATTTCTACTTACCCTACGCGTATATGCTGGAAAGAAACAAGAAACCAAAACAAACAAAACAACATAAACAAAAGTCATAGCAAAAAATGGAACATCACTCTAAAAGCATAGAGAAAATCTTTTTACCTCTCGAGAATAGATCTAGCACGTCTCTAACTCTATCGAGCACTAAACCTTCGTAAAGCTACTTTGCTGCTAGTGTAAATGGGATAAAAAAACTAATCTTTAAAAAATGGAACTCTAAATACGTACTAAGTTACTCACTATTTAAGGATCATTTCCTAGCAACGACGCTAATATTAGCAGGTTCGTTGTGAACGTCTGTAGCATAGCTATATAGCACTAACATAATATATCAATACTCAGGGAAGTGACTTGGATAAGGCACTTACACTCTTTCAAATTATCGATCCTCAGAAAGTGAATCTAACAGACAAATGCATCAACTCAAGAAGAAAATCACCACTCAAATGAACAGAAAATCTATCTATGTTCTTTCTCACCACTCTGGCCGATGGTCGGTGGTCGGAATTCAATGGCCGGTGGTCGGTGGCCGAATTCAAAAGTGGACTTGTCTTCTCAAGGGTGGCCACACATGGGCGAATTGGAGGGTCCGATTTGGACTTATCTACATAAGGGCGGCTACACATGGCTGCCTCTCATGAGAGAGGGTAGCCCTTTTGGCTTATAAAAGGAGGCCATTTCTACACACATTTCATAGTGTGAAGTTGATGCAACAAGGTGAGTGTGAGGTGGTGAGAGTGAAGCAAGGCGGGAGCTCCATTAAGGGTATAATCCCTTTGTAAACTACTTCTTGTTTTGAAGTACTAAATCCATTGAGTGGCTGCTTTCCCGTGGATGTAGCCCACATTGGGTGAACCACGTATATCGTGTGTACTCTCTCTCTACTCTATAATCTCTTGTGTGTGAAATCTATCTCTCTCCATTAAGTAATCTACTCAAATATCTATTTAGCTACGTCTTATTTCCTAACACATACTTCCCTCAGAGTCTTCTTGAGCTCTTGGTACCTTTTCTTACATTCAACTTTTGTCAACTTCGATTCTTTCAATTTGTTCAATTCTGTTTCCATTATTTTGGATTTAGTTTCTGCCTTCAACTTCTGAGTTCGTTTTTTTACATCCCTAGGACTGTCTTTTGTCCTAGGGTCTCGATCTTGAGAGAACTAGCTTGATATTTTGTTTTTAATGTAGCCTTCTTCATTTACTAGAGATAAGAATTTTGTTCTTTTTTTATGTTGGACATTGGGTTATCTCTGGCCTTGTGATCTCCCTTCCTTTTTTTGTAATGTGCTTGACGTTGTTGCGCGCATTTTGAGAACCCCGTTTTTTTGTAAATTTGTACATACGGACACGAGGCCCAATGTCAAAAGTGTGTATGGGCTTTCTTTTTGTGAGATTTTTAACTTGGTTTAGCAAGCACATGTACATGCACTGCAAGTCGCTAGTCTAGTGACAGCTGTTGGGCTGCTGTAAGTGCAAGTGAGTGAGTTTTTTGAAGTGAGACTTGTATATAACTAAAACTCATGTACAAACTTAAAAAAGTTCAGCCAAAAATAAAAAAATTGCAGGTTTTGGGTCGTTGTGGCTTCTTGATGCCTTTGGATGCAGTTTTTTGCCCCGACTAGCCTTCTCTACGTGTAGTCGTGCTGGGATAGCTTTCTGTTCGCGTCAATTTTGCTCATGGAGGAGTATGGAATCAAATTTGGTCATCTTCAGCTTTCTCGCCATTCATTTTTCAAGCTTTCTCTCAAGCTTTAAAGTGCCCCAATTGGAGTTGTGCTCATCAGGTTACGACTAGTTCTCTGCAGGGTTATGGCTATGGCAGCATAGTGGAAAATTGTGTGTAGACAGATTCGAAGGGCATGTATCTATGAATTGTGGAATTGATGTTGAAGTTGTGGGTTTGTGATGTTCAATTATGAAAGGGGAGGGCCTTGTCTTCATATGCATTGGTCGGCGTGTGCTGTAAATCCGTGCTTTGACAGGGTTTTGCTCCTATGTGACATAGTCTCTTGGGTGGGCGACGGCTAGTAAATTCCCAAGGGGACTACTCTTGCTGGACTTGCGGTGTTTCAAAGGGATTTTGCAAAGCTTTTGGTGTCTTGTAGTTCTCTTTCAATGCTCTTGGATGACATCGCTATAGAGGTGTTCTAGTTTGCTTGTTTCCCAACAACGTCTGGGTTTTTGATTTGGAAAATCGTAAAACCTTACATCAGGTATTATTTCCTCTAGATCACTGGGGTTGTCAGAACATTAATTATCTGCATCATAATCTTTTTCAAGATGATAATGCAAAATCGTGGAACAACCCCCCATCTACTTCTTGCTTATTTTTTATTTTTCTTGATTGTCCTGAGATTTGGTTATCATCCTCTTCTATTAACTCAACCATGTAGTATGGAACCACATCATAACCATCCTGGTCACAAAACAGAGTGGTCGGTTCTTCCGCAATAGCGTAGACACCTAAGGTTGCTAGAATATGTGTCCATTCTAAAGGTTCTAAGGACTCTTCTAGAAAAGGTTCCACGATGTATTCTGTATCCTCAATGGCCCTGTTTAGAATACATTCTTCTTGTTTTAGGCTTCCACAATTGGATGCCCCACACATCCATAACTCCTTTGCTTTACCTAGCCAGTGTGGGAGTTCAGACCCTACTATCATAGCAGAATCAGACTCCAGGTATATGTGATTGTAGCCCCAATCTTGGACCATCTTTAATTATCGCATGAAGGGTCATCCAAGTATTATGCCACAGTTATTTTTCTTGCCAAAATCCACAACTGCAAAGGTATGCTCGTACTTCATTCCGCAAGACGTAACAACTACTTTTTCCAAAAGCCCTATGGGTCTCTCCATATAATCATCAGCCAGTTGTTGCAGCTTCATCCTGGTGGTTTTCAAAGCTATTTTTCCCCATTTCTTTCATACATCCTTTGTTGTGATGGCTACACCAGCTCCACTGTCAAGAATTGCCATGGTTGTGACACCTTCTAATTCAACTGGGAGTGTGGTATTTCCATCTTCCCGCTCACAGTATTCTCCTACCTTGTTTAAAGGCACTGGTTGAATGTTTACTTGAGGTTTCTCTAATTCCTTGATTCCTTCCTATATTCGTGAATTCGGATCCCTTACTCCAAATTTTTCAAGACATTTTCCTATCGTATTCCACATATTAGATTTTATTCTAAGAAGCTCGGCTATAGTAATGGTACAAGTCACTGGAGTTGATAAGATGGTTATCAACCCCTGGGAGTCCATACCCTTCCTTGTAGAGAGTCTTTGTGATGGAACAACCTTCACATCCAACTTTGCTTCATACTCTCCCATATAAGAGGGCAAAGTTCTCAGAGATATAGGTTGGCTATCCCAAGATCTCATGAACGCCTTGTCTCCCCAATACAAGTGCATTTCTACATCTGCTTGAGAGCTTGCCTCAAATTCTTCAATAGGAGGAAGGAAGGCATCTTCTCCCATACTGGTTTTTTTAACCCTTTGGCTTAGTTCATTGGCTTCATTGGCTTCCCTTATCTGTCTCCAAAGATCATTCAAGTCCTTGTCCCCTTTATACAATTCCGGTATGATAGGTTGAAGACCTTCTGAAGTTCGGTCTGTTGAGTTCAATACTATCCCAGGTTTTTCTATTGAATGCTCAGGTTCTAATTCAATTTCCGGGCTAATAGTTTTTCTTTTAGATCCGTGTGTTGAAGGGTTCCATGGTATTGATACTAAGAGTTCTACCTTCTCCACTTGTTTCCTTACATTTGGTTCTAGTAAGGTTTCTGCTGTTTGGATCATATTTTGACACATTTCCAGTCTCTATTTTTCTAACTCAGTGTAGGGATATGTCATCCATTTTTGTTCCTGAGTTTGGTCGATTTTAAGCCTTGAGTCGTATGCTTTCAAGATTGCATCTAGATGTTTGTTTACTTTCTCTACTAGCACAGATCCACCTGATCCCATACTTTTTGATTTCCCCTTCTTCTCAAGCTCTATGTCTGTTGGTGTTTCTGGTTTTTGAACTGTTTGTCTTTCAAGTTTTTCTAGTCTGTCTTTGGTTCGTTGTAATTCTTCTGTTAGGACATTTTGTTCTCTTTCTTTCCTAACTTCTACGTGTGCTTTTCTAGCCTTCCATGTGTTTCGTTGGATTTTTCGTTCAATGCTGGGTGCTTTCAATCCTGGTTCTTCATTTACAGGTCCTGCTTTCTCTTTTTGAGCTTGAGCTCGTGTGATAACCTGTATAGGTATCACTGTTTTGTTTTTTGAACCACTGCTTGAAGAGATTGCCTCCAAAATGTTTAAAGGTGTTTTAACCACTTTGCTTGGATTTTTTGGACAATTGGCAATCAAATGAGTGATGCTGCAGTCTGGACAATACTCATTGACTCGGACAATTTTTGTATGAGGACAGTCTCTCATAAGATGGTCGCCCCCACATTTATAGCACAGTCCCAACGGTTTTCGTGGAGCTCCTTGAGCACCCGCTATGTTGGTAAGAAGGTCTTGGTCCATTGACACCACCATTGGCTATTAACAACCACGTTCTCTTGTCCAAATTATATCTACTTTCTCCTATAGCCTGTGCCACTATTGGTCGTCCAACATTGCCGATCATGCTCCATGGTTCCGACGCTCTCAGCTCTCTGGTGGATAGTATGTTGGACAAGCCATTGTTCCACTTGGCTCTTGGTAATAGACAGGTACAGGCACTAAGGCTTGTTCCTCTAGTTCTTCCATAGTAGGCGTATATCTCACCCCTATCGGTCTTGTCCCTAGGAGTGGTGGTTATTGCCCTAAAACTAGTTGTGGTCATTCAACCCCAAATGGTCCTGGCAAATTCCCTGCAGTACATCTAGATACAAGTGGCACTTGAGGTGGTGCTACTTGTGGTTGGGGAACATACTGTCATTCTCTTACATACCCCTTATTGTAGTAGCATCCCTCAGTAACATGATTTTTCCATTTTTGTTTGATGGTGCACCACTTTAATTGCTTAGCCTGTGGCTTGGAAAATGGGCTAATCCTCTTTAGCACCTCCTCTATCAGTCGCTCTTGATTTACTTCTGGTTCATTTTGTTGTACTGACTTCCCAAACTTCAATCCACTTTGTTGAGATGAATCATCATCATCTCTATCTCTTTGATCTCCATCTCTGTAGATCACATCGTTATCTACCAAGAAGAAAGCCTAACTCATTCATAGTCGGGCTTTTCTTCATATGCAAATCCTTTTGAAGGTCTGCATTTCTCAAGCCTTGGATGACTATCAACATCAGTCTGGATTGCGTAGGTAATTCTTCCACTGGGTAGAATTTTACGTATCATTTCAATCGTAGGGTTGCCTTCCTGACAGAGTCCCCCTCTTCCTGCTTAAACTTGTGGATTTGAGAGACAATATTGTGGGCTATCCCTCTTTGAGAGAATTCCTCCACAAAATCGTCAAAAACTTCTTGAATGGTCTCAAAATCTCGTCTTTCAACAGAATCAAACCAGGTGGCGGCATCCTCCCCTAAGGTGAGTCCAAATCCGGAAAATTGTGTATCAAAGTCTCTAACCTCTTCTGCTTGGATCACTCTCAAGAATGTTGTCATGTGATCTCTAGGATCTCCTTCTCCTGAATACCTCTTGTGTACCCATTTCTGGACTTGAGAATTTCTAACACATCTGTGTTCTACAAGTCTAACTGTCGAATCTCCTCGTCCTTCTCCCCTCACAGGGTCTCGTTCAAGTCTCAATCTTTCATCAACTGCTCCCCCCATCCCATATCCTCTATATGACCTTTCAACGGGTGGTTCCGTTACAAACCCTCTTTCCGTTTTGATTCTCTCCATATAGGGGAATCATACTGTGGTCGACACCGTTATTGGTCCTTTGCTTTCCTTGGGATAAGAATAAGAATAAGTGGGCATGGGTGAGACTATAGGGGTCACATATGATCCGTTTGTAATAGGGACTTTGCCTCTATAGAACTCATGTTCCCTTGTCACTGTGGGTCGCAATTATGATTGCAATGTTTCAACATTTGTGTTTTACGAAGGAAAAACTGACGTTTCTACCATTGTGGTTTGCCTAGCTAGAAATCTGGTCGCATCCTCTATTTCCTCAAATGGATTGGTGGATTTATTGGGGGTGGGGTTTAGTCCTTGAGTGGCCATGAGGTCTGTTGGAATTACTCTAGTGGCTATCAATCTTGCTACCTCTACTTTCTCTGTCAGCATATACTCTTGTCCATATTTGTCAACATATAGTATGAGACTCCCTTCACGTGATTCATATGAGAACAAGTACAGAGTCTTATATGTGCCTAGCTCAAAGGCAAATGGTGCTAGACATCGGAAATATGTCTTAAATCTCCCATTTAGATATTCATAGATTCCTACCGCTCCTTGGTTAGTCACAACTTTAGTCACCTTCTTGTCAAACACTAGGGTGGCATTAGGAAGGTCTATTAGACGAGGTATTTTAGTGATTTCAAAAGCCATCTTCCCCTTTAACACATTGTTTTAGGGCAAACTACTCCCCTGTTCATGCTCACAAGCACGACACAGACAACATACTTGTCATCCGGTGACACGACTAACCCATAGGTGCACGGAGGCAATCTCGTTAGCTTGTCAGGCTGAGACCAACCTACACATACGCACTGTTATGATGCATCAATCACTAATCCTTGTTAACTCCAACCCACTCTATCCCTAAACGCTCATAACACCGTTTACACATCAAATGAACTCGGAATCGCTTCAAACTTGCTAGGCACCATCCTCTCACTAGGATACACTTACCTATAAGTCCAATCTCACCAGATTATAACCCTAGCTACCTCAAATACAGTCGCGATAGACTCACAAGTCATAACCTAAAAGTGTGCGAAACCTAAGTCCATGAACATCTATGCGTAGCTAATCTTGCCCTCGTTCCATAAAGTACTTGATTGTTGAAAATAGACACCGTTTGTGCTACTTACAAGCAAAACAAGCTCGTGGGAAGATCGCTCACGAACAGCTTGAAGATGCGAATGTGTGGCGTGGGCACGTAGCTCTCGGAGAGGCTACCGTGATGGTGTGGTCTCTTCATGAATCCGGTGAGGGAGATGCATGTAGTGAAGAGGGTAAAATCACTCTCTCTCTCTCTCTCTCTCTCTCTCTCTCTCTCTCTCTCTCTCTCTCTCTCACACACACACACACACACACACACACACACAGACTCGTACGACACCGAATTAATGATTCAAAATGTTATCCAAAAAATGGTTCTAAGGTGACCTTGATACTTTAGTCACCTTAGCTCAAAATGTACATGGGGTTTTAATTGAGTTCTACTCATCATAATTACAAAGTGGAAATGCATTGCGTCTCGACCAACTAATAAATCTATACATAATCCAGACAATTGGATAAAGACGGTAGACATCATTGGCATTACAAAGGGAATTTGATAGTCATTACAAAGGGGCTTTATACAAATGTTGGGATCCAACACTCCCCACCTCCTAGTTCATGTCTACCACGACATGACTGGCTTCGTCTTCAATGTCTTTGTCTTCTTTCCTCTTTTCCTGTGTACTTCTGGAGACCCTTTCCAGCCTGCGTCCTCCAATGGTGTTAGTAGAGGGAGGTACTCGCCTTTGTGGTCTGTCTTCAATATTCTCTCGTAGTACCAGCCAGTTGTTCTGTTGAGGAGCAGGTGGTAGCTGATATGTCGCTCCTATGGCATGGTATATAATTCTGGTGAGTACTTCTCCTCCTGCAATATAATTTGGCTTGGCCTACTGTAGCTTTGTCACTTCCTCAAATAGATATGATGCATGATATATATAGAAATCATGTGTCATTCCCATAGCCCAGGTCATTGTTGCTGAGATGACCCCATGTGGTGTAGTGTATCTAGGTGGTCTCTTGCTGTAGCTCAACAAACATTGACTGTATACCTGTGTTAGTACCCTCACTTCTGGGTTTGCTATGAGTTCAAAAGACGGCAGTTTGGATCTTTGCAGGTAGACTGTGAGATTCTTCCTTCTTTCTCTCATGTTGGCTCCCTGATCAAACACTTTTAAAGTTTCTTTGATGATTTCCTTGGTGATCTGAATCTCCATCATCTCATTATCCATGCCTGCAGCCCTGCAAGTTCCGTCTTCTTGGATAGTCTCAATTAGTTGTTGTACTCTCTTGAAATCTATCCCCACTAGTGGTAGTGAAACAAAGTCCCATAAGCCAACTTTCTTCAGCCATGATCTTTGCGGCGATCTTTTCACATAGTTTTTTGCCTCCGTGGGGATCATTACTGTATCCACTAAATTTCCTTTGCCATCCATATAGGAACCTTGGGTAGATTTGGAAAGTTGCTACCTGTTGCACTTCTGCAGGTATCCATGTGGCTGCTGGCTTTAATGAATTTTGTAGAAGTGTATAGGGTGTTGCACCCTCCGTTGTTGCCAGGTTCTTGCCTTTTCTTTTTCCCGGAGAAGCGTCCATGGATCCTGTATCCACAAGTAATGGTTAATGTATAAACATAGTACCTCTTTTCTAAATTGATTATCACTTAAGCATGCATCTAGTTGAGCCCTCCTAGTCCCAAGATGAGTTAGTGAAAGATGTTAGCAGATACACAAGTTCTTTCAGTGTCTGACTGTGACCGCTTCAAATTAATGCTGTTGATGAAGGAGAATGTGTCCAAATGCTTTGAAACTTTGTGTAGAACACGTGCATAGGGTATCTAAGCTCTCCATATGGTCACAATTTCAAAATCAGGCCATTTTCAAAATCTGCTAAGTCTATCGCGATAGACTCACTATCGTCTCATAGGGGAGGTATTTTTCACATGTGACTTCACACTCAGGTTCCCCATGGCTTGTACATGATCTGACTTCATTTTCATCTCAAATGGATGTCAAGTGGCCTCCCTTTGGCTCAACTTTAATTTTTTCAACAATCCTCCAAGGAGATGTTGGTCTATCTCCCTCATCTTTTGTTGTTTTGGGTCCAAACTTTGTGGGCAATCTTCTGACACCATGCTGAAGCTAGCTGTTGCATCCACTTTTTGATCAAGAGTATCTATCTCATTCTGCCTAGTTTATCGCGATAGACTTGGAGTTAGGCTTATTTTGTCAATTTTTTGGTCTGTAGCCTTTGGTCTGCCTTCCCCAAGTTGATGTAAGGTCCCTTGAACCTTCACATGTGGCTTTCAACTTTCTTTTCTCTTAGATGTCCTGTTCTAAATCTGGGCTGATGTCAAGTCTATCTCATCTTTTCATATGAGTCTATCTTGTCTAAAATTTGGTATACTTTCTTCATTAGCTTCTACAAGTCTATCCCTATGATTACCTTTGAAAAGGACCCTCCCAAAGATAGAGTAGTTAGTCTATCGCGATAGACTCAGTCCTTGTGCCAGATAGATCAAATTTTGCACTCTAATGTGATATCTGGGGTCATTAGGCCCTGTTAGTCCCATTTATGAAGTCACAATCAAAATTCCATGTGTCTAAGTGCATGAGCAAGTCTATCGCGATAGACTCACTATCTTGTCATTTTTACAAGTTTTTTTATGTTAGTTGGCCCCCCTGGTGTTAGTAGGCTCTCCTAGACACACACATTAAGTTTTAACCAATTTGGAAAAGTGTACTCCCTGTTGGCAGCACTTAGCTATTTCTGGAGTCGGAGTAGACCACTTAGGTGATGGTCGCTATACTTTCTGGTCATTGTATAACTCAGGTTGGCTTTCCTTTCCTTTCGACCTTCCGTCGGAACAGTCAGTTGTTCTTTTGGTGCTTACGCCACCAAGAACGACCATTTGGACGCTTTTCTGGCCTGTTGCTGGCGTTTGCCCTCGTGGAAGTGCTTCTTCTTGAGTGACAACATTCCAACTCGTAGTTGACATCCCTAGGATGTACCCTGTCAAATTTGGTGTCATTTGGTCACCAGGTCGGCCCATTAGAGCTTCGTGACGCTTTGCGCAGTTTTCATCAGATAGGGACTTTAGGCTCAGCTTTGACTAACTTTTTCATGGTCTAACCATTTAATTGGTTTGTCGAGGTTATTGGCTTGCTGCCTATGAGTTTTGGCTCATTTTCGATCACTTTGGGTTAGCTGCCCTTCTGCACGCCCTGTGAAATTAGGGTTTTCTGGGAGGCTTCCTTCGTGCTTCCCGAGGTCATAGGCTTGATCCCTAAGCTATAGGCATTGTGCCTTTCAATTTTGGTTCCATTTGGTGGCCTCTAGGTCTTCCTAACAACCCGTCTAGAGTATGTGTGCACAGGTTGTGATGGTGGTGTTGGCGAGGTTTTGCGACAACATGAAGTATTAAACTGCTAGATGTAGTGTTGACGAGCATACCTCTCATATCTTATGTCGATCTGGTGACCGTGCTCGATGGATGAGCTCCTGGAAGTCTTGGATGCTATAGGAATCTCTCTCTCTCGGAAGGTGAAATGACACAAATGAGAGTTTTCTAGCCTATCTTCCCTATATGTGATCGGGGCTTCGACATGAAATTTTCCTATCTTTTACCTGTGGCCATAACTTTTTGCGAGATGCGGTTTAGGCTCGCAAATTTTCTGATTTGGACCTCGTTTGCTCCAGTTCTATAATTTTTGCAGATTTCTCCTTTTGGAGGTCTCGTCATGACGATGGCCAGTTTTGCTCTGTCACCTTCGCACTCCATAATTTTTTTGGGTCTTCTTTACCTTGCTTTGATCAGGCGTCTCTTTTGTTGCGTTTTCATCTGGATTATGGATTTTTTTCTACATTTTTTGCTAGAAAATGTCTAAAATAAAGCAAATAAATCCCAAAATAACCTGAAAATAGCAATTCTAACCTAGAAAAATATCAATAACTAGTCTTGCTTGGTGGGCCTTTGCCATACATAATCAACTAGTTAATTGGTTCATTGGTTGTGATTGTTATCGCGTTGGGTTTTGTTGTGGTGACACGAGAAAATGAGTAGAACCAATTGATAGGCACCAATAATAGCTCAACTTGGGACCTGATAAGCATTGATAAAAGCAAGTTGTGTCCCATAGTGCTCCATATATGACAAAGGGCTACTAAAGAGGATAATTGAATCGAGAAAAAGGGTTGCAACTCAATCTACTTTGGTAGTTGTTTGCAGATTGCATCATTAAAGTTGGTAATATCGACCATTTAGTCTCTAAACCGTGGAACCATCTTTAAGACACCCATCTTATTCTCAATCAAGCGTAGGCTATTTTTCTTTATTTCAATATATAGGTTGAATTGCCAAACTGTGAGAAAAGAAATGCAGGTCTATTTGATATATAGATACGATGACCAAAATTGAGCGTGTTGGTAATTTTTCTTTATTTTAATATATAGCTTGAATTGCCAAACTGTGAGAAAAGAAATGCATGTCTATTTGATATATAGATACGATGATCGAAATTGAACATGCACTAGTGATTAAAACATATGGCTAAACTGCTTTGACAAACTCAAAAATACAAAAGCACAAACAAACTATAAAAATTGAACTACACTACCGACCTGATAATCGTGTACGAATTTCATTCAATTGTGCAAGCTGGAGGACAATGTTTGAGTCAAGCTACAAAAAAGCAATGTAAATAGTTAAACATACCATCTTACAATGAAACGTCACAGACTGAAACTACAAAGTATAAAGTGCATGCCATGCAGAGGTGCCATACAAAATTATGGTGGAGAGTTGGCACTGTGGTCTCTCCAAAAATTATAAGAAACGGAAGCCGTGCCCTACCCCGTAGTGTTTATGTGTTGCGCCAAGCAAACACATAGTCATGGTGTGTTGGATACAGATAACGAACCTTGTAGTGTTTTCGAGCTGGAGTCACGCTTGTGCAATTGAAATGTCCAATATTGTGAATAAATGTCCTCCCTGCCAGACACAAAACACATATTAGACAAATACATGAGATGTGATATATTGATTAAGCTTGAAGAGAAATAGATTTTATTTTATATCATATGTCAAAGGCTCGTTGCATAAAGAGTTATGGATCCTTGTTAAAATTATACTATCTCTCTCTACTCGGCCGTCAACTCTTTCTCCTGTCCTATGCTATAGCATGTTTTCTATTTGTAGTGCGTCTCTCTACTCGGCCGTCAACTCTTTCTCCTGTCCTATGCTATAGCATGTTTTCTATTTGTAGTGCGTCTCTCCTTGTAGACCACGTAGGGCTTCTTCTCAATTATGCAACTTGTCGGCCATGCAGTAGCATGCTATCATACGTAGGGTTTGTCCTCAAGAGTCTAGGAGTCTTTCCAATTGCACGGTTCTTTCCAATTGCAGGGTTTGTCCTCAAGAGTCTAGGGCAGGGTTCTGTTCATGGGACCGACCGATGCTTGAATCTGACCTTGGAAAGAGAACTCCATGTTGCAAATTTGCATCGGCCAAACAATATGTTCGTCCGCTACTCTCCCTATGCAAGGTCGCATGATAACGGGCGTGCGTTCGATGTCCCCATAGAGGAAGACACCATGTTTAGTCCGCTCATCAATATTGCAAACGCGGATCGCAAAAATTGTACTTGTTTACTTTAGTGCTAGATGCTTGATGTCAATCTGCACATGTCCTGTTACATTCTATAGATGTTATATAGCAACGTCCACTAAGAAAGTCTAATTAGCACAAAAGGGTATGTGTAAGATTGGATGGCGAGGATGCAATGTGTGTGACAAGAGGCTTATGATGAGTTTTTGTGAAGGATTTATCCAAAGTACTGAGGTTTAGAAGTGAACGGACTCTAGGAGGCCGCCTCGTGGAGAACAGCTCTTAGAGTATCATAATCTACGACATGGACTAAATTCTCTCACAAAATCCCTCATCTGCTCGAGCCTGGGAGGTCTAGCATCGGGCCAAGGAGGCTCAAAAGCCAGCCTGTCAAGGTGTTGGCTAGTCAACCATGAATACCCGAGCAATCAACCATGAATACCCGACAATAAACATGAACACAGACACACGCACATACATCCAAAATCGCCGAGAGAGCGAGGCACACATGAGAGGCAAGGCATCAAATGAGGTCTCTCTCTCTCTCTCTCTCTCTCTCTCTCTCTCTCTCTCTCTCTCTCTCTCTCTCTCTCTCTCTCTCTCTCTCTCTCTCTCTCTCTAAGAATGGCCAGAGACTTACCTAAAGAATATTGAATTGCTGGCTCTGTAAAGCTTCATCTCCAAACTGCTGTGTATCTGCAAACCTACGAATTGCTTCCTTTGTTGTGAAGCGGTGATGAGGAGGAGCAGTAGGTAAGGACGAGGCTATAGAGGCCACGCATGGCGGTAGAAATATCGGGCCCTCATCAGGAACTCGAAAGCGCGGATAAAGTGGAGTTGGTGTTGATGACTGGCTGGAAGATGGCGAGCGAAATATTATAGGGCCTTTGTTAAGAACTCAGAATCGGGTATGATCATCTTGAAGAGACGAAAGTCGAGGAGGGTACTGAAAAGGCGCTTTGTTGATTCATCGCCATTGCTACGTATGACCTGAGGGATGACCATACTTGCGAAAGCAGGTGGGCGTCAGCCCTAGTGTGACAAGGGCCTTAGGCTCACCAAGTAAACAACGTCATTAGCGATGAAGTTGTGTTTCTTGTGTGGAATGTGGAGGAGGTCGATCTCATGATCATGATCATGGTAATTGTTGTCACCAAAAGTAGAATCTTGTCTACATGCCAGCATCTGTACAGTGGTAGTTGCGGACCTTGATCTCGTTGCTAGTAGCGGTGGACATTGTCCTTTGTCACCGCATATCGATTGAAAATTAGAACTTCACAATCCTTGTCGTCATTTGATGCAGGAGCTTCGTTAATGATTGCCCACATGCCCCAAGCCGGGCAATTGGGAATGAATTCCACGAGCTCCCTGGCCACCCACCAGCTTTGGGGCTCCTTCAATGCCAAAACTTTACTATGCAAGTCTTCCTTTTTCACTATTGGTCGTGCGTTTCTTTTGACTGCACATCTCAATCTCTTACCGAATACCGGTTTCGACATCATTGCTTGAAGCAGTTGGAGCCAGAGCAGCCTACAGTTGTTGTAGAAATCACTTCTGTTAGTAGCCTTAATGCCATTAATGGTGACAGTCAATGTAGGCCAAATACACAGAATGCTTTCATCAAATGTTGCTTGCTTCTCACTTTTTCTGTTTGCTTCTCACTCTTCTAGGCAAGGTCAATCATGAACTTTTTTCCTAAGACTTTATCATAATGAGGCTTCTAGCTCTGTATAATTGCAACCTTCAAAACAAGAGACAAGTACTTGAAATCTTTCAACCCATCATCGCCCTTCTCGGTGCTGAAAAGTGTTGTGTTGTTGAGTCTCGACTCTCCAGGTGCTGATCAATGGGATCGATGTCTAGCTTCCTTGTTTGTTTTTCTCTATTGTCACGCAGGGCAATCTGTCTCTTGCTGTGTTGCATATTCCTCTTTTATTTATCTGCAACATAGGACCACTATAGCTACAAGGTTTGCTTGCTATCGACAATTGTCCTGCAACCAAGGTGAAGAGAGCAATAAAGGCGACGCAATGAGCCTCTGTCAGCAACGTCCCTCCTCTTCTTCAAGGCTCGACTTCACTTTAGCGTGCAGCTCCCGCAAGCAGCACGACAGACGATAAACGGGCCATATGAAAAGTGAGCGTGCCTAAAGAAGTTGGGCAAAGTACTTGCACTGTAGGATGCGTTTGGAAGATCTGACGTCACACAAGTGGAGAACGTGGCCCATTCTGTGCTCAAATATCCAAAAAAGGATATTAGGCTCACCAAGTAAATAGCAAAACACTCTGTAGCTCACTTTTCTCTCGTTTATGTACATTCTCACTCTCAATCGTCAACCTTGGCCTATGTTTTGCACGGTTTTTGGCTAGTTTTGACTCGCTTTACAATATATACGCATCCCTAGGGGCTCATATATGATCATTTGGTCCCCAATTCTAATTAATTACGAGGGCATATTCTTTTCCCAAAAATCACACAATAAAACGCAAAATTGGTTGAAAAATCAATCATAAACATTGCCCTCTAATATATGACGTGAGTCCGCGCATTTGGAATGCCTCCCCGCCTCTTGGTCGGAGTCCTCCCGGACAAAAGGGTATCGTCAAGGGTATGTGCTATGCATGGGCGTTAACTCGTGCTAATGCAGGCCTTGTAAGGTAGCCCTATATGCATGCACAGTCAATGCATTTAGAAAAAATTATGTGGTGTAAGAGGAAGGTATAAGCGATACGCTTATTGGCATTCTTCGGTGAGGTTTCCTGTGGTAATGTTAGTGGGCTGGCAGATTTTCTTGGCGATAAGAAGTTGTAATTCTGCCGCTTGTTGTTTGATGGTCTTCCAAGGTTTTTGAACTTTTGTTTGTGCCTCCGCTGAAGTCGATATGGTTGTATTCTTTGTTGCATGTTCTGGTTGAACTTCCTTTCATTTCCATATCTTTTTGTTGACTTTGTTTGCACAGATATTCGTGTTTGTTGTCATTGACGCTACTTGTTTCGGCGTGATGGGGCTGTATGGTCTAGTTTGTCATTGGCATTTGTAGACAACTGTTCATTGGTCTACTTCGGCATCCATACCTGTGTTGTTGGCTTGTTCTGAATTGGTACTTTTGGATGCCATACCAATATAGTCCATTGCGGATTCTTCTTGTTAATAATTGTTCTTCGAAGCTTTGCTGGCGTAGGGTGTTTTGTCTTTTCTTCTGTCAACTCCCTTACAGGAATTAAGCTGTCTTGCTTGAGCCAAACTTGATATTTCCGCCCTTGATGAAATCGCGCCTAGGATAGATCTGTACCTCGCACCCACACTTGCCTAGTTCCCTGCATGATTGTTGGCTTTTGATAATACATTTCTTGCCATCCAAACTTTGATTGTTGTTGATTAGTGCGTTGCGGATGTACGGACTCCTGTCTCCACATTGACACATATTTATCATAGGACAAGAAGGCTTCTAAAAAGTTGTCATTTCTGAACAGTGCTTCATTAGTATCCAAATCAATGAATATTCTGTTAACTTTCATCCACGACACTGCTAAGATACACGGTGTTGCTGATCTATTTGGTGGTAGCACATGGAACTTATGAGTGTACATGTGCCCCTGCACTGTGATTGGTAACATAATAGACCACAACGTGGTCACCTCATCACCCGATGCTACTTTCAACTTTTGTGTATCTGGGAATTTCGTCATTGGTCCAAGTTTTTGAAAGAGCTCAAAGCTGATGACACTCAATTTCGCCCCAGTGTCAAGAAATGCATAGGTTTCTACTTGTTCTGTGCCTGCATATGCTTTTATGTAAGGACTACACCACGTCTTTTCTAAAGTGTCAATGGTGTTCTTGTCCTGAGCCATAAGGTTTGTGATTGTCCTTGCTAGTTTTTCGCTTTGTATATCCACTTCGATTGTTTGGATTGTTGGAAGAGGATATTCTTCAGTCATCATCGGTGTGACCATGTTTATTGTCCTCAGAAACTGCTTTCGCTTAGCAATGCGTTCCTTGGCTTCTTGCTATGCCTGGTCATGAACTCGTTCTTGTTCCTGTCTATAGGCTTTGCCATAATGCAATTGAAACAACATCCCAGGAGTTAAAGGTAGATGATACTTTTTCAAACGACACCCACTAATCCAATTCGGCTCTAGTGTCGACAGTTTTACTGCTCCGCTAGACGAGATATCTTGGATCAAATAAGGCCCCATTCCTCTTTTCTTTAATTTCTTGGCATGCTGTTTAAGGGTGTATACCAAGACATAGTCCCCCATTTTGAAGTCCTTGTTTTTGACATGTTTGTCAAAAAACTCTTTCTGTTGTCTTTTCTTGGCAAAAATGGTTGCTACCGCATTGAGTCATAACTCGTCTAGTTTTTCTAGGTCATCTAACCGTTCTAAAAGCTCATGGCCCATCCAGTCCAACCGTTTAGCTACCCTTAGCGCTGGAATCAAAAATTCAATAGGCAGTATTGCATTTAGCCCATACACCATATTAAACGGTGTAGCATTGAGTGTTGTTTTATATGCAACTCGATAAGCCCACAATGCTGAATATAGCATTTGATCCCAGTCTGTCCTTGTTTCACTAACCAATTTCGTAAGAACTATGCACAATATTTTGTTGGTCGCTTCTGCTTGGCCATTGGCTTGTGGATGGTAAGGTGCAGATTTGCGATGAATTACCATAAACTCATTCAAGAGATGTCTGATAACTTCATTTACAAAGTGCATCCCTCTATCACTCACCAGCTCGATTGGTAGGCCATATCATGTAAACACATATTCATATAAGAATTGTGCCATGGTTCTTGCATCTGCCTTTGTTGTGGCTTTTGCTTCCACCCATTTGGTCATATAATCAGTGTCAGTGGCCACTATGATGTATTGTGCTTGTGAACGATAAGCTGGTGGAGTAATAGGACCAATAAATTCCAATCCCCATTTAGCGAATGCTCGAGCACTCATCATTGGTCTTAAAGGCATGTCGTCTCTCTTAACTGGTACCTTAGTGCGTTGACATTCATCACACCTTTTCATGAATTCTGCTGCATCTTGAATCATGGTCGGCCACCATATGCCTGCAATCATAATGATTTTTACGGTTCTCTCCGCCAAAAAAATGACCCCCTGCTATGCCTGCATGGGCTTGCTCCAATAATGGAAAGTAGTCATTTTCATGAGGAACTATCCTCAACTGTCATCGGGTCCTCTTTTATACAATTGGTCACTAATGATGGTATACCTATTCGCTTCAATTTGTAAAGCCTTTTGTCTGGCTTTAGACCAATCCCTGGCAACTCTCTATTAGTCAAATATTCCACAATAGCATGACTCCATGCGGGTGCTATCGTTACTTGGTATAATGTGGCATAATCCACAGTGGTATTGGCTGTGCAAAAGTTGCATTTCTTGATGTAATTAGCTACATCGCCTGCCATTCTAGGCCAATACACTCCAAGTCTTCATAATCGTTCATAGGTTATTTGATTTCCTCGATGGAAACCCCCTGTCTGTGTATGTGCCTCCTCTAGATACACGTTGTACTCCTCTGGGCCTATACACAACCTTAGAATCCCATTGTTACCATGATGATACATTCTTCCCACAAGCATAGTGTAATTTTGTGCTTGTCTGACGTCTTCCACCGTGTGTCTTTCGTCAAGATTCATTCCATATGACAACAACGGAATAATCTGCTCTGACCACTTCGGTACCATCTCTATATTAAATAGGTATGCGTCTGGGAGATCATCATCTACACCAGTAGCCTTTTCGCCATTTAGTAATCAAGAAAGGTGGTCTACTCTTTGATGAGTTTTTTCTTTCTTTACTACTACCGTAAAATCAAACTCCAGCAACACAATGAACCATCTTACAATTCGTCCCGTGTTACAAGGTTTGTTTACTAAGTAAAAAAGTGCCTGATGATCCACAAAAAATGTGAATTTGTTTGCAAGCAAATAATGATGAAATTTCTTTACCGCGTATATCATACCTAATCCTTCTCTTTCAGTGGTGGTATAATTCTTCTCTGCACTGTTGAGTTGTCTACTAGCATAACTGATAGGAAAATCTGTATTACCCTCTCCTGGTTGTGCTAATATACAGCCTATTGAAATGCCGAAGCATCTACAAGTAAATGGAAAATCTTTGACCAATCTGATGCTTTTAAAATCGGTGCAGATACCAGTGCATCTTTTAATTTTTGGAATGACTCCTCACATTCATCGGTCCATATGAAGATCGTGATCAGACTATACAAGGGTTTTGCTATTACAGCATACATGTAGATAAAACGTCGGTAGTATCCACAATGTCCCATAAATTATTGTACCTCTCGTACAGTGTTTGGTCTTGGCAATTCTATGATCACCTTTACCTTGTCTTCATCAGTGGTAATTCCATTAGCCGATACTATGTGGCCTAGGATCTTGCCTTGCCGTACCATGAATACACATTTTTCTGGGTTGAGGCAAATCCTATACGTTCTGCATTTTTTGAATACCTTTCTAAGACGATCTATATGGTCTTCTCTCAATAGAGAATAGACACACAAGTCATCCGTGTAAATATCCAAAAATATTCGCAAGTATTCTTTGAAAGCATGTGTCATTAATCTCTGAAATGTGGCTGGAGCATTGGTCAAGCTAAATGGCATTACCCTAAATGCATATATGCCCCATTCAGTTGCAAACGCTGTTTTGTACTGATCTTCTAGTTTAACCCCCAATTGGTTATAACCAGAGAATCCGTACATAAAGCTATAGGCCTGCTTCCCTGCTACTCGTTCTAGGACGTGTTCTGTGATAGGAAGAGGATAGTTGTCCCTTATTGTTGCTACATTTACCTTCTTGAGATTCACACACACCCGTAATTTCCCAGTTTTCTTAGGTACCACCACGATTGGCGACACCCAGTCAGTGTGCTCTATCTCATAAATAAATTCAGCATCCATAAGTTTGTCTATCTCGTCCTTGATCCTTTTGGCGAATGTCTCATTGTACGTGTACGGACGTTGTTTGCTTGGCTTTGCATCTGACTTCAAAGGGATCGAATGTTCACAAATGTTATAATCCACCCCCTTCAGATCTTTCAATGACGAGGCAAATACATCACGAAATTCTTTAAGTGTTTTGATCAGTAAGTCCTCTTCTTCCCGGCTTAGATCAGTGGCAATGTAAGCAGGTCGAGGACTTTCTCCCGGCTCTGCTAGGTCTATTTTCTTGGCATTCTCTGGCCCATCATAAGACTCGTTGGGTTTAAGCTCTCTCATCGGTTGGTGGACACCAATTTTCTCTCCTGAATGGTGTACTTACAATAGTGAGGAGGTACATCTATCTCTTTACTCCCATCACTAGCGTTCGATCCATCGCTACTTTCCATCTCAGTTGTCCATACATTTTTCAGCTTTTGTTTCAAATCATTGTATTTCTTTTTCCGCTCAACTTTCATTATAATTGGATCTCCAAAGACATCCAATATTTCCCTCGCAACTCTCTTTTTTGCCTTGCTGGTTTTCTTAAATTTCAACAATCTTGCCTTGAAACCTAGGTCTTCAGCAATCTTAAGAAACCTTCCTGACACTTTATCCTTAGCACAATCAACGGCATGAATGTTCATAAGGAAATGTGTCTTACTCCTGAACTCAAGCATAGGTCTAAACCTAGTTGGTAGACTTTTATGGTGTCGCCTACTCTTGTATCTTTTTTGGCGTCTCACACTCTGGTTCGAGAAGTTGTAAAAGACGTCATTGTCTTGATCTTGATGGTCGTCTTCTTCCGTATTTTCTGACTTCTCGTCATCCGCATTATCTTCGTTTTCACATCGATCAGAAGAATCATAAAATTCTTCTCCATCCTGCTTGATGTTTTTAGTGGGGATGTCCACAAAACCCACTATCTTAATATCAAGTTTCGTTTCCGTTTGATTGACTCTCGCATTCTCAGTGTCTCCTTCATTCTCGTCTTCCTCCACAATTTTGTTCAACATGTAGTATGGTACGATATCGTAGCCATTCTCGTCACAAAATTTTGTGGGAGTGACTTCATTGACGCACACATCCAAAGTAGCCAAAATTTGAGACCATTCTAGGGGTTCGAGCTTCTCTTCAGGGAAGGGATCTCGTATATAGGCATCATCTTCCAATACCCTCTCTAGTGTCCTTTCATTGTGGTCGAATTCACTATATTGAGATGCTCCGCACATCCATATCTCCTTTTTCTTACAGAACCACGCTAGGACTTTTGATCCACTAGTGGTGGCTGAGTCGAAATCTTCCACATGTGTTATCGTGACATCATGGTAGCTATGATTTCTCATATTTACACGTGTAGTGGTTTCAGCATGTCTTAGATACAAATAATCATACCCCCAGTCCTGCACCATCTTGAGTTGCCTCATGAACGGCCTACCAAGGATGATTTCATAATTGTTTTTCTTGCCGAAATCTACTATGGCAAATGTATGTTCATACTCTATGCCACATGAAGATACCACAATTGCCTCAAGCAATCCTATAGGTCTTTCTACGTGCCCATCCGCTAGTTGCAATTTCATTCTAGTTGTTCGTATTGCCGGTTTTCCCCATTTTTTCCATAGCAATTTGGTAGCAATGGCAATGCCAGCTCCACTATCAAGTATGGCCTTAGTCTCTATGCCGTTATACTTGACTGGTAGAGTAGTGTTGTCGTCTTCACCCTCACAATACTCTCCAACTTTGTTGAGAGACACTGGTCTAGTGTTGACTCTCTTCGGTTCTGTGTCAGTAAGCTCAGTTTCGAAGAACTTAAGAGGCGTCCTTGTACCAAATTTTTCAAGGCATTTTCCCACTTCTTTCCACATGCTTGGTCTAATTTTTAACAATTCTGCCAATGTGATTGTACACTTGACCGGAGTAGACAACAAGTCTGTCCAAATTTTAGTGTCCAATTGATTTGACCCTCCTATTCTTTGAGAAGGTACCCTTCGGTTTTTCGACTTTGCCTCGTAGTCTCCCATGTATGGTGGCAAAGTTCTGAGTGATGCTGGTCTACTATCTTCTGATGCAACCGAACCATCATCTCCTTGAAATGATTTAGCGTCTAAATCCCATGGTGATTTATTCAAGTTCAACTCCGAGAAAGGCGCTGACTCGACTGTTTTTGTCTCATATTTTTCGAGCTTTTCTCACCGTTTCCCATAGCTCTTCATGCCATTTTTCTTCCACAATGGGTGCATATGGTGGAAAACCCTTCAGTGATTCATCAGTGCTATTAGGCACTACTCTTGCATCCTCTACATCAGGCAAGGATTTAACGTTTTCTATCTTGTCAGGTACCCTTTGTTCAGTTTTGATAGGTGTTTCATTGTTCGGTGGTTTGATTATTCTATCCCTCACTTCCATAGGTGGAGGCTCTAGTAAGGCTTGTGCAGTTTCGATCAACTGCTTGCACTTCTCTAGTCTTTGTTTTTCTATCTCTGGATGTGGATATGTCATCCACCTTTGCTCTAGAGTCTGTCTGTTTTTCAATCTTGCTTCATAGGCTTGCATTGCATCCAAGGGTTCATTGACCTTATCTACCAATACAAACCCTCCTGAGCTTGCACTCCTAGGTCCCTCCGTCGATTTTAGAGAGTCAGACTCTCTCTACTGTTTAAGTTGCTCTCGAGCCATTGCTAGCTCAGCTTCTACAGCCTTCTGTTTTCGTTCACGTCTAGTCTTCATTTTCGCTCTTCGTTCTTTCCAAGGATTATCACAACTGACGCTAGACTTGTCAGTCTTGATTTCGTCTTGATTTTCATTGTTACTCTTGGGTTGATTGTCATCTTTCCTTGTTTGGGCTCTTGTCAAGACCTTAACAGGAATCGTAGTTTCGTTTTCTGACCCCACTGGCGATGGTATGGAATTTACCATGTTTAATGAAGTTTTTGCTCCTTTGCTCGGGTTCTTAGGGCAATCAAGAATCAAGTGAGTAATTCCACACTCGGTGCAATATGCGTTGACTCTAATGATTTCATCATGAGGACAGTCTCTTAGCCAATGGTCTCCAGCACACTTGTAGCAGGGTCCCTTAGGCTGTTGAGGTGCTCCTTGAGCTCCTCTTTGGTTGTATGCATGCCTCTGCCCGCCCATGCCTCCATTGGCTATGAACAACAGTGTTCGTTCATCCAAGGTGTATCTTCCTTCTCCTGCTGCCTGTGCAGCTGTTGGTGGTCCTGTACTTCCAATCATGCTCCAAGGTTCTGGCATTGGGGGTTCTTCCGGTGTATAATAGACAGGATTTGCTACATATCCATTGGAATCATCGTAATATGCATGCATAGGTACCAAATCCTTCTCTTCTAGTTCGTTTACTATTGGTATGTATCTTATGCCTACTGGTCTTACTCCTGGTAGGGGTGGTTGTTGCCCCAATACTGGTTGTGGTCTTTCAACACCTACAGGTCCGGGTAGGTTGCCTGCTTGATACCTAGGCATCGGTAGGAGTTGAGGAGATGCTGCCTGAACTTGGGGAGCATATGGTCGCTCTCTCACATATCCCTTGTTATAATAACATTCCTCCGTCACATGGTTTGTCCATTTTTGTTCAATAGCACACCACTTCGGCTGTTTAGCCTGAGGCTTGGCATACATATTAATTCTTTTTAGCACTTCCTCTACAAGCTGCTCCTAGCTTACAGCTACTTCTCCTTTCGGTGATGTCTTAGCGGACTTGCTTCCACTTTGTTGTGAGGATGAATCGTCATCAAGATCCTTGAATTCACCCTCCTTGTAGACCGCACAATTGTCTACAAGGTAAAGAGCTTCCTTAGTTAACTCATTTAACGTCGTGCTCCTCTTCATATGTAAGTCCTTCTAGAGATTTGCGTTCCTTAGTCCTTGAATAAATATAAGCATAAGTCTGGACTGAGTTGGCAGTTCTTCCACAGGGCAGAACTTCACATATCTTTTTAGTCGTAGGACTGCCTTTTGGACAGATTCCCCTTCTTTCTGTTTGAACTTATGGATTTGTGAGACTGTATTATGAGCTATCCCCCTTTGTGAGAATTCCTCAATTAACTCGTCAAAAACTTCCTCCATAGACTCGAAATCTCTACGCTCCGCAAAGTCAAACCAAGTAGCGGCACCCTCCTCTAGAGTAAGCCCAAACCCTGCAAATTGAGTAGGGAAGTCCAACACTTCTTCAGCTCTAATTACATGCACAAAGGCTGCTACATGATCCCTAGGATCTCTGTTTCCCATGTATTTCTTGTTTACCCATTTTTGCACCTGCGAAGGTCTAATTCTACGATGGTCTACAAATCTCATCATTGGTTCTCCTCGTCCTACTCAATATACCCCCTCTGGCCTTCGGTAGTGGGAGGGTTCCTCTCCCAGAGGTGCCCCTAAGCCATAATTTCTGATGGTTTTTGTAAGAGGTGGTTCATCTCTTCGAACTCGTTCTATGGGTTGTCTTCTAGGATGTGCCGACTCTTGAGTTTTTGGCTTACTCTCACCTTGATGTTGTGAATAGAGTGGTGGTTCTTGTAAATCTCTTAGCCCTCTTGTAGCTGGATAACCATCTCTGTTTCGGTTTTGTTCTAATGTCGCACTTTGTTGAAGCCATGCCTGCAATGATGGTTGGGTTTCTTGTTGGTTAAGGTAGTTGAACGTCTGTTGTCGGTTGGAATATGACGTTGTCTCGTACTCTTTTGAAAATGGATTTGTTGACTGGTCTTTTTATAAGCTCATATTTTGGTCCAAATGCAATAAAATTTAAGCTATGGACTCCCTCAATACTCTGGGCCACTTGGGATTACTCATTTGTATAATTTGAGTTTAATCTAGGCCAAAACACATCATACGCAAGTCTTTTTGACTAGATTGAACTTAATTTTTTGTCCAAGGTTCTCCTTTATGTGTACACAAAGCATACATGCTCAAACTCAGGTTTTGATGCCAATGTTTCACTAATTCACCACTTTTCTTCGTTTATTTCTAGAATTTGCAAAATTCTCTCCAAATGTCAGGTTGGCTGACCAAATGGTGTGAAAGCTTGCACTCAAGCTTTTAGCTATCTTCCCAGTGTTTTGGTGATGACCAACATGCAGGTTACTACCCAAATCTAAACTGGAGACATTATACACGTATAAACTCTTTCATCTCAGATATGAGATCTGTTTCTATCCCAGCTTCCCCTATTTTTCAGCAACATGTACATGTGTTTACAACAAAATTTAAACCTCAAAAGTGCTCACAAACACAAAGTTTTGCCTTTTTTCTGTCACAACTCTGTCTTTTGGCTTTTAGCCCCCAATTCTATGCCAAAATTTCCCACTCAAGGTGTCCTAGGGTATAAAGACTCTTTTGAACACTTTGGTACATTCAATTTCCACAGTTTTGGTCTCTTTTTAGCCCTGGAGACTTTATACGTGTATGAAGTCTAACCTGCAGAAATGAGATTTTTATCTGCAGAGCCCTCTCAAATGTCTTCTTAAGTCTTAGCAACCCTCTATCATGCAGAACATTTTTGTGAGCTTTGCTTTTGCACTATTTCGACTAAGAATCAATCTTCTTTCAAGGTTTCAATGCAAAAACAATCAACTCTAGCAATTCTTCATTGATGGACAACTCTAGATCAAGATCAAATTATCTACCTAAAGCTACTCCTAAACATAAAAAATGGGATTTTGCCATTGTGAGAAGATAAGCACTTAACTGACATACACGGACTAGCTAATGCCCTTATCACCTCATCAACCACTCAAACTCCAAAACCGATACAATTCTAAACTAAAACCATCAACACGGGTGACCAAGGCAAGACACAAGCTTCCCAGCACCTCTCTATAGGTCCTAACTAAACTAAGATAGAAAAGAATACTCTTGGATGTCATAGTAACTCTCACCTCATAGGATTAGTCTAAGGTCATCTACCTAGGGCTTTGTTCCCCGGCAATGGCGCCAATGTTGGCAGGTACACCGTGAGCGGATGCTAGCATAGCAAGAACAGAACCAACAACTCTATGTCGGCCGAGGGCGAAGCTTAACCCGTAGGCGCATGGAAACAAGAAGATGGGTGTCAATCACCTTCTCGACCTTCTAAGACAATCTCTAATCGAGGAAATCAAATCTAAGCGTTCTTATGCACTAGTGAAAGCAATCCAACCTACGATGCTCATGCTATCCGAAACTAGGCCAAATGCATTTGAAATGTCACAAAACTCACAAGATATACTCTCCTTATCACGAGATCAATACCCTATGGACTGTGACTCGATATCAAACCTCTAACTACCTCTTGCGACAATCACGTATAAAGACAGACAACAAAATATAGGTTACCATTTTTTGTTGCATATGGTCCTAACACATAGCTCTACTCCCCATGAGCTCGTAGGTACAAAGAACTCATCAAACGGATACTCGGTTTGCAAGAAAACTCACCCGAAAGCTCGTAGGAGCTCGCTTCGCGAAGTCGTCAAAATCGCATACTCTTGGTGTTGGACGGAAGCCCTCACTATTCTATCATGTTGACGGTGTTGCTTTTGCAATGGACCTTCCGTAGAGCACGTAAAAAGGAGAAGAAATCACTCTCTCTCTCTCTCTCTCTCTCTCTCTCTCTCTCTCTCTCTCTCTCTCTCTCTCTCTCTCTCTCTCTCTCTCTCTCTCTCTCTCTCTCTCTCTCTCTCTCAGACACAGCGCACAATGAAACACCAATTGATTAATTCAAAAGTTGGGCTTAGGGTTACAAAATTTGACTTATTTACATTCCTCCTTAGAGGCTTGTTCCCACAAAATCTAATGGCTGCTCAAATATTACAAAAAATATCATTCCGCTTCAAAAATAATGATACAACAAATTGGAGAAACTTACTCTGTGTTCCGCCGCCAACATTGATATACTGGCAAGTGGGAATCACTTGCAGTTGCCATGTGTATGCATCATTTGGTGCCTGTTTGAGCGCATTGTCTGGTATTGTACATTATTTGTGGATACTGCCATTGTACACCCTTATGGAGCCATACTTGGTTTTATTCGGCAGTCCCAGCCATTTCTAAGACTTGGTTTGGAAGATAGTCATTTCTGAGACTTGACTATACGATGTTTGCATATCCTTCATGAGAGGGTCGTGGTGAGGTTTTATTGAGCTAAGGGATTCTCAAGTTTGAGATCCTTCTAGTGATACAGGTGGCTGGAGCACCCTTTTTGTGACCTCGTCATAGGTTATGTGTATTAGTGATTTCTACTGGATGCTTGGGTGCTATTGTGGGCAGGTTATATTGCATACATACACAGTCTGTATTTTGGGTTTTTACTACTCTAATTATGGGGAAACTCTGCCAAAATTTTCCCAAGTTGTGATGGATGGTTCTTTTGTCTTTTGAGCCATTTATGCTGTTATGCTACTAAAATTCTGACTGAATCAGAGGGTAATTAGTCAAGTGTGCCTTGGGAGCTGCATGGCTAGCTTTCAATGAATAATCACAATGGACTTCACTTCAGTCCTTTCCATTTTACACAAAGACTCCAGATAAATGCTTTTGTGGACAGGAAGATTTTTTACCATCAGTGCATAGTCTTTATGTTTGGGCCAAGAAAATTAAAAGAGATACTGGAATCCCCTTTGCATGTTGTAGTTCCGATGATTAACTATGAAAACTCGTTTGATGTGCATGTGTTCGTCCTTTTCTGAAACTTGAGCTCCATTAAAGTTTTTGGGGATTGAGTCAGTAAAGAGATTTGGGTTTCTTGCACCTATGTTAGAAGGGGTTCTCAAAGCATTGAAACTTGGGGGGGCATGGCTTTCTCTTATCTGGAATTTCATGGAAGAAGTGATGAAGACGTGGATGAATTTTTGGAAAAGAGGTTGCCTACATTAGCAACCAGATTCATGATCCTGTGTAGATGTTACGTTTTCTCCAGGATTGTTTGAAGAATGATGCACGAGTTTGGTCCAAAGAATTTGAAGAGAAGTTGCGTGCGGCTGATCCACCTGTAAGATTAAGTTGGGACAATATAAGGCATGGATTGGAAGTGGGGTTTGTGAAGACAGAAGATCCTGACAAAGTGTGGAAATAAGTACAAGCTTTGGTGCAAAGGGAAGGTGAGCTAGTAGATGAGTACATACGTAAGTTTTTATTGGCATGGGACCGATGTACAAGGCCTTAGCACCACAAGTACCCCAACCTGTTATGATGAAGAAGGATAGATTCTTGGCTGGTCTTTAGGAGAATATACATTGGAGAGTGGAGCTAAAGAAGCCTAGGTCATATGAAGATGCATTACATGTGGCAAGGAACAAAGAGTGGAAGATGAGAAGAATGAGCCAGATAGGTGTAGAGTCTTTGCCCAGGAGGCCTAAGTTTCAGCCAATGGATTCTTTGCAAGGTCGTATGCCAGGGGTTCATCATGAATCAGTGGTTCCTATCACTCCTCAGGTTATGCCAACAGTGGTCGCTACAGCAGTGCAAGATGATGGGCTAAGGCAAGACATGAGGCAAGTGGTAGATTTAATGAAGAATCTCAGCCTAAAAATGCTAGGTAATGTGAAAATAATTCAGGTCGTGTGAGGTTTGCAAATCAGCCAAGAGGTGAAGAAAAACCCAGGAATGGTCTTGGACAAAGCAATGGTAGGGTCTGGAGGTAGACACCCACATGTTATAATTGCAAAGAGTTGGGCCACATCATCCCACAATGTGATAAGCCACCAAGGATCCATTGCCAAGACAGGTGCTAACTAGGTCAAATGATTATGGCATTGAAATTAAGGGAGAAGAAGGACCCAACGGATTAACGAAAGAGAAAAAGGGAAAGACAAAAGTGATAAGCGTGGTCACCTTGGAGAAGGCAGCAAAGCTGGAGGGTACATTAGTGATGCCTATTGGGAAGAGGACCACACAGGATAAATAGGGAAGAAATGGCACATGTCCTAGTAAGAAGAAGGGAAAGAGCCATGAAGGCGAGGATGTCAAGGCCAAAGGGCTCGTAGCAAGTTTCATGTTTCATATTTTCCACTAGGGGATGGGAAATTAAGCAACAACTTGAAGGAGGATATGACAAGCAGGAAAGCAGATGTTACTTTTGGGCAGCTTATGGTGCCTAAGCTAAAGTGAGAGTGGAAGAAGATGGTTAGCCCAGTGGAGAAAGAACCAAAGAGGTTCAGTGAAGGTGTTCGCGATGGACGAGCTACCAGACATTTGCCCAATAGTAGATGTGTGGCACAAAAGAAAAAATTTGGGACAGGGTTATGTTGATGGGGGGCCCAAATATGTGTCATAGCACACTCATGCATTGAGAAGATGGGTCTTACACTAACTGGGGTGTTAGGCTTTTGAATCAGATTGGCAAACCATCAAAAGGTAAAATGTTTGGGTGTTGTAAATAGCTTAGAAGTGGAGGCGTATGATGCAAAGGTGGTGGTTGATTTTCATGTGATGCCAGCTGGGTTGGGAGCATATCCTATTATATTGGGCAGACCATGGTTACGTGTAGTGGGAGCTGTTCAAGATTGGAGACACGGTACGATTAGCCTCTATGGAAAGACAGGTGCCAAGAAGCTATATAATATGGACACAAGAAAACTATTGGAGGAATTTTATGAAGATGAGGATGAGTCTAGTGATGAAGACTATACAGTGATAGTACTACCAATAGTGATGAGGACGTTGATGTTGCATTTCTTCTGATGGACAAAGAAATCCATGAGTCTTTTTTAGTTGCATTTGCAAATGAGGTCTAAGATGAAAGTGACGGGCCTTATGAAGTGATTGAAGGGCTGATGCAAACCAAGGTTGAATTGTCAAAGAAGCAGGAATTGATGACACAAATGATTAGTGGAGACCTCTCAGCTGTGGAGAAGGCGAAATATTTGCACATGTTGGCTAGTTTTCTTGCTTTATTCATTACATCATATGACGAGATCAGAGGATTCAAAGGAGAAGAAATGCATATAGAGCTAAAGGAAGATGCTAAGCCAGTGCAGCAAAGAATAAGAAGGATGGGTCGAGAGCAAATGAAAGCCTTGCGGGAAGAGATGGACAAGCTGTTGAAGGCAGGGTTCATAGTCCCAGTGGGGACCACAGAATGGGTGAGTCCAGTGGTGCAGTCTGAAGAAGGATGAAAAGTGGAGGATTTGTGTAGATTTTAAACCCTTAAACATAGTCACTAACAAGAACCCATATCCTCTTCCATTCATCAATCAGATTTTGGATTCAGTGGTAGGTTATGAGAGGTACAGTGTGTATGATGGTTTTTTAGGCTATTTTCAATTGAAGATTGCTCTTAAAGACTGAATAAAGACAACTTTAATCACGCCGTGGGGCTGTTATTGCTTCACAATATTATTGACATGGTCCATTTGGCTTGACAAATAGACCATCCTTCTATCAAGAGAGAGCAAATTGGGTATTGTCGCCATTTATTGGTAATTGTGTTAAAGATTTTATGGAAGACTTTTGTGTCTACAATAGTTGCAGATGGTATTGGCTCAATATGATGAATGTGGAGGAAAACTAAATCCAAAGAAATGTCATCTAGCATAGCCAAGGGTGAAGTTATTGGGCCATATGGTGTCAAAAAATGGCATTGAGGTTGATCCAGACAAGGTTAAGTCTATTATTCTTCTTCCATCACCTAAGAGTACAAAGCAATTGGCAACCTTTATACACAAAGTGAAGTACATGGCATGATTTATTCCATTGTCTTCACAGCTCCTTTATCTATTACAACAAGTGGCAAAGCATGATCCATTGCAATGGGATGGCAAGTGTGAAGAAGTGTTTCAAGAGGTGTTAGGGGGGCTGTAAGCCATGCAGGCTCCTGATTGGGAGCAAGTGTTTTATGTAAATCCATTAGTAGGGGATGATGCCATTGGAGCCATGTATTGCAAAATGGAAAGGGAAGCCATTATATAAGGCCGGTGTATTGTGCAAGCCGAGTGAAGTCGGTAGCAGAAACAAAATTGTCGTAAGTAGAGCTCGTGATGGCCAGTGTAATATTTGCCTGCCGGTGATTTCGTTATTACTTGCTACCACGACCTTTTGTTTACTTAATGAGTTATGTTTTTTTGCCACCGTTAATTAATGGCACTAACATGTCAAATGTGGTCAAGGAATGGATAATTGAGCTGCAAGAGTTTGAGTTCTCTTTTCTAGTGGAAGACAGTACAAGAGCTACCCTAGCTGATTTGTTGACTTACAAGGAGAATCCCCTTCTTGTTAAGAAAGAGGTGGTGAAAAGGGCAGTTGAATAAGTGCCATACATCACCAATGCACATGTTTTGTTCTTTGATGGCTCATATAGAAAGATCCATGATGTGGCTTTAGGGGGTATAGCACTCTACAAACCAGAGGGGAAGCTAGTATGCAAAAGAGGGTTCAAATTGGATGCTCATAGTAACAATGAGGCTAAATATGCCACTTTGGAAGTCAGATTACACATTTGTTTGAAGCATGGGATTAGAAGGTTGAACATAAAAGGTGATGCCTTGTTAGTGTGAAGCAACTGTTGGGTGTGTGGAAAAGCAAGAACACATCATTGAAGGAAATGTTTCAAAATTAAAGGCCTGTTAAAAAAGTTCGAAGCATGGAGCATCAGACACATTGAACGTGCTCTAAATGGAGAGGCACATGAAGCAGCTCAAAGCATGATTGGGGAGCTATTTGTGTTAAGGACTAATTTACCTCTTTATCATGGCCGGGAAAGTTTGGCTCAAGAAGAGGAGTTTTTGCTAACAAGAATCATCCCAAAGGACATTCAGAAGTCTAAGAAGTATGGTTTTGTGTGTAGATCATCCAAGTACAAATTGATTGGTGATGTTTTGTACATGAAAGGGGCTGATCTAGTGTTGAAATGTGTACCTTGGCAAGAGGAGCTTTATAGAGTGTTGGAAGAGAATCATGAAGGCGCATGTGGCAGACATTTTTCTCTAAAGATCACCTTGCATAAGATCTTGCACGAGGGGTATGTATGGCCTAGTTTTCACAAGGATGTTCACCATTGGTGTTGGTCTTGCAATAGATTTCAAGCATTTGGGAAGAGAGTGTTGAAGCCAGAGCTATGAAAAACCATTATGGCATTTGATGTGTTTGAAAAGTAGGGTTTGATGCAATACGCCCGTTACCTATCACAAGCAGGGGCAAAAGCTATATTTTGAGTGCAGTGGACTATCTCTCTAGATGGGTAGAGGCTATAGCATTAAAGCAAATCACCGCAAAGGATGTGGCAAAATTTGTGTACGATGAAATATGTTGCAAGTTTGGGGTGCCACTAGAGCTACTTTTGGATAAGGGGCCAGGATTTAGAGCTAAACTATTAGACCTTTTTATGCGCAAAGATGAAGATTAAGCACCAGTATACCACTCCTTATTATCCACAATGTAATGGCTTAAATGAAAGATTCAATGGTGAGATGATACAAATTCTTTTGAAAGTGACAGAGCACCAAGGAAAAAATTGGGATTTGGAGTTGCCTAGTGCATTATGGGCTTATCGTACTTCAGTGAAGACAAGTACAGGGTTTACTCCATTTCATTTTTTGGTATATGAAAAGGAAGCATTATTGCCTGTGGAGGTAGAGTTGCCTACGATAAAGATGTTAGAAAGGTTTCTTGGGCATTCCAATGATCAAAGAGAGGCTCTTACAATTACAAGAGGTTTAGCTGGATAGGATGAGCGCATTGGAACATTATGGGCAGATGCAGGATAAGACTTTGGCAAAGATAAATGAAAAAGTTAAAAGTAAGGGTATCAAGAAGCATGACTTGGTTTTGTGCTACAACAGTAAACTGGACAAGACATTCCAAAAGAAGTTTCAAGTTAACTGGGAAGGCCCTTCTAAAGTAGTTGAGTGTTTTCCAAATGGTACATATCAGTTGGCTAACCTGGATGGAATCCTACATAAGTCAAGGGTAAATGTATTGCGTCTTAAATTATATCATGCTAGGTTAATGATGGTGAAGCAAGATGAGATGACTGCGGAGCAAGCAATGTCTGTGAGGGATGAGGAGACCTGTGACATGGTGAGTCTCATATCTCTTTTGCTGCTATTGATCATGAATGATCTAGCAAGCTAGGGGGTGGGCAAACTATGTTAGGAGTTTTTTGGAAGAAGTATTGAGCATGTGTACATACACATGCATGGTGCATAAAATAAAGAATTTCCCATTCTCCAGATCCAGGTGGTTACGTGGGGCCCACATATGTACAGGTACGACAATGTGTACATAGTACATCGATTTTCATTATCACCAGTATCCGTGTGGTTTTCTATAATAATGAGGAGTTGGAGGAGAGTAAAACTTCTCGAGGAAGCTATCAGTGGGCCCATGCCATGAGGTAATCAAGTGCATTAGATGGCATCTAGTGGTATCAAGAGGTCGAATGGGATCAAGTCTTGCACGTGGGTAAGTGAGGACATAGCGGGGCTGTTTTTTTGTGATGAATTATACAGAAAGGTCATCAGGACTATCTTTGGAGGCCACTTCACATGATTGTGGGTCCAAATCTTAGAAAAAGGGATGCAATTGAGAAAAGTTGAGTGCTAGGTGTGCGGATGGATGCAGAAGGGTGACAAAAATGCATTGCGTGGCCATTTTTTGGCATGTTCGGGGTATGTTTGAGGTCAATCAAAAGGCCAAAGGTGCCCAAGGGATGAGGTAAAGTGTGGACACTAGAAAACCTAAGAAAAAAACCAAAAAAATGTGGAGAGAAGGGGGGGAAGATCCGCCCCTCAATTTTTGCTGATTTTGGAGCCTGTTTTTTGGCCGTAAATTGATCATCTGAGCTCGGATTTGAGCACTTGAATATTGCAGAGTGGGGTTTTTGGCCATTTTGGACGCAATGGCACAGTCCATTTTACCAAATTCCTCTTTGTTTTCTTGCTGTTTTTGTTGTGTATGTTAGACAAGGGGAACTAAAACCTAGGAGTCCACCTCCCAACCACCCACTATATAGCATGGCTCCTAGCCCTTTGCCCTAGTTGGACTCCCTTTCCACACTGCCTAGCCCGGCCTTGCCCTTGTCTAGTCCGGCCTCGCCATTGTCCTGACATTACTCCCCCCTTAAAGAAGAGTTTTCGTCCTCGAAAACAAAAGTGGGGAACTTCTTCTTAAGAACACTAATGTTTTCCCAAGTGGCACCTTCCTCAAGTTGATCTTTCCACTTGATTAAGGCTTGTTGACGTACATGATGACGCGTATGTAACTCATGATAGTCGAGAATACGTTCAGGTTCATGCGGTAAGGTAGGAGGTTCAACAAAATCAACCAAAATCTGTTGGTCAATGACATTGTCGTCCCCATGTAACCGTTTACGTAAACGGCTTACATGAAACACCGGATGAATATGAGAATGTGTAGGTAGCAATAATTTGTAGGCACGAGCACCTACTTACTTGAGTATTTTGAAAGGCCCACAATATCGGGGAGATAATTTAGGTGTTGGCCCAGTTTTTAGACTTTCTGAATGTTCTGGCAAACGTAAAAATACTTCCTCCCCTTCTTCGAAGGTAATTTGCCGACGTTTCTCATCAGCGTATTTCTTATACTGATCCTACGCTTGTCGGACATTCTGACGAGCGAGTTTCAACATATCCATGTGATCTTGGAGAAAATCCTTAACCTATTGGAGCTTTTCGATTGCCAACCCCACCGTAACAGGTGACCTATGTTGAAACCCATACATGAGCATGAAAGGACTAAATCCAGTTGTGATATGCTTAGCACTATTGTAGGCAAACTCGAGAATAGGTAAGTATTCTTCCCAGTCCGACTGTTTTTTGCTGACGTATCCTCTTAGCATATCCTCTAGCACTTGGTTAACTCGTTCAGTCTGACCATCTGTTTTTGGATGATCGGCTGTATTGAGGTTCAGTTGTGTACCCAATCGTTTGAACACAGCCCTCCAAAAATGACTGTTAAACTTGGGATCACGATCACTGACAATGTTACTTGGCAAACCATACAACTTGTATAGATTGTCCACAAATAACTTGGCTAGCTCTGGAGTCTTAACCGTTGATTTGGTTGGAATAAACTTACATAGTTTAGTCAACCGGTCTACGACCACCCATACCGAGTCATGACCTCGTACAGTGGTTGGTAAACCCACAATAAAGTCCATAGAGATACTTTCCCATTTTCCATTGGGAATCTCCAAAGGATGTAAGAGTCCTCCTGCTTTCAGGCGCTCTGCTTTGTTAACTTGACATTTTTGGCAATGCAAGACATAAGCTTGAAACAGCCATGTAAACCTAGCTAGTAAAACTGTCGTCGTATGAGAGCATAAGTCTTTCTAATACCCGGGTGCCCTGCACTTGGACTACCATGATATTCATAAAGAATTTGGCGCCGAATGTCGTTGTTCGTCGGTACACAAACTCTCCACTTATGGAGTAGGTACCCATTGTCGATGGTGAAATGCTTCCATCACTGTAGTTCATCACTCGATAGAGGAGAGCTAGGTGTTGAGGCTAATGTTACACTACCATCATTGGAGTGAGAAGGATCCCTCATTTGTACATGGCTCCACACTTTGGAATGTGCTTCATCATGCTCATATTTGCCTTTGAGAGAATCCAAAAATTCACTACGAAGTTCCGTGAACAAGAGAGAATTGATCTCCAGCGTGCGACTTAGAGCGTCAGCCACTACATTGTATCGTCCTTTACGATGCCAGAGCTTGGCGTCATATTCCTGAAGAATCTCGGCCCACCTGGCTTTCCAACCCTTCAAATCAGTTTGTTGTGTAAACCATTTGATGCTTTAATGGTCAAATACAATCTCAAACTGAGCATCATACAAATAATGCCGCCATGTTTTTAAGGCAGACATTATTGCATAGAGTTCGCGCTCATAAGCAGAGTAGTTCTGCTAAGCTACATCAAGCTTCTTGCTTTCAAATGCAATTGGCCGTCCGTCTTGTAACAGGACTGCTCCTATAGCACGGTCACTGGCATTCGTTTCCAAAACGAATGGTTTCAAAGGATCTATAATAGCTAGTATGGGAGTTGTAGCTAATGCATCCTTGATCGTATTGAAACTGTGTTGTTGAGCGGGTCCCAACTGAAAAGCTTTGCCTTTGCCTTTCAGTTGATCCGTCATGGGAACAGGAATATTAGAATCGTTTTTAACGAACCTTCGGTAAAAACTTGCAAATCCTAAAAAACTTGTAACTCTTCCAGATTTTTAGGAGAAGGCCACTGCCGGATTGTATCCACTTTGGATTGATCCATATATAGCCCATTAGCTGAAATAACATGCCCAAGATAGTGAATTTCTTCTTTCAAAAAATCACACTTAGATTCCTTGGCATATAATTTATTTGTTCGTAACAATTCAAACACCTACCTCAGATGTTGTAAGTGTTCTTCTTTAGAAGAACTATCGACTAGAATGTCATCGAGAAAAACGATGACAAATTTGCCCAAGTACGGCTTCAAGACACTATCCATAAGTGTCATGAATGTTGCGGGTGCATTGGTTAACCCAAAGGGCATTACCAAAAACTCGTAGTGTCCAAACCTTGTTTGGAATGCAGTTTTGGGTATATCAACAAGTTGAATACGGACTTGGTGATAACCTGACCGCAAGTCTATTTTCGTAAAAATGCGAGCATGAGTGAGTTTGTCGAACAACTCATCCACTCGTGGCAATGGGTACTTGTTCTTAATCGTAACCGCATTTAAGCCACGGTAGTCTACGCACATGCGCACACTGCCATCTTTTTTCTTCACTAATAGGCTAGGAGAAGCCCTTGGTGAAGAACTGGTTTGGATAAACCCTCTGCTAAGGTAGTCAGTAAGCTAACGTTCCACGTCAGCAGCTTCAAAGTAACTCATACGGTAGGGTGGTTTACTGACAGGTTTATTGCCTGCAACCCCATCAATGCTATGTTGCACTGATCATGTCGCGATAATCCTGGTGGCAAATCATTAGGAAAAACATCTTAAAATTCCTTTAATAATTTTTGTGACTCACTAGCAACGTTTGCTTGTTTGGAAGTAGCCATTGGTGGAAGAGATGAGAGAGAAGCATGCAGCGTTGAGGAATGTTCAACAGATTCAATGTTAGAGAGAAAATGAGACAATGAGTAACACAAGAAAACTTGATCTATTTCATTATCAGAAATGAGTTGCATAAGCTTAGCTGTGCATATCAATGGTGAAGAAGGTACATCCTTCTCTCCTAAAAACAACACATGTGCGCCATGGGATTCGAACATCAAGCTGTTGTGCTCATAGCTACGCTTCAGTGATGGTCCTAAGCTATGCAACCATTCCCTACCAAGGACCACGTCTTCCCTCTCCATGTTCATAACCTGAAAATCCAAGGATGTGGAGTAACCTTGTACTTCCAACGGAACAGCTCTGACTTGAGTATCCCAGATTTCGGTATCATGTCCATTCATCATTGCTACCTTGTAGCCTTGGGTACTCGGAGTTTGAGGCAATTTGAGTTTTTTCACCAATCCATAATTGATAAAATTGTGAGTAGCACCATCATCTACCAAGATGCGCACCTTGTACCCTTGCAAAAATCCGTGCATACGTACTAACTCATGTGGTCCGAAGGTCTGTTGCCACATGGAAGCTGTGAGACAGCATGCATGCACCACCTTGGTGTGTGTTACTTCCACTGTAGAGAATCGTGAGGAAGACAAGAGGCAGCAGTTGCACCGTGTGCACAGCTTTCTCCTTGCCATGAGCAGCAGATTTTCCCCTTGGGACAATCCTTTTTGCCATGACCGTTCCTAAACATTGAAAACATAATTTCTCTTTCTTAGCTTTATCAAAGTCCTCACAAGAGAAAGGACCTCTGGACCCCTTGGTTTTTTAGATGCTTCTGAATTGGCTACTATAAATTTCCTTTTATTGTGTCCATACTGTGTGCGTGTATTACCATGTGTATTAGCAGGCACGTGAGTATTATGTGCTTTCTTTTCATTTGGATCATCGTGAATATGTGCTTTCACTATGGCTTCCTCAAGCGTTTTAGGGTCTTGGGTCTTGACGTGCTTCTTAAGTTCTGGTGTCAAACCACGTATAAATCCCTGTACTTGCTGAAAGTTATCTAAGCCTTCCAACTTGAGGATAACATCCTGATAGTGAGATATATATTCAAGAAATGATGGGTATTGGCACATGGAACATGTGTCCCAAGCCATCCAATTCCAATATGCCTCATTTGTAGGCAAAAATTCTTTGTGAAACATAGCTTCAAAAGCTATCCAACTCTGTGGTATGATATTCTTCTCCTTGAGAGACATCCACTATTTGTAGGCCTTGCCTTCCAGAGTTAAGCTCGTTTGCAGTGCTCTGACTGTGTCCAGAGTACGCCGTAAGGTGTGAATTCCATCCCACTTGCTAAGAAAGATATTCACTGCATCCTTATTGCGATCGTGGTCTTCTCCCTTAAAAGTCGGTGGTTTGGTGTTTTTCAACAACTCATCCACCTCTTTTGCAGTGAGAGTGTGCAAAGTATCAGCAGTTGGACCTTGTCCCGGATTAGAAGGGCCTTGCCCCTGTGTAGCAACGTGCTCATGCATGTGCATGTCAGTAGGACCCTTAGACTGTTGTTGCATTAATTGGATCACTAACGTGGATAATTTAGTGACGTTTTCATTTAAAGATTTAAAATTTCCTTCCATTACTAATATGCATGTATGAAGTGCACGAAATTCTTGAATGTCGAGCAATTCATAGGTGTTGTCACCTGCTGTGGCGTCACAGGCACTCTTCGTGAGAGCATCCGGCCGACCGCGAGCCATCATGGGCAGGATCAGGTGTATTTTGCTCGAAACCAAAAGTCATATTGATATCTGAATCCATGGCGACACAATGCAGTGAAAGGAATAGTTAGAAAAAATACCTGATATTGATGAGCACTGCAAAGATTATTTAGGCTTGCTAATCGTGGCGAAATCGATATTGTCCAAGTTGGAATTGATCCCAAATAGCATCCATGTAGGGAATTCCTTAACCCATTGTAGCCGAATCGAGTATGAGTAGAATTGCTTTCGACCGCAATCGATTTTGAGAAATAACGTCACTTTTGACTCCCCTTGAGATGCTTTATTAATTCTCTGATTTTTTGCAAATAGTACATAGAAAATTTGTGTGGGCGTGTGTACTTGCCGGCCCTGTCGGTATGCCTAGCTTCGCTTGAAGCTTCACAAGAGGGAGGGGGGTACCCCGCTGTGGGTACCGTCCCTTGGCTGGTGAAAAAACTTATGGCCACTAACCCCAAAGGGGTTGGGCGCCCATCGGGTATGAAAAATGAGCTCTTCACAAGCTATGGCAGCTCGCAGACAGAGCGAGGGGGGAGCTTTTTCTCACCCCACTTTCGATGGTGGTCGAGAGCTTCTGTGTTAGGCAAGTGAAATGCTCCTCGCACTCGCGCGATGCCGTCAAGCCCAAGAGGGCTTCATTCCATACATGTCGCTTGTCGACCCCTTCCCCTCGCAAGCAGTGTTGCCCACGCTGTCGAATTCGTCGTCCTCCTCATAGGGAGTGAGCTCCACTGCCTCCTTCACCCCGACATGCAAAAGCATCCAAGAACTTGAGTGGCTCTCCAACACCACGGCTGTGCCTCCCCAAAAATAGTAACCTTACTCTTGATACCAATGTTAGACAAGGGGAACTAGAACCTAGGAGTCCACCTCCCAACCACCCACTATATAGCATGGCTCCTAGCCCTTTGCCCTAGTTGGACTCCCTTTCCACACTACCTAGCCCGGCCTTGCCCTTGTCTAGTCCGGCCTTGCCGTTGTCCTGACAGTGTAATTTTCTCCTGTGAGCGAAGCCTCTTCTCCAATTTGTGATTGTATCTGGTATATTTCATCCATATTGTGTGAGCTATTTGCCCCATTGGTGTTGGGCCAAGATTAATTGGGTCTAAGCATCAAAAATTTGCCTCCTTTGAGCTGATTTGGTAGTGTGTGTGTGTGTGTGTGTGTGAGTGTGTATGTGTCTGTGTTGCATGGGCAAGTGGGTAATCTCTCTTCTCTCATTCCATCTATGTGTTTCCTATCTTGGCCAGGCGGGTTGTGTAAGCCAAGTGGTGCCCCATAGTGTGTGTGTGTGTGTGTGTGTGTGTGTGTGTGTGTGTGTGTGTGTGTGTGTGTGTGTGTGTGTGTGTGTGTGTGTGTGTGTGTGTGTGTGTGTGTGTGTGTGTGTGTGTGTGTATTATTCCAAGAGTGTGTGTCGGGTTATTATAGAGGCTCTCTTGGTTATTGTCAGCCATGCTAATTACACTTATGTATAGAATTACTTTATGCTTTGGTACCCTCAAAAACCTTAGTTTCTACTCTTCTTTACCTTTCAAAATTAGTTCTCAAGCAACCATACCCGTGGTTTAGACACTGTTGATTGAAAAGACTAGTGGAGAGGGTCTAACATTGCTCGATTGATTATGGTTCCTGTTGAGATTGCTCGTAGCTCAATAATGGTTAAGCCAAAGGCAAGCCCCGAGAGGCTCCATTATTAAGACTATAGTTCCCAATGGTATACCTCAAACTAATTCCTTCTCAACCAAGATAGTAGATCCCTGTCCCACTTACCCTATTGTAATAAACAGGCCCAACCTTTCATGGACAACTTAAGGACCTCCCTTCTTAAGCAAGAACAGAGAAACCAATAGCTCTGATACCAATGTAATGCAAATGGCCTATGAACTCTGAGAATAGCAGAATTAGGAGAATTAGAGTGAGCATTTTTGTGAGACTACTTTGAGAACATAGAGGGTGAACTTAATTAGCGGTAGCAACATAACCCTAATACTTAATTAACTTGGCATGAACAATACTTTTGCAAGACAAAGTTTACAGAACTTGACAATAGCTACAAAAGATTTGACACCTTCTATTGTTCAATTATTACCCGATGCACTACTTCAAGTTCGTTCATGGGAGAGTACCTTACCACCCTTGCAACTTGATGAGGCAACCAAGGTAATAGAGAACTATTGGCTAAAATCCTCACCTATTACCAATTGGATTAACTGGTTCCAAAAGGTGATGACATCCTTTTAAAGTATGATCTACCCAAGGAAGAGGGGAGTCTTCATTCACATCAGCCTATTAAATCATTTCCTCTTACTCTTCTTTCCCTGACCCTTGAGCTTTCCAATTTTAGGGATTGTATATATATAGATATATAATATTTAACCACCCTAGTTATATATATGTATAAAAAGTAAAGAGCAAGAGCAATTAGCAAACGAGTGTGCACAATACTAGTCAAAATCATTGACCCAGACCTACACATATCACATCAGGTACACTGAAACAGAAACCTATGTCATCAAACACCTAACCATCCTCTATTTGTGTTCACAGATATGGTTGATTCTTACGAATATTCTTTTTACATGTCCCAAGTAATGCATTTATGTTATCCCCATATTTCTTCTGAATGGGATTTGGTTGAAACACTCGCTTGTGAGAGAAATGTTGAGAAGTTAGAGTGGCTGGTCCGCCTCTTGACTACGACAGATCCCTATTCTATCCAAAAATTTTGCCCAATTGCCCAAGTTTATCCTTTTTTCCCAAGCTGAGTATGCACGCCTCGTGACATTTCTAATACTATTCTACACGGAAGAGGACGAGGATGATAATGGTGATTGGACAGACAAGACACGCGGACTTACCAAAGAGGATTACACCTTCCCTGATGATGAGGATGGCGGTTTAGCCTTGGAGCTACCGATCGAGCTCTCCAACCTCCACTTACTTTGATCCGCATCACTCAAGTGATGGAGGGTTGGTAGGATTAAAACAATAGGAGTGTTTCTATTTTAGAGTTTAGTGATTAGCAAAGTTCTTTTTTCCCATTGATGTGCCTCTGAAAGGTGGATGTCTGGTGGTGACTATTGTATAGTTTGTAACTACATAAGGATGCCTTCGAAGGACAACGACAATGGATGTTTACATGTTACAACAGATGTTCTCCATTATATCAGGTGTACTACTTCCTTTGTTCTATGCTTTCCACAGTTACATATTTGCATCTTATCATTTGATTTTTTAACAATGCATAAAATCTATGAAGTTGTGACATTGCCAATTTAAATGCTATAATTTTTTCAAACTTCTAGTACCTTGTTCTTCTCTTTGAGTTTGATCTATTAGTTGGCTTTAAGTAGGTATCTGGACTTTAAGCTAAACTGTGCCACTTAATTGCTGACTTTAATTCCTAAATAGTCTATTGATTGTAGTAACTTTAGTAATGTTTTAGGCTATGAGGATATAGTTCTCTCTAGCTTATTCCGTCTAAGTGTGACTTGTGTTGTGGAAGTCCAAGTGTTAAGCTGGTATTTGAGACCTCGAGTCTCCCGGCTAGTTTATGCTCAAGTTGGTATTTGAGACCTCGAGTCTCCGAGCTACTGATATCTGAGACCTCGAGTCCCCCAACTACTTGTAGCAACTATGACAAAAAAAAAAAGAGAAAGCAAATAGCACAAACTTCCTTGTATATTATGTTGATCACACTTAAGTGGTATAAGTGACAAGATCACTAGTCTTTAGACCCCGATGAGCATTCCTAGGGTTAACTACTCTTTAGTCGACATTTTTTAATTAACGTTGGTCAATCTAGTACTTACTTTAGCCCTAGCTCTTGTGTACTTCTCTTAGAGCCAACCTAATAGACTTTAACTCAATTGCATTTTATTCAGGTACTACGCTTGTTTTAGTTGGCAATGTTACAATTCATGATTTTTTTTTGCATTTTCATAATATATCATGTATGCATCTCACTTATTGCACACCTGCACATGCTGCCTTTGAGCTTTCACAATGTAGGTACTCCTATCGTGGATCCTGATTCTGCACTGTTATATTTTGAGGGCGAAATCTACATCAAGAAGGGGGGCATGTTAACCACTGGCATCCACTTCTAGTAGTCAGAGGCCGGGCTTGTCGGTCCAATAGGAAAAGGGTAAGAGTGATCGTCGATGAGAGACGCACTCTAACTGGAACATTCAAGGGTTAGTTGGCTAAGCATGGGTGCCCAAGTGTGAATGGGCGAGCTCATATAAAAGTCACCTAAACCTAAAAATCACTCATTCTCTCATTTGTGCATTGAAGAGTGCTCTTGCTCCATCTCCATCTTCTTCTTCATCTCCTTGTGTGTGTGTGTGTGTGTGTGTGTGTGTGTGTGTGTGTGTGTGTAGCAGTTCTAAATATATAAAATTATACGCAAGCGAACACTAACTGTTCACAGAAAACAATTCTAGAAAAGTACAGTGGCTTTGCACAGTAATTTATTTGCAGTTGAAAATAAATTATGTACAAGGTAATGAAGATAACAAAATACAGCTCAAGTATCCTTAAACCCAATGTCTGGGAAATCTTGTATCACACTACGAGATCCACCATTTGTTAAGAACTGGACGTTTTAATCAAGGAAGGTAGCCCTCACCTGCACCCATAGCAACAAGAAAACAGTTCGTTAGCACGTGACTGTACGCAGGTGATGCTGGGCATCCCAGTTGTTATCCATGTCACCATAAAAAAAACATAGTTCTTAACTTGAATAATTGATTTTTAAAAAAAAACTTGGTAAGAGTGAAGATCCTTGGCTTCTCAGCCAATCTGATATAGACGGTACCCAATCCCATAGAGCAGCCATAAATTTTGTTTTATTTTTTCTCAAACATAACCCTTATTCCCAAAGTTCCTTATTTTTATGTTATGTCATTCCTACTGCTGCCATATTCCAGCTAACAAATGTATACAACAATATGTTGGACCACTTATTCATAGTGAGATAACTTAGACTCGGTCCGGAAAATTTTTTTTACCAATCTCAAGTTATGCCCAGCAAGAGGGAACTGTATGCCATGCTCAATGCCATATCATGCATTCCTTCCTATCAACTATCAGAAGTTAGGGTAGTAACATTAAAGTAATCTGTGAATTCAGAGTATCCTTTTAGTTAAATCCGGAAAAAAAAATTGCAATAAAACACATCAGATTTAACCAGTCAGGATCTCTTAAGTTCACTATATGTTTTACCTTGTGGTATTGAGATCAAACTTACTAGTAAGATGTTAGGTAAGGCTACTTTAAATGAGAAAAAGAAGCCAGCAGAAGAAGTTAAAAAAGTAATTGAGAAGCCAAGATTCGTCGACCGAACTTCTGCCATCAGAAATCTGTCACTTCTTTGAACTAAGTGATAGGTTAATCAGAACCTACCTCTATGACAATGCTGAAAAAAACCAGTTAGAAAACTTTCTTTTTATTTAACATTAGTCCGGTATGTGAAGTCAGCATCAAGGGCACCATACTCGAAGCCAGCACACAGAATAACCTTTTTAGGCGCTTCAGTACACTAGGCTATCGGTAAAGAAAGTTGAGTTTAAAAAACCTTATTTAATCTTTATAGTCGGGTATGCAAAACCTATCATACCCTACTGTAAAGTAATATGCCTGGCCATTATTTCCAGAAAAAACAGTTTTGAATGTCCTTTGAATCCTCTCAAGTAGGTTTTTTTAAAAAAAACACCAGATTTTAGTAACAGATTCAATTCCGGGTAAGTCCTTATTTCCAAAATTACCTCAGCAAAGTCACCAAACTAATCCAACCACTTACATAAATCTCATTCATTTAGTGTAAGACATGTTATTTTCAGATCTGCAGTACACCATTCATGAGTACCTTACCCATTCGAGTAACAATATTACCCGAGTCAACACTATATACCTTTCATGTCCTTAATCCTCATTTTTATGCAGTCAAAGGATAAGACATACACCTGGTAATCTGCTTTTTTCCACAAAAAAAAAATATAGGACATACAGAAAAAAACTAGTTAGACAGTCTCCCTTCATTTTTATAATTTTATTTCCATCAAAACATTACCCAGTAGATACTAGTTTATTTTACCGCATTCTTCATGCCAAGAAGAGCCATGTTTCGGAGCCAGTCTCCCAGTACTTTTACAAAGCAAAAAACATCTTTAGTCGAAGCAAAAAAACCCATTCCATATACTTTTCTCTCTCTGAATTTAAGAACAGTCATCAGAGAAAAAAAAGTCGTCTACCTACCTGGTTTTTTTAAACCCAAAGTATCATAATCATAAAAAAAATCTTGTTAACCTGAAGATTTAGGAGGTAATTCTAAGTTTAACTTGAGCCATCCACGCTTCTTCCTTTACCAGTAAGAGTCAGATTCCAGAGCTAGGTTATATCTATGTATTTTTTTGTTTATTTTATGAAAACAAACACCATCAGTCAAACGGATAACACATGCCAGACTCTAGAGATAATTTCAGTTTGACACAAGAAAGCAAATCAAAAAACATCCTTTAATTTATTCCAAAATTCGATACCTGTAATCTGAGTCTATTCAGTCTGAGGTCAGCTCATGTAAATAACAGTACTCCGACTCCTTAGTATTTATAGCAGACATAAGTTTCTGACATTATAAGCCCACCATTTTTAGCCTATTTATTTTTTTAGATCTTTGTGAATCTCTGGCTCTATGTAAAGACCAGCAAGACATACATCAACAAGTTGATCAAACCCAACTTAGCTTTACATTTTCAAATGTAGTCCGCTCTATAAACATGCCTTTAGACATGCTCAAGTCATTTTATTCCATTTCCGACAGAGTCAGACTCAACCACCCAAGAAATGATAAAAAACTAGATTTTTCTTTCCCATCCACTGATTTCACGGACATACACATTAGTCAAAGCAAAACCATAACTTGCATTGATGACAAAGCAAGCCAATCGTATATATCTCCTCATACACCATTCACATGAGAGCTCAGTATCCGGAGATAATTTAACAAGTTTATTTTAAGAAATTTCCAGAAAACAATCTCAGCAAAGCAACTTAGTGTATAAAGAAATTCCCTAGAGCAAGACAGAAATTTTCTGTTAACCTGAAGATTAGGAGACGATGACGCCTCCACATTGGCTTTCTCTGATTTTTTCAGCATGCTTGAGCCACAGCCACCAGTAGATGGAATACGCAAAGTTTTTGAAATAACACAAGCAGGAAAATGATAACAGAGACGCAGCTATGTGAGTATGATAACTCACCTTAGAAGTCAAGTTTAAATAGTTGATGCTCCTCTGCAGCAGACGCGACAGTTGAGTTGGACCGGTTAAGCCCCCAATCGAGGATGTCAGTCCAGGCACGTACACCAGTATCCTCATAGCCTAAGGCCCGGAGGCAGAATCCAGAGGTTTAGAGGGTAAGTTTCCACAATATCAGCCCTACTGCTCAAGAAAATATGGCGGGGAAGTCTATCATCGCCGGCCTTTCCAAAAAACCCTACGCGGTGGCATGCAGAGGATGCAAAAAGGACCATAAGCCACGCTTACAGAAATTTAAGGATTAGTACTGAGACCAAATATTGTGAAGCCAAGTCGAACAGTCACCTCCACAATGGTATAGCCTATATTCCCATAAAAGGCCCGGTTTTATTCACTAGACATGATTAAATACGGTGTCGGGTATAAACACCCCATTAGGTATTTTTTACCTTCTATCCTAGCATGACTTTTAGAAGTAAGTGGTTTTCACCAATTTATTTGTAAAGCCCGGTCAGGCAGACTACATCACCCCAAGGTAAAATTTAAATAGCAATGATTCCCGTATTCATACCCAGGTCACTAGACCCATATTTAGTAAGCAGTATCAGGTCTCGGGTATATAGTAGGTATTTATACATGCTATCCATGCCCTCTGTAAGGCTTCCACCTGCACAATAATGTGAAAAAAACCTTTTAAAATGTGAGAAACACCACCATATTAGGCACACTTTCCTAAAAAAGTTTTTTATTAGAGATGGTTGGTCAAATATAAAGCCCCAAGTATAGAGTATCATTCCAGAGTTTGGCATTCTTCATCTATTTTGCATCCTTGGTGTATTATGGCCAACTGTCATGACCAGGTTCTTTTCATAGCAATAGCTCGTCTCTTTATGTCAAATGAATCAATACGTCGAGCAACATTACTCCGTTATGAACAACATCTATTCCCGCAGCTAGGAACTTCTGTTTCTCAAACAAAGTGGTGGACATATCAGGATCGAGTGACCAGAGTGACACTTTGGGGTCGTGAACATTTCAAAAATAATATCCGATTGGCAATGTTTACTGAAGCAGTGGGTCTAGGGCCTAAATATTATTATATTGAGCATTCCATAAAGCCTGGTTTTTCAGATCGGCTATATCTGCTAGCCCAGTTTCTACCTCCTCAGAAGATTTTCCTATACCGTAGTTATGGTCATCAGCTACGAGGATATTTTAACTGTACTCACCACACTCGGGAGTATGGGGTAGCCTTGGCGACTCATATCGTGCCTTTGGCAGAGCGGCCAAATACTTGCTTCTACTGTGATAGCTGTTTGTGTGATCATGTGATAAGCGGCATAATAGAGATGTAGCAGTAAAGCTCATTAGCTAAGCTTTCTTTTGTCCCGTGACATCTTTGTGTGTGTGTGTGTGTGTGTGTGTGTGTGTGTGTGTGTGTGTGTGAGAGAGAGAGAGAGAGAGAGAGAGAGAGATAGAGAAGTGATCGAGCATTGCAACAGCACGGTGGCGGCGAGGTTGTTGAGCGCGGCATGGCGGTAGCTCCCTCTTCTTTGCGGCAAGGAATCCTCCACGAAGGCGAGCGTAGGGCGGTGAGTGACACACCCTTGCTCTCTTGAGCTTGCTAGATTAATCTAATTGTGTGCTTGCAGCCATTTGTGGCTCGCACACAGTGTACGGCAAGTCCCTTGCTTTGACACGTACGACAGATGCGCACAACCACAAAACAAAGTTTTACAGTAGGACGGGCAAGCGGCACTACATAGGAAACTGCACAGAGTGCGCCGTTTTAGCAAAGCATTTGCTGAAATTTGACATTATTAAAAGTGCGTGGAACTTCTCATCCGAAGGAATCCTTTTGAGCGGACATGTGAGGAGATTTTGCAAAGCTACAACACTGAGGTACGCATGCAGCCCATCATCCTCGAAGGACTCAAGAAGCCGCAAAGGCATACTTGGTGGGTTTATTTGAGGATATCAACTTGTGTGCCATCCATGCCAAGCATGTAACTATAATGCAAAAAGATTTGGCACTAGCCCGTTGGATACAAGCAAACTTGTAGCTACAAGTAATGTGTACAACAACACCTTTTTGCAATGGATATGTAATGACTTCAAATTTGGAAATGAAACTATGCTTACTCATTTTGGAATGTTTCGCTTCTTATGTCAAGCTCTTTGTATTTAATTTGTGTTATAATTTTTTATAAGTCTTTTGTACATTTTCGACGGGTGGTTCTTGCACACCATGCCATTGAACACATAGGGGGAGACTGGGAGGGGGGGAGTTGTGGATGAGTATTTTGTTGGCTAGTGCTACAAAACCTTCACATCGTTAGCAGCTATGGAAAGCTTCCATATGTGTTGCAGCCATAGCCATGGATATCTTGTAGATGAAGTGGTAGAAGAAAGGGTAGAAGAGGTGCTTGGTAAAGTCTCCACAAGTGCTGCGTCCATGGAATCTTAGGGTGAGAGGACAGTGGAGGTGTAGATGAAAATGGGAAAGCACATAGAGAGAGAGTGTGTGTTTAGATCGAAGCAGCTATGGAAAGCTTCCATATGTGTTGCAGCTATGGAAAGCTTCCATATGTACTATAGCTATGGAAAGCTTGGAGAGAGAGAGAGAGAGAGAGAGAGAGAGAGAGAGAGAGAGAGAGAGAGAGAGAGAGAGGAGGAGGAGGAGGAGGTAGAATGGAGGGTAATGGCTAAGACATGAAGATTTTGGTGAAAGAAAATAGATTTTTGACCGTGCATTTGGTTAGGACAGCTTTTGGGGAGTGAAAAGTGAGATTTAGAGTTTTTTTTTTTTGAAATTTTAGGGTTACTTTATGGACGCCCATGAAAATGGAGGGAACCTCCCCCATAAAGTATAAAGAGGATGTAGTATTTGGGGAGAGAAGCTCCAGTACTTCATTCCTAAAGGGAACATTTTGCAACAATAATACATTGAAGAAGAACCCCTCTGTTTGGTGGCCTAGATCATATTCTGTGAACATGACGAGACATTGGAGCATGATATCAATGTTGCTATATGCATCACGATGTTGGAGGATATGTGTTCAAAACGTGAGCCGGGAAGGCCCGCGGCCCCTGGCTGTGGGGGGTGTGAGTGAGAGAAAACAATAGACATTGAAAGCTCCGACAATTATCGTAATCATAATTAACTTGAGTACAGCCTTAAGTACAACTTAACATTAGCCAAGGTAGACTATTACCTACATCTTCACTTGGATTAACTAAAAATGAGGAGTTTACGCTCCCTTAACAAGATTAATGGGCCATTAATGGCTCCAAAACTCATCAATATGATTAACAAAGCTTAAATTGATGACGGTGATGGAAATCTTCTCCATGTTGTTCTTCATGCTTCAAGTGCCCTTATGAGCTTCACAAAATTTCTCTCTTTGATTGCCTTTGTTCTTCCAACTACTTAAGAGCTTCACTCTCCTCTTTTTGCTTTAATTTCCCTTAAGAACTTTCCAAATCTCCTTGCTCACCAAAAACTGAGCTCTTTGATTGCTTACGAGAAGTTATTCCCTTCTCTCTCCTTGTGTGCTCAAAAACAAACTCCAATAGTTCGGTAAAAACTCCTTCTGAGAGCCCTCGTTGAGCTCTCTCCCTGCCAAAAAGAATCAATCTTCTTCCTCTTTGAGGCTCTTTTGCATCCTCTTTCATTGATTATCCCCTTCCCTCCAAGCTCAAGAGATACGAGCTTACTCCTCTTGCTTCCATCATGCCATCCCCTTGGCGGCCTTTCCAAGGGGGGGGGGGGGGGGGGAGAGAGAGAGAGAGAGAGAGAGAGAGAGAGAGAGAGAGAGAGAGAGAGAGAGAGAGAGAGCTGAGCTCTTCCCCCTCCTCCCTTGGTTCCTGCTCATTCCAGCCCTTCTCCTTGATGATATCTCCCCACCCGTTTTTCCCTTCATGCCATACCTCTAAAATAGCAACACTTCCTTTTAACAACGACGGTGCCGTCGTTGTGGGAATGGGAGTGGTGACATGGCATGTCAGGTTTAGACCAGCACCAAAACTGGCAAGACTTGGACCAAATCTTTTTGCAACAGCCTCATGAGCACTTTCCGCTTCATGGCCAATGCCATCCGAGTATTGCTCCAGTCGTCGCGAGCACGTCTCTACCCCCCTACGCCCTCATTTGCTGGTCGACGCCATGCCTCCACTATTTTTCCTCCCCTTCACACCTTTATTAACCTTTGGAGCCCCCCCTTTGGGAGGCCATTGTCTTGAGGTCATGGCAGCCCCCCTTTAATTTCATAAAAGCACCACATTTGGCATACACTTCGACCAAGGCATTGCTTAGCAAAACATTTGACACACAAATCGGCTAAGGCATTGCCAAACACAACATTAGATATACATCTCGACCACAGTAGTGACGAGCGTAGGTTCACCAGTATACCCCGCTATCAATGCACTGTTAAGAGATGACATTCTAGACTAGGTGCTCCTCGAGCACTTATTGCTCTATAAAGTGCACCATATTTTTGAACCTAGTCGAAGCCCAAAAACTCCCATATGGCACACTGTTCGAGGCGACCATCTCGATACAGAACTGGCCCCCACCAATAAAACTTCAACTAGCAATATCTTGCCAACCAGAATTCCAATTTTTGATCTGAAAAGACCAACTTGCACCATATGATGAACACTTCAAGTCCATGCACTCACTTCAGCCCTGACCCTTCATCTGCAGTTGCCCAATCCGATACAAATCTGCAAACTTCTCAAACTTCAAACTGTCATAACTTCCTCATTGTAGCTCCAATTGGACAAGCCATAAAGATAGGCCTGTAGAGCACTTTCAGTACTACAATTCTAGTCCATTAATTTCCATTTATGCTCACTTCAAACATACTCTTTTTTAGCATCATTAAGACATCTATTGGCCCTTTAAAGCCGCATCTGGCATACATAAAGCTTAAAACTAGCTTGTTATCAAGCCATGATCACTGATCAATAATTAGGTAAGCTTCAATAAAGCACAATGTGCATCCTTTTGGTATTTTTCTCATCATGGAAGCGGAGCTACACGACATGAAAGCCTTCGGTAGGTGTATGCTTGTTTGGCTTAAGGATTTTGTAATTTTTTGTGGTACTCATAGAATGTGATAGTTCCAAGATGTAATGGCCTTGCACAATATAAATCGATTAGATGCATGAATTTAGTTTGGATGCAAGACAACAACCTTTGATGAAGTGATGGCAGGGAGGAGTCAATATATTCAACATGCTCGCTCCTTATGATAATAGGTATCTTCAAATAGTTGATTGCTACTTTTTTTGCAGAGATTGGCTTCAACAATATTGAGGCAATCAAGTAGAGCTTCACCTGGTCCAAGCCAAGCCTTGTAGCATCATCTACAGAGAGGTTTAGTTTCCCAAGGGGTTCAAATTTCATGGCATACTTGAGGAGGTAATGTGATATAGATGAATTTGTGACTCTTTGAGTGTTCATATGTGCTTTCCATAGGAGGAGGACGGTGGGATGATATGTAACAACATTTCGGTGTTTGTAACCAGGTCAATAGTAGAGCCATCAACAAGTAAAAGGATTCATAGTTGGAGTTGTATTATATTGTGTTTCACATGCCATATTTATACACCTTTTTTTATGAGGTTTCATACACTTGTATATTTGATTTGTAATGACGAGATTTTGTAGCTTGGATGAGGAGCCATCTCGTGATTCTGCTGCAATCTCATTTGTAACTTGGGAAAAATCATCTTTGGAGATCCACAGAATGACATGCACATGCAATGAGCCTCGGTTCTATATCTTTGGCACACCAGGTAATGCTCTACACGACCCAACATATTGTTTCCACCAAAGATGTATCTATTCAAGAAAGTGGGCAAGCAGTGATGGAAGAGGGCCGCACACTCTAGGGGACACTCGTTCCATTTTAAGTTTGGACTATAGCCTTGAGCAAGCTTCTCAATTGTTGTGATGACTTCTTGCCATCTAGTATGGGAAACCTCATCAACAGTGATGCCAAGAACAAATGTGGGAGTCCCCATGTGTGAGGCATGAGCCATGTGTCCACCATTTTTATGGAGTCTCTCAAGTTTCTTTGATGCCAAGATGGAGTACCTGGCATTGTTGATGGTAGGTTGTATCAAATAAATTGCTTGATTGCATCTTGGAGAGATGCCTTTTGGTGAGTTTGCTTGTACTTATCGATGTCCCTTTGTAGGAATGTATTGTTTCTCAAGTTTGCAATCATGATAGCTTGTTTCAGTTGTACATCAAGAGCAAGTATGACTTGTACAACGTGTATATAGAGAAGAAACTTCCCACCCTCATTTTATGTACTCACTGAAGCCCATTTCACCTTGTGGGTTCCTTTTCCGTCAAATAAAGAGAAGGAAATATGCATGACTCCATTGTTGTCCTTAGTTTCAAACCCATGGGTTGGTAGTCCATTATACTGAAAAGTGACCATCCGCTTGCTCAGCTGAGAGGTAACACCTATTTGTATGCAATTGACTCATGTGTGTCTTTTGACTAAATGCAGTTCTCTTTGCTATGCTATAGAGATTCTGCAAAATACCAATTTCACATTGAGTCTCTGCTTGCTGCATCAGTTCAAATGGATCATCCTCGCAGTGGTTTCTAATGATATTGTCTACATCAGATGGTGACAATACACATATGTATGTCTTCTTGTTAGGTAACAATGACCTTGTACTTCTTGAGAATCAAATTATTCTTTATGTTGTGCGCTAGTGTTGCTCTTAGTGTTGTGTCCATAAGGTGTAGAGTTGAGCGACACATATTCAAGTTTGTTGACCAGCATATTAACGGATTGTCAAGCAATGATCTTCTATCAAGCAGACCTTTTGCAACCACATTTGTTGTGGCGGTGACACTAAGTGGGACGTCAATGACACTAAGGATCTAAAAAAATAGTTGGTTTGCATTCAAAATGGTTTGTATGTACTCGGGTTGCAAGATAACAACACTATTCTTTCTTGGGCTTTTTTTACTTCTTGAACAACGAGTCCAATTTGTTGTGATACTATGGATTGTAGTTGTATGTATTCAAGTCTGTATTAAGTTTGCATATGCAAACTTTGTACGTGTGTTGTTGACGACCCTACACGGATCGTCTTTTATGGAGAGACTGCAAACACCACACGCTTTGCAGATGGAAATATTGTGGGCCTTGTTATTGCATCCTCTGTCTAGGCATCGTAAACACTTGAACCATGAAGAAGCAACAGGGTGGAGTATTTTCTTTCGCTCGCTCATAACTTGATATGTGGCATGTTATCGGCTTCTTTTGCGACTACCACCGAGTGCAATCGTCGTTGATGACATTATGAGCATCTGCATTTGTGCAAAACTGTGGATGTAATATAAACAAATTAGTATATATGAAACCAGAAAGGACCTATGTAATTAGATATGAGCCATATTATTGCAAGCCATATTGAATTGTTTAGCCATTGTTGAAGAAAGATATGCCCATTTCAGAGACAAGACACATGCAAGTAGTCAAAGCATAGGGTTTCTACAACTCGAAAGTGGTTGGAAGATTTAATGAGTTCTCTAGATATTGTTGAAGAAAGAAACACTCATTTAAGAGAGGGAACGTAGGCACTTCTCGGAGTGCACATCAAGACGTTCCAACTCATAGTCTAATTCAGCTAGCGTGTTTTTTGAGAGGCACTACTCCGAAGGTAGTTGTTATTGATTATGCTTTGTACGAATTTGATTTTAAAAGAGGTCTTAGTATGCATGAAGTCAATCTTGTAGTGGTTGCATAATTGTTTGGAGAATATGCAGAGTTGATTGACGATCCATGCAATTGCATACACACCCATTGACTTGCTTCAAGGGCATGGGGATTTGATATCTAGGAGTTTAGCTGCTCGCCATGACCTAATGATGTGCTCTTTGTGCTTGCAAATAATAGTTGGTCCTCTCTCGAATGGTGATCAAAGTGCAAGACCCCAATCTATAATGCCTACTCGTGGTGTTCCTTCTCTGGTGAAGTGTAGCATTATGTTCCAAGAGTGAAGGTCCTTGTGGATAACACCATTCTCATGGGCAAATGCAAGAGCTTGCTCTTGTATATGAATAAAGATGATGCATGGTTGATGGTAAGCATGCATTGCCATAGCTCAAGTTCAGTTGGTTTCTTGCTACCTTCATCACCTTGTGCCACCAAAATTTTGTTGAGGCTTCCGTAAGGTGCAGGTATGCACTCCATCATATCACCAAGGGAAGGCCCATTGAAATGAGGGAAAATAAGAACCTATGGTGATTGACGATTGTGTGCAAGGGGGATACCCCTGTGGTTGAGGTCAACATTGCTCTCAATGGCAAAAGACTTGAACTGTTCCTTTGCTCAATCTTTGGATTCCTTACAACAATATGTCATGGTAGATGGAAGGAAATAAATTCCTTCTATAGTGCATTCATCCATGCTTGATAGCTTCAAATGGAATGCCCAATGTGAAAGAGCACAATGAGTTTATCACACTTTTTTGAACATGTGCATTGGACATGCAGAATTCGCTTTCCCTAAGAATTTCCTTCCGGTTCTTCTTGGTGAAGAAGGTTTGCATGTCACCGTACTCCATTGCATTTTTCTTTCTCAATCTTAAAGCAGTTATACCAATGTTGTACTTTTCCCATGTCTCTGGCCTCTGGCAATTCATGTCGCAGGTCTACAACACACTTCGGCATGTTCCCAACAATACTAAGCAGAAGGTGTCATATAGTGGTAACGTTGGCCCCCTCAAACTTGGAGATTGTTGAGTGAACCACTTCATTTAGCAATGATTGCAAGCGCCACTCATCTCGCAACATTGAAGCAGTATCATCTAGTGTAAGGGCATCGACTATCCACACCAATTGGGTGTGCAAACGCTTCTTCACTTCTAGTGCTTGTTCATGATTTGTCTACCTACAAGCAGGGAAATGAATTTATGATGTGATGATGAAAGCATTTATCACTCCAAAATCCAAAAGTGAACTTGGAATTGGTTTAACGAGGGTGTGACCTTCACAATTACTGAGAAGGGAAAGAAAAGCAATGAAATAGTATCCCCAAGTACATTTTGATGGTGATGTCAAACAGAATGTAAATCTGTAAATCAACTAGAGAGTAGAAAGAAACATGCGCAGTAACTGATCTGTGGTGTAGGTGGTTTATGATTTCAAAGTGTGCATGGGGTGATATTGAAATGTGCTTATAATTTTCCACGAGACTTGTAGCCGAGTGTATGATTGATCTCAAATGTGTGTTTTGCCACAATACTTGTTCAACATTGTTGTATGATCTGATGATGGCCCTTGCAATTGAGAGGACGATTGATGCCAACAGGATGTAGAGCATGGTAAAGACAAGCGATGTTGATCTACATGAAATAATCTATGGTGTAGTGGTTTATGATTTCAAAGTGTGCATGGTGCAATATTGAAAATGTGCTTATAATTTTCCAGGCGACTTGCAGCCGAGTGTACAACTGATCCCGAATATGTGTGTTTTGTCACGCAGCTTGTTCATCATTGTTGTATGGATCTGAGGATGGCACTTGCAATCGAGAGGAAGACTGATGCCAATGAGACGTAGAGCATGTGAATGGGAAGACATGGCATTTGCAATCAAAGAGACAGTTGATGTCAAAGCAATGAGATTTTTGTGCACTTAAAAAGGAGTACGCAACTATTGTGCAACAGAAGTAAGCTCAAATTTAGATTTCAATAGCAACGTCCACCACTATTGACTAACAAGCATTGAAGAGCAGATTTCTTTGACAAACACGTAGACAATTGACGGCCAATGTACACCACCCGAAAATGGTAGAGTTTGCGAGGAAAGTGCCCTAGTTGAAAATAAAATATGCATTAGGAGATTGTTGGGAAAAAGATAATAACTATTAATATATAGATTATGCAGCCACATACATTGCTCGTGCAAAATGCATGTGTATTGTGCAAACACCGCTTGCACAAAATGCTTGTGTGTTGTGAAGGAAAAAAACCATACATAAGTATAGTGTGGAGTTGGCATTCTCCACATTATTTATAATATCATAGGGAATGTGCCCTTCCCCTGCCACTTTTATCCCCTCGAGTGTTGAAGGGGGCCTTATGCTTTTCCTCTAGTGTTATAGGGACAAGGTTTCTTTTTTGAAATCAAGATAATGAAAAGAAGTTGTTACCTTTACTTCGTTCCATTTGATTGAAGAAAGATCGGAAGTCGTTGAGTCAAATGTTCAGATCCTTCACACAGTATAAGTGCGTTATTGTGGACATGCAACATAGTAGATTTCAAGGAAGGGTTTCTATTAACAAGCTAAAAGAGAGGCTAATAAAGGTAATCACATTTTCCAGTGGATGTATTAGTTTTTCTATATTAAATGTAAAGTCAAAGACCTCCTATTTCAAACATAAAAAATGGACTTCTTGAATCTTAATAACTCTCTCTCTCTCTCTCTCTCTCTCTCTCTCTCTCTCTCTCTCTCTCTCTCTCTCTCCGTCTCTCTGCACTCTAAGAGAGGGAGCATTTATATCGGGGCAGTGCCAAGCACAACATCTCCTTTTGACAACCTTTACCTAACAATAGCCTCGTGAATTCTGAGGCCCATACCAGCATGTTGCGTAGAATTGAATGCCTATGAGGGTGATTGTGTGTGGAGAGAGGCCCAATGCATGTGAGGGTGATTGCGTGTGGAGAGAGGCCCTCGCATCCGATCAATTGCTAGTTAAAAATCGAGGCCCAATGTATGTTGACCGACTAAAATTGTGAAATCCCGCGTAGATTTGGAGCTTGCTTTTAAGAGAAACGAAAAATTTACACATTGTAGTGTACCTACCAGCAAAAACTTCAAATTTCTAAAAAAAGGTACAAGTTGTCGTTTTTTTTTTCTCTCTTTGCATTAGTGTGTGTTTACCATGGCCAATGAGAATATCCCACCTACCACACGTTTGATTTTGAGCACATAGATCAAAATCAGGGCACCATGGGTGCTGCTGACACTAAAATGCATGATGATGATGATCTAGGAGATCATAGGCTTGTAGATATGGCTTCTTTCAAGACTTTGGAATGTCGCCAAAGAGTACTTGAAAGCAACCTCTCTCCACTCAATGCAAATGTTACCAATCTTACGGAGTTACTTGTGAAATTTATGAATTCACAGACGACTCAAGGAGCCACAAGTGGCACGATTCAAGGGAACCAAGCTCGTGCGACTCAAGGAGTCCAAGAGACAAGTGTTGCAGAAGATGCAGAAGGTAGCAATGCATTACTTAAGAATATCACCATTCCTGAGTTTCACGGGGAAGAACGTGATCGCAATAAGGATGCAGTCAATACGTTCTTACACAAATGGAGTGATATTCATAGATTGAGACACACCCTGGATATAAAGACGGTTGTGGAAACAAGTCTATCTCTTAAAGGCAAGGCCTATAAGTGGTGGATGACATATCCAATAGATGCTCGTCCTCCGTCTTGGGGTGCGTTTCAAGCTTCTTTATCCAAAGAGTTTTTGGACTCCAATGAAGAAGATAAGAATTGGTTAGCATGGGACGCATGCCGCATGTCTGGCCTCTCTCTCACACAGTATCTTTCGAAGTACCGGGAAATCATATTAAAACTAGAAGGTCTAGATGAATTCCAAAAGGTACGGGGTTTTAATAGGGGTCTTGACAAAGACTATCGTCTTCATGTCAAGAGCCAACATCCAAAAACTTTGGAAGAATCCATCAGTCATGCGCAAAGATATGATGATGACCAAGAGAGGAAAGCAAATGTTCATTACTCTAAGAATACTTTTGCTAAGAGCAATGTGGCTAAGAGCCAATGGCGAGGTAGATCTCCCACACGTTCCAAGAGGAATAAGAGACAATCTACCTCTCCATGCCCACAAGAGGCTAAGAAGCCTAAGCAATCACAAGATACTCCACGTGGGTCTCTCAGCGCTGCTGATTTTGAGCGTGCAAAGAAACCGCACAATTTGTGTTTTAGATGTCTTTCGGACCAACATAACAAGAAAGATTGTCCTCTTTTGCAAGGCAAAGAAAAGGCCATGCACACGGTGCAACGCCTCACATTAGATTCATCTCCTAAATATTGTGATGTAGAGGTTCTTCATATGGAAGAAAAGCACAAGTGTTGTGTGCCTGCTTCAATGTGGCAGCCCACACCTTTGGCCCCCATGATTTGATTCGCATGCATGGCACTACTAATGGACAATGTGTTTGTATTTTAGTGGATGATGGTGCAACTCATAACTTCTTGAAATATAAGCTAGTCAAGAAATTGAAGCTTACACAGACTACCTGCTCTCACAAGTATGTGGTGGAGTAGATGTCTGGGAATGATAAAGAAGTATGGGACACGGTAGTTCAAGGGGTCGAGCTTATTGTTCAAGATCATACGATGACCCTTGACTTCCAAGTTATGAACTTGGACCATGCTGCTATAGTTTTAGGACGGGAGTGGCTGCATCGTTTAGGAAACACATTGCACACGAGTTATGAACACAACTCCTTATCCTTTATGGCCAATGGTAAACATGCGCTTTTGCTTGGTGAGAAAAATATACCATCTGCACCTCTTATATGTACATCCGAGCTTTCTATTCTGCAAAAAGCAGATTTAATAGATGAAGTCTTTTTGTGTTATTGCTTGTCTCCAAGTCTTGTGAATTCTCAAGAGCAAAGTGCGGTGAATTCTAGTAATGGTATGCAAAGTGCAATGAATTCTATTGATAAACAAAGTGTTAACAAATCTAACGAGGAAAATGCTCTCAATTTTAATTCTATAGAGCAACATGCAACTGTTGTAAAATAAACATTACAGGAATTACAAGATTCTCCATCCCAGCATAACTCTAGTTTACTTTCTCCTTTTGCACGGCAAGAGCTAACTCACTTACTCACGGAGTATAGTGATGTGTTCTCAAGTGATTTACCACCGAGTTTACCCCCTACACGTGATGTGCAGCATGGCATAGATGTCTTGCCATGCACTAAACCGGTGAGTAAACCACCTTATCCTATGAGTGCTAAAGAAGCCAAGGAGGTTGAGAGTTAGTTGGCTGACTACCTTGCTCGTGATTTCATTAGACCTAGCACTTTGCCTTGAGCATCACCAATTCTATTGGTAAAAAAAAAAGATGATACTATGCGCATGTGCGTAGATTATCGCGGATTAAATGCGATAACCATCAAGAACAAGTATCATCTGCCTCGAGTGGATGAGTTGTTTGATCAACTCCATAGGGCAAGATACTATACAAAGATAGATCTTTGTTCAGGATACCACCAGGTACGTATCCTACTACAAGATATCTCCAAAACTGCCTTTAGAACACGGTTCATGCATTTTGAATTTTTGGTTATGCCTTTTGGTCTAACCAATGCTCCAGCTACATTTATGACACTCATGGATAGTGTCTTACGTCCCTATCTTGGAAACTTTGTTGTGGTTTTCCTTGATGACATTCTCATTTACAGTAAGACTGAAGATGAACACATAGAACACTTACAATAGTGTTTGAACACTTACAATAGTGTTTGAACAGCTACAAACTCACGCGCTGTATGCTAAGCAAAGCAAGTGCGATTTCTTTAAAACAGAGATACATTACCTCGGTCATGTAATCTCTTATTCTAGCATAAAGATGGACACTGACAAGGTCGTTGCCATTCTTCGATGGCCACATCCCAATACCGTTGAGGAGCTTCAAATATTTTTAGGCATGTCTGGCTGGATTTTATCGGCAGTATATCCGTGACTATGCCAAAATCACTGTTTCTATGACGGATCAACTTAAAGCAAAAGGTAAGACCTTTTCTTGGGAAGAAGCCCAAAAACACAGTTTCGAACAGCTCAAGGTAGCTATAGCCACTGCTCCCATCCTAGCAATCGTCAACCCAATTAAGCCGTTTGTGGTAGAGACTGATGCTAGTATAAAGCCATTGGTGCGGTACTTCTCCATGAGGGAAGACCTATAGCCTTTGAAAGTAAAAAGTTAAATAGAGCTCAACATAATTATTCTATCTATGAGAGAGAGCTCTATGCCATAATTCACTTTACGAAAGTGGTGACACTATTCATATGGTGCCGAGTTTGAAGTAGTTTCTGACCATAAGAGTATCAAATGGTTTACTACTCAAACAGACTTGAAGGGCCGTAAAGCTAGATGGGCAGAAATCCTTCAAGATTATGATTGTAAGCTACGATATTGCAAGGGGCGATATAATGTAGTAGCGGATGCACTAAGTCGGATGCCTTAGATTAATTCACTTGCTTTCACGGAACTAAAGAGTGGATTTTTGGAGTCATTACGTGGCAAGTGTGCACAAGATCAATCATATGCTAAAGTGTGAAGTGCAGTTTTAAAAAGGGATCCCTCAGACTCACATATCTCTGAACAGCCAGATCAATATGTCTCTGCACGCGCAGATAGAAACTCCAAAACATAGAGCTCCACCCCTACTCAGGAAGAGCTTAAACGATGGAAGAATTTTTCCATTGATGATGGCTACTTACTCCACAAAGGTAGAGTATGTGTGCCAAAGGACTCAGACACTAGGCGCCAAATCTTATTTGAGTGTCACGATAGTCCAAGTGCTAGTCATCCAGGTATTCGTAAGACGTATGCCTTTGTTCGACGGCAATTTTATTGGCCGTGCTTACATCATGATGTTCAAGAGTACGTACTAAACTGCCAACATTGCCAAGTTAATAACACAGAGCGCCTCAAGGTAGGTGGCCTTTTATATCCTTTAGAGATTCCACAAGGTAAGTGGGAGAGTATCTCTATGGATTTTGTAGTAGGACTACCTACTACAAATCGTGGCCATGATGCCATTTGGGTAATTGTAGACCGTCTCACAAAGATGGGTCAATTCATTCCCACTAAGACTACGGTTAAGACACCGGAGTTAGCACAGCTATTTGTAGAGCATATATATAAACTCTACAGTCTTCCAGCTAGTATCATTAGTGACAGAGATCGAAAGTTCGTAATCACTTCTGGAGAGCTGTGTTCCAAAAGTTGGAAACTAAACTTAATCTAAGTACGGCTGATCATCCAGAAACGGATAGTCAAACAGAAAGAGTTAATCAAGTGCTAGAGGATATGCTACGAGTGTACGTTAGCAAGAAGCAAACCAATTGGGAAGACTACTTACCTATATTGGAATTTGCTTATAATAGTTCAAAGCATGTGACTATAGGGTTTAGTCCATTTATGCTTTTATATGGATTTCAACTTAGATCACCTGTTACGGACCACGGTGGGGTTGGCTAAGGAGAAGATACAGCAAGCGAAGGATTTTCTCCAAAACCATTTTGGCATGCTTCGAGTTGCTCGACAAAATGTTAAGCAAGCTCAAGATCGATATGAGAAGTACGCACATGAGCATCGTCGTCTTGCTACTTTTGAAGAAGGAGACAAGGTTTTCCTCAAAGTTCCGGAGCATTCAGAAAGTCTGAAGACGGGAAAAGTTGCTAAACTTTCACCACGCTATTGTGGACCGTTTACCATTCTCAAACGTATAGGTCAAGTGGCCTATAAGTTAGCTCTTCCAGAGCACTCACGAATTCATCATGTTTTTCATGTTAGCTGCTTACGAAAACAGTTAGGACAGAATGATAACATCATTGACACAGGTGTGTTAGTCGACCTTATTGAACCGCCAAGCATTCCTCATGAGCCCGAAAAGATTTTGGATTCTCATGAGCTTCGCACCAGACATCATGTCAGACGACAGGTGTTGGTAAAATGGCTAGATAGACCTGAAGAAGGTTCTACATGGGAGAATGTCTCCGCACTTAAGAAACGTTTTCCTACGTTCGTTTTCGAGAACGAAAACAATTCTCCAAGGGGGGGGGTAATGTAAGGACATGGGTCCTATGGGCAAGGCCACCGGCATGGCCGGACAGTGTGTACGCTAAGGGGAGGCTATAAGATAGCACGGTTGGGTGGAGACTAGCACACACATTACCACCGCCCTTGTATTCCTCATCCAAAGAGATTCGTTTTATGTTAGAAGATCTTGTCCTATTTTTGGTCCACATCCCTCGTGAAAAGGCTAATTTTATTCCCAATCGTGGAAACAACCTTAAACGCATACATCTTGATCATACATGTGACAATGCAACACATAGACAAATCTCTTCTTTTTTATCATGAAAGCTTGCAAGCTGCACAAAGCGGCCATGATCATGACACATGAAACCCTACCTCATTAAACATTGAGCATCTCAAGTTCTTCTGGTTGATGCCCTTTTGAAGAGCTTGAGTTTCTATCATCTCAATCCCTCACGATCTAGTCTTTGTGTTCATTATCGTCATCACTGCCATAATATGTATTGCATCTATCCCTGTGATCATCATGCTCTCAATGAATCCTTTGATTAGTGGCTATGATGCCTTCTATATTCATCCTCTCTATCATGGTCTCTTCGTCTTTTTCATACCTTTTCTCACGTCAATCATGTCCACTCTGATCACCATCATCGTGTCAATGTCTATTGCGATCTCCAGCATCATCATCTCTTATACGACTTCTATCTTGGTGTCGACTGTCGTGTTCACTTTTGCTATCATGCCTACCATTACAACTGCTTCCTCTTTTTTCAACTTAGCCTCATGCTCGTTTTGCAGAACTTTGATTCTCTCTTTGTCATCACGGGTAGAAAGCCGAAGGAAGGTTGAATCCGAATGCTTACTTTTGTGTTTCACCTTGTGTGCAATCTTGCTTTTAGGGAAATGAACATCACAATTGCTGGTGAGAAAACTTTTGATGAAGTACTAAGGAGGCTACACCATTCTCTATGAGGCTTTTGGTGAACGTTTCGTGCTTTTGACTGTACCGGACAAGATCGATGATGAGCTTTGCTAACAATGCATCAACTATTCTAATTTCTTTTAGGTTTTCTAAGGATTTTTGGTTAAAAAGTGATTCTCCTATATTTTACGCAAGTAAACAAATAACCGGATAATAAGCAATATAACGCAGTCTCCAGATATTCTTTTAAAGTGCAGAAAACCGCCTTCAAGAAAGCCACTCCCAAACTGTGAGAAGAGAAGTCTTTTCCGGTTGATAGCTTCTGTTTCATCTTCCTTGTTACACCCAATGAAATGCCATCGCTTTTTCTAGGTCTCTCTGCGCACAGTCACCTACATGATGGAAGGAGCTCCCATGCCCAAGAACGTCGAAGAAATTTACAAAGATTACAGAAGCCGCAGGGCTGGCATCGTCAAAGCTCTTACTGTAGGTGAGTAACGTGTCGTTTCTGGGGTTGGATTTGGTACTCCAGGTGAGTAGTTTGTCTTTCTGTGTTTGGATTTGTAACGCTTCTCTCCGCTATGGAGTTGCTTCTGCTAGATTGTATCTGATCCTTGTGATTTAACTTCCCTCAGATGTGGAGACTTTCTACGAGCGGTGCGATCCAGGTATGTCTCTGTAGGGCATCACGCTGAATTTTCCCTCAATTCTGTAATTATCAAAGTAGGTGCTTTTGTGCGCCAGCCTTCCGTTTGCCCTTGAATCTGCCCACTGAAGGTCTCTTTGGCAGCGAAGGTGTCTTTCCGTTTGTCTTGTATTTGCCCATTGACAGTCTGGGAAAGGTGGTCGAGGGCCTCAGATAACAGAGAGCAGTTGTGAAGCTTGAGTTTTCTGTGGCTGCTCGCCTCTCTCTCAAGGAATGATGTTTTTGGTATGAGAAATCAATGTCTGGTGACTGTGTCCTTATGGCCGTTCTATTCCTGTTTGGTTTGAGCTGGCCAGCTGCCAGGTTTTTGTCTTTATAATCTTGGTGTCTAATTCTCAGTGATCACCTGTGTTTAGCCGTCATTGAAGTCTGTCTTGTAAAGGCACCTCAAGAAGAGTTTTTATTCTCTGTGAAGGCTCAAAAACTTTGATTGGTCAAAGTAAAAGAGAAGGACTTTGAGGTTCTGTTACTTTGTATATGCATGGAGATTACTCGCTACTCCTTGTAATCTAGTCTGGCTCTGAGAGTACTGAAGTCATTGTCATGCAAAATCCAGTGTTTGTGTTGGCTGCGAAGGCTCAAAAAATCGACTGATCAAAGTTGGTCCTGTGATTTTCCATGTTCATGGAGATCAGATTGTACGCTATTGAACTTTGCTCCTTATAGTCTAGCTGCGAGGCAGAGAGCTTGGTGTATTTTGCTCTTGTTTGGGTCACGTGAACAGTGGTCATTGTCTAAATTGAATGTCTCAGTGAGGTTTTGTGGGAGCCATTGTATCAGTACAGTCACCTGCCTTTCTAAACCTGAATTTTTATTTTCGACTCCCTGTCATACATGCATACCTAGAGAGTGCATTTGGTAACTTCCTACCTTACAAATATTGTAGTTTGGACTCTGCAGAAAAGGACAATTTGTGTCTTTATGGCTACCCTGATGAAACATGGGAAGTAGAATTGCCTGCGGAGGAGGTTCCTCCCGAGCTTCCAGAGCCGGCATTGGGCATCAACTTCCCAAGAGATGGACTTGACCGTAGGGATTGGCTCTCCCTTGTTGCAGTGCATAGTGACGTTTGGCTCCTTGCTGTTGCATCGTTTTATGCAGCTCGGTTCGACAAAAATGAGAGGTATTTTGGACCCTTTGACAACTGTTTATTCATGTCATATGGTTTGTGGCTTTGAGTATATAATTTTTCTGTAGTGGATGGCCTTAAATATCATATGTTAATGATCTTGCCTCCTTCAGGAGATTTTAAAGGCCCATTGCATTGCAAAGTATCTCGGTCAAAGTTTTGCAAACTGTACAAAGGTGTGTGCTGTTTGTGCTGGTCTTGTTTGTGGACTATGATGCAGTGGTAAAGTTGTGTGTGCTCTTGTTGGATTCAACTTAGTTGCTCATTTAAAGAAGATATTGAGAGCACTACATAGGTGGTCATGCCTACCTTAAGAGTGGCTTGCGACAAGGAACCTTTCTTAAATGCTGGGTAGGTGCATTTGGTGAGTGGTTTTATGGCTGGTTTAAAGGCTTGCCAAAGTTTGGCAGTCCATTTTACAAGAAGGATGAAGGCAAGTCAACGCTAGCCCACGCTTTTAGACAGTCTCACTGCTCTTAATTATTTATTGTTCGATCGTGCGCATGTTCCTTCTCGTGAACTTCACAATGTCTGCAAAACTTGGAAGATGGTTACGATGTTTCCTCACAAGCATGGCCTTCCATAATGCAGGCACTCTGCATTTATTTACTTTCCCACTCATTACAGGGATGCGAGAAGTTTTTTGTGGCAGTCATTTGCCGCTATATGCATAAGTCTGTGGTTTTTTTTTTTTAACAACACACCAGAGAGCCCACAGGGGGAGGTGTTTATCCCTTCCATATATTAGCCACGAAACATGGTTGGGAAGGGCCGCATATCATCAGGCAAGAGCCACGCGTAGGCATCACCATGGCCACCTAATTGATGCAGAATGGCGGGAACTCGTAGCAACCAGCTAGGAACCTCCTCCTCCGGTGACCCACCCCAGGAGGAGGATGCACTGGAGTGTTCAAGGGCAAGAGCCCTAGCAATGTGAACACCAAGTGAGCACAAGGTGTCCCTCTAGAGAAGACCCAACAGGGGATTTGGACCCACAACCTGTAGGTTGAGAAGCCAAAGCCTTACCGTTAGACCAACTCTTTGGGGACTATCGGTTTTAAAATTGGTCAGTCCCCCCTTACTTCCCCCATGTCTCAACAATCTAGGAAGAAAGTTGCCCCTGACATTTATGGAATTCTCTTCAACTGTATAGAGGTTTTAAAAATTGCCATCCTTGGATGAAAGCTTGTCCATAACTTTTAATAGAGGCTTCAGGATTTATTCAAGTCAAATGGTGTTTTACATTTTTTCTTTGCTGTTTGCCGTTTTCATGGAGAACTTGTATCTTGCTATTAGGCAGCCTGGAGATTGAAGATGCACATTGAATGGTCAAGTAGAGTGATGTGTTGGTCGAAAAACGTCTTTTTTTTTGGTTTGTTCTTCTACTTGTTGCAGGAAACGACTCTTTAGCATGATAAATGAGCTTCCAACTGTTCTGGAGGTGCTTTCTGGCAGAAGGCAAGTCAAGGAAAAATCCGTAGTCAGCAATGGAAATAAAGTGAAATCTTCAGGAAAGTCGGTAGGTGCTTTTTAGACTGTCAGATTCGTTGAAGTCTCTGTTACACTAGAAAAACCTCTCTCTCTCTCTCTCTCTCTCTCTCTCTCTCTCTCTCGTGTCATATGGAGGCAGGCACCTTTCCTACACTTGTAATATGTTGGGCTGAGCTGCTCTCATCTTCAGGGGAAGGTGTCCAAGTCAGCCTCTGTGCTCACTCCCAAAGAAGATGATGACACTGGAGAAGAGGACAATGAAGAGCATGGTGACACGTTCTGTGGTAGCTGCAGTGGTCCGTACACTCCGGATGAGTTTTGGATTGCTTGTGATATTTGTGAAAAATGGTACCATGGCAAGTGTGTGAAAATTACTCCGGCAAAGGCTGAACATATCAAGGAGTATAGATGCCCAGCTTGTCCTAGTAATAAAAGGCCCCGCCCATGAAATTCCAATTGCCCAGTTTTGTGGTGATGGTTGAAGGTAACATTATTCATTTGCTCTGTGAGTGGTAGCAGAGGCAGAAGATGGTAAAGTAAGTGATGGCTCGCCTCCAGCATAATGAATCATAGTCCATTTGTTGATTTATTCGGATTCCATTGGTCTGTGGAAGCTGTAAACAGATACAGAGAAAAACGTAGGGAAAAGAATTGTTGCAGGAAAGCCTGTTCACAGTGTAGTGGTATATCTTGACCAATCAGATTACCATATAGTGATTTTGCATGTAACTTTGTTGCAGTGGTGGCTTAAACATCTACTATCCAGTACGAGGGTGTGCTTAAGTTATGGAGGCTTTCATTATTGTACAGAATTTGGTACTGGTATTTCAGGATATTCTGGTTTTGGGATTATTCCAGTGGCTTTGCTGGATTCAAGTTTTGGTCGTAAAACCTGAGTTTTTTTTCAGGACAAAGTATGTGTAGAAACACCCTTGAATCTTTTTCAAGCAGAGATGTAAACCATGATCTATTCTGCGAATTTCGAGAGAGGACTGGTTATATGCTGAGCTATAATCATCTCTCTAGCAGCGAGGGGAATATTCAGGGTTGATTTTTGACAGGCACCCTTCCCCTTCAAAATTTTAGAGATTTTACATATTTTGGGCTAATTTAGTGAATTTTTTGTAGGGTAGCACTCATCTTCACCCCTAAAAAATAGGCATAATGCGCAAAAACGTAGATTTTTAGTGCGTGGAGAAAGGATGTGGAATGAGAATCTGAATGTACATACATGAGGAGCTTCACACAAAATTCAACAGGCTGGATTTTTTGCTCTTGCTGTCTTCAAAGCTGAACTGACAGCCATCGTGGTGGCTTCAAGGGCAAGAAGTTGTAAAGAGGCCATTGAAGGGGGGAAATTCAGGGGGCATTTCATGGCGAGCGTTTTGCTAATCTATTCCGGGTGAAAGCCCCTGGGGTATGTTGAAAGCTATAAAAGATAATAATAGTATTGCCAAATGTTAAGGAGGCTACACCTATAGGCTACACCTATTGAACTAAAAGATATAGTATTGCCAAATGTTAAGGAGGCTACACCTATTGAACTAGTCAGTTATTGTACATATTAGGATCTTTGTCCATGCTCCAAACCTGCTGAACATGTCAAGCATTGAGAACAAAATTTTGTTGAACAATCTCATGACCTTTGTTCAGAGCGATTAGGGTACTCCCTTTGACCGTTCGTTCAGTATCACAATCAAAGAAAGAGACTTCAGGTGCAGTGAGGCTACTGGCTTTGATGACAACATTTCAATTGGTAATTAATTATTGCTTCTAACTGTGCATTGCACCCGAAGCTTACTAGAGCAAAAATGATTTCAGAAGCAATTGAAGGAGATACTTAATTTCTTCCATCAACCCGATTTAACTTTTTGCTATTTTTTTCTTTCTTTTAATATATGGTACGTAAGGGTCATCAACCTAGCAAAATCCATCGAGTCAAATAGAGGGTTTGGGGTTACAATTTCAACTTGTGAAGACCAAGGACAAAAAAATAAGAGTTTGCTGTTTTGTACTTTTTAAAACCAACAACAAGGAACCAATCTTTCATTTCAGATTCAACCAACCCTAATCTTTCAACTCTCAATTGGATCAGGGCCACTTTGCGAGAAGAAAATGAATTCAAAATCTTTTTGCAGAGAGCATGCTTTTTAAAGTATGGATGTAAATTGAAGAACATTCTTTATTCAAACTAATATGTGGCTCATGCGGTGCTTTGGCTTTGCGGCACTCTCCTCTTTCACCTTCCCTTCAAAGTGGTGTAGTTACATCATGTGTAAATTCTATATTTGTTCTGTGAGTTCTAGTTCTTTCACTATATTAGTAAAGGCTCACGTAAGCCGATCACTGGTCATTTAAAAAGCCCTAGGTATAAAAGACGATAACTTAAGCTCGTCTTTAGGAGGAGAAGAACTCCTTGTACGTGCGTGCAAGTGGCCAAGTAGCTTTGACTTGAAGCCAATTTTTCTAATGATTGGGTAATCTGATTTCAATTATGAAATTTGTATCTTTTCTTTCCGTGCTCTTTCAAATAAGTCTAAGCATTGCAAATTTCGTTGTGGTTCGCGACTACGCATCTATAAAGCTAATCTTCACATTTGAGTGCTTAATCACTGTTTTTTGAAGTTTTTGAACATAGGAGAGTATTATTAGACATGAGGGTGACCTGTTTACGCTGTTTTGATGCAGTTTTTGTGATTTGGATGTCATGATGGATTGCGGTCCATGTACCTCGTTAGAATGTTGTCAGAATTTATTAACTTGTCTCTTTAGGCTTAGTCGAGCTTTTCTTTAAGTTTCTTGACGATCCGAATCCGTTTAATCAACGAAATGGTATGCCATTGACTATCGGTCACCGGTCAACCAATCGGTTGTTTTCCGACCACTTTCCGGCCGTTGTCCGGCCATAATATTTCAGCGAGAAAAAAAATAGAGTCTCGGGGGCGGTCCCTAAAGTTGCCCATGATTTTTGGCCGTGAAAATTTTGGTTTCCGACGAGTGATTTTCCTTCACACACGATGGATTCTCCTCATAATGGGGGTCTTACAAATGTGCGCTTTTACCACAGAAAATTACAAGGGTAAATCAGGCTCCATACTTAACAATCTCCCACTTGGAGACTGATCTCCAAACCAAACCTGTGACTGTTTTCCATCCTAGCTTCTTATCCTTGAATGCCAATTGAAGATGAGCAAAATCTCAACTTCTCCTTGTTGACCACCTTTGTAAACATGTCTGCAGGATATTCACTTGTATGCACCTTTCTTAGCTTTAGCTGTCCCTCTTCCAAAAGAGTGCGTATGAAGTGATATCTCACCTCAATGTGCTTTGTCCTTGAATGAAAGGCTGAGTTCTTCGCAAGATGGATAGCGCTTTGGCTATCACTGTACAAGACAATTGTTTTGTTTGAATCCAAGCTTTTTTAAGAATCTGTGAAGCCACAGAATTTCTTTGCTTGCCTCCGTCATTGTTACATACTCTGCTTCCGTGGTAGAAAGTGAAACCACTTTTTGGAACTTTGAAGCCCAGCTTACTGCTGTGCCTCCAACCGTGAACACATAGCCAGTAATGCTCTTTCGAGTATCTTTGTCACCTGCCATATCTGCATCAGCAGACCCTTCTAGAAAAATATCAGTTCCTCCAAAATACAAAGCATTTGTTGTTGTCCCTTTTAGATATCTAAGCATCCACTTCACAGTTTGCCAATGCTCTTTACCTGGGTTATCCATGAACCTACTCACAACTCCCATTGCATGTGCAATGTCTGGCCTTGTCCAGGCCATAGCATACATTAGAGAACCTACCGCTGCAGCATATGGAACTTTAGACATAAAGGCTATCTCCTCTTGTGTCTTTAAACACATATCCTTCGTTAGTTTAAAATGACCAGCCAAAGGTGTAGAAATTGGTTTTGCATTGCAAACCTTTCTAGTACCTTCTTGATGTAATCTTCATGAGATAGCTTTATTGTCTTCTTCATCCTATCCCTTAATATTTTCATACCAAGTATCCTCTTTGCAACACTTAAATCTTTCATTGAAAAAAATTTAGACAGCTCCTCTTTTAGGTCTTTGATGTCCTGCATGTTAGCACTTGCAATCAACATGTCATACAATATTAGGATGATGAATTTTCCATCTCCCAAATTCTTCGTGGAGACGCAGTGACCCGAGTTGCATCTTGTGAATCTATGATCCAACATCCATCGATCAAACTTCAAGTACCATTGTCTTGATGCTTGTTTTAAACCATACAAGCTCTTCTTTAATCTGCAAATTCTCCTCACCTTTTACTTCATACCCCTTGGTTGAAGCATGTAGATTTCCTCCTCCAAGTCACCGTGAGGGAATGTTGTATTTACATCCATTTGCTCAAGATTTAGATAATGAGCAGCCACAAGGCTTAAAACAAGTCTAATTGAGTTCATTTTTACAACAGGAGAAAATATTTCATTGAAGTCAATACCTTTCTTTTGAGAAAACCCTTTTACCACAAGCTTAGACTTGTACCTTTTCTTCCCACCTTCTTCTTCCTTCAGCTTGTACACCCATTTGTTTTGAAATGCCCGCTTACCTTTAGGCAACTCAACCAACTCCCATGTTTGGTTGCGATGTAGTGAGTCCATCTCCACTTGCATGCTCTTCGTCCATTCTTCTTTGGATTCATGTTGCATAGCTTCTTCGTATGATTCCGGCTCTCCAGAATCTGAGATCAAGAGATGGTTGAAGGAATGAACAAACCTTTCTGGAGGTCTACTTGCTCTTGTAGATCTTCGGGGAATAGGTTGAGGCTCCTATGTTGGGATATAGGCGTCTGTGCCTTGCCTGGCCACCCAGAGTCTGGGCGCCCACTGATTTGTATACCTTATACATAGCATAAGTGTATAGGGGACTGCTCACTCTATTGAGTCTCCCCACCCACATAGTGTGTGTCTCCTTCTCTCTCTCTCACTCTCCGTCTGAGGTGCTCCCCGATCTCCTTCAATTGGTATTAGAGCTATGGTGACCGCGGAGAGCACGACGGCTTTGAGAGCTTCGAGACGATAGCTCGCTCGCTCTCGACGGTGGAGTTCGATCGCGGAGTTTCACGGAGAGCGATTTTAGCTTGAGGAGCATTGTCTTTGGAGCTTAGGAGCTTGGTGTGGTCAAGCTTGGTTGAGGAGGCGGTTGCGGCTTCCTTGGTGAGAGGAGCTTTTGAGCTAAGTGGAGCTCGTTAGAGAAGTGCTCGGCGGAGGAGAGCTTGACATTCGAGTGCTTGGATGCTGTTGTGGCAGAGCTCTTGCGTTGGAGCTTGCATTGAGAGGACATTACATCACGTAGAGTGGAGCAAGAGCAGGTTCAAGACTGTGTGCAGCTCGTTTTTGCCATTTTCGGGCTCTAAAATGCAGCTTTTTGCGTAGCTCCGTCATACAGAGTCAGATCTACATGATCCAAGAGTCTAGGTCAGGGTTTTGGCACGCTCCGGACGCAATGGTGATGTCTATTTGCTGAAATTCTGCTTTGAATTACAGCAGCAGGTTTATTTGTGCACTTTCGAGTCCCAAAAACACTGTTTTTGGTATATCTCACACACACGGAGTATTTTCTGCAGCAACCAGCAAATTCATAGGTGTACACAGGTTTTTGGATATGCATTTGTCCAGAGAGCCACTCATGCGAGAGTGAGCTATGTTGCCATGGTCTTGGCAGTTTATGTATGCCATATATGGATTTGTGTATTTGTTTATGGCTGAGATTATTTAAGATTTGGCTCAATTTATAGAAGAAACTCTGTTGGATTTTATCCAGGTTCTCGCCATAGCTTCTACGTATCCGTAGGTTGCTCTTTGACAGTTTAGTGGTTGAGTTTACTCCCACTTTGACAGGTGATTTTCAGTCATCATTTGGTTGGAGTTTGGAGTCACTTGTGTATGCCCTTGTGTGCCGTATTTCGTATTGCGCATAGCGACAGATCTTGCAAGGTTTTGCGAAATGTTGCTATAGTTATCTGGCAGACATTTGGTCATCGATTGAAAGGTATTTTGGCAACAATTATCACTCACATGTATGTCATTTGAGGTGCCGTTGAGTGGTACTCCGGCAAGAGCGGGTATGCTCATATGTATGACTTTGTGAGGTGATTCCGGTCGAGTTTATTCCCGGATTGGCCATCGTGGCATATATTATTGTCTCTTTGAGGTTTACTGTTGAGATTTTGCTCCAGTTACAAAGGAGACTCTGCCAAATGTTTGTCATATATTTATTCGCGATTGAGTCATATTGACTTGTGATTTTGTGCAAGGTTTTGCACGGTTATTGGTGCAACTTTGCATCAGGTTTTGAGCCATATTTGCAGACTTTTGTTGATGCAATTCGAGCCAGTTTAGGGCTGACTTGTATTGACATTGTGGGAGCTCTATTTTGGAGTGTGTCTCACAGGTTTTACATTGTGTTTCTGGCCATATTTGTAGACAATTTCCAGGTGTTGTTGGTGAGGTGGTTTTTCTTTCTAGTTTGCTACATTGTGCTCATGGCAGAAACAGGTGATCGATCAGATTGTGACCTCTCACAGATGTGCGTGTTTGATGGGTCAGACTTTGCGGCATGGAGAGAGTGTATGCTTGATGCATTGACACAGCGAGGGTTGCATCGACCATTGAGTGGTGATGCAGGTAGACCTTCAAACATGTCTGACGATCAGTGGCAGGAGCTAGAGGAGATGGCACTATCTACGCTCTCTTTGCACCTTGCGGAATCTGTATATGCTCTTGTTATGTATGAGACTACTTCGAGAGCACTTTGGCACAGATTACATGATATGTATGATAGAACTGAGTCATCACGGACTCGTGTGAGACATGTACATTCACGAGCACGCCGACAGGTGACATGTTGGTATTGTGGTCATTCTGGACACGTTAGACGACGCTGTTTTCATCGTATGCGACATCGTAGGAGACATGGCAGTCTCAGAGATGTATGTAGTGATGCCATGGACTCAATTGCTTTGACAGTTGAGGCACATGTAGTGTCGGAGTATATTAGTGACGGGGATGTCACTTTTACCTCGAGCTATGTACGAGATGCTATACATGTGGATAGTGCACTCCCTTCGCAGTGGTTGCTAGACGCAGATGCTATGTTTCATGTCACGCCGCATCGTGCATGGTTTTGTAGCTATTCTAGCGGGATGCTTGGCAGTGCACGTTTGATCGATGGATCGATGCACGCGATAGCAGGTGCAGGAGATGTGAGACTGTCATTACCGAGTGGTGCATCTTACTTGTTACGACATGTGCGCTATGTACCAGATTTGACAGTGAGTTTGATCTCGATTGGTCAGCTTAGAGATTGTGGATGTCAGATTTCGCTACGAGAGCGAGATTTTGTGATGCATTTGGGTTCGCTAGTGATTGCGAGAGGTGCCAGGAGTGGTACAGGTTACCCATTGCATGTGGATCACGCGAGAGACGGTGTTGTCTCTGTGATCACGCAGCTAGGTAGAGAGTGAGAGAGCAGGCGAGTCTCTTTTGCTTGTGGGTTGCAGGATGCTTTGCATGGAGTGCAGAGTAGTGAGCTCGTTGTGCACACAGTTGGGGCACGACTTGAGCAGTCACACAGAGAGGTGACAGAGTCAGACATGCATGCTTTGTTAGTGACTGAGCAAAGCAGAGAGTCAGTTGTGCGAGATACTTCTATGCAGGATAGACAGGTAGAGCGGTCTTGCTCTAGTGAGTCACGACAGGAGGACGTTGTGCAAGAGTCTATGCATACGGAGTTAGAGCATGAGAGCTCTAGTGAGTCACAACAGATTGAGTGGTCATGTTTGCAGTGGATGATTGCAGAGGAGACTGAGATGTCAGCGATTATGCAGTCATTCCTTTCTATGCTCGACAGTGAGCATGGGGATATAGTTGTGCAGGATATGGCTTCCAGCAAACATCTAGAGCAGCTGGTTTGCTCTGAGGTTGCACGACAGGTTGATGCGTCTTTTGTGGACAGTCAGGAGATGCATGTGGCTGACACGCCTTGTCAGTCAGAGATGCCTATTGCCAGGGATATATATGTTGATGCATGCTCCGTAGAGCTAGCAGGGCCCGCTAGCATTGCATCGGCATTCGGTGGTCTCATGTATGAGATGTTGAGACCGGATATCGCAGCTGCAGTGGGAGCATTTGCAGTTAGGGTTGTCAGTCGTTTGTTGACTGATGATGGCATAGTGCACGAGGGAGATATGCAGGTATTGCATACATACTTGCGGTACGTGTGCGGTACGTCTGGTGGTGTATGGACTTCCACGGGAGCAGGACAGCCGGATGCACACGATCACAGCCAGCCAGTGGGCATCGGTTGAGAGCGGTTTTCTCTCACCTTTTGTAGTCTTTAGACTAGGTTCCCTTGCTTAAAGGCACAGTCGCCTTTAAGTGGGAGGTTGTTGGGGTATAGGCGTCTGTGCCTTGCCCGGCCGCCCAGAGTCTGGGCGCCCACTGACTTGTATACCTTATACATAGCATAAGTGTATAGGGGGCTGCTCACTCTATTGAGTCTCCCCACCCACGTAGTGTGTGTCTCCTTCTCTCTCTCTCACTCTCCGTCTGAGGTGCTCCCCGATCCCCTTCATCCTCATTTGGTTGACGTTGTTGCACATTGTCACCGTTTGCAATCCTTGAGTCTTCACCGTCCTCAAGCTCCATGTACTCATCACCTGTTTCTTTTGTTTGTTTTCTTTCCAAGTAATCTTTGTACATATTTTGTTCGTTAAAAATTACATCCCTACTTCTTAAGATTTTACCATCTTCAGGATTCCATAGGCGATACCCAAAGTCATCTTCTCCATAGCCAATGAAGAAACACTTTTTGGACTTTGCATCTAGCTTTGATCTTAGGCTTCTATCTATGTGCATAAAAGCCTCACACCCAAATACTTTGAGAAATGCATAATTCACTGGTTTACCTGTCCATGCCTCTTCTGGAACTCCCCCATCCAATGCCGTTGAGGGTGACCGATTGATTAAGTACACAGACGTACTTACAACTTACGCCCAAAGCTCAAGCGGTAGTCCTGCATGTAGCCGCATGCTTCGTGCTCGCTCCATGATTGTACTATTCATCCTTTCCGAAATCCCATTTTGTTGAGGTGTCCTTGGGGTTGTCCTTTGCCTCCGAATGCCATTGCTAGCACAAAAGCTTTCAAAAGCTTGGCTGCAATATTCGCCTCCATTGTTGGATCTGAGGCATTTAACCTTGGTACAAGTTTCATTCTCCACAAAGACTTTCCACCTTTGAAATATGGAAAATACATCGGATTTATTCTTCATGACATAAACCCATGTTTTTCTAGTCGCATCGTCTATGAATGTTACATAGTACAATGAGCCACCAAGTGATGGTGTACTTGCAGGACCCCAAACATCAGAATGAACCAACTCAAATTTTTTATTTTTTCTTTCATTTCCTGATTTTTAAATTTTACCCTCTTTTGTTTACCATAAACACAATCTTCACAGAACTCTAAGTCCACTTCTTTCAAACCTGGTAGAAGCTTCTTTGTTTGAAGGATTTGCATTCCTTTGGAACTCATATGCCCAAGTCGGTAGTGCCACACTGCAATGTCAACTTCTGTAGTTGCTGCACAAGCTGAATGTTGCATGCTAACAGTACACAAGTAAAGTGTACCGACCTTTTCTCCCTTGGCAACCACCAAAGATCCCTTTAAGATCTTCCACCGTTTGTTTCCGAATGCAATGTTGTGACCTTCATCGTCCAATTGTCCTGTAGAGATCAAATTTTTGCGAAGAGAAGGAACATGCCTAACATTTTTAAGCTTCCATTCATTTCTGTTAGTAGTTTTGACGGAAACTGTACCTTTGCCGACAATCTCACAAGCTTCATTATCTCCCAAGTATACATACCCAAAATTACCTTTGGTGTAGTCTTGGAATTGTTGCTTGTGTGGTGTCGCATGGAATGAAGCCGCGGAATCTACTATCCAGGAATTAGACACATTGTATAATGAGAGAATTATAGCATCTTGCTTTACTTTACCTGCCACATTGGCCTCCGATGTTGGCTTGTTGTCTTGAGACTCAGTCTCATTCTTCTTCTTGGACCAGCAATCCTTCTTGACGTGGCCCTTCTTGCCGCAGTTCCAACATTCAAGAACTGACTTTGTGTGTGACTTGCTCCGTCTTGAGCGATCACGACCCTTTTGGGTTTTGAAACTCTCCTTAGGCCTTCCTCTTGTTTCCATTGACAATGCAACACTTGATGATTCTCCCGTGCTTCTCCTTCGTATTTCCTCGCTTAGGAGAACACCCACAACATCATCAAACTTAAGATTATTTGTACCAGAGATAGAATTACTTATAACCATCACAAGGTTGTCCCAACTATCCGGTAGAGATGATAGTATAAGGAGAGCTCGCACTTCATCATCGAAATTGATTTTCACCGATCGAAGGTGACTTATGTTTGTGTTAAAGTCATTTAGGTGTTCTGCAACTGAACCATTCTCTGCCATCTTTAGATTGAACAAGCGTTTCATAAGAAATACCTTATTGGATGCCGATGGTTTCTTGTAGAAGTCGTCAAGTGACTTCATCAAGTTCTCCGTGGTCTTCGTCTCCGAAACATTGAAGGCCACCGTTAACACCAAGTTTAACCGGATTGTTCCCAATGCCTTTTGATCAAGGACAATCCATGCTTCATCTGCCATTGTTGCGGGCTTCTTCGTAAGATCGCTTAGTGGCAAATAGAGGTCCTTCTGGTAGAGATAGTCTTCAATCTGCATCTTCCAATGTTGGTAGTTTTTGCCGTTGAACTTCTCAATCTTGAGCTTCCCTTCCTCCGCCATAACTCCCACTCAATTCAAGGAATCCGTTCCTTGAGATAATTTAGCTACGAGCAAACCTTTCTCTGATACCAATTGTTAGGAAATAAGACGTAGCTAAATAGATATTTGAGTAGATTACTTAATGGAGAGAGATAGATTTCACACACAAGAGATTATAGAGTAGAGAGAGAGTACACACGACATACGTGGTTCACCCAATGTGGGCTACATCCACGGGAAAGCAGCCACTCAATGGCTTTAGTACTTCAAAACAAGAAGTAGTTTACAAAGGGATTATACCCTTAATGGAGCTCCCGCCTTGCTTCACTCTCACCACCTCACACTCACCTTGTTGCATCAACTTCACACTATGAAATGTGTGTAGAAATGGCCTCCTTTTATAGGCCAAAAGGGCTGCCCTCTCTCATGAGAGGCAGCCATGTGTAGCTGCCCTTGTGTAGATAAGTCCAAATCGGACCCTCCAATCCGCCCATGTGTGGCTACCCTTGAGAAGACAAGTCTGCTTTCGAATTCGGCCAATGACCATCGGCCATTGACTTCTGACCACCGACCACTGGCCACCGGCCATTGACTACCGGCCACCGGTCGGTTGTTTTTCGACCACTTTTCGGCCGCCGTCCGGCCATAATATTCCGGCAAGGGAAAGCCCCCAAGGCCCCTAAAGTTGCCCCTGATTTTTGGCCGTGAAAATTTTGGTTTCCGACGAGTGATTTTCCTTCACGCACGATGGCTTCTCCTCATAATGGGGGCCTTACAAATGTGCGCTTTTACCACAGAAAATTACAAGGGTAAATCAAGCTCCATACTTAACAGTATGGGACAACCGAAACTGACAATAGAGAGGATGAGAAAGACAATAGCAAAAACCATATGAGTATACCATTCCATTACATAAAGTTCACTATTCAAGGCCGGAAGATAGTGTTGACCTATCCCAGAAGAGAAACAATGGGAGAAGGAGTCTTATGATGGGCCAAAAGATGCGAAGAAAGATAGACCTAGCCAGACCTGGAGAGAAACCGCAACCCGTCTATATAGCCATCGACCTGAGCCAAGAAGAGGAAGAGGAGCTTCTCAGCCTTCTTCAGGAATATAAGGATGTGTTTGCATGGTATTATAATAATTTAAAGGGAGTGGATCCGACAATATATCAGCATACTATCCCTTTAAAACTTGATGCAAAACCTAGCAGACAAAAGCCATACATGTACAATGATACCTTTCCTAAGCGTATCAAGGAAGAGATTGATAAATTGAAAGAAGCGGAGTTTATCTATGAGATAGAACACACTGATTGGGTATCTCTAATTGTTGTTGTATCCAAAAAGAATGGTAAACTCCGAGTGTGCGTCACCCTCAAAAAAGTCAATGCAACCACAATAAGGGATAACTATCCCTTACCAATTACGGACCACGTCCTTGAAAGAGTGGCAGGAAAGCATGCATATTCCTTCTAAGATGGATTATTCGGTTACAATCAACTTGCAATTGCACCCGAGGACCACTATAAAACAACATTTGCCACATAATGGGGTATATTTGCATATTGGGTCATGCCATTTGGGTTAACAAATGCACCTACAACATTTCAAAGATTGATGGCCCATGCCTTCAAGGAGTACTTGAGGAATTTCTTGGAAATCTATATGGATGACCTATGTGTGAACTCTCTGCAAAGAAAGAAACATACAAAACACCTTAAAAGGGTATTCAAGAAATGCAGGACATATAGGATTTGCCTTAATCTAGAAAAATGTGTTTTCATGGTAGGACAAGGACGAATCTTGGGGCATATTGGCTCGGAGAGTGGCATATACACAGATTTGGATAAGATTAAGGTGAATATCAAAATGCCTAAGCCAATCAATGGAAAGCAAGTACAATGCTTTATGGGACATTGTGGTTATTACAAGATGTTCATACACATGTATGCAATTATCGCCGCCCAACCCCTGTATAGACTAATAGTGATCTTTGAATGGAAAAATGAGTGCAAGGAATCATTTAAGAAATTAAAAGATTCCCTTGTATCCGCTTTGGTGCTACAGGCACCTGATTGGGAAAAAATCTTTCATGTCCATACAGATGCATCTGCATTTTCTACAGGATGTATTCAGGCTCAACCAGGAGAGGGAACCATGGATTTCCGGTCAGTTATACTAGCCGACAACTAAATAGTGCCAAAAGAATTACACCACCACTGAAAGAGAGGGGATTGGAATGATTTATGCTGTTAAGAAATTTTGGCATTATCTCCTCGCAAATAACTTTGTGTTTTTCACAGATCATCAAGCTCTTTTATCCCTTGTCAACAAACCATGCAACACTGGGTGAATCGTAAGATGGTTCATTATATTGTTGGAGTTTGACTTTACGATAGTGGTTAAAAAGGGGAGCATGCATCTTAGAGCAGACCACCTTTCTCGATTACCAAATGGAGAAGCTCTAGAGGGTGTGGATGATGATCTCCTGAATGCATATCTCTTTAATATAGAAATGGTACCTAAGTGGTCCCAAGAGATCGTAAAGCTACTATCACAGGGTGGGGAATTTGACAAAACCGACCTAGACCTTAAACAAAGAACGATTCGCCAAGCTAAGAACTTTCAGTTGATTGGATGATGTTTATATAATTTAGTCTCCGACGGCATCCTAAGAGTGTGCATAAATCCTGAGGAATACGGAACATATTTGCTGGAAGCGCAGAATCAGGATTTAATGTTTCATTGTTTAGCCACAAAAACTTTCCAACGACTGTGCCAATTAGGAGTGTATTTGTCGACTATGCGCATTGATGTTCATGATTATGTACCTAGTTGCACCAAACAAATGCAGATCAAGCCCACCCATCAAACATGCAACATAACACTTACGTCAGAATGGAGTCAATACATTGTTGACTACTTGGAGAAATAGACGTTTCCTGAAAATATCACCAAAGCACAATAGAGAACGATAGAAATAGAAGTTCATGATTTCACTCTGATTGAAAATTAGCTCTATAAAAGGGGAAATGATAACCAGATTAGGTTGTGTGCAACGGAGAACATGTACATTCCAATCCTAGAACAAGCAAATGGAGGGACTAGTGGAGGCCATTCCTCACGAGAAAAGACAACAAAAATTGTCCTCACCTCGGGAATATGGTGGCCAAAATTACATATGGATGCAAACAAATATACAAAACGATGTGAGTCTTGTCAAAGAACCAACAAACCAATAAACCAGGATGAGATGCCCTTACGGCCAGTGATGGGAGCCAGAACTTTTGCCAAGTGGGGAATAGACTTTGTAGGACCAATCTCACCCCCTGCTTACAAAACGCATGCCCGTTACATAATCGTAGCCACAGATTATCTCACCAAATGGGTAGAAGCTAAAGCTACACAAAAGGCTAATGCCAGGACTACTGCACAATTTCTATACGAAAATGTCTTTGTTAGATATGGTCTACCTATAGAAATTGTCACTGATCAAGGCACACATTTCATAAATGAGATAATCAAAAACCTTCTTGAAGACTTCATGATAGTTCATAAGAAGTCAGCTACCACCCACAGGCTAATGGCCAAGTAGAAGCTACAAATAAGACTCTCTGCACAATCTTAACTAAGATAGTATCAGAGTCTAGAATGGATTGGGATCAGAAGCTACATTCAACTTTATGGGCGTATAGGATTGCTTACAAAACCTTGATAGGAACAACACTGTACAACATGGTGTTTGGACTTAATGCTATACTGCCTATGTAATTCTTAATCCCAACACTAAGAGTAGAAAAATGTCTAGAGTGGACAGGTCATGAAATGTCTTCACAAATAGATGACCATGAAAAGCTAGATGAGCTTTTCTTGAAAGCATTAGCTTCTATCTACGCACAAAAACAAAGGCAAAAAGAATTTTTTGATAAGCATATATGCTCCAAAAAATTCAAAACAGGCCATTATGTCTTGGTTTACACATTAAAACAACATGCAAAGAAACTTAAAAAGCGAGGGACGGGACCCTTTGTGATCAAAGACTTATCTCCAAGTGGGGTTGTCCGCTTGCTACATTGAATGGGGAAGAAATGCCTAACTGGATTAGTGGTTGTCGACTAAAAAGATTTCATCTACCACTAACCCCAAATATGCTCCAACAAATCCATCACGCAAAGAAACAGACGCACGCAAAAGAGAAAATTGTTGCAAAAGCTCAAGCAGAGGCCAAGGAAAGGACAACAAAAAGGAAGCTTCTTCAACAGCAACAACAACATGGACCACCTCTGAATATAAATGCAATTCAAGTAACAGACTTTGACAATGGTACCATACAAGAGCCCAAAATCGATGTCAAAATAGGATACAATCAAGTGAGGGTCACAACGATGCTCGATTCGGGAGCTCAAGGCAACTTGATCTCCTACAACCTTTACAAGCAACTTCAACTTGACCACCAATTACAAGAGACAAAACAAAAACTGCACAGTTATTCAGAATATTCGATTAAGGTAGTGGGATGGACGGTGCTCATAGTACAGGTCAACCAATATGTTTATCCGCATAAATTTTATGTGGTAGAAGATATACACACACAACATGCCTTATTGCTAGGGCAACCTTGGCAGAGAAGATATAATGTACAACTTGATTGGAGTCAGAACACTGTGAGTATACAATCTGATTCAGAAAAACAACAAGTTCCTTTCGCTACAAGAACTGCAAACAAACAAGCAATACTGCAACCGACAGACAAAGGAAAGCAGCCCTTACAAAGCACCCATTGTCCAACAATGGATTCCAAAGAGCAATTCAAGGTAGGAAGAGCAAGTCATTAGAAAAAATACTCTTACCCACAATGAGAGTGTGATGAATCATAAGCCAAAGGAAAGAAGTCACCAAAGTGCACCCCAACAAAACCCACAGATTTAGTACAATAAAGCTATCAAGCAAATTTGGATCAGGAAGGATCAAGTTTCCAAGGGGATGAGCAAAAAGAAATAGCAGATAGCTCTCTAATGCAAATTACTACAAACAGGAAGATGAAACTAAACTCTTGTCAAAAATAGATATGGGTACCAAAGAAGTTACTCAGGGCTCAAAGCCACCATACCAGACTTGGATTCAAAAGCAACAACCTCAGGAACTACCAATACACACCTTCCACAAACAAACAATGGCAAGTTCCAATCGACTAATACCCAAAGTTCAGATTGGGCAACCTAAGCAAAGAACAATCACAGATACAAAGAAAATGAGCAGCTTGGCTTCACAAAATCTATTGACCATCAAAGAAAGAGCAAGGATAATGGAGAGCTTATTGTTTAGAAGACTTCACCAGGAGCATACTTCCATACAAAGCTTCAACATCGACTGCCAATAAGCATTAGGCTTATACCTTCCTCTTGCACAACATTAATTTTTCCATGCATTGCTTGAGAATGCGTATAGGGCCACATTACATGGCCACCATTAGCACTTTTTTGAGTCCCATACACAGCACATGCTCGAGGACGCTATACTATCATCTAGGGGAACTTCGACTAGGAAGGGGGGAGGCACTGGCATTTTCAATGCGGAACCGACACGCTACAAGTCTAAAAAAAGGCATTGTTTTCCTTGATTTTATGGGTTTTTGTGTTTGATTGCGAGTATTTTGGTAAACCCAAGTAGATATGCCCTTAAATATTGTGTGGTAACATATGACAATTGACAAACACCAAGATGAACCTCTAGGTGTGTGTGTGTATATATATAAATTTTCATGCAAAAAAAGTGAGAAAACGGAACAATTCGGCCAAAAATACTATGATAGATGTATCTAGTGGTTTATTATACTATTATCTAACTATCTTGATTTATGGAAAATTTTCGGATCAAGTTAGATATTTTTATCTATTTTTGATTATTTTTTCAATAAAAAACAAAGAAAAATAGAAAAAAGCAGGTGAAATGACGACATGGGGACGAAAGAAAAATATGGGAGTGATCAATAAGTGAATGAAAGCTTATCGTGAAGACCGGGTACAAATATGAGAAAAGTTGCCGAAAGCCAATTTGATCGGTTTTGGAACTAGATGACATGTGTTTGAAAAACAGAGCAACCGGAGTCCAAATGAAGAAATTTTTGAGTCTAAAGTACATTTCACAACAAGATAAGGACACATGTTTGTTAGCAGCAAGCTAACCTAAATATCATTTTTTGGAGCTCTCATTGTAAAAACACTTATTATTTTAATAAATCAAAAATATTGTAACTCCTATTTTTCGGAGAAATCTTTGTAATTGATGAGTCGGAGCTACAAGCTTCAAGATTGTATCAACCTGTCATTACCCATCTTTAATTAGAGCTCCCAGATTATTAGTTTTGACCACCAAAAACCTTGGCTAGGGTATAAAAGCCAATTTTTGTAAGTTATTTTTAAGTTTTGGATAATGAAATACACAGTGTGAGCTAACAGCGCTCACTTCTTTCCTTCTCGCGCTTCCTACTCTCTCCCCGATTGTCACATTGTAGTCGCGTTTGTTGTGTTGCAACCGCAGTTAAGAGCTCTACGCATTAACGTAAGCATTTTACGGTATTTCGTAGCTTTTGGCGTCGCCAACCCGCGGCCTAATTTCATCATAAGTAGAAATTTACACTTCAAAAAAAAAAACTAAGCATAAGCGGGGTATTGGTGCATCATTGCTAAGCATTTACATGCATTCTGGGTCGAAAACAACTAGGTCAAAAATCCATTGCTGTTAATAATCGTGATTTTTGCACTTGACCTAAAGTGGGATTTGAGACCATAAGCATGTGTGCTTAGGCTTTATAAACATGTTTTAGAAGTTTCGTTACATTTGGATGTCATTTGATGGTGTAACGGATGTGAGTTGTTTGCCGATGAGCGATTGGCTTTTGGTGATTTCAATCACTTGAGTGTAGCTAGAGTTAGATGTGAGTTGTTTGTTGTTTTTCGAGAGATTGACAACCTCTTGTAGCCTCTATGCACTAGTCGAGTCAGCTTCGTCCCATGAATTGACAATTTAATCGTGGTTCTCGCTAAATCTGCAATAAAATAAGAGTGAGGTTAGACACCCATCCACATTTGGCGCCACTGTCGGGGATCGAAGAGACCTAAACTAGGAAAAAACACGAGCGTTTTGTGAAGTTATCCTTTAAACTTCCTCTAAGATCTCCTAGAGTAAAAACTTTCTTTTAGAAATCGCATAGCTTAAGATTGTCGTCTTTTGTTGTGTAGAGGTAGCTTGGAAGAGAGAGAATCACTCTTATGAACGAAGCCGCCAGGCTCAAGGAAAGGACCCTACAAAGTGGGTACCTATAGAAGTAAAAGGACCAAGAACAAAGCACCCTGCACGGAGAGAATAAGAATATCCAAAGGATCTATTGGAAAGAATGTATCAAGAGGTAGAGGCATTGAAGTCAAAAGAAGCTCAAGAAGCAAAAAGAAAAGCTAGAGCAGATGCGGCCGAACAAGAAAAACAAGCAGAAGAAGCAACTGCACAAGGAGAGGCCCAACATGAACAAGGTGACATGTCTCTCTGACCTTCTTCACATGCTACAAAACAACACGACCACCCCATGCCAAGCCCTCCACCATCACGAGCAGATAGAACCACACAAGCTGAGCCCACTAAAGAAAAAGAGCCTGAACTTAAAGAAGCAACAGAATCTGCACAAGTGGCAGCAACTACTCAGGAGCAAGCCAAAGCAAAAGAACCAGAACCGCAAAGAGAAGCAAGTCCTACACAAGAGGAGTCAACAAGGTTTGAGCAAACAAAGGAACATGAAACAGAGAAAACCCCTTCTACCTCCACCCAACAAGAAACAGCCGAGGCATCCACGAAGCCTCAAGATGACAAAGTAGAGGAGGGTCAAGCACAACCATCAGGAGAACAACAAACCCGACCTCTACCACAAACACCCGCAAGCTCCCCATCAAAAGAATCACAAGAGACTGCCAAAACATCTAGGCAGCTTGCAAGAAATGAAGACTGGCATACTAATGATGAGGTAGTTCTGCAAGCTAGTGAATATGCAAAGCAAATGCAGGATATGACCAAAACACCACAATCAACAACACTTAGCCGCAACACAAAGGCTAAAGAATTGGAGATGGTGATCGACGCTCTCCAAAAAGAGTTAGAAGACAGATTAAATGTCATCACCAATCTGCAAAAGCAAGTCCAAGATTTGAAAGTTGAAGCTGAACAACACCAGCTAGCAAGGGACAAGCAGCAAAAGGAAATGAAAGAGTTAGGTGAGCTTCTCATGAAGTTAAAAAATGCCTGCAAAACCAAAGATGAACGGCTGACAGAGGTTACTAACGAACTCTTGACTACAACTCTATCAGTTCAAAAGCTCCAAGTATAGCTAGATGTAGCGAACGCCTCATTGCAATATTCAAAGCAGAGGATCAACGATCAGGCAACCTTTCTGTGAGGCAGATTAGAGAAAATCCCACAGTTGCCTTGATCAAAGGTACAGACGAAGTGTACAAAGCACTGGAGAAAAAGAATAAAGATCTCGAGCTAGAGCTAAAGCTGGAGCAGTCACAACGTAGAGACCTGGCATTAATGCAGGTACAACAAGAAGAAGAGCTGTTAAAGGAAATAGCCGAGCTGAAAAGAGTCAACCAGCTACTGCGAGATGGACAACAAGAAACGTAGGAAGAAGTAGGTAGTTCAGAGAAGCCACACATAGATATTCCCTCAGTCACTTTTGCTAAGATGGAAACACAACCAGCAGAAGGGCTAGGTGGAGAAGAAGATTTCCAAGTTCCATTAACAGAAGCTGATGAGGTGCCCATGGTCCAACTATCAAAAGCTGAGGAAGATGCACTTAAGGAAAAGATTACACAGGAGACAGATGAGCAGTGGAAAGCAACGATGGATTGGGAGTTGAGAGTTCTTCACTTTGTCAATGTTACTCAACTCTCTCCCAATCAAATCAATGCACAATGGCATCAACAATCATTGCTATATCCCTTGATAAAGGTAGAGTTGCTTCAAGTTAAGGAAAGACTTTATAAAGACATGCAAATAGAAGGCGCAGATGAAGTCCACCCCAAGTGGAGAAAGAGCTGGCTGAACAAGAATCCAAGATACCTAATTCTGTTCACAAGAGCACCTACGACACTTCAAAAGGATCCAACTTTTTGTCCTGTATCAAGAGTAGGGACATGGCAAGCACATGAGGCAATGACAAAGAAGCCGCTTACATGGCTAAATTATCTGAGATTGCCAGCTCTAGAAAAGGGATTGCCGATAGAAGAATACATGGAGAAAACCCTAACGGGCTTCATTCAATCTTCAAAAGTCTCCCCAATCTATCATGTGCCATGCTTTATAAAATTTTCCGAATGCTGCTTACCTGCATTGAATTTTTTCATGAGCCAGAGCAAGCAGGAGCCCCATGGATGTCATTCCTCGAGGGGAATAAGGGTTTATGCTACAACCTTAGTGGCCAACCTTCCGAAGAAGTCCTCTATGACTTCTACGTCCGCTGCATGTTCTTACCTTCCCATAATATGTTGGCGTTTAAGGAAGCGTTCTACACAGGGTTCTTCACTTGGCGAACGAAGATTTTTGGGCCAGTGATCAACAACCTGACTTAAAGGTTTGTAGGTTACTCCATCGTGGAGCTTATAAATAGAGTCACTATGCAATTTTTACAGGTGCAAGACAAAGAAAGAAAGATTAGATACGAAAAGGCTCTACATGCACTTAAAGACCGCCTCGCCAGCTGTCAACCCAAAGAGTATTTCAGCCCCTAAAGCTGTGTCAAGGGACGACACAGGCGAGGAAGGGGAGAGTGTTTGTAGCAAGCTAACCTGGATATCATTTTTTGGAACTCTCATTGTAAAAACACTTATTATTTTGATAAATAAAAAATATTGTAACTCCAATTTCGGATAAATCTTTGTAATTGATGAGCTGGGGCTACAAGCTTTCAGATTGTATCAACCTATCATTACCCATCGTTAGTTAGAGCTCCCAGATTATTAGTTTTGACCACCAAAAACCTTGGCTAAGGTATAAAAGCTAAATTTTGTAACTTATTTTAAAGTTTTGGATAATAAAATACACAGCGTGAGCTAACGGTACTCACTTCTCTCCTTCTCACGCTTCCTGCTTCCTCCCCGGTTGTCACATTGTAGTCGCGTCTGTTGTGTTGCAACCACAGGTAAGAGCTCTACGCATTGACATAAGCATTTTATGGTATTTTGTAGCTTTTGGCGTCGTCGACACGCGGCCTAATTTCATCATAAGTAGAAATTTATACTTCAAAATTAAAAACTAAGCTTAGGCGGGGTATTGGGGCATCATTGCTATGCATTTTGGGTCAAAAACGACTAGGTCAAAAATCCACTATTGTTAATAATCACAATTTTTGCACTTGACCTAAAGTGGGATTTGAGACCATAAGCATGTGTGCTTAGGTCTTATAAACATGTCCTAGAAGTTTCGTTACGCCGATGTCATTTGATGCTGTAACGGATGTGATTTGTTTGCCGATGAGCAATTGGCTTTTGGTGATTTCAGTCACTTTAGTGTAGCTTGAGTTAGATGCGAGAGAAAGCTTGGCGCTCGGATCTTCTATGACTCCGTACGACGCACATGACACATCGATCGGCACCAGATATGAGAGGTAGACTCATTACCATAAGCTTTTTTTGTTCTCCACTCCCTTTGTCACGAACGGCAATGTGGCTTCGCGGGGAAGAAACCGAAATGGACTCGCAACACATCATTCACCCAACTGGTAGCTACAAGACTTGACAAGGGGTTGATCCTAACCTAAATGAACACCTCTATGACCACCGATGCGGGTTTAGGTCAATCAGAAAAGCCCTAACCTCTTCGGGTACAAAAGAGACTGATCGGGAAGGAATTGCCAAAACGACGCAAAACTTCATGAGAAGTTATGTCTCAAGCATGTCTATAAGCCAAGTGAGCCTCCTCCCAAATCAATCATCAAAAGGTGGGCCAAAACATTGGGTAAGGCTTCGGGTCCGCAAAGTGTCATTTGGGCCTCACAGCTGAGCTAGGTGTCCGTTTGCCACCAAACGTCAAAGCCGTCATCGACATATCATCAACAACCAACATGAAAGGTCAAACGTCAAGAAAAATTGTCGCCAACAGTCTCCATAGCAAAAGATGCTATTTGAGCGACAAATCGCCAAAAAGGGCATCTGTGAGTTCAAATGATTTATCATGGCCATAGGAGGATGTCCAACAGCATCCACATTCCGGGGAATTAAAGGTCATGAAGAAGAATATTTGCGGAAACATGACCACAAATGAAGAAATATCTTTCAGAGACTGAAATGCCAAGCAGGGAGTTTCAAAACTGAACAACTGACTTTTAAAAGTGAAAACTAGCTAGTAGAGCTTAGGGCACAATCACAAAACACCTCAGGACAGTAAGACCATTTTTTTAATCATTGAAGACATCATACGTGTATGATGTCTCACAGATAGATTTGGCATAAGAAGCACTCACATGACTTCACCAAACTATTCTGCATATCCTACACATAGAGCACATAAGATTTCATCAGATTTGGAGCCAATAAGGGTACCCAAGAACCAAAAAATGCAAAGTCTCAACCTAATTTCATTTTTTGGCTTTAGACTTATCAAAAGGCTTCAAATCATGTGAAATTTTATACACAACATAAACATAGCCTATATATCACATGCCTATGCTCAGAAATGCATTTTTCAAAAATAGACATTATATGCGTATAAAGTCTAATTTTGTCACAAAGAAGTGCTGCCAACATTTTGATCATCCATAATTTTTAAGCATATCACACCTCACCTCTACACCAAGTTTGGACAAAATAGGGAATGTTTTAATCACTATTCACATCAGATCCAAAAACAAAGTGTCATAACCTGTTTTTATGACCTTGAGCTCAAGAGCACTTATCCAATTTTATGAGTACACCTAATAAAGCCATATATACATCATGAGCAACCTTTACAACAAGTTTCGGCCAAAAATTCCAAAATAGACATTATACGCGTATAATATCTACTAGCCCTGAATTGACAGGTTGTAATGGTTTTTGGAAACTCTAACTCCTTGAACACATCAATGAGCTCCCCATCACACTTCAATTACAAATGGATGTGTTTTGACCTTCAAACGCTCAAAAGAGCAAAATCATGTGTGTTGAAACCTTTTGAAGCCTTTTGACACAATTCAAAAGTTCAAATTCATATCAAAGATCATGAACACCTTGCACAAGTCACACACAGCCAGCCTATGGAATTTCGAGCTGTTTTGCATCAGTAGACTTTATACGCGTATAATGTCTAAAATCATATGCAGAGGCCAAACCCAACAATTTTCAACACAAGCTAGTGAACCATGTTGTATACTGTGGGATGCATGTCTAGCCTCACCATGTTGTATACTGTGGGACGCATGTCTAATCTCACCATCCTATCTTATTGCAGTATTAACGAGAACCACGATTAATTTGTCAAACCATGGGACGAAGTGTTGGGGTATAGGCGCCTGTGCCTTGCCCGGCCGCCCAGAGTCTGGGCGCCCACTGACTTGTATACCTTATACATAGCATAAGTGTATAGAGGGCTGCTCACTCTTTTGAGTCTCCCCACCCTTATCTGTGTATCGTGTGTCTCCTTCTCTCTCTCACTCTCCGTCTATGGTGCTCTCTGATCCTCTTCAATTGGTATCAGAGCGACAGGTGTGAGAGCGTAGATGGACGGCTTCGCGATGAACTCGTCGGCTATGGCGGAGAGGTCACAGATCTGAGCAAAGAAATAGAGGAGGCTTGTGGACAGCCATATAGAGGCTTGCAGGAGAGCTCTCAAGAGCTTCCTAGTGCTCACAGATCAGTCCACAGTTCCTCTACAGATCAGCCCACTATGTACAACATTTTCCCTCCTCTTGGTAAGCTTTGCAACGGCTACATCGGCGACAGATTGGAGCTTGGAGCTTCCATAGACATGGAAGCATTGTGAGATTGACGCATTCAGCTCACGCATCAAGGTGGGAAGTGAGTTTGAGCTTTTCTATGAGCTCAAAGAAGCACATAAGAAAGTCGTTCAATTTTTGGCAGTTTGGCAGCAGTCTACTGTTTTGCTCATAACTTGAGTTACAAAGCTCCGATTCCAAAACTTTTTGGTTCAAAACAGAGCTGGCTTCAAGCTCTATGACTTTGTAGAAGGAATCATTTTCTGATTCAGAGTGCAAGTGGGTCTGAAATTAAAAACACAGAGACTGTTTTTCAGGACAGTTTTGGGTTCTGTTGTTTTCTTTGCTGCAGACAGCTTACCGTGCACACTGTAGGTAGCAGGCACATATGAGATGTTACAAGATTGAGTTTGACTCCCAGGTACAGTTGAGTCTAGTACTCCCATAGGTGTTGCCAGTTGCAGTTGAGTGGTTCTTCTGCAGTGTTGTGGCTTGTATACATGGTCTTTGAGCGGGTAATGCTCTATGTATGCTTATGTGGTGAGTAGTAGATCTTGTGAGCAAGTGCAAAGGTTAGTTGTGGATGACATGTATGATCACGTGTGGTACTCTTTGTGAGCAATTGTTGGACACAGGTTTGCAGAGCTTATGCATGTATGTTGAGTATATATAGTTTGATGCGCATTGATTGCTCATTGTATTGAGCTTGCAGGACAATGGTTATTTTGTGTTGATAGCCATTGTGCGTTGAAACTCTGGCAAAATTTTCCCAGGAGTTTTATGCGTATCATTTATGCGATCTAGGTAGAGATTGCGGGTTGCACTCAGCATTTGCGTGCGGTGTTCTCTGCATGTGGGAGATTTGTGCGTGTGTATGTATCGATACCGCACAGTGTGGGCTTGGTGATTAGCTCACGGTTTGACAGGCATCAGTTATCTTGGCACACTCACAAGAGTGAATATTGTGATGTATGCTTGTGTGGCTACGAGCTAGGTAGCCGGATTCGAGCACTAATGGCTTGAGGTTTTTCAGCAGGTTTCAGCTACAGGTTTACAAGTTACATGCAGGTTTGAGGGCTTATTTGGGCACTGAATTTTCAGCCATTGTTTCCTCTTTGCAAGTGTCCATGTATGGCTCAGTTGTAGGCTGATCTGGGACGCGTTTGTGACTTGTTTATGCAGCTGTTTAAGAGCTGAATTTTGGGGCTGTTTTGGGGCTGATTTGTAGCCATATTTTACAGCCATACAGGAGATTGGTTTACTCTATAGGAGCCTCGTACACTTGACATTTGGGATTTGCATCATTGCCATTTGGTGGAGCACAGTGTGGTTACACTACTGCAAGAGATTTTATGCGTGGATTTGCATGAGCATTGTAGGTGCTGGTGAGCTCTTTTTCGGATAGCATTTTCTCGTTGCAGGTTGCTTCTTTTGGATTAGTTGAGTGCATTTCATTGCTACTGTACCTAGAGTAGAGTTATAGCTCTTGGTTATTTTTGACATTCACTTATAGTAGTCAATATGTGTGAGGCTTTTGAGTCTAGGACAATGACTCATGAGAGACGGTGTTTTCGTTCGTGTCGACACTTGAGATGTTGGCATTGTGGTCACACAGGGCACATTAGATGGCGATGCTTTCGTCGTATGAGACAACACATGAGACATGCTAGTCTCAAGGATGCAGTAAATGCTATAGGCTCCGTTGACTTGACAATTGCAAGATCAGATACAGAGTCTGAGTACCCTAGTGACAGTGAGGTCACATTTGCTTCCTGTATTACTCCTGATTTTTTGACGTCTAAGGATAGTACACTTCTTTTGCAGTGGGTGCTAGATAGGGACGCTACTTTTCATGTCACTCCGTATCATGACTAAGTGCATGGTAGTGTGCAATTGGCAGATGGGTCACTGCATGAGATTGCTGGTTCAGGAGATGTGAGACTGTCATTACCGAGCGGTGCATCGTACATGCTCAGAGATGTGCATCGTGCCAGATTTGACGATGAGTTTGATCTCCGTTGGTCAGCTCAGGGATAGTGGATGTCGGGTATCGCTGCTGGAGCGATATTTTGCGTTGCATTTGGGTTTGCTAGTGATTGCGAGAGGTGCTAGAGTTGGCACATGGTACCCATTGCATGTAGTACTGGTGCGAGAGGTGCTAGAGTTGGCACATGGTACCCATTGCACGTAGTACTGGTGCGAGATGGTCGAGTCTCAATCTTGTTGCATCCATGCAGAGAGCGAGAGACCCGGACAGTCTCTTTTGCTCATGGGTTGCAGGGTGCTTTGCATGGAGTGCAGAGCAGTGAGCTCATTGTGCACACAGTTGGGGCACGACTTGAGCAGCCACACAGAGAGGTGACAGAGTCAGACATGCATACTTTGCTAGTGACTGAGCAAGCAGAGAGTTAGTTGTGCGAGATACTTCTATGCAGGATAGACAGGTAGAGCGGTCTTGCTCTAGTGAGTCACGACAGGAGGACGTTGTGCAAGAGTCAATGCATAAGGAGTTAGAGCATGAGAGCTCTAGTGAGTCATAGCAGATTGAGTGGTCATGTTTGCAGTGGATGATTGCAGAGGAGGCTGAGACGTCAGTGATTATGCAATCATTCCTTTCTATGCTCGACAGTGAGCATGGGGATATAGTTGTGCAGGATATGTCTTCCAGCAGACACCTAGAGCAGCTGGTTTGCTCTGAGGTTGCACGATAGGTTGATGCGTCTTTTGCGGACACTCAGGAGATGCATGTGGTTGACACGCCTTGTCAGTTAGAGATGCCTATTGCCAGGGATATATATGTTGATGCATGCTCCATAGAGCTAGCAGGGTCCGCTAGCATTGCATCGGCATTCGGTGGTCTCATGTATGAGATGCTGATCTTGAGACCGGATATCGTAGCTGCAGTGGGAGCGTTTGTAGTTGGGGTTGTCAGTCGTTTGTTGACTGATGATGGCATAGTGCACGAGGGAGATATGCAGGTATTGCGTACATACTTGCAGTACGTGTGCGGTACGTCTGGTGGTGTATGGACTTACACGGGAGGAGGACAGCCGGATGCACACGACCACAGCCAGCCAGTGGGCATCGGTTGAGAGCGGTTTTCTCTCGCCTTTTGTAGTCTTTAGACTAGGTTCTCTTGCTTAAAGACACAGTCGCCTTTAAGTGGGAGGTTGTTGGGGTATAGGCGCATGTGCCTTGCCAGGCCGCCCAGAGTCTGGGTGTCCACTGACTTGTATACCTTATACATAGCATAAGTGTATAGGGGGTTGCTCACTCTTTTGAGTCTCCCCACCCATATCTATGTGTCGTGTGTCTCCTTCTCTCTCTCTCATTCTTCGTCTATGGTGTTCTCCAATCCCCTTCACGAAGCTGACTCGACTAGTGCATAAAGGCTACAAGAGGTTGTCAATCTCTCGGAAAACAACTAACAACTCGCATCTAACTCAAGCTACACTCAAGTGACTGAAATCACCAAAAGCCAATTGCTCATCAACAAACAATTCACATCCGTTACAGCATCAAATGACATCCACACGTAACGAAACTTCTAGGACAAGTTTATAAGACCTAAGCACACATGCTTATGGTCTCAAACCCACTTTTGGTCAAGTTTCAAAATCGCGATTATTAACAGCAGTGGATTTTTGACCTAGTCGTTTTCGACCCAGAATGCATCTAAATGCTTAGCAATGATGCCCCAATATCCCGCCTATGCTTAGTTTTTGATTTAAAAGTGTAAATTCCTAGTTATGATAAAATTAGGCCGCGGGTCGGCGACGCAAAAAGCTACAAAATACTGCGAACTGCTTACGTCAATGCGTAGAGCTCTTACCTGCGGGGTTGCAATGCAACAAACGCAATCGCAATGTGACAACCGGGAGGGAGTAGGAAGCGCGAGAAGGAGAGGAGTGAGCGCCGTTAGCTCACACTGTGTATTTCTTATCCAAAAAAACTTACAAAAATTGGCTTTTATACCTTAGCCAAGGTTTTTGGGTGGTCAAAACTAATAATCTAGAGTTCTACCAAAGCTGGATAATGGCTGGCTAATACAATCTGGAAGCTTGTAGCCCCGACTCATTAATTCCAAAGTTTATCTGAGAAAATAGGAGTTACAATATTCCCGATTTATCAAAATAATAAATTTTTTACAAAGAGAACTTCGAAAAATGGTGTCCGTGTTAGCTTGCTGCTAAAATCCCCCCCCCCCCCCCCCCCCCCCCCCCCCTGCTCGCCTATGTCATCCCTTGACAGAGCTTTATGGGCTGAAATAGTCTTTGGGTTGACGGCTGGCAAGGTGGTCTTTAAGCGCATCCAGTGCCTTCTGGTATCTGATTTTTCTTTCTTTGTCGGGCACTTGCAGAAATTGCATGGTCACTTTATTCTTTAGCTCCACCGTTGAGTAGCCTACAAACCTGGATGTAAGATTGCAGATCACCAGTGCAAATATCTTCATTCGCCACGTGAAGAATCCAGTGTAGAAAGCTTCTCAAATGCCAACATATTATTCGACGGCAAGAACATACATCTGGCATAGAAGCCGTAAAGGACTTCTTCCAAAGGTTGCCCACTCAGATCGTAGCATAAGGCTTTGTTACCTTCTAAAAATGACATCCATGGGGCTCCTGTTTTGCTCACGCTCATTAAAAACCTGGATGCATGTGATCAACATTCTGATCAACAGGAGAGATCTGGTAGACTTTTGAAGAAAGACACGGCGCCCGTTAGGGTTTTCACCATGTATTTCTCTATTGCTTGTCCTCTCTCTGGAGCTGGCAGTCTTGGGTAGTTAAGCCAAGTTGGCCTCTTCTTTGTCAGTGCTTCATGCTCTTGTCATGTCCTTACTCTGGGTACAGGACAGAAAGTTGGATCTCTTTGAAGGGCTGCAGGTGCTCTTGTGAATAGAATCAGGTATCTCGGATTCTTGTTCAACCAGCTTAACCTCCACTTTGGGTGGTCTTTATCTACGCCATCTTCTTGCATGTCTTTGTACAGCCTCTCTTTTACCTGTAGTAATTCCACCTTGATGAGAGGGTATGGCAGGGATTGTTGATGCCATTGTGCATTGATCTGATTGGGAGTGAGTTGAGTGACGTTGACAGAGTGTAGAACTCTCAACTCTCAATCCATTGCGGCTTTCCACTGCTCATCCACCTCTTGGGTGATCTTCTCTTTCAGTGCGTCTTCTTCAGCTTTTGACAGCTGGACCATTGGCATTGCGTCTGCATCTCTAATGTGAATCTGGAAATCCTCTTCACCACTCGGCTCTGCTGTAGATTGTGTCTCAAACTCATCAAATGAGACCGAGGGTATGTCTATCTGTGGTGGCTCTACAGTGCCTGCCTCTTCCTGCGTGTCTGGTTTTCCATCTCTGAGGAGTTGGTTAACTCTCTTGAGCTGAGCTATTTCCTTGAGGAGCTCTTCCTCTCTCTGGACCCGCATAAAAGCCAGGTCCATGCGCTGTGATTGTTCCAGCTTTAATTCCAACTCAAGATCTTTATTCTTCTTTTCTAGTGCCTTGTACACTTCATCAATCCCTTTGATCGAGGCCACGGCTGGATTTTCTTTGATTTGTCGTAAGAAGATTGCCTGATCATTGATCCGCTGTTTAGAGTACTGTAACGAGGCATTTGCAATATCTAATTGTACCTGAATTTTTTGAGGTTTGGCTTTCTTAGGTTTCGCTTCTTTATTGAACTCTTTGACCGTTGTTGATGGTGGTGGGCTTGGCATGGTGTGTTCCTATTGTTCGGTAGGCGGTGAGGTTGGTCTCGGAGATCCGTAGCTTTGCTCTTGGGCTTCTGCTCTAGCCGTCTCCTCGGCTTGTCTTTGTTCTTCTACCTCTTCGGCTTTCCTTGCCGTGTCTTTTGCCTCCTTCAGCTTGAGGGCTTCAGCTTCTTGGTACATTCTTTCCAAACACTCTGTAGGATCTTCAACCTCTTTTCTTGTATGATGTTTTGTCCTTGGGCCTTTGAGCCCAACAGGCACCCATTTCTCTAGGTCCTTCCCTTGTGCTTGTCTACTGCGCTGGTAGGCCCGTTTCTCTCTTTCAAAACGTGCCTGTTTTTGTGCAAGCTCTTCTTGGTGGGCGGCCACAACTTTTCTTTTCATTTCTTCTCTACGAGCTCTCTTTTCCTCGTTATACGAGCTCTCGCTGCTATGCCTTTCCGGCGAGCTATCAGATGATTCTTCATTTTATTTATATGATCTCTTTCCTGACCTTGTAGCTCTCTGCCAATATCCAAGTGTTTTGGTCAGGAGCAGGTGGTAAATTGTCGGCCATGCCAATGGCATGGTATGCTATCCTTGTCAAGACCTCTGGCGCACCCAAGTAAGTGATTTTGCCTTCTTTCTTGGTGCCCTTCAAGGTAGTCAGGACATACTGCGCATGGTCCACTGGTTGCCTTGTTGTCGGCTTGAGAACTTGAGTGAATGTGGTGGCCACGGCGTGATTTGGCGTAGTGTACCTTGGTAGCCTTTTTGCCAAAAAATGGAAGTGCTGGTGGTCCAAGTAGGCCGACTCTTCCACTTGTTTGTGAATTAAATCGGCGAAGGTAGCTGCGGCTGTCTCTTTGGTAAAGGTTCCGTCCATTTTTTTGTCCCTTGCTCGCATGGTCATTCCTTCTGTGGGCAGTTTGAGTGCCTCTATCACTATATCTTTAGTGATCACTACTTTGAACTTGTTCCCTTGGGTGTCAGATATCTGTGCGGTTCCATCTTCTTTAATGGTGGATAGAAGCTCGTAAGCTTTCTGAAATCCCACTCCACAAGGCTCTTGTTCGTAGAAATCCCTGAGTCCCAACTTGTGGCTAGCCTCTTTTGTCTCTGGCTTTGCGGCTACGTCATAGACTTCTTTGGGTAGGAGTTGCAACTCCACCTGATGCCCCTCTTCACTCTTGAATCTGCCGGTGAAGACTATAGTGTGATGCTCTTCTAGCTGTTCTCTGGAGAGGTATGATGCCTTGGCTGCTTTGACTGACTCAGAGTCTAGTTGATAAGCGGGAAGTTCCTGTAGCTTTTCCTTTTGGTTGAGCTTCTTCTTGGCCCTCTCTGCTGCTTGCATGGATCCTGTTCAGTGATAGAGTGCAAAGTTAGTAGATTTGTCAGAATTTTCTCTGAAATGTCCTTTAGGCTGAAATGCTGACAATTTTGGTCCAATTTGCTTCAAATCAATTTCTGAACAAGCATAGATGCATAAAAACATGCAAGGAACAAAACTGTGTGGTCAAAACAAATATTTGCAACCAAAGTAAATAATCGTGATTATTTTCAGCTGAGGAAATTTTCAACTTTTTGCAAACTTGGCTTCATAGGCTTGAAGTATATACCAAATACATGCTCTGAGTGAAATATGGAAAGTCTTACCATGCACCGAGCGTGTTTTTCTGAGCAAAGACAAATCCGAGCAAGTGTTTGTATGCAATATAGTAAATTTTATCATCAACAAAATTTTTGATTGTTTTTGTTACATATGGATGCACTGCAACAAAAAGAGTTTTAAATGGATAGACTACCTCCTAAATTCCAAAAGATCAAAGTTTACTTAAAAAAAAAGTATCATAATATTTGAAAATATTATCTTCTGGCTCAATTTCTATTTATCTAACTGTAATCTCCTCTGCTTCTACTCTTCTTTGGCTTGGATTTTTCTCGCCTGGGCTTCACATGTTTGACCATGAAGTAAGATTGATAAACTAATAAGAGCTTTAGACCTTTACTTAATGCTCAAGTCATCCTATGTTTCTTTTTGTAAGGTAAGTGCTCCCTTGTCTAGTACTTTGGTTCTTGATTTTCATTTATACTTGAGAGCATGTGCATCCTTCCTCCTCTTAGCCACATCAATTTGATAGAAATTTATTGCACCTCATTAGTTCATTTATACACCAATCGCCCCTTCCATGTTGTCTTGCCATGCCCATACTACAAGGTTGTATACAAGGCCACCCTTTTTACACGACACGTGTTCGATAAACACCATTAATTATGAAAGTCTTCTTTTGTTACAATAAAATTATGTTTTTCTTTAATTGACCAATATATGCCTTTTCTAATCAATTGTTGGACGGATACGCCACGACGGACGTCAGCACAGCGAGAACTCACCTAACAAAATTTGTCAACTAAGGACGAATCTCGACCCGCAGGCGCGTGGAAGCAAGTATAAGGTGTCAACCTACACTTGACCGACTCCTAACTAATTCCTACAGAGGTCTCTACCCAATGTCTAAGTCACAGTCTTCAAGAGTGCATAAGAGGAAACTTCCTACAACGCTGTCTAGAGCCGAACACCCATCAAACAATCTTGAAACACCACAGCCTGAAGGAGACCCTACTAACACCAATAGGTCACTCTCCCTAAGGTCTATGAACCAAAATCCCAACCCAAAATACCCGGTGCAAAATCACGTAGGATGTCTGGCCAAAATTTGCAGGTCTTCGTTTTCGAAATCTAAAGTGCCTAATGTGTAGCTCTACTCAATGTGAACGTGTGGATATGCTGCAATGCAAAATCGGACAACGGATGCTCACCAAATCACCAGATGAAGCTCGTAGAAGGAGCTTCGTTTCCGAAATCTAAAGTGCCTAATGTGTAGCTCTACTCAATGTGAACGTGTGGATATGCTGCAATGCAAAATCGGACAACGTATGCTCACCAAATCACCACATGAAGCTCGTAGAAGGAGCTCGCAGAACCGGACCGTACGTGCGCAATGTAGGTATCGGCGCATGGCTCTCATCGGGGGCAACACGCTGCACTTCTCCACACTCGATTCCAACCACCGGTGCACACGTAGCGTCAAGATGAAGCTCGCACTCTCTCTCCTACACAGTACGCTCACCCATAGACTTCAAAACTTCTTTTTAAAAATGACAAAGGGGTTTTTTTTTCATTAAGGTCAAAAAGTGGTATATATACCCTACAATTCTCAAACCCTAAAGTTCCAAATCAACCGTCTACTCAATCTAAATATCAAAACTGGGATACAATTTGGAAACTTCTGTAAGCCCCAATATTTACAAGGTGAAAAATCGGGTTTCCTCAATAAATGAATAATTACAAAAAATGATAATCTTCCGAGTAGTCAATTTCCGTGGGGTGTGTCCAGCTTCTAACACTCCCCCCCTCCTTGCTCATGTCGTCCCCGACATGGCCGTTGAGTTGCTTCTTCATCGTATGGTTTCGCGTATCTTGAGCAGCGATTCATATCTTGCATGTAGATTCATCATTGTTGGGCCGAAAATATCAATGTTTATGGTGAAGAAGCTGGTGTAGAACGCTTCCTCAAAGGCCTGGAGGTGATAGGATGGCAGAAACATTATCCTTTGATACAATGCATGTATCATCTCCTTGGAAGGCTGACCAGACGGATCATAGGCACATCTGTAAGTATCTTGGAAGAAAAAAGATACTGTCTGTCACCTGGCCTTGCTTGAATGTCTCAAATACTGCTAAAAGAGTTTTGCAAATTTTCTTCATCATGATACACGTAAGGTCAGGTGAGCCAGTGATCAATTTGATGGCACCTGTTAGGGTTTTCACCATGTCTTGGACACTTATTCTCTCACCTACCTTCAAGCCCGGTAGCTTAGGGTAATTCAGCCAAGTGGGTTGGCTCCTTTGTAATATCTCCTGGGCCTTCCACGTCCTGATCCTTGGTAGAGGACAAAAGCTTAGGTTGTCTCTGATATTTTTGGGTGCCTCTACCAAATGGATTAGGTATTATGGGTACTTCGTCAGCCACGCCTTCCTCCATTTTGACTGAGAGTCAACTATTCACCTGGTCCCTTATGGCTGGGAGATATCTGCGTCGTAGAGTGGCATTGTCGGCTCTTCTCTAATCCTCTTATTGATGGTGGTGGCTTCATACTTTAGCAAAGGATATGGGAGAGAGGGCTGAAGCCATTCGCGCTTGAGGTTGCTAGCATCAATCTTCTAGATGGTCATGGATTTGAAAACCCTCTGCTCCCATTCCAAGGCTTCCTTAGTTGTCTCTCTGATCTCCACCTCTATTGCTTTACGCATCTTTTCTTCCTCTTCCTGTGTCAGATCTTGTGGCTCTTGAGAGGATCTCTACTAGGATTTCCTCTTGCATAGGTGTGTCCATAGGATCTGCCACATTTTCTAAATCTATGCCCTCAGTGGCTGCTGGCCCTGTGCCTTCTTGCTCTCCGGCTTGCTGTCCTCTCAGCTTCTCAATCTGCTTTAGGAGTTTCTGTTTTTCTATTTCAGCTTCTTCTCCCATGTTCACGAGGAGGTCGTTCAACTTGGCATTTATCTTCTCCGCCTCCTCGAGCTTTCTTTTGATACTTTCTAATTCCTCTTGCATGGCTTTTTGTTCTTCTTCCATTCGTGTTTGCATAACAATTGACCCTTCTGCCATCATCAATCGTTGCTTTTTCTCTAGAGTCAGCTCTTTCTGAAGTTCTTTCATCTGGTCTTCATAAATTTGGCTTTCCGAAGTGATGTGAGTTGAGCTAGTAGCTCTGACTCTGGCAGGAGATGCCCGTAGCCTCTGGATGGTTTGATCTTTCACTTTAAGCTGGTCCTTGAGCTCAAGGACCTCATCCTGGCTGGCTTCTTGATCTAACTCCGCCTTTTCTTTGGCGTTCCGCATTGCTTCAACTTCTTTGGACTCTTCAGCCAGCTGTAGGGTCCAGGTTATCCCTTTCCCTCTCCGTATCTATCAATGATTTGCTGAGTTTCTTACACTCCTCTTCGAATCCTTGCATTCTTTGGGTTGATGCCTGATTTTCTTTTTCCATTTCTTGGCATCTTTGCAATGCCTTTGCTAGACTGGCCTGTAGCTCCGCTTCTCTCTCTTTCTTCTACCTTTGACTTTGTCTTTGTAAAGAGTCTTCACTTCCAGCTTTATCTTCACTTCAGTGGCCTTGAGAGTTGCCATCTCACTTTCTGAGGCCATGGACTGCGCTCTTAACCCGGTTAACTTTGTCATCACCACATCCCAATCGTTGGAGGGCGGGTGCAGGTCCACTGTATCTGTGGCCATCTCCTTTAGTTCTAATAACTTGATGCTTTGCATTTGCTCCTTAGGCCTTGTGCTTGCCAAGTCAAATGCGACTGTGGCAGCCTCTTATTTTGTGTATCCTGCAGAGCTAGCAGGTCCAGAAATGTGCTGAATGCTTCATGTGGCTTTGGCTCCTCACTCTTGGGTTTAACCTCTTTCCTCTCCTGGATTTGTTCTTTCTTGGACTCTTCTTGGCCTTCGTGGTTGTCTTCCTTCTCTTTATCTTCTTGTGGAGGGCTGTGAGGAGGTGGTGAGGGCGGTGGGCTGGACTCAAGGCTGGCTGGTAGAGATGTAGGCTTTTTCTTTAAATCTCGGTCTGTCTTTGTCTTCCTTTCTCTCTCTTGGCTTTCCTGCTCATTTAGCAGTTTCTGTCGTACTAGCTCCACTTCCTCTTCTGTAAAAGGTACATGCGGGATATTCTCTGCTGTGGCATCAAGAATCTCAAAATTTTTAATGTAATCTTTGAATCTGTCCCTTTGCACCCTTTGGGATGATCCCGACATCGCTTCTAGAGACGGTTTCCAGAGTTCACTCAAATCGCCTTTAAGGGCCCTTTCTGCTCTAAAGCTCTCCATCAGCCGCTCTAGTCTTGCCGCTTTTTGTGACTTTGTCTCTTTTTCTGGCACTTGGACAAATTCTTTCTTTCCCTTCTTTTGCTCTGGCTACTCTTCTTGAACATGCTCTAGCCGTCTTTTCAATCTTGTGGCAACCCTTGGTGATTTTTGTGGCTCGTCTTCTTTGTCTTCTTTGAGCCTCAGCCAATCGTTTTGTGATGGAGGGTCAGGCCATCTTCCTTTTGCGTGTAATGCCCCATAAATCACCGTAGGATTAGTTCTCCTCGCACAATATGTGTGGGCTTCTTGTTACCCATCTTCACTAGGTTGTCATGTATATATGATGCATAATTGATTAGCTTTGGAGTGCTCTTCATCATTGCCCAAGTGAATGTTGTGGCAATTGCTCCTGGCGGCATTCTGTACTTTTGTGGCCGCTTCGTACACATATGGAAGTATTGGTTGTACAACTGACTCATGATTGCCACTTTTGGGTTGGAAATATCTTCAAAAGTGTAGTTACTTTTCTTCTCAGTGTACACCTTGACATCATCTCTTCCTTTAGTTACACTATCCCCCTTGTTGGAGAGGTCTAGTGCATCTGCTACAACTTGCTCGGTGATGACTATTTCTGTTTCTGGCCTGCCTTGTAGATCGGTTACTCTAGCCACTCCATCTTCTTTTATTGTTGTCACAAATTCCCAGACTCTCTTTATGTCCACCCCCACCGGCACTGCTTCAAAATAGTTGTGGAGATCAATCTTCTCGAAGTACCCGGCCATCTTGCTTCTTACAAACTCATTGAGTTCCCGCCGTAGCATTGGTAGCTCGATCACATTCCCTTCAGTGTCTTTGAACACTCCTTGGTAGATCTTTAGGTCGTTGGACTCTAGCAGATCTTCTTGGATCCATGTGCTGGTGGGCTTTAGTGTTCCTTCTGGTATGACGAAGGGCTCCACTTCTTCTAGGTAATCCTTAATGGTCATTTTTTTCTTCTTTGCCGGTGACTTTGCGGCTGCCATAGATCCTGTTACACTCAGTAGTCCAAAGTTGGCGTTTTTTCCATATTAGCTAAGAAACTGAGTTTTATCCATCCAAATGACTTGAAAATTGAAAATAAAGCTTAAAAGGAACTTGTGAAACTGTGCATGTGCTCACAGTGCAATTTTGGCCAAAAATTTCCCTCTAGACATCCTACACGTAAGATGTCTTTTTCATCAGAATTGGGTGATACTTGACATGCTGGTAGTCCTTGGCCTATGGAACATGGCTATGTTCTTGGATATGGATTTGGGCATCAAAAAGTGGATTTTTGGGGCTGATTCATGCTTTAGGTCATAAATTGGGTAGAAAGTCCATAACAGGTAGCAAGTGATGTCCAAATGGGTTGAAAATTGATATATGGGCTCATTGCACCATGGTATTGGCTTCCATGATGTCACTCTTTGCACAGAAGGTCTAAATTATGCTGGAGACATCCTACGTGTAGGATGTCTATTTCATCAAAATGGCATGGGATTTGTTTTGTGGGTAGTCCTTGGCCTATGGAACATGGCTATGCTCTTGGATTTGGATTTGGACAAGGATTGATGCTTGTAAGAGCCTGTGTAGTGTTTTTGGGCTCAAAAAGTGTATCTTGAAGGTGTTGGGGGTCAAAAATGATTAGAATGGCTTCAAAATTGGTATATGAGCTCTTGATGATAATGTTATTGGATCTGGAATGGACAAACATCCTCTGTAGGCCAAAAATGTCAAATAGACATCCTACGCGTAGGATGTCTACTTCACCAAATTTTGCAGGTGACTACACAGATGGATTGGTTATGTGCTTGTGAATGTGTTGTGTAGGTTTCATGTGATTTGGACAAGATTTGGTAGGTCTATGGCCCATTATTGCCTCTATGCCCTAACTTTGCGTTTTTTCATGCATATGAGGTCAATTTTGGTCCAAATGTGATGAAACTTGGTGGCTAGCATGTAAAGGTCATTCAGAAAATGTGTGTGATGAAAATTGTTGGGATTTGTGCCCAGAAATGCCCTTGAGACATCCTATGCAATGTCTCCTGATGATTTTTTCATGGATTTTGTCACTAGTGCCTGCCCTTGGTCCCCATGAGTCCCTTTTAAGCCTAATTTCAACAAAAAAGTCAAATGGATAGAAAGTAACTCCTGTGTGTATTTCAGAGCCTCCGAGCCGTTTTCTGACTTTTGCAGTGCTTTTTGGCGATGAAATTTCTTGATGTTGTTCTCCATAGCGTCCCGATCCCTTGGGAATCCTTGCCGTATGGTTTTTGTCTACTTTGGCTTCACCGGAGCTTCATTTGGCAATTTGTCGCTCTAGAAGCACCCGTGGTTACGTTTACATATCTTCGATGATTTGTGGTGCTCTACCACCATAGGAATTGGTTGTTGATGGTCTAGGAAAGCCGCTCGTGAAGTTTGGTGGCAAACGGGCATGCAGTTTGGCCGCGAGAGCTATTTGACGCTTTGTGTGTCTGATACCGTTTCTGATGTCTAGTGCCGCTTCGGGTCACTTTTTGGTCATGTGGGCCATATAGACTTGTCGAGCATGTCGAGATGCTCCTACCCATGAATTTTGGTAGCATTTGGGCGCCTTTCCACCGATTTTCCATTTGGTGGCCTCTTGCTGGATTCTAGGAATTAGGGTTTTTCCCAATGGTTTTCTACTGCCTTTGGACATCCAAGACTGGTCTCCTATCCTAGGGTAAGCTGTCGATGAAGTCTCGTTGCTTTTGGGTTAGCCGTTAGGTGGCTGCCTCTACTCGTAGGTCTCTACTGCCCGCTTTGTGTGTGAACCCTACGCTAGTTTTCGCGACAAAACGACAAACATGCGCGAAAAGCTCAAGGTGGTGAGCCTACCTCTCATGTGTGAAGCCCGTTAGGTAGTCATGCGCGTCGTAGAAGCTGCTGGAAGGTCTGTTCGCTCTAGGTGGCAAAAGCTCTCTCCAAAAGGTCAATAGTGAAAATGAGCTAAAAATGAAGTGAAAAATTCTTATAATGGGGGTCCCCGAACCACTTTTCATGAAATTTGACATGTGCTCCCATCTTCTTGCGAGATGCGGTTTAGGCTCAATTTTTTTTTGATTTGGACTCCATTTGCTCTGTTTACCAGAAATTTGGCATTTCGGTCAAAACCTGGCTAAAACACGCTTTCGGCTCCAGTCTCATAATTGCACCCCCACTGTACCATAGGTTGTCCTATAGTCACTGATCATTCCCATATTTTTTGTTTTTCATTACGACCGTTTTTCACTTGCTTTTTGTATTTTTGAAGTTTTTATGCAGAAAAATAGCAAAATTAAAAGGAAAATAGAAAATCAAACCCAGAAAATCCCCAAAAATCATAATAAATCACAAACATCACCACCAAACATTATATACACTCACATGCAATTTTTATGGCCGGATTTCTCCGTTTTACCAATATTTTGTCCAAAAACTGGCTATTTCTACTTATATACACACACCTAGGGGCTTGATTTGGCGTTTGGCCCCATATACCTATAGATACATGCTGTATAAGGGCATATGTACTTGGGTTAGTCCAGAAAAATTCGCAATCAAACAACAACCCTTAAAATAGTCAAAAATCATGCCCTTTTTTGCTCTTTCTGCTATTGGTTCCGCATTTGAGAATGCCTCCCCTCTCTTAGCCGGAGTCCTCTTGGATGACAAGGTATCGCCTCGGAGTATGTGCCGTGCATAGGTTGAAAAATTTGTGCTAATGCTTGGCCGATTAATGTGGCCCTAATTTATGCATACTCAATCAATGCATGGAAAATTTAATGCTGTGCAAGAGAAGGGAATAAGCAAGATGCTTATTGGCATTCGCGTCGAGGTTTCCTGTTTTCTTTGCAAGTAACAGATGTAAATCTAGTGCTCTCTGTTTAAATGTCTTTTTTGCAAAAGGCAATCGCTTTGCTGCTAATGTTGAGATAGCCGTAGTTGTTTCTATGGAGAGGATTGGCTTGGCTGGAATGGCCGTGGACCGTATTTCTTTTGCTTTCCATTGGTAGCTTGTTTTAGCTGGTTTTTGTAGGTGTTTTGCTACTTCCTGTGTTGTTACTGTTTTGTTGCTGATTGGCATCCACATAAGTCGGTTGTCCTTTTTCAAATGCAACTGTCTGCCTTCCATTGTTGCTTGTACTGAAGGGATTTCCTTTTGCTTTTGTTTCGGTATCCAAATGCGAGTAACATTTGGGTTATTGCTAAGCATTTTCTTTGGGATCCATATCTGTTTTATGCCCTTGGTTTTTGGTTGAACTATCTGCTTTGGTTGAATTCTTTCGTTGCATTGTTTTTGGTCTGCCATGTAATTTCTATCCTTCCGCATCCATACTTGTTTCCCTTGTTTTGGTAACCTAGATCTTTGCACTGCGGTCGGTGAGTTTGTATGTATATAGTTAGCATGGTTGGCTTTTACCTGTTTGTTAAACTTGGGTATCATGTTGTTCTTTGTTGGAATTCTTGCTTTTGGCTCTTTTTCCAGTGATTGCATTGCTTGCAGTGATTATTCCGGTATTGCTGAGCAAAGGCTATCACCTGTTGTTCTTGTGCATGCTGAATTTTGACTGCATTCGCATTCCAAGGTGACTGCACATTGTACTCTTTTTGCCAAGGTTGTCCCAACAACATTGGGTGTTGTGTGCATTCATCCTCGACTACATAAAATTTGTGTGGGTAAATATATTGATGTACTTGTACATGCAATATAGTCCAGCCCAATGTTTTCAACGAGTGTAATGTGCTACTTTCCAACACTTGAGGAGTAGGATGAAGTTGACCTGTGGAATTGAGCTGTTGGTATAATCCGTAAGAGATCAAATTTTCTTGAGCTCCAGAATCAAGCAATGCCGTCGATTCAACTTGATTACTACCCAGTTTGACTGCAATTATTGGCTCCACTGCGTCTTCATCCAACTTCGTTAGTCGAATGGCATTGATTCGCAATGGTGCTTCACCTTGTTGTTGTTGTCGCAGAAGTCTTCGTTTTACAATGCGTTCTTTTGCTTCTACTTGAGCTTCTTCTCGTACTCTCTGTTTTTCCTTCATTCATTGTTTTCCTTGATGAATTTGTTGAAGCATATCCTGTGTGAGTGATAAATGATATTTCTTCAGTCGACATCCACTAATCCAGTTTGGCATTTCTTCACCTGCTAATGTAGCAAGCTTGACAGCTCCGCTTTGTGATAGATCACTAATCACAAAGGGTCCCATCCCTCGCTTTTTAAGCTTCTTGGCATGTTGCTTCAAAGTATAAACAAGTACATAATCACCTGTTTTGAACTCCTTAGTGAGCACATGCTTGTCAAAAAACTCTTTTTGTCTTCTCTTTTTAGCATAGATAGAAGCTACAGCTCTCAAGCGGAGTTCATCTAGCTTTTCAAGATCATCTATTCTTGAAGAGATCATGCTCTGTCCATTCTAAGCGTTTCGCTACTCGTAGAGTTGGAATTAAAAACTCTATGGGTAGTATAGCATTTAGGCCAAACACCATGTTGTACGGTGTTGTTCCTATCGATGTTTTGTATGCTACTGTGTATGCCCATAGTGTTGAGTGTAGCTACTGATCCCAATCTGTTCTTGACTCTGACACTATTTTAGTGAGAACCGTGCATAGTATTTTATTTGTGGCCTCAGCTTGTTCATTGGCCTGTGGATGGTATGGAGCAGATTTTCTATGTATGACCATGAATTCCTCTAGCAGATATTCAATGACTTCATTAAGAAAATGTGTCCCATGATCACTGACAATTTCTATTGGTAAACCATATCGTACAAAAACATTCTCATACAAAAATTATGCAGTGGTCCGTGCATCTGATTATTGCATTGCCTTGGCTTCCGCCCATTTTGTGAGATAGTCCGTAGCCACAATGATATATTGGGTATGGGTGCGATATGCAGGTGTTGAGATAGGTCCCACAAAATCAATGCTCCATTTTGCAAATGCTCTTGCTCCCATCATTGGCCGTAGTGGCATCTCATCTCTCTTTATAGGCACCTTGGTGCGCTGACATGCGTCACAACGCTTTACAAACTCTTCAGCATCCATATGCAATGTAGGCCACCATATTCCTGCGGTTAAGACAATTTTTGCCGTCTTATCGCCCGAAAAATGGCCTCCACTTATTCCGCTATGTGCATGTTCTAGAATCAGCAGGTATTCACTTTCACTTGCACAGATTCTAAGTTGATTGTCCTTTCCTCGCTTATAGAGTTGGTTCCCAATTAACTGAAAGTCGCGGGCTTCCAGCTCTATAGCTTTTTTCTGTGCTCTTGTTATGTTCTCAGGAAATGTCCTGGTGGTTAAGAATTCAATGATATATTGACTCCATGCAGGTGCCATGTTTACCTGAAATAATGTCGCGTGATCCACTGGTCGTTTGGCACTACATATAGTACAATTGGTAACATGAGAATGTGTGTCCGCATACATAGTTGGCCAATAAACCCCTAACTGTTTCAGTCTCTGGTGTGTTTTCACTGTTGAACAATGAAATGCACAATCCTGGACGTGTGCTTCTTTAAGGTAGCACTCGAATTCTTTCGGATTTATACATAATCGTAGGATTTGGTCCGATCCTAGATGATACAACCGTCCTGCTATCAACTGGAAGTTTTTTGTTTGGATCTGTATTCCGTATTATCAAACCTACTTCCATAGGAAAGAATGCTAACAATTTCCTGTGACCATTTGGGTATCATTTCAATATTGAAAAGATAAGCATCTGGTATGTCATCATCTACTCCTTCAGGAGCTTCCCCGTTGTGTATCCTTGAAAGACGATCCGTTCGTAGATGGATTTTACCCTTTTGACCACCACTGTGAAATCAAACTCTAGCAATATAATAAACCAGCGTACAATTATCCCTGTATTGCATGGTTTATTTACCAGACACAAAAGAGCTTGATGATCTGTAAAGAACACAAATTTGTTTGCGAGCAAATAATGCCAAAATTTCTTTACAACATAAATCATTCCTAACCCTTCTTGTTCGGTGGTTGTGTAGTTCTTTTCTGCATTGTTTAACTGTCGGCTTGCATAACAAACTGGAAAATCCATTGTTCCGTCTCCAGGTTGAGCCAGAATACTCCCGATTGCATATGCAGAAGCATCAATGTGAACATGGAATATCTTTTCCCAATCTGGTGCTTTAAGTATAGGTATTGATATAAGGTTTTCCTTTAGCTTTTGGAATGAAGTTTCACATTCCTTGGTCCACTCAAAATTGACTAGCAAACGATACAGAGGTTGTGCAATGACTGCATACATGTATATGAATCTTCGATAATATCCGCAGTGTCCCATGAAGGATTGCACTTGTTTAGCATTAGTGGGCTTGGGTAGGTCTACTATGACTTTGACTTTGTCTAGGTCAGTGGTTATGCCATTTCTTGAGACAATGTGTCCTAAGATGTGGCCTTGCTTAACCATAAAGATACACTTTTCTGGGTTAAGACAGATTCGATATGTTCTGCATTTTTCAAAGACCTTTTGCAAATGGTCAATATGTTCCTCTCGTAGTAGAGAGTGTACACAAAGATCATACATGTATATTTCAAAGAATATTCTCAGGTATTCTTTGAACGCGTGCGTCATTAACCTTTGGAAGGTAGTTGGGGCATTAGTTAAGCCAAACGGCATAACTCGATACGCATAAATTCCCCATTCTGTGGCACACGCTGTTTTGTGTTGATCCTCCCTTGCAATTGCCAGTTGGTTGTATCCTGAAAATCCATCCAGAAAGGAATAAGCCTGTTTTTCGGCCACCCGCTCAAGTACGTGTTCTGTGATTGGCAAGGGATAATTATCCCTTATGGTGGCTGCATTTACCTTTTTCAAGTTTACACACACTCGTAGTTTTTCGTTCTTTTTGGGAACTATCACAATGGGTGACACCCAATCTGTATGTTCAATTTCATAGATGAATTCAGCTTCCATCAGCTTGTCAATATCCTCTTTGATTCGTTTAGCAAATGTATCATTGTTTGTATAAGGACGTTGTTTAAGGAATTGTATGTTGGCATATCGATGGATCAACTCCTTTGAGGTCTTTATAGGACCATGCAAACACATCTTTATATTTTTTGAGAAGTTGTGTTAGCCGTTCTTCTTCTTCAGGATCCAAATCGTTTGCTATATAGACCGGCTGAGGCTTTTCACCTGGTTTCGCGAGGTCTATTCTTTTTGCATTTTCTGGCCCATCGTAAGATTCTTGGTTGGTTCTTTCCCTGACTGGTAGTGTCATGATGATTTTTCTGTCCTGGATGGTAAATTTCCGATAGTTTGATGGTACATTCATGTTTCCCTTTTCTGACTCCCCTTTACCATCACTATCTTCTTCCGTAGTCCATATCTCACGTAAAGACCGTTTCAGTTCTTGGTATTTCTGTTTATGCTCCAGTTTGGTCCACTCTGGGTCTTTTGTTGTTTCTTTTTTTGATTTTTGAGATTTTTGTGATTTTGTTTTTGTTTTAGCTTTTCGTATCTGTTTTATTTCCTCTCGCGTTCTTTCCCTTTGATCTTTTGAGAATCTTTCTGATATTTGATCTTTTACACAATCCTCTGCTTTTACAAGCATGAAATAGTGAGTTTTACCTTTTATCTTGGGCATCAGGTTCTCTCTCACTTTGTTTCTTGCTCGTTTCCTCCTATAGCGTTCCTGGCGTCTAGGGTGCTGATTAGCAAAATCATAAAACCTGATATTCTCGATTTCCCTTCCACGCTCACTTGAGGTGTCTGAACACTCATTATCTGTATCATCATTTACTTCCAGATGTTCAGAGGAGTTATAAAACTCTTATTGTTCTGGGGTTCTATCATCTCATCTTTTCCAGGTATAATGCTTACCATGTAGTAGGGTAGCACATCATAGCCATCCTCATTGCAAAATTTTGTTGTTGGACTATCTGTAATGGTACAGACATCCAATTTTGCTAGTATGTGTTCCCATTCTAGAGGTTCCAAGGCATCTTTAGGGAAAGGTTCCGGAATATACTCCTTGTCCTCAATCGCTCTTTTTAAGACGCATTCCTCTCTTCTTAAGCTTCCACAATGTGAAGCTCCGCACATCCATAGCTCTTTTTGTTGCCGTAACCATGCTGGGAGTTCCGATCCTGTTACTGTACCTGAATCAAACTCTTCCACAGGTGTTTGGTTCACATCTTTGTAACTATGGTCTTTCATGTGTATTTTAGTTGTTGTCTCGCCATGTCTGAGGTATATGTGGTCGTAACCCCAATCTTGGACCATCTTCAATTGTCGCATGAATGTTCTTCCCAAGATGATCTCATAATTGTTCTTTTTGTCGATATCGACTATTGCAAATGTATGCTCATACTCGATCCCGCACGAAGTGACAATCACTTTTTCTAAAAGTCCTAGAGGCTTCTCCATGAACCCATCTGCCAATTGCAATTTCATTCTGGTAGCTCTCAAAGCTGGTTTTCCCCATTTTTTCCAGATTTCCTTGGTGGCGATAGAAACTCCCGCGCCACTGTCAAGAATAGCTTTGGAAACTACTCCTTGGAATCTACTGGTAGCGTGGTGTTTCCATCTTCTCCCTCGCAATACTCTCCAACCTTGTTTAATGGTACTGGCCTAGTGTTTAGTTGAGGCATGTCCAACTCTCTGATCCCTTCCTGTAGCCTCAAGGTGGGGTTTTTTACTCCAAATTTTTCTAGGCATTTACCTACTGTGGTCCACATGTTTGGTCGTAACCTTAGGAGTTCGGCTAATGTGATGGTGCATGCCACCGGGGTGGACAATAACTCAATCAATCCTTGTGAATCCATCACTTGTTAGAAGAAAGTCTTTGAGATGGGATTGCTCTCACTTCAGACTTGGCTTCATAATCTCCTTGGTAAGAGGGTAAAGTTTTCAGCGAGTCTGGTTGGCTGTGCCCCGAACTAATTGATCCCTGGTCTCCCCCTTGTGAATGTATCTCAAAGTTCATCTGTGACCTTGCCTCAAATTCTTCAATAGGAGGTAAGATCACATTCTTCTCTTTTCTAGTGCTATTCATGTGGTTACTCATCCTGCTAGCCTCGTTGGCCTCACGGATTTGCTTCCACAGATCGTCTAGACCGTTACAGTCCTTACCCATTTCTGTCAATGTTTTAAGCTGGAACCCTAGGCTGGAACCCGTCACTTGCCTCATCTGTTGTATTTGGCACTAGGAAAGGTTCTCCTCTGGACTCATAGGCATTAGTGAGTCTTCCCTTTGTTTCTACTTATTCCTCTAAAGTTGGTTGGATAGGGGTTGGAGCTGGTGCTTCATGCCAATTTGCAGGTTTACCTAGCGGGTCTTCCATCAATGATTGGGCTGTTTCAATCATCTTTTTACACATTTCCAACCTTTGTTTTTCCATTTCCGCCTATGGATAAGTCATGCACCTTTGCTCCTGGGTTTGGTTCTTTTTGAGTCTGGCTTCATAAGCTTTTAGAAGCACATCCAACTGCTCATTTACCTTGTCTGCCAGTACAGATCCTCTTGATCCTGCACTTTTGGGCTCTGCTATTTCCTTGGGTGCTATGGTTGTTGTGGTGTGTGAGCTTAAGCTAGCTAGATCCTCTAACCGCTCTAATCTATCCTTTGTATGTTTCAACTCCTCGGATAGAGCTGTTTGCCCTCGTTCTTTCCTGGCTTTTGCACGCGCCTTTCTAGCTTTCTAAGTGCTTCTTTGATATTTCGTTTCTGAACTTTGGGCATCGGTTTTTGGCCCTTCCATTATGGGTTCGTTCGTCATTCCTTGAGCTTGGGCTCGTATCACCACCTGAATAGGTATGATTGTTTCACTGGAAGGTACTGTTTCTAGCATGTTCAAGGTGGTTTTTGCTCCTTTGTTCGTGTTTTTAGGGCAATCGGGAATCAAATGAGTAACTCCACACTCGGTGCAATATGTGTTGACTCTAATGATTTCATCATGAGGACAGTCTCTTAGCCAATGGTCTCCACCACACTTGTAGCAGGGTCCCTTGGGTTGTTGAGGTGCTCCTTGAGCTCCCCTTTGTTGGTATGCATGCCTCTGTCCGCCCATGCCTCCGTTGGCTATGAACAACAATGTTCGTTCATCTAAGCTATATCTTCCTTCCCCTGCTGCATGTGCAGCTGTTGGTGGTCGTGTACTTCCTATCATGCTCCATGGTTCTGGTGTCGAGGGTTCTTCCGATGGATAATAGGCAGAGTTTGCCGCATATCCGTTGGGATCTTCATAATATGCATGCATAAGCACCAAAGCCTTTTCCTCTGATTCGATTATGGTTGGTGTGTATCTTATACCAACTGGTCGTAATCATGGTAGGGGTGGTTGTTTCCCCAACACCGGTTATGGTCTTTCTACTCCTACAGGTCCTGGTAGGTTGCCTGCTTGATACCTAGGCATGGGTGGAACTTGAGGAGAAGCTACCAGATCTTGGGGAGCATAGGGTCTCTCTCTCTCACATATCCTTTGTTATAATAACATTCCTCTGTCCCATGGTTCGTCCATTTTTGTTCAATAGCACACCACTTAGGCTGTTTAGCCTGGGGTTTGGCGTACAAGTTAATATTTTTTAGCACTTCATCTACAAGCAGCTCTTGGTTTACAGCTATTTCTCCTTTTGGTGTTGACTTAGAAGACTTGCTTCCACTTTGTTGTGAAGATGAATCGTTGTCAAGGTCCTTGAACTCCCCCTCTTTGTAGACCGCACAATTGTCCACAAGGTAAAGAGCCTCCTTGATCAACTCATTTAACGTCGTGCTCCTCTTCATATGTAAGTCTTTTTGGAGATCCGCATTCCTTAGTCCTTGGATGAATATAAGCATAAGTCTGGACTGAGTTGGCAGTTCTTCCATAGGACAGAACTTAACATACCTTTTCAGTCTTAGGGCTGCCTTTCGTACAGATTCCCCATCTTTCTGTTTGAATTTATGGATTTGTGAGACGGTATTATGAGCTATCCCCCTTTGTGAGAATTCCTCGATAAATTCGTCAAGCACTTCCTCCATAGACTCAAAGTCTCTACGCTCTACAGAGTCAAACCAAGTATCAGCGTCATCCTCTAGGGTTAGTCCAAACCCTGCAAATTGGGTAGGGAGTCTAACACCTCTTCAGCTCTAATTACACGCACAAAGGCTGCTACATGATTTCTTGGGTCTCTGTTTCCTGTGTATTTCTTGTTTACCCATTTTTGCACCTGAGAAGGTCTAATTCTACGATGGTCTACAAACCTCATCATTGGATCTCCACGTCCTAATCGATATACCTCCTTAGGTCTTCTGTAGTAGGCTGGTTCCTCTCCCAGTGGTGCTCCTAAGCCATAATTTCTAACAGTTCTCGCCAGAGATGGTTCATCTCTTCGAACTCGTTCTATGGGTGGTCTTCCAGGCTCTGTTGACCCTTGAGTCTTTGGCTTATTTTCTCCTTGATACCTTGAATAGAGTGGTGGTTCTTGCAAATCCCTAATACTCGCGCGGCTTGATAACCATCTTGGTTTCGGTCTTGTTCCAATGTTGCACTCTGTCGAAGCCATGCCTGCAATGATGGCTGAGTTGCTGGTTGGTTTTGATTGTTGAACGTCTGCGGTCGGGTAGAATGTGAGGTGGCGTCATAATCTTCTGAAAAGGGATTTGCCGACTTGCTAGGGGTGTAGGTGGCTCTTGGCACGTCATCTGGGGCGTATGTTGATGCTCCTGGAACTATCGCCTTTTCTACCTCCTCTGGGAGAATACGTTGGTATTCTCGCTCGTATCTATCAACAAAAACTATACCCTTCCCCATAGCAGTTTCATAAGAGAATAAGTAAAGAACCTTGTCTTTGCTTAATTCGTTTAAGTATGGTTCTTTGCTGCGAAAGTAAGCGACTATACACTCACTCTCATGCTTGTAGATTCCCACGTTCTCATTATAAGTTTGAACCCTGGTTGTTTTCTTATAATACATAAAAATAGCTCCGGGCCGATCAATGTTTGGTGACGGTTCTTGAGCTTCTGAAACCATTTTCCCTTTCGCCACGTTATCTCCATATCTGTTGTAATCTTCAGGGTTACTGACTATCAGATAGTGGTTCCCCTTTTCGGCTCGGAATCTATCTCCATCATCATAGACTTGAATTATCTCCAATCTCTGAGCTGGCCTCTCTTCGATACAAATGCACTTGCGTCCTCGATAGTCAGAATAGACTAGGGCTCCCCTCGAGTTTGTTCCCTCTAAGAAGATCACTGTGAGCTTGGAATCATTCAAAGGATTTAGGGAGGTGGTTCCTCCTGGCATTGGTCCATCATATGTGAAACCTCCTGGCTGTTGATTACCCATCATGAAGAAAGATTTGTCTGACGAAGTATCAGTATCACTACCTTCCTCAATAATCGGTGCTAGTGGATCTAGCCTCTCCTGAGTTACACTCTCCTCGGTGGACACTAAGCTACCTTGGTCACCTGCCACCTTCTGGTCTCTAAAAATGTATCGTCCTGATCTTAAATTCATCAAACTTATCAATGCAATTTACCACAAATCCAACCACTCACCTGACAAAGGATCAGTCTCCGCACAACTTCTTGCTTTGCCGCTGAATATACCTGTACACAAGCGTTTAATTTCGGCAATCGAATCAAAGCATTTATCTGCTAGAGGTTATCTTAGTAATGATTGGTATAACTGGAGAGTTAATCTCAACCACTAATGTATTTTATACACTGATGATATTCTGGATTAGGTCTACTAAGCTGGAACTGTACATCCCTCGGATGTTGCTCAATTTACGTGAAAAAGTCTGAATTCAGTCTTTGCTCCGTCAAATGGACAAACAAGGTCCAAATTCACTTATGAAAGAAGTTCTGGAACCCTTAAGCCAAATGGAATCTCACTATCTAAGCCCAATCAAATTTTCTCTTCAGTAGGCTCCAATAGACATCCTATGCGTAGGATGTCTCTTGCTTTGTTTTGCCTGGATTTGTGCACTATGGATTCTCCTTGATGTGCTGAGCCCACAACTGTTTTTTAATTTTTGATTTGGACACCTATAAGCTGGTCAATGGATCAAAAATCTGTTCCGACAGCCTGTTGCTGATCTTGATCAGTCTAATCAACTCCAATTTGGACCAAAATTGAATAGGGGGACTTGCCCCAGGCTATACAACACCTTGCTATGCCCACTGTTAGTATCTGGATTTAATTTCTTGCTTTAGACATCCTACGCGTAGGATGTCTATTTCATCAGAATGGCTTCAAATTCAAAACACAGGCTCCCCTTGAGTTGCTGATCACTTTGGTATGCTCAAAATTAGGTTTGGAGTGTAAAATCACACAGAAGACATCCTACGCGTAGGATGCCTTTTTTGCATGTTTGATCCCAGGCTTGATCCACAGCTTCCCCTTGATGTCAGCAACCCAGTGGTATGTGTAGATTTTGGTTTGGATTTCAAAAGTCCCCAATTTTAGTTGTTTTTGTCTTTTTCAATCAAAAATGCTAAAGTCCGCTTTGAACCCAAATTTTCTCACCCAAATGAGGTGAAACCCCTCTCAGTCACTCAATATATCATGCAAATCATGCTCATACAACCATCATATGGTTTTGATCTTAAAATAATGCTTTGGCACAGTTTGGGTAGGATGTCTGGCAATTTCAGTCTATCTGGCCTTATCCTGTCAAGATATGGTCAGATTTCCACTTTCTAGTTGCAAATAGGGCAAACCCCACCTTCTGAACACACTGGTCAACTCAAAATCCAAAAATTTCCACCAGATTAGCCTATAGACATCTTACGCGTAGGATATCTCCTGGCTTAAAATTAAATTTTTTCATGACAGAAATGATCCTAATGCTCTGCAGCTCTATCAGAAACACTCACAGTAACTTTTGGACTTCACTTAGGCTTTCAAACACACTTTTGCATCTTTTACAAAGTTGTGATGAATTTACCAAGCAAGTATACATTCATGAAGTGCTCTAGATATTGAATCATGATGTCCTACTTACTCTACTCCTACTCATCATATGGAATGGTGATAATGGTGTCTTGGTTGCTTTCTGGCCTCTCTGGACTGTCAAGCTCTCCTCTCACCGCTTCTACCACTCCAACTCCTACTCAAGAACTCTACTAATACCTAAAAATATCTTAGTCTACCTAAATCTACCTAAGTCAAAGGATTTAGGCCAGACACACGCTTCCTAGACTCCCTTTAAGACCTAGAGAGTCCTCCACCCTCTCGCCCTACCTAAGGTTTTTGTCCCCGGAAGCGGCGCCAATGTTGGACGGATACGCCGCGACGGACGTCAGCACAGCGAGAACTCACCTAACAAAATTTGTCAGCTAAGGACGAAGCTCGACCCGCATGCGCGTGGAAGCAAGTATAAGGTGTCAACGTACACTCGACCGACTCCTAACTATTTCCTACAGAGGTCTCTACCCAATGTCTAATTCACAGTCTTCAAGAGTGCATAAGAGGAAACTTCCTACAACGCTGTCTAGAGCCGAACACCCATCAAACAATTTCGAAACACCACAGAACTTGAAGGAGACCCTACTAACACCAATAGGTCGCTCTCCCTAAGGTCTATGAACCAAAATCCCAACCCAAAATACATGGTGCAAAATCACGTAGGATGTCTGGCTGAAATTTTCAGGTCTTCGTTTTCGAAATCTAAAGTGCCTAATGTGTAGCTCTACTCAATGTGAATGTGTGGATATGCTGGAATGCAAAATCGGACAACATATGCTCACCAAATCACCAGATGAAGCTCGTAGAAGGAGCTCGCAAAACCGGACCGTACGCGCGCAATGTAGATATCGGTGCGTGGCTCTCGTTGGGGGAAACACGCTGCACTTCTCCGCACTCGATTCCGACCACCGGTGCACAAGTAGCGTCAAGATAAAGCTCACACTCTGTCTCCTACACAGTACGCTCACTCACAGACTTCAAAGCTTCTTTTTAAAAATGACAAAGGGGTTTTTTTTTCATTAAGGTCAAAAAGTGGTATATGTACCTTACAATTCTCAAACCCTAAAGTTCCAAATCAACAATATACTCAATCTAACTATCAAAACTGGGATACAATCTGGAAACTTCTGTAAGCCCCAATATTTACAGGGTGAAAAATTGGGTTTTCTCAATAAATGAATAATTACAAAAAATGATAATCTTCCGAGTAGTCAGTTTCCGTGGGGTGTGTCCAGCTTCTAACATCAATTTACAAAAACAACAATCAAAATTAATAGAGTTCTATGCCTAAAATTTTCTAGAAAGACATCATCATAATTGAAATAAGTTAGTTGGAAACAAATAAAAGAGGATCTTTTTACCATACAATGTGACAACTTCAAAGCTTTAATTGAACAACTTCTTTCACAAAGATTGAAGATGCTACTCCTTTCCATTTTGAATCATTGTTTGAAAAAATATGGCAGATGTTAGGAAGGCCATAGCATCCACCACATAATGGGCACATCATCGTCGAAATATGCTTTACATCTTTGGTCATGTGGAATATTCATGCCGCCAGCAACTATAAGAGGCGAATTCGGCTCCAATCTATGAAGATCAAAGCCATGCCATACCATAAAAGGTGGTACTAGAGCCTTCTTTAAATCTGGAACGATAGTTTCAACAAGAGGGAAGGTCGCTGCAGTGACTTTGCATACTAATTTGTTTGCAACAAATTCAGTCTGTTTTGAGCTTGTGTCTGCTCGAGATAAGGTGGTATCCATAAAAAAGAACAATGCTAAGTGGGAGAAGATGCTTAGATCTCTCTCTCTCTCTCTCTCTCTCTCTCTCTCTAAAATGAGAAACAATATTACTATCATTGGCAGAAACTTCATAAAAAACCAAGCCTTATAAAGTGTATTTTTAAGGGCCAAAATAAAAAATTCAAAGCTAGTTTTGAGGGTGGCGTTAAAGAAAACTGGCTAAATTTGGAGGCTTTAGTGTAAAACTCGATAAAAATCCAAATTTATTTTGTTAAGATATTCAATGTTATTTTTTCCATTGGTTCCTACAAAAGGTTTTCGTGAACACTTCGTTGTAGGACCCTCTCTCTCTCTCTCTCTCTCTCTCTCTCTCTCTCTCTCTCTCTCTCTCTCTCTTAGTCAAGAGGATAGAGGATCCTTGGAACACCATTACTTTTCAAGTCATAACCAAAACTCCTATTAACTATTTCAGTATTCAGACCTCCACTTACAATTTTAATTGGTATGGATCTTCCAATCATTCAAATTTCCTTGCTAGAAAGTGGATATTTACAGCATGACTCCATCGATGTTGATGACTAGCCTGTCGTACGGATATGGAACATAAAAAAGAAGCTAAACTATAAACTATTAGATAATGGCTCGACCTAAAACACTAGTCAGCAGGCAGCATGGGCATGTTCCCCCCCCCCCCCCCCCCCCCCCCCAATGCAGCAGTTTAAGTCTTTTGGTGAAAACTGGCTTAGACAAAGCAGACAGCCCCATCAAACCAGACTTTTAGCATGGTTAATAATCAAGCCACTTGCAAGACAGTGAGACAAGCCCTAAAATTTTCCTTTGCATGTACATCACAATTGCATTGGTATGATCAACACACTTTTGGAGGCACATTTGCTTCATAGAGCTAGGTACGTCTATGACAGTGAGTTTTTCCTACTGCATAACATCTTTAACAAGACAATTCAAGGCATCAGATGAGATAGCATAGAGCAAAGGAGAAAGTGGGCACCCTTGTCTTATGGATTTATGCAATGGAATAACATTGTAAGAGTACCATTAACTGAAATTCTAGCTGACGCATTCCCAAAAAGACTGTGAAAAAGAATCTGTCCAAAACCATATCATATAGACTTTGAAGTATGAACTCCCATTCAATTCTATCATAGGCCTTATCATACGCTCTATGGACGATTGTTTGTGAGAAGATCTTCTAGAAAAGAGTTTTTTGTAATTTTGCAGTGCAGCAATCAACATCATATCTAATAAGCAATGAATTATTATGCTCTTTGAATGTTGTGTGTTGGTGCTAGTACTACTACTTGTAGTCAACTGAAACATTGGTGGCTGTAGGAATCATATCATAAGAGTGCAAGCTGCTGCTCATGCCTCCTGCTTCTTCCCAATATCAGATGGCCAACTTCGGTCGCTCAACCCCATCCAATCCCAATCCGTCTTCTTGCCATCAATCGAGATCTTGTCCCTAGTCTAGTGTGTGAGTGCTCTGCATTTTGCATGAGTTGATGAATATATGAGCAAGAAAATGCCCAAGGCCGAAACTCAAAACCACTCCCGAGCCCGAGCCCAGAGGTGGTGCTCAGATCCTCTATAGGGTCTCTTGGCTCCCATCTTGCAAACCTCGGAGACCACGAGGCCTGATGCCCTCAAGCGAGTATGGGACTACATCAAGGCTCACAAGCTCCAGAGTAGTATTGAGGAATCGCAAATCTTATATGATCCTCCCCTTAGGAAGGCATTTGGACGAGACAATGTTAGTGCTCAAGTACTTTAGTCCCCATGGGTCAGCACATTTTTTTGTGGATGCTATCAGGCTGTTGGTGATGCAGACGACAGAGGGAAAAGGAATAGAACGAGTCAACATCAAAGTGGGCATGAGGGAAAAAAATCTTATTATGGTTATAACCCTCAAGTAATTAAGCCAGTGGCTTCATGAGAGCAGCTAGTTGCTTGTGCTTTTAGTAGAGTGTGTGAGGGGATTAGTGGCAGACAGCTCAATGTTGAGGGAAAGGTGTATTTGGGGAATATTGCAATTTTCCACTGGTGCAAGTCATGGTCTGATGAGCCTTTGGCTTCAGTCACACTCCTCATCCAACTATGTTGATAAATGAATGCGGGCTACATAATTACAAGTTTGGTTATCAGATGAAGTATGGAGACTTGAAAATACTTACTCAGGACATGCAGCATAGTCGAGGGGGGGAAGTCCAAGTAGCTGATTAAGGGAGAGAGAGTGAATTAGATGTTTCTGTGATGATCTTCAGTGCAATTCAGATGCAGGCTTCCATGCGCATGCTGTTGGTGAGATTCCCTTGGATGGAATGCATCGATAATTATCCAGTGGAAATCACTGACAAAATAACACCGTCACACAAGAATTACAGTCTGCTCAAGTTATGTGAAGATGAAGCAAATTCATATGAAGAAAATCTACGGAGGAGGAAGTTCAAGGAAGAATATCGTGGCAAGCAACAAGCTCAAAATTAATTGAGAGCACTACTATGTAAGGGTATTTCCGAGAGTGGGCTTGGCAATTACATATATGTATTTGGGTGTTTTTGGCTGATTTCACAGGAGTGCTAATCTCGCCATCGTTGTGATAATGGTGTAGTCATTCAAGATTGAGCTTCATTGGCATGCTCTGATCTACTTGGCCATTTTCAAATGCTTCAGCTTCTCGTACTTGGTCTTGTCAACCCCATCTCTCTCTCTCTCTCTCTCTCTCTCTCTCTCTCTCTCTCTCTCTCTCTCTCTCTCTCTCTCTCTCTCTCCACATGCAGACATGCACCTCTAGCACCTCACTGTTAGCTAGCTTGGCAGAGCTCAAGGAAAGAGGGCAAAGTTTGCGTGTATAACAAAATACCTCGTCCAGCTCTGTTGATAACATTTGATGAGGAGAGAATTTCGGAATGATCTGTAGACAAACATGAACTGATCACTAATTCTCCTTTCTCTCTCTCTCTCTCTCTCTCTCTCTCTCTCTTTGGCACTCTTTCAGAAGAGAGTGCCAAAGAGAGAGAGAGAGAGAGAGAGAGAGAGAGAGAGAGAGAGAGAGAGAGAGAGAGAGAGAGAGAGAGAGAGAGAGAGAGAGAGAGAGAGAGAGAGAGAGGGAGAGAGGGGGGACAAAATTGTAGGCATGGTGGCATCAAAGAAGAAGTAGGGGACAAAAATTAAGGTGCAAGATCTAAGGCCCGACACATCCGGCCACAACCTGGTGGTGGAGATGCTGAGCGTCAAGCAGGTGATGCAGAAGAGTCGCTTCGATGCCCCTCACCGCACCCTTTTGGGCTTGGCTGATGTTGGCGATGAGACTGCCGTGATCATTTTCCCTGCCCATAATGAGTAACTGGATGTAATGCAGGATGGTGCCTGCACGGTGATCCTAAACTATGCAAAGGTAGCTATGTTTAAGGGCTCCATGAGCCTTGCAGTGACAAGTGGAAAGGCTCTATTGAGGTGACGGAGCTTGCCAAATTTTCAGTCAAGTCAGACAATAATCTATCAGTCAATGCTCCTCTCTTACACAAGCTACATCTTTGACTTCCACGTCTGCACCTCTTCTGCGTTCCCATTTACCTGACTCCTGCACGGGCGTCCACTTAATTAAGGCCAACTTTCTCGAGGCCTTCTACAATGATGCTTCCCAACAACAGCCCTTAAGGTGGCATCTCCTCTTCCCCTTCCCCGTCTTTGATGCTGTCTTCTCTTGTTCGACCAACATCTTCCAGGATCTCGCATTTGCGAGGTGCTATCGTATCACTTCAATCGTTGCATGTAGAAAGAACACAAGCTTTGTTTATTTCAAGGCTTAGCTTTGGATCACAGGAGCTTGTAGTTCTCATTCAAGGTCAGCCTCTTTGTGCACTGACAATTCTTTGATGAGCTTACAAGGGCTCGCAGTTAGGTTTTGCAATATGTTTAACAAATTAAGACATTAATCATGTTTACTTTTTGAGAATTACAATTTTTTAATCATACAATTGGATCGGATTTTGTAATGCTTAAATTTTTGTGTCAAGCGGTTCAAATTTTGGACACATCTAGTACAGTATTCTGGATCGAGAGAGAGAGAGAGAGAGAGAGAGAGAGAGAGAGAGAGAGAGAGAGAGAGAGAGAGAGAGAGAGAGAGAGAGAGAGAGAGAGAGAGAGAGAGAGAGAGAGAGAGAGAGAGAGAGAGAGAGAGAAGAAGAAGAAGAAGAAGAAGAAGAAGAAGAGAGTTTTAACATTGTAGGAAACTATCCCAAGAGACCTTAAAGATCTAGCTGACGAGGAGAGTTCCTCTTTTTATTAGCACACACACCCACATCCACACACACACCCGAGAAGAAGAGAGTTTTAGTGTCGTAGGAAACTATCCCAAGAGACCTTAAAGATTAGCCGACTACGAGAGTTGAACTCAAGAACTATCATTCAAGAGGGAAATGGCATAACCAATCTACCACACTTGGGTGATAGAAAGGTTATAACATTTTCTTGTTTTTATTAGCACACATACCCACACACACACACACAAGAAGAAGAGAGTTTTAACGTCGTAGGAAACTATCCCAAGAGATCTTAAAGATCTTAACAAGGAGAGTTGAACTCAAGACCTGTTATTCAAAAGAGTTTCTTTTTTACTGGGGGGGAGAGAGAGAGAGAGAGAGAGAGAGAGAGAGAGAGAGAGAGAGAGAGAGAGAGAGAGAGAGAGAGAGAGAGAGAGAGAGAGAGAAGTGCGATTTAGCAGTTGCGCCTCTCCGGAGTCCGAAGGTCTCCTTTTGCTACCTCTACGCGTCCCCAACAGAAGTTCTGAACTCTTGTCTCGCACGAGCGCGTGCTCTCCCTCCCCTGTCTCGCTTAGTGCAACAACCACTACTATTCTTCACACTGGATGCTTAATTGGGTTGGAAAAAACCTATTCAAGCTGCAATGCCAAAAATGATGGTGTGACAAGAGATTAGGTCGGGCTGCGTCAACATGCAAAAGCTCTCCTTGTGACAAAGTACAAAGTCGCGTGACGCACATCAGCACAAATATGTTGATCCTCCAGCATGCACGATCTCTCCCTCCTCATCATCTTCCCTTCCAGCCTTCTCTCGCCCATATACGATACCCTCCTCCTCTCTCTCTCTCTCTCTCTCTCTCTCCTCCATCTCTCTCAATCTCTCTAAACAAAAAGTCCACGCCGGCATGGGCTCTTTCAAAGACCTTTTTTTAAAAGAGAGAGAGAGAGAGAGAGAGGAGAGAGAAAGAGAGGAGGAGGGGTTGAAAAAAAAACCTAGGTTTAGTGTAATCCCACCTGCAAATCTGGAGATTTACCTCTAAATTTTAATTTTGGAAGTGAGAAAACCTACAAGATTTAGAAAAATTTATCGTCATTTGGTGTAAAAACCTTTAAATTTAGTCAGTTTACCACTAAAATTCTCATAGAGGTAGGTTTGCCAAGTTTTCAAAACAAAGTTTTTTTTTGGCACTGGTCCCTGCCCGTGCGTGAAAGAGTCCGCGTCTCTTTCAAAGAGATTTTGTGAAGGGTTTTTTTTATACTATATAGTTGTTGAAAATGATAACGGTTGAACTTGAGGACCTTCTTGCCTCATCTATTGTGAGTTTCCTTGTCCAATTCCTTCATTCAAAACCAAATTTGTCAAGGATTAGGGACCTTGAGATTTACCTTTCCTAGCCAACATAATTGTCTCAATGTGGCACAGTGTTGTTTGTTTTAGCACAACCAACCTCCAAGTTACCCCTTTGAGGGGGTTACCTTATGGGGTGCTAAGGACTAAGCCTGGGCCACATCATTCTACAAGATGACAGAAGCAATGCTAGACTACCATCCATTTGAATTGCTATGAGGCATTGATGGACGCACAACTCCCAAATAGTAAATAGAGTACAAACAAAAATGGAGGGCTAAGCCGCATTATGAAAAGCATTTCAAAGGACTACAATGACAATCATACACCATGGCGCTAAGAAGTGTATTCAGCATAGGGGCATCACATGTTGGATGAGTAATCTGGGTCGAGGCATGATGGACAACTCAGCAGACTAGGAACCCTGAGCAGTCTAGGAGCTTTGAGTTGTGCTCATATTAACATAAAAAATTTAAGAGAAGGTTTTTACACTAAATTTCTCTAAAGTTTGTATGTTTATTCACCTTCAACTTTGAATTTGAAGATACATCTCAAAATTTGTAGGTGGAATTACACTAAACCTAGGTTTCTATGGATATGGGTAGATGAAAGAGAACTAGCATCTGGACAAAGTTTTCGGAAGAAATTTTTTCATAGCTTTATCAACCTTGCGTACTCTTCTATCCAAGCACTCTTTATAATCCCCCACCGTTACCACCTCCCTTGACACATTTGTCACCACCACCTTTCACAACACCACTAACTCCCACTCGCCCCCCCCCAGCAGAAGGCTACGTATGATGGTGTGATCCAAACTTTAATATATACCATGATGTGGATTTTCTTAAAAGAATAGCCTCATTGCAATAGTAGAATTATTTCAAGCTTCCTCTGTTTTCTCTAGAGTAACTTAAAATGCATAGTATGTTATCGTACATCAACCCACAATAACTTGAGGTAGAGCAAGAAGAAGAAGAAGAAGTGAAGAGAAGCTCAATCTTCCAGACTCTCCTTATTCACGAGATTTGTTCGAGTCGCAACAACCTTACTCTTTTAGTGTAAGTCTTGTGGTCCTACATGTAGGGAGGTAGAAATAAGAGATTTATATCCGTTGGAATCATGGTGCCACTATTTCCAACAAGGATCAATGGTGGTAGAAATGAGCTTTAAATATAAAAGGGCAACTAGTTCCAAGAAGAGGAATATCAACATGCCATTGTATGGGTTCCAATTGTTCTATCCCATCAAAGGAAACATTCTACCAAACCCTTGTTCAAGGGGTTTTTTCTGACAAAAAGTTGTGGTCGTTTTACCATTAAAATTAGGTGTAATCTTGTTCGGATTTTTTTTTTGTTGTGCTTGAAGTCACCTAAAAATCTTGTTTGGTTTTTGTTTTGTATAGTGTGTCTTGACCAATCTTGCTTGTTTTAGGGATTTCTCGGAAAATCTCGCTCGACATTTGAGATTCCTCAAATATGGGCTCATTTGGATGCATAGGGTGAAAATGGTACCAGATTTTGGCTTTAGGTCTCTGAAACAGTAGATATAAAGGAAATTTGAGATTTTGGGCTCCAAATTGGTTCAAACTTGGCTAGTGGGCTTAACACATCATGTACTTTGGATGTATGATAGCAAAATATCAAAACTCCTCAATTTTGACCAGAAAATAAATAATCACGATTATTAACTTTTCTTCCAAAATTGACATTTTTTGGTAGAAGCTGGTTCTAGGCATTGTATAGACCTTGGGTATGAGATATAAGGTGATTTGCATCTAGAAATGTGGTCCATAACCAAGATATTGGCTTGCAAAGACTTCTTTACGTTTTTTGACAATTTTCCAAGTAATGGGTGTTCATTTTGGCTCATACTTGATTTTTGGCATGCATTAGGTGTGTACACATGATAGGTGAGGTGAGGTGACAATTTCTTTGCAAAACTCACAAATTTTGACCTAGACATATTCCATACACCTAATACAAGTCCTAAATTGAATTTGGTCAAGTTTGGTCATGCCGGCATCACTTTATGCTTTGTTTACTCTGAAATCACTGTTTTTTTGGGACTACACTGCCTGTTGGGTTGGTCGGTCAACTTTGAAGCTTTGGACTTGTCCGCAACATAGTTGTGAAGCAACCTGTCCAATTCTGGCTCATTTGGAGTCAGTTTGACCCCGCATGTCGAATTTGACGCTTTGTAATCTTCGAGCCGTTTTCTGCTTTTCGTGGGCTTTGCTTGATGGATTTCACCAAACCAATCATGTACATTGTATATGGACCTCATAAGCAAACCATCTGTGGAGTCATATCAAAATTTTGGCATTTGCCAAAAACCTAACTTTTCTACTGGGGACCCCCTCGACCCCTGCCGAATGGTCAACTGATGATATAGAAAGGTTCTATTATGTTAGGGCATGCTATGGTTCAAATCCCATCTGGTTTGGTCGAGCTGGCAGGCCGCTATAGTCAGTTTTTGGTCGTAGGTCTTCGTGCACTTCTCGGTTTCTAGGGTTTTTTCTAGGGCTTTAGACTAGCTATCGGCCGTACAAAATGGATCATTGATGAGTAAAGAACTTACTTCTTGTGTGAGACGGCGCTGAAAATGATCAACTATGGGCTCCATAAAAGTCGTACGAAAGAGGTCGAAATCTCTCTCTGCAAAGGCTCCAAGTGGAAATGAGGTGGTTTTAGCCTACCTTGGATATCTATACCTGGACCTCCCGAACCAATTTTCCCCAGATTCCCCCGTTAGTCCTACTAGGCCGTGAAATCTATGTTAGACTCAAAAATTTCCCTGATCGGATTCCTGTAGCTCATTCTGCAAGAATTTTGCAAAAGTAGGCCTAGCCGCCTAATTTAGGCTTCCCGCTTCCATCCTCTGATTTCATTGAATTTTTTTGTGATTGAATTCATTTGGATGGGAATTATGTCGTAGCCATCCTCATTGCAAAATTGAGTAGGCATAGACGTATTCACACATACATCCATTGTCGCTAAAATTTGAGTCCATTCAAATGGCTCAAATAAATGCTCTGGAAAGGGTTCAGGTACATAGGCTTCGTCTGTGCAGTCCCTTTCTAGGATACATTCTTCTCGTCTTAAGCTTCCGTTTTCTAAAGCTCCACACATCCAAATAGAAGTGTCTTTGTTTAACCAGGATGGGAGATTAGTTTCAGCCGAAGAGACTGAATCAAACTCTTGAATGGGTGTTTTCAAGACATCTCTATAAGTGTGATCTTTTAGATTTACTTGTGTTATAGATCCCACTTGCTTCAAGTACATATAATTGTTTCCCCAATCTTGGATAAGTTGTACCTGTCGCATGAAAGGTCTTCCCAATATGATTTCATAGTTGAGTTTTTTTCCAAATTCTACTATGGCAAAAGTGTGTTGATATTCAATTCCACAAGAATTGACTATCACTTTTTCAAGCAGCCCTAATGGTCTCTCAATGTGTCCGTCAGCCAACTGTAATTTCATTCGACTTTGTCTAATGACTGGCTGTCCCCAAGATTCCCATACTGCTTTAGTGGCTATGGCTATGCCAGCTCCACTATCCAGTATTGCCATGGTTTCAATGTCATTATATTTCAATGGGAGGGTGGTATTTCCTTCCTCGCCTTCATAATATTCTCCAACTTTGTTCATGGGAATAGATCGAATCTCTTTGTTGTCCATTTTATCTTTTTATTTTTTCAAAATGTTTGAGATTAACCCCGTTATCCCCACCTTCTCTAGGGTTTTCTGTAAATCATTCCATAAGTATGGTTTGAGTTTTAACGGTTCTCCCAAGGTAAGAGTGCATTGGATGGGTGTAGACATGATTGAATGAATGTTATCTACTTCTAGGGTCTGTTCAGCTCTTTCTACTTGAGTGGTCTTACACACGACGGATTCATCTTCATTATCTCCCAAGTAAGAAGGTAATGGTTTCAAGGTCAATGGTTTTGACATTCCTGAAGCTTTCGATCCGCAATCCCTGTACAATGATTGTACATCCATGTTCATATCAAAAGGTAGGTTATCCAACCAAACTTCCTCTATAGGAGCTGACTTCAGAGTTAGGCTCCCATCATTGATCTCTCTCACTTTTTCCCGTAAGTGTCCTGGCCAGTCTTCCTCTAGGAACGGAATTCCGTCTAAGGCATCTTCGCTGTTAGGCACTATAAGATTTGGTTCTTTTGTATCAAGGTGGGGTTCTGCCACCACATCGGATCTTTCTTTAGTATCTCTTACCACAAGCTCCTCAGGTTTTGTGATACTTTCAAGCTCGGGTTTTTGTTTTTCCAGCATTTCTTGCGTGATTCTTATCAAATTTTGATAAGCTTTCAGCTTAGCTGCTTCCATGTCTAGAGAAGGATAGTTTTTCCACTTGTTTTTCATGTTTTGACTTGCTTTAAGTCCTGCTTGGTAGGCTTCCAAGGAGGCATTAATAGGCTCAAAAATTTTATCAACCAGAATGAATCCTCCAGATATCACGGTTGTTTTTTCACTTGTTTTTTATGTTTTGACTTGCTTTAAGTCCTGCTTGGTAGGCTTCCAAGGCGGCATTAATAGGCTAAAAAATTTTATCAACCAGAATGAATCCTCCAGATTTCACGGTTGTTTCCTTGAATTCACTTCCAGTTTCTTTCCACTTTTTCTGGAATAGCTTCTTTGCTTTCTCCTCGATTTCAACTCGTTGTTTTTGTTTTCTCATCTCATATCTTTTTCTTTAGCTCCTTTTGATTCTTTAAGAAGAAACTTTCGTATTTTCCGACTCATCAGAGGAGTTGTGTTTCTTTTTCTTTGCCTGGGCTCTAGTGATTACCTTGATTGGAACAATTGGTTCACTCTTTGATGAGCTACTAGGTATCACTTCGACTACGTTTACTATCGTTTTATTCTTGTTCAAAGGATTTTTAGGACAATCTTCCGAAAAGTGTCCTCCCTTTTTGAAACATTGTATGCAATAGGCTTCAATTGGTTTGAGGTTTTTGTCAGGCTCTGGACATTCATTTTTCCAATGATCATCAACACCATAGTTATGACAGTTTCCTGTTCTTGGCTTCATGATGGGTCTTACCATGGGAGGTCTGACACCTTGATTAGCTACATAATACATTGGTGCGAGCTGTGGTGGAGCATAAGTTACTGTTTCTTTCATTGGTGGTGGGTGTGAATTATACCAATCTCCTTCTACCATTACTATAGATGGACTAGGCTCTGCACAGGGTGTAACATGCACTAATGCTTGTTCATCTATGACTTCTTCAGAGTGCGTGTGCTTTATTGGAACTGCATTATGTCCTAGATACGGAGGTTGTTGTCCCAACACAGGTTGAGGTCTTTCCATACCCATTGATGGTCTTTGAGCTTGGGCCATATTAGGCTGATATCTGTACATGGGTTGTCCTTTTGGCCTCATGGGTACGTATTGAACATTCCCATCATACTTTGGTCTGAAGTAGCACTTGTGGGTCTAATGGTTGGTCCATTTTCCCTCGATTGCACACCATTTTTGTGGCCTAATTGGTTGTCCCTGCTGAGGTATCCCCTGTCCTGGTCCCCTCATAGGTGCTTTTTGCATGTTGTTCATCCTTTTTAGCATATCTTCTATGGCTGAGAGTGGTGTTGCAGCAGCCGTTCCCACTTGTGCTAGTTTAGTGGATGTCGTTTTCTCGCTTTGGTTATCCTTAGGGACATCTTCTTCGTTGAAAATTTCACAATTGTCTCCTAAGTCAATAGCATCCAACACACACGCTTCTAAGGTTGTATGCTTGGAGTTCTTTGTTTAGCAGTCCCTCTAGAAACAAAGATACAAGTCGTTCTTCTGCAGGTATCTCCAACTTTGGGTATCTGGCAACGTATTGTTTCATTTGAGTTGCACAATCCCTAACAGACTCACCATGTTTCTATTTAAAGCTGTAGATTTGAGCTACCGTATTATGTTTGATCCCCGTTTTGGTACAAGCAGATACAAATCCTTGAGCTAATGTGTTCAAGTCCATGATTGACCTTGGTGGAATGTTTTGGAACCATGTCAATGCTTTTCCTTATAATGTCATTCCAAACCCCTTGAATTGATTATGGTAATCGAATATACACTTCGCTCTTAGCACTTGCTTAAAGCTTGGTAAGTGGTCATATGGATCCCATGATCCACTGTATTTTCTGATCCATTTCTAAAAATCAGCTGGTCTGACGTAGTCTATTGGAAATAGTGACTTATGTAGGCCTGGACTAGCCTTAGTGTCACCCGGTTTTCTATGTGATGAGGTGGTTTCTGGTTTCTTTACATTACTTTCAGATGATCTCTCACGGTGTTCATCTCTTGGAATTGTTTCTGGTCCTTGTCCTAATATCCAATACCGTATGGAATACCCTTGGTATTTGGTTTGTTCTACCTCCTCTGGAGTCATCATAACAAAGTTGTTGTTATAACAATCCCTAAACAGGTAGGTGGGTAGGTCTGCTGATACCTTCTCTTTGATCTTGAAGATATAGATGATCTTCATGGCCGTTAGTTGTCCTGGTTTGGCATGAAAAGTCCACAAAAGATCTTTTATGTTTCTATCTTCCCAACAATAGACTCCGATCCTAGGATTATCCGTACTAAGACGTTTCAAAGGCTTCAAGTCTACTTGATCGTATCCCTCGAATTCTAGAGTTGGTGGTCCTTCTTTTGCTGACATATCTAGGATTATGGTGTTTACTTCTAACCCCCATTTGTCTATCGCGTCAGGGTTTTCGACTTGTAAATACCGCAATGCGAATAGCATACTCCTCGTCAGGGTCCAAGTAAACCTGGGCTCCATGACGGTTAGTCTTGTAAAAAGATAGTAGATGCTTATAGCGCACTGTCGTTCCAGTTTTTGAGTGAGTCAAGTAAGAAGACATTTCGGATGTTGAATCTGAAAAAGTGTCTGAGACTTCTTCAAGAATTGTGTGCAAGGAAGTGACCTGATTCACGCTTTCTTCAGTGGATACTCTACTGAAGGTTTCTCCGAGTATGCCTTGATTTCCTAGTACACGACTAGATCTAAGGTTCATATAGACTTATGAAGCCCTGGATAGAGTACTCACCTTTGGATTGACTTGTCGTCAATTTCCACTTGTTTCAATTGCAACTTTCTATCAAGCCACTGATTCCTCGTCTACAACCTGGTTCCTGTATAAATTTGATCAAGTTAGCTATTCGTCTATAAAGACAATAGAGTTTTTGCTAACTCTCATGATTGGTCTCTGTGTATGACTTCAATTCGAGCTATGGGAGTCAAAATTTGACTTTCATATTCGACTTTAGCAAAAATTCAAAGGTTTGATCTGCAACCTGTAAACTGAGTGTACATGTATCAATTCTGATCCGATTGAACCCAAAATTGCCCTGTGGTTTTATATTATGTTGGTCTAACACTGTATAAGTTCAAAAGTCAAAATTGATGTCTCTGGATAACAGAAGTAAATAATCACGATTATTTACTTTTGTCAGTTTTTTGCACTTTTTTGATTGGTTTGGCAAGTATACAACTTGTTAAAGTCCCTTGACAAGTTTCAACAAGTTAGACAAAATTTGATCAAGTTTATCAACTGTTTTGTGTCCGCATACTCTGATTTCGAGAATCTGGCTTAAGTTTCATTTTTGGGATCCAAATTTCACCAAAATTGATTTGTGAGGTCTACTTGATATGCTTGACCTTGTGGTATACTCAAATTTGCAAAATCATTAAGTTTTGAAGCACATGTAAATAATCGCGATTATTTACTCTAGCTATATTTTTGTAAGTTTTTGCCCCAACTGGTTTTTGGGTGGTCAAAACTAATAATCTGGAGTTCTACCAAAGCTAGGTAATGACTGGCTGATACAATCTGGAAGCTTGTAGCCCCGGCTCATTAATTACACAGTTTATCTGAGAAAATAGGAGTTGCAATATTCCCGATTTATCAAAATAATAAATGTTTTACAAAGAGAATACCAAAAAATGGTGTCCATGTTAGCTTGCTGCTAACATATACTAATCATGCCTTCAATTTGGACAAGTTTGGGATGGGTGATGACCACTTGGAGGACAAAATCAAAAAATCCCACCAAATGAAGCATTCAGATTCTCCATCAAATGAATCATTTAGATTCCCCATCAAATGAATCATTCAGACTCCCCATCCACATAACCCATCTTTAAATAAAAATCAAAGTTGATAAAGGGAGTCCCAATCACCAAAGGAAGCTACAGAGGAAGTCTAAGCCAGAAAACTCACTGAAGACATTATATGCATATAATGTCTTCCTATCGACAAATGGTGGCTTTAGGCAAAAAATTCACTTCCAAGGTCTTAGCCCAAGTAATATTAGCCCAAAGCTCAAGTTCCATCAAGTTTTGTGGCTCTATACCCATCTTAACCTCAATATCGGAATCCAAAGCTCTATGATTCATATTTGGCTCCAAGCACAGGAGAAGAAGCCCAAATCAACTTCTTGTATCACAGGAGGGTATCCCATGCCAATGACCACTTACACTTCAAGCCTGAGCCATTTTTAGTAGAGTAGAAATTATACGTGTATGATGTCTCACTGCATTGAAAATGAACCTGAAGACTTAACTTGAACCCCTCTAAGCCTCCACAACATAATCATGAGAGCATCTACCTCATTTCATCCCATTTGAGCCTCATATACTCAAACAAAGCCAAAATCCAGTTTCAAGCCTACAAGGGATTCTAGTGGTCACAGCTTGCCCAAATGACATCCAAATTTAAATCCAGGCATATATTCATGAAGTACATGATGAGAGCTATGCACATGTGAAATATCATTCTGTTTTGAGCACTTAGACATTATATGTGTATAATGTCTCAGAGCATTAATCTACACCCAATAGCAATCATAACCATGTGCACTGCACCCTTAGGCCCTAATTAGCCTGTTTTTCAATTTAAAAGTCATTTGGACAGCTCGAAACTGAGAAAATGCAGGATTAGCTAGCTTTCACACTTGAAGTGTCCATTGCAAGATCTATGGAGGCCAGTAAACAAAGAAGAAAAGAATGTCCACAAAGGACATTATTACGGCCAGTGATCCCTATACACTACCAGAGGAGACATTCAAGCCAGCTAAGGCCTAGGTAGACGAGGCCATATTAGAAAAGGAAAGAGTGGCAGTATACCAGGGCACTTTCAGAGACCCACAAGGCAACATAGTGGATATCCCAATGAATCCATGAGAGATGTTAGAATTGGCAAACCAAGAAGAAACCATTAACCAATTGGAAAGATCAGACCTCCATAACTTCTTCACAGCACCACCAGCAGGTGTGGATGTTCAGAGAGTCTATGAGCTAGTCAACTCAATTCGAAAAGACGGCAAAGCAGTGATCACGACCTTGGATGGCCAGAAGACAAAAACTTTGATCACACCTCAAACCATAGCAAATGCACTTGGGCTCCACAATAAGGGAAGCTCAGTTCAAGAAAGAAGGGATGAAGTAAAGGTCTATGCCCAAAAGAAGCCTAATCAAACATTTGAAGACCTGGTGGACTCGAAGCTGCAAAGATATGCAAGCTCTACAACCAATACTTCCACATTTGCAGCAAGAGGCCCAAAAATAAATGACTCATATGCAAGCTCTATAACCAATACTTCCACGTTTGCAGCAAGAGGCCCCAAAAATACACTAGTCCTCCCCATGCAGTGGCAACAACTATAAACTGGGCATTGAAAACCATCATACCCAAAGAAGTAAATTACACCCAATATCTGCATGAGCAAGTGGTTGGCATGGGCATGGAAAAGCCTAAGTACATTGGAGGAGGGGAAACCTTGACAAAGATTGCATATGAAGCCATCGGAGCTAGAGGACAGTGGCCAATGCCACCAACACAGAACGAGTGGTTCAAGCTAAAGCCAGATATAGAAGATGAACCAATAAGTGCAGTGGCTACACCAATCACCACAAGGCTAAGACGAAAGTTGGAAACAGTGCCTGAAGGAGAGCCTGTGGAACCACCAAAGAAGAAAGGAAAAGTAGCAATGGCCCGAGAAACAAGACCCAAGGAAACACACAGCCAAAAAGCCGCTCGAATCGAGAGGCTGGTTGAGCAATTCAGAGTGAAAAGATCTCTCAAAGGGGATTTTGAAGAGTACTAGGTGCCAAACCCGACAAAAGCTAGAGGAAGCTCCTCTAGACGTCTAGAGGATCAGTTTGATCACTACATTTGGGTATATGAGGAGACAAAAAGGGTGCTTGAACAACAAAACTTAGAGCCTTTCAATATGGAGGAAGTTCAAGACATCAAAAAGAAGCTGAAGGAAACGTTGGAACCTCTAGTGAAGAAGGATCAAGAGGGTGAGAGGATGAAAGTTGAAACACCTCCTTCACCACCAAGCTCTTCCACCCCTCCTCCAAGTCCAAAACCCTCTACACCCAAACCACAATCATCACCAAGAGCAACAAAAGAGGCCACGCTTGCACCTGGGGATAAGGAGAAAGATGAAAGAAACACATACGAAGACCTCATTCAAGCCAAATACACAATAATAGAGGCTTCAATAGTCGTTTATGGAACTCCTAATCCGCCATGGGCTGCAAAAGAGGAACATGGGAGACAAGAGTTCTCTATCGGCAAGTACATGGCTGATAGAGTTGAAGAGCCAAAGATAGATCAAGAATCACAAAGAGTAGCTCCAGAAAATTACTCCCCACAAATTGGAGTGCTAGGGTTGGTTCACACCCCTCTAGCGCCTATACCGAGACCATTAACAAACCCGGGGAGAGCAAAGCAGGAGTAATGGTTAGTACGGGACATCAAGTTCCATTTGCTAGCCCTATCAATAGGCCAACAACTAGAAACTTGGTAGCAACAAATGAACATGACATAAGGGTTGCCTATCAGATACTAGACAAAGTTAGAACACGGTCTCTTACCATTGCTGAAGAGAACTATATGTTGTGTGCTAGGGATGATAATATGCAAATGGAACATGATAAGCTTTGAGCTTGGTACAAGATACCCACCTCAAAGCTGAAGAAGCAGAAAAGGAGCTCAAAACTCTCACTACAACAGTAAGGGAGGCTGAGAGAAAATGAGACACTCTCACACTAGAGATGGTAGAGATTTCAAGAGCAGTCAAGGCTCTCCAAGAGGAAAAAGAGAAGGTAGAAGATGAGCTAGAGGCAACTAAAGATAAAGTGCTGGAGCTGAAAGAAAAATTAGAGCTTCAGGATTTGACAATCAAAAGACTAAGTGCAACACCAAGGGCACTGCGGGCAAGTGCAGGAGCAGATACTCAAGTTATACAAGCATCGGAAGCACAAATCACCAACCTATAAAAGGAATTACGGCAGGAGCAAAGACATCGAACGTATATGGCCGAAGGGTCTCTAGCCGCGAAAGAAAGAATGAAAGCCAAACACACAGGTCTTCAAAAAGAACATGAAGAACTCCAAAATAATCTGGAAACACTGCAAGAGACGATGGTTGACATGGCAAAGGAAGCTACTCAACGAGATACACTGGCCCAAGAGATCATAGAATTACAAAGAGAAATAACAGAATTAAGGACAAAAGAACCAGAAGTAGGGCCCAGTGGAGCAAGGAAAAACGCCAGAGATGAGCCAATGGAAATTTCGAAGGGTGTCGAAGATGTGCAGCACCAAAAGAACAAATGGAAACAGAGGTAGAAGAAACACAACCATTGACCGTGGAGGAGGAGACATGCCTCCACCTTTTGATAGAAAAGGCCATAGCAGAGGACCACAAGGTAGCCTTGGAATGGGAATCAAGAATGCTACATTTTTGTAGGAGTCCAAGGGCGCTGGCCGCAAATGTGCTTAGGGAGGAATGGATGCAACCCATGCTCCCATATCCTCTCATGAAGTATGAAGTGATAATAATAAAGAAGAGTGTCGAAATAGAAGCTATGGAGCCAATATATGAGGGAGATGTCAAGAATACAGAGGTTTCAACAAAAATAATGGACTCTCAACCAAGATGGAGGAAAGCCTGGCTCATAAAGTACCCAAGATTTTTGAAGTACTTGGTGGAGGCCCCAAAATTCATTCGGGATGACTTCTTATTCTGCCCCGTCTCTCGTGTCCGCACTTGGGCAAATCATTTCAGAATCCTAAAGAAACATCCAAATTGGCTTAACTACCCCTCTATGCCACCACCCAAGGAAGGAAAGAGAACAAGTATCTCTTATATGGTGAAAACCTTGAAGGGCACCATTAAGATCTTCACTGGCTCTCCAGACTTGACGTGTGTAATGATCAGAAAAATTTGCAAAACCTTGTTGGCTTGCATTGAAGTGTTCATGTCATAAAATCTAATATCTAACCAACCCAAATGATTTTCTCATATTAAACTGATCATTTAATGTGGGATAATAAACGGGAACAAGGGTTAGAATATAGACAAGTGCTTACGGATATATCTCAACATGGGGCAATGGTAAAGGGGTCCAAATGAGAGATGGCTTGTCAAAGAGCAAGGTTAACTAACGGAACTTACCTTAGGGTTAGCTTCATTAAAGACCTCCAATGGTTAGTGTTAAAAGTCCTTTGACCTTAGGCAAGCTTGAGGTGGGAACCCGACCTAAGCTTGAGGTGCTTGTCGTGCTTGATGACTAAGGCGCTTGAGGTGCTTGTCGTGCTTGATGACTAAGGTGCTTGAGGTGCTTGTCATGCTTGATGACTAAGGTACTTGAGGTGCTTCTCATACTTAATGAAGAAGGTGCTTGAGAAGCTTCCCATGCATGGGGGGTAAGGTGCTTGAGTCAAAAAGAGACCCTACAAACTTAATGAGGAAGGTGCTTGAGAAGCTTCCCATGCATGGGGGGTAAGGTGCTTGAGTCAAAAAGAGACCCTACAAAGGAGGGGGAAAGTCCCAAAGTTAGGGGAATCTTTAACTTAACGTCCCACTCACCCAAAGTGCACCCTTTTCGCAAGGGGCACATGGGACATATGTCAAACTCTCCTTATGCTTAGCCACATGGTGTGATTGAATGCTATTGGTTGGGCTAAAGAGGGGTCCATTGAGCTTCTAGTTCCATCCAACAAATATCTAGATATTTTCAAGATCTCTCTCTCTAAGGGGGTAAGAAGGACACTTGTCCAAAGACTACCCATGTACTTGAATGCATGCTACATGTGATTGGCTAGGGGGAGAGGGGTCCAATGAGCTTGAAGCATGTGAAAAGGCTAGAACTTGCCCCAATCAAGCAAGGGGGGGTGCTGGGGGGGTATACACACATACACACTCATTTTGTGGAAGCATTCTCACTTGGTGAAAGTTGAGGAACTCCACCTTCTTCTCCAGGCTTGTGAGAAGTGAGAGCCTACACCAACACTCTTGGATATGGAATGCAAATCCAACCAAGAGCCATGCTTCAATGCTTAAGCTTGCCATCTTCTCTATCTTCATTACTATGCTATTATGTATGCTAGCAAGAAGAGTGATGATAAGTGAGGAACTATTTATTTCTCCTATGGAATGTTTGTTTTTCCTCTTCCCTACCCTCATTCCCTGCTAGCTCTCTCCACCTTCAAAGGTGTTTGAGGCCTTGGGACTGAGGCTTGGGATAGTTAATGCTTTCTAAAAAGTTTATGTTATGCTTGTGATGCATGAAGATTTCCATCTTCATTGCATCACCTAGGTCACAAGGAACACAAAGATTGTATTGTACCAAGTCTCTCTTGATGGGAGAAACTATAATACAAATGCCTATTGGAGGGGGGACCAGCTCCGTATGAATCCGGTCCTCAACTGTTGTCATGTTCTCTAAACTCTCTCTCTTGCAAAAGTATTGTTCATGCCAAAGTTAACTAAGTACCATGTTTATGTTGCTACCATCAATTAAGTTCACCCGCTATGCTCACAAAGTAATCTCACAAAAGCGCTTCATCTAATTTCCTAATTCCGCTACAGTTTGTGCCTTCTAAAGCTACGGACTCAACACTCCTATCAACGGGCGACACTGTCACCGCAATGATATATGATTTGTCAAAACAGCCATCTCTAGAGGTCTTACATCTACTATATCAAAAAATCATGTTTTTGCCCAGCTATCACATGCAGGCTTTTGAAGAAGCTTTCTACATGGGATTCTTTACATACGACAACAAAATATTTGGCTCAATAGTCACTTTGGGGAATATAAGACACCAGGCTTCCATTGACACAAGGAAAACTTTCATTGAAGTAGAAGTGCAAGACCCGTCATGTCAAGGATGACATGGACGCGGAAGGGGGGAGTGTTGATAGGGGAACACAGAAGAAGTTTCTCCAATTTGTTGTATCATTATCTTTGAAGTGGAATGATATTTTTTGTAATATTTGAGCAGCCATTAGATTTTGTGGGAAAAGGCCTCTAAGGAGGAATGTATATAAGTCAAATTTTATAACCCTAAGCCCAACGTTTGAATTAATCAATTGGTGTTTCATTGTGCGATGTGTGTGTGTGTGTGTGTGTGTGTGTGTGTGTGTGTGTGTGTGTGTGTGTGTGTGAGAGAGAGAGAGAGAGAGAGAGAGAGAGAGAGAGAGAGAGAGAGAGAGAGAGAGAGAGAGATTTCTTCTCCTTCCTAAGCGCTCTACAAAAGGTCCATTGCAAAAGCGACACCGTCAACGTGATAGCAACAGCGAGGGCTTTTGTCCAACGCCAAGAGTGTGCCATTCTAACGACTTCGCGAAGCAAGCTCCTACGAGCTTTCGAGTGAGTTTTCTTGAAAATCAGGTATCTGTTTGATGAGTTCTTTGTACCTATGAGATCATGGGGAGTAGAGCTACGTGTTAGGACCATATGCAACAAAAATGGTAACCTATATTTTGTTGCCTGTCTTTATACGCGATTGTTGCAAGAGGTAGTTAGAGGTCGGATATCGAGTCACAGTCCATAAAGTATTGATCTGGTGATAAGGAGAGTATATCTTGTGAGTTTCATGCATTTCGAAGGCATTTGGCCTAGTTTTGGATTGCATGAGCATCGTAGGTTGTATTGCTTTCACTAGTGCATAATAACGCTAGATTTGATTTCCTTGATTAGAGATTGTCTTAGAAGGTCGAGAAGGTGGTTGACACCCATCTTCTTGTTTCCATGCACCTACGGGTTAAGCTTCGCTCTCAGCCGGACATAGAGTTGTTTGTTATGTTCTCGCTATGTTAGCATTCGCTCGTGGTGTACCCACCAACAATCACTCTACTCGAGCCACCTATACCTGTGTGAATCACATGTACCTATACATGTACCTTTACATGTACCTATAACCTGTAACTCGTAATCTGTAATCTGTAATCACGAAGCTGAAGGTACTCAAAGAAGGTCCTCAGTGGGGGCACCAAATGAATGTGGGTGGAACGAAAACACACACAAAGCCTCTATAATAACTCGACACACACTCTTGGAATAATACACACAGACACACCATGGGGCACCCCTTAGCTTACACAACCTGCCTGGCCGAGATAGGAAACACACAGATGAAGTGAGAGGAGAGAGATTACCCACTTGCCCACTCAACACAGACACATACACACTCACACACACACACACACTACCAAATCAGCTCAAAGTAGGCAAATTTTTATTCTTAGACCCAATTAAGCTTGGCCCAACACCAATGGGGCAAATAGCTCACACAATTTGGATAGAATATACCAGATACAATCACAAATTGGAGCAGAGGCTTCGCTCACACAGGAGAAAATTACACAACAAAAATAGTAGGAAAACAGAGAGGAATTTGGAAAAATGGACGGTGCCATTGTGTCCGGAACGGCCGAAAAACCCCACTCGATAATATTCAAGTGATCAAACCCGAGCTCAGATGATCAATTTACAGCCAAAACAGGCTCTAAAATTAGCAAAAACTGAGGAGCGGCTCTTCCTCCCCTTCTCTCCACGTTTTTTAGGTTTTTTTCTCAGGTTTTCTAGTGTTACACTTCACCTCATCCCTTGGGTACCTTTGGACTTTTGATTGACTTCAAACGGACCCCGAACATGCCAAGAAATGGCCACGAGGTGCATTTTGTCACCCTTCTGTATCCATCCGCACACCTGGCACTCAAATTTTCTCAATAATGCATCCCTTTTTCTAAGATTTGGACCCAAAATCATATGAAGTGGCCTCCAAAGATAGTCCTCATGATGACCTTTCTCCATAATTATCACAAAAAAACAGCCCTGTTGTGTCCTCACTTACCCATGTGCAAGACTTGATCCCATTTGACCTCTTGATGCCACTAGATTCCATCTAACGCACCTACTTACCTCATGGCATGGGCCCTCTGATAGCTTCCTTGGTAATTTTTACTCTCCTCCAACTCCTCATTATTATAGAAAACCACACTGATACTGGTGATAATGAAAATCGATGTACTATGTACACACTAACCTACCTGTACACATGTGGGCCCCACGTAACCACCTGGCTCTAGAGAATGGGAAATTATTTATTTTATGCACCATGGATGTGTATGTACATATGCGCAATCACTTCTTCAAGAAAAAACTCCTAACAACGGTAACAGGAAGGGCTACGAGCCAACAGGAAGGGCTAAGATCCATCTACTACCACCTATTTTGGCATGGCTAAGAGCCATCTGTTTGTAGTCCATCAGTGATTGATTTTAAGATTGAACAATTCTCTCCACTTGAGTACCCATTGATTATAAGGAACAAGCAAGAGTCTTGCCATTAGTGATTTTTTGGGCATTAATTTAGCCACACTTTAAGTGTGAAAGTCAAGTTGAGTTTTTGAATGTCTTAAACTCGTAAGGGCTTATCTCTACCAAGGTGTATGGATGAAGCCATCATTTCAGACAACACGACTAGTCACAAAAACCCAAGATTATGGATTTTTGGGTGTGAAAAAGATCTAATTGTGAATACGACTCCAACTTCAGTGGAGCTCCTATTAGCACTAAGAGTGACTATATGAGTACAATTTTGGGGTAATACCCAACTCGTGATTACTAAATCACTTAGTGAGGGTTGATGGTCAATTCTATCACACTTGAATTTTCAAGGAAAGAAGTCCACAGACTGCCAAGGGGTAGTGGAAAATTTTCAACTTCCAAAGGAATGTAGTGCCACAGGAAAATCCAAGGGGGGTCACAGACATAGGCCAAGGGCCGGCTGCTAGTTGAGCAGTTTTCCTACAAAGTTTAACCAAGGGGTTTGACAATGTTGATTTTAACCAAGGGGTCTGGATTGCAAAGGCAACACCCAAGGTTACATGGGCAATACTGCTTGCATTTCACTGATTTCCAATTAGTAGGCCTTTGCAGGGGAAATTTGGACAGGTGCCTTTTCATTAAGGATTAGTGAACACTATGTTCAACCTTTAGGTACGCATCTGATTTGGTTTTGTTTCTTTTTGTTTGCTTTTTCTATGTAGGATGCACAAACTATGTTATCCTCCATTTTTGCTCTTAAGAGAAATGACAAGGTCATGTAAGAGCCAAGAAATTTGGATTGTAGTGTCCAAAAGAAGTTTCTGCATTATGCAATTATAGACCCACTTGTAGGGTTTATTTGGCACATGTTGTCACATGGGATGCAACATAGTCTAGGAACTCAAGGAGTTCGGTTTAGCCAGTCTGGAGCAAGGCTAATGAGGGTACCTCTCATTCCCGTCGTAGAGTGCTTGTAGTTACCTCCATGCACAAGTACATCTTGTACTTAAAGGATGTTCTTTTTTTAGACATCCTTACATGAGACATATTCCACATGTGGAGAATATAAGTCTGTGGGACTGACACTGGCGCCCACTATTTCAAGTATATGTCACGACAAAGTCCCTAGGTGTTGGTCAGATCCGTTTTATAGATCATTTTCAGCCCGACGTGTCAATAACAATTTCAGTGGCCAGAAATTGTCAGATACTTCGATTAAGGTACAAGTGTTGCTAACCAACATTAACGGATGGTTGTTTATGCATATAGCAAGGCTCTAAGTTGTCAATGAAAAAGTTTCATTGTTTGTACCTAGAAGTGATTAATGTTTCACCTTCTATTATGGTTCAAACGTTTTGGAAAGGCTTGCAAATGATTGCAGCAAAAAGTATTTAGTTTCTTTTCAAAACTATTTACACTCCTCTTTAATGTGTGCTAAAAGCATCACACATTCGCCATAAGTATTGGCAAGGATGATAATGGATATATAGGTTTAGATCTGGCTTTTGCTAAATGCATGCACAATAGGTGTTATGGGTCCTAGTGTTTAGAAAAGGTTGATTTGGAGCGGCATGCATATTCATCACATTTGTTGCTTATGAAGCAGGTTTGCACTATATGTGTAGTATCTCTAAGAGATTACTTTTGGGTTTTCAAATCACCAATAGGCTTCATGGCTTGGTTTGGGTGCATATGAATAATTCAAGTTAATCACGATGGTTATTTAGGACATTGTTGAATCCTCAGCAATGTTGTACGATATTGTGATCCTCGTTTACTAGTCATCTAGGAAGACTGTCTGTAAACCGTGGAAAAAAACACCTCAATCCTATCAGTTATCCAAGGGGATAGGCATATTACAAAGTGTAATCTTGTGCTAAAGGATATGCAAAGTGTGTATGTTAGCACCAAGCAATCCAATTAGTAATCATTTATTGCTCTAGTTGGAGTTTGCTTACCATAAGCTAAAGCATGTTTGCAACAAGGTTTAGTCTCTTCATGTTTAAGTTAGGTTCTCAACCCTGAACACTAGTTATAGTGGTGTTGTTTGCTAATGAAATTTGAAAACAAGTCAAGGACTTATATTTTGCTGATAAGTTTAGTTAGCCAGTTACTTTCATGGAATAGGTATTTGTTGATTTTTGAGCAGCTTTCTTTTTGAGTACTCAAAGTTGAGCTTCCTCTTGGGCTTCATCAATAACCTGCTATCATTTTATCTTTCTTTGCTTTGCTGGATGCATCTTTTCTAGCAATTTGTTGTTTAGCAACAAATTGTACTTCTTTAAACTGCATCCACTAATCCAATTAGCCATTGGTTCACCATCTAGGGTGGACAACTTAACTGCTCCACTTGGAGATACATCTTCAATGATAAACGGTTCGTTTTCCTTTTTCTTAAACTTGGGAATGTGTTGCTTAAGGGAATAGACTAAAACTAAGTCCCCTTTTCTGAAGATTTTTGTAACTAGATGAGAATCAAAAAACTGTTTTGGTTTCTGTTTTGGGTATAGATGTGAGCTACAGCTATTAGCCTTTGCTCATCAAGATTTTCTAAATCTTCAAGCCTCTCGGAAAGTCATGTCCAGTCCACTCAAGATTCTTAGCTACCCTTAGTGTCGGCAATAGAAATTCTATTGGCAGTATGGTATCAAGACCATAAACAAGGTTAAAGGGTGTAGCATTTAAAGTTGTTTTGAATGAAACTCTATAAGCCCATAGAGTGGCATGGAGATTTATTTCCCAATCTATCCGTCTTGAACTAACCACTTTAGTCAATACCGAGCTAAGAATTTTATTTGTATGCTTAACTTGTCCATTTGCTTGTGGGTGATAGGGAGCCGATATGTTATGGATAATCATAAATTCATTAAGCAGATACTCAATTACCTCATTGAGGAAATGAGTTCCCCACTGACAATTTCTATTGGCAGTTCATATCTTGTGAACACATTCTCGTATAAGAATGCGGTTGTGGTTCTGGCATCATTCTTTTGGGTTGCTTTAGCCTCTGCCTACTTGGTCAAATAGTCCGTAGCTACAATGATATATTGAGCTTGGGTTCTATAAGCAAGTGGTTGTATTGGTCCCACAAAGTCTATACCCCATTTTGCAAAAGCTCTAGCCCCCATCATTAGTCTTAAAGGCATGCTATCTACACGGGTTGGCATTTTTGCTCGTTGACATGCATCACACCTTCGAATATATTCCTTGGCATCTGCAAAAAGTGTTGGCCACCATATGCCGACCATTAAGATTGCTCTTGCGGTGGTTTCACTAGAAAAGTGACCTCCAACTAAATCCAGCATGTGCTTCTTCTATAGTGGAAATATATTCGTCTTCATTTGTACAAAAATGCAGATGTTGATCTTTTCCTCTTCGATACAATTGGTTCGTCTTTTGCTTCAATTTCAATTTCTCTTTGGTGGCGTTTACTCATATCCCCAAGAAATGTTCGGTTTGATAAGTAAGTAACTAGATAGTTACTCCACTTAGGAACGAGTGATACTTGGAACAATGTCACATGAGGTATGGGTGCTTGTTTCTGGCATTGAGGATATTTTTTTACAAATGAGTGAACATCACTCCTCACAGTTGGCCAAAATACTCCAAGTCTTAAGATCCGTCGCATTATTTGGTCTTCTGCAAAGTGAAGTCCTACTATGGTCATATGTGCTTGACTTAGGTATTGGGTCTTCTCCTCAGGATTAATGCATAAAAGCAGTATTCCATCTCGATTTCTTTTGTACAACCTTCCAGCTAGTAATTGATACATAGCCGATTGCTTAATTAATCCGGTTGTAATAGGAAGTGGTATTTGGAAATCCACTTGAGCTATGGTCATCAATGATACCATATTTTCTGACCGAGTCAAGGTATCATTTTCACGAAGAACAGATATGCATCTGGTACATCATCATCTACCCCTTTTGGTGGTTCTTCTGATATAATCCTTGACAAATGATCTGCTCTTTGATGAGTGGTGCCCTTTTTCACAACTACAGTGAAATCAAATTCCAAAAGAATGATGAACCATCTCACTATTCTTCGTGTGTTGCATGGCTTGTGGACCAAGTACAATAAGCCTTGGTGGTCCACAAAGAACACAAATTTGTTAGCTAATAGGTAATGTCTATACTTTTTTAACAGCATAGATCATTCATAATTCTTCCTTTTGGTGATTGTATAGTTTTTCTCTGTCATATTCAATTGTCTACTAGCATAAGAAATAGGAAAATCAATTTTCCCGTCTCCTGGTTGAGTTAATATACACCCAATGGCAAAATTGGAAGCATCTACATGTATGTGGAATATCTTATTCCAATCTGGTCCTTTCAATATTGGAGCTAAAGTGAGAGCTTGCTTAAGCTTCATGAAGGATTCTTCACACAAATCCGTCCATTCAAAGAGTGTAATCAAGCTATACATGGGTTTTGCAATTATAGCGTACATGTAAATGAATCTTCTGTAATATCCACAATGTCCCATGAAAGCTTGAACCCCTTTGACTGTCGTGGGTCTAGGAAAATCAACAATAACATGAATTTTATCCATATCAATAGCTATGCCATTTTTAGACACTATATGTCCAATAATTTTTCCTTGTCTACCCATAAATGTGCACTTTTCAGGATTAAAGAAAATCCTATAAAGTCTACATTTTTTGAATACCTTTTTGAGGTGTTTTAAATTATCAGCCCGGGTTGATGAATGTACACATAGATCATCCATATATACTTCCAAGAAATTCCGAAGGTATTCCTTAAAAGCATGGCTCATCATCTTTGAAAGGTGGCAGGAGCATTAGTAAACCCAAAAGCCATAACTCGATAGGCAAAAATACCCCATTCAGTTGCAAAGGCAGTTTTATGTTGATCTTTGGGGTCAACCAAAATTTGATTGTATCCCGAAAAGTCGTCTAAAAAGTTATAAGCTTCTTTTCCTACAACTCGTTCTAAAACATGCTCAGTGATTGGAAGAGGAAAGTTGTCTCTAATGGTACCTGCATTCACTTTCTTGAGATTGACACACACCCTTAATTTTCCATTTTTCTTGGGTACTACCACAATTGGAGACACCCAGTCTGTGTGTTCAATTTTTTAAATGAATTCGGCTTCCTTTAGCTTTTTAATCTCTTCTTTAATCTTCCTGGAAAATGTTTTATTATAAGTGTATGGCCTTTGTCTGCTTGGTTTCACATCATCTCTCATAGGTATGGTATGTTGACAGATTCCTGGATCAACACCCTTGAGATCTTTATAAGACCAAGCAAAGATATCTCGGTATTCTTTCAATAAGCTTAACAAAAGCTCTTATTCTTCTTCCGTTAGGTCGTTTGCAATGTAGGCCGGTCTAGGCTCTTCTCCTGGTTTGGCCTTGTTTTCGTAGTTCCCTGAAAGGTTGTTCAACTATGATTTTTCGGTCTTGGAGAGTATATTTCTTGTAATAGGATGGAACACTCATTACATCTTTATCTTGCTCCTCATTGGTTTCCATTTCAGTTGTATATGTCTCCTTTAGAGCTTTCTTCAATTCTTGATACTTCTTTCTTCGTTCAACTCGTGTCATGTTTGAATCCTTGTCCTGGTATTTAGATTTTTCTTGAGTTTCCTTTCTCATTTTCTTAACATTTTTTATATTTCCTGCTTTTCATTTAAAAGATATCTACCAATGATTTTGTCTTTGACACAATCATATGTGTCTATTTGCATAAAAAACTGTGTTCTACTTGACACTGATGGCATAGGTCTAGATTTCAAGTTTCTTGTGTCTCTTTTTCTTCTATACCATTTCTATCTTCTCGGTTTCTGGTTGGGAAAGTCAAAAACTTTTCCTCCCCTCCTTGCATGAGCAGTTTAGCTCTCACATGTTCTTTTTCTAACCCCGAATCATCTGAGGTAGCTGAATATTCTTCTAACTCATTTGTTGCATCATAGTAGAGGTCTGAAAAGACTTGTTGAGCTTTCATCAAGTCCTTGGATTCTTGAATTTTGTCTTCAATGTGAAGGGTTGAGATCATTTGTATGGGAATTATGTCATAGCTATCCTCATTGAAAAATTCCATAGGCATACACGTATTTACACATGCATCCATTATTGCTAAAATTTGAGTCCACTCAAATGGCTCAAACAAATGCTCCGGAAAGGGTTCAGGTACATAGGCTTCATCTATGCAATCCCTTTCTAAGATACATTCTTCTCGTTTTAAACTCCCGTTTTCTGAGGCTTTGTACATCCAAATAGGTGTGTCTTTGTTCAACCAAGATGGAAGCTTAGTTTCAACCGAAGAGACCGAGTCAAATTCTTGTCATAATAACTAATATCTAATTCTCCTAAATGATTTTCTCATGTTAAACTGATCATTTAATAAGGGGTAGTACCAGGGGAGAAAAAGCTAGATTATTAGTAAGGCTAGTAGACTGGTCACAGTAGGGGGCCCACAGTAGGGATCCAAAGGGGTACCATCTGCAGAAGAGCAATGTGCAATGTGTAATGAATGGGCTCTAAAGACCTTAGGGTTCAGCCCATTAAGACTTCCAAAAGGTTAAGTTCCAAATTTTCAAAGTGTAAGTCCAATGGTTAAATGTTAATGGAATTGGATGCTTTGTGTGTGTACAAAAGTCCAAACAGCTAGAGGACAGATTAGAGGGCGAGCTGGGAAGATGATAGAGCTTGTGAAGTGACTAGACACACACACACACACACACACACACACAACACACACACACACACACACACAACTCATGTGTAGAGCAATAAATTCATCTCCTTCTCCAAGCTTTAATGAAAAGCTCATCTCCTTCTCCAAGCTTTGATGGAAAGCTCATCTTCTTCTCCAAGATTTGAGAATGGAGGCTTACACCAACAACTCTTGGATATGGAATGTAAATCCAACCAAGAGCCAAGCTTCAATGCCATGTTTCTCTCCTCTATTATCTAATTACTAAGCTAAGCTAAGCTACAAGAGTAATTAAGTGAGGAAATACTTCTTTCTCGTAAGAATACTCCTTCTTCCTCTATATCTACTCTCATACCCTGCTAGCTCTCACCATCTTCGAAGGTGTGTGAGGTCTTGGGTCTGAGACCAACGAGGAATTGATGTTATGTGTTATCACGTGTAAGTTTGGTGCATGAAGCTTCCATCTTCATAGCACCAACGAGTTTTTACCAAGGAACAGAAAGAATTGTATTGTACAAAGTTTCTCTTAATGGGAGAAGCTATAATACAAATGCCAAATGGAGGGGGGACCGGTCCATGTAAATCCGGTCCTTAATAGTTGTCAATTGTTCTATTTCTCTCCCTCTTTCAAGTATTGTTATGCCAAACTAATTAGGTGTTATGCTAATGTTTCTATCTCCAACCAAGCACTCTTTTAGGCTCATTAGGAACTTCTCTTAATGAAATGCTCACTATGTTAAGTTATTTTCCGCTATTTACAAGCTTTATAGACCATTAAATGTTACATTGGTATCAGAGATATCGGTTTCTCTTTTCTTGCTCAAGAAGAGAGGTCCTCAAGCTTGCTACAAATGGTTGGTATTATTAATTGCATGAGGGTAAGTAGAATAGGGATTTATTATCCTTGAGGTGCGCCTGCTTCGTGCAGTTAACGGGGTATCACCGTCGAGAGCTATTGTCATTAAATATATAATATCTAACCAACCCAAATGATTTTCTCATATTAAACTGATCATTTAATATGGGATAATAAATGGGAACAAGGGTTAGAATATAGACATGTGCTTACGGATCTATCTCAACACGGGGCCAATGGTAAAGGGGCCCAAATGAGAGATGGTCTGTCAAAGAGCGGTTAACTAATGAAGCTTAAAAGACCTTAGGGTTAGCTTCATTAAAGACCTCCAATGGTTAGTGTTAAAAGTCCTTTAACCTTAAGCAAGCTAGGGTTGTGCTTGAGATGGGAACCCGACCTAAACTTAGGCAAGCTAGGGCTGTGCTTGAGGTGGGACTCCGACCTAAACTTAGGCAAGCTAGGGCTGTGCTTGAGGTGGGAACCCAACCTAAACTTAGGCAAGCTAGGGTTGTGCTTGAGGTGGGAACTCCACCTAAGGTGCTTGTCATGCTTGATGACTAAGGTACTTGCACATTTAATGAGGAAGTTGCTTGAGAAGCTTCCTATGCATGGTGGGTAAGATGCTTAAGTAAAAAAGAAGAGAACCTACTCACTTAATGAGGAAGTTGCTTGAGAAACTTCCTATGCATAAAAATCTCAAAGTTAGGGGAATTCTAAAAGAGCACATGGGACACGTGTCAGACTCTCACTAAGCTTAACCACATGGTGTGCTTGAATGCTATTGGTTGGGCTAAAGAGGGGTCCAATGAGGTTCTACTTCCATCTAAAAAATATCTAGATATTTTCAAGCTCTCTCTCTCTAAGGGGTAAGGAGGACACTTGTCAAAAGACTACCCATGTACTTGACTGCATGCTACATGTGATTGGCCAGGGGGAGAGGGGTCCAATGAGCTTGCAGCATGTGGAAAAGTCTCCACTCGCCCAAAGCAAGAAGGGGGGGTGCTAGGGGGATATACACCATCACACACACTCATTTGAGACACCATTCTCTCTTAGTGAAAGTTGAGGAACACCACCTCCTTCTCCAAGCTTGTGAGAGTGAAAGCCTACACCAACACTCTTGGCTATGGAATGCAAATCCAACCAAGAGCCATGATTCAATGCTTAAGCTTGTCATCTTCTCCATCTCCATTACTATGCTATTATGTATTATAGCAAGAAGAGTAATGATAAGTGAGGAACTACTTCTTTCTCCTATGGAATGTTTCTTCTTCCTCTTCCCTATCCTCATTCCCTGCTAGGTCTCTCCACCTTCGAACCTGTTTGAGGCCTTAAGATAGTTAATGCTTTCTTCAAGTTTATGTTATGTTTGTGATGCATGAAGCTTTCCATCTGCATTGCATCACCTAGGTCACAAGGAACACAAAGATTGTATTGTACCAAGTCTCTCTTGATTAGAGAAACTATAATACAAATGCCTATTGGAGGGGGGACCGGCTCCATATGGATCTGGTCCTCAACTATTGTCATGTTATCTAAACTCTCTCTCTCTCTTGAAAAAGTATTGTTCATGCCAAGTTAACTAAGTACCATGTCTATGTTGCTACCATCAACTAAGTTCACCCGCTATGCTCACAAAGTAATCTCTTAAAAGTGCTTCACCTAATTTCCTAATTCCGCTACTTCCAAAGTTCATAGGCAATTTCCATTACATTGGTATCAGAGCATTTGGTTTCTCTTTTCTTGCTTAACAAGAGAGGTCCTTAAGTAGCCTATTAATGGTTGATTTTGTTAATTATATTAGGGTAAGTGGGACTGGGATCTATTATCGGTTTTGTTGAGCCCACTATGTGGGATATGGTGCACACCTTGGGAGCTTTGGACTTAATAATGGAGTCTTTTTAGACTTGCCTATGGCTTTACCATTATTGAGCCATAAGAAGTCCGAAAGGAGCTATCGCTTGACAACTTCGCTATGTTAGACTCACTCCACTACTCTCTATAAGTAACCAATTCGAGCCATGGATGTAGATGCTTAAGTGCCTATTTTCAAAGGCTAAGAGGAGTAGCAACTAAGGTTTTGAATTTCCAAAGCATACACTAAGTAAACACATAAGTTTAATTAGCATGGCTGACAATAATCAAGAGAGGAGAATGAACATTGATAACTTTTGATTTTTCACATGAAGGTGACAATGATGATGCTCCCATGTTTGTTAATTATCTTGTCACTAGATTGCAACAAGCTATGGGAAACCCCACTTTGCAAGCCGAATCTACTTAACAACTTCGTGCTTATGGGATTTCCTTTCCTCTCCAAGAGGAGAGAGAGCTTACAAGGCCTCTTGAAGACACCCCCAACAAAAGAAGACTCTCTCCCATACGAGAGGAGGAATCCAAAGATCAAGAAAGCAATGAATCCCTAAATTCCTCTGAAGATGTGGCTCCATGAAGAAGGAGGACTAAACGATCGCTAACTCCTCTCAAGAGGAAACGGTTAACCCATAGTCCTTCTCCTCATCACTCCAAAAGGGAAGAGAGGAAACCAAGGAAGAAAAGGGCAAGAAAGAGGTCACCCTCTTCTCCTTCTTCTTCACCTTCCTCCTCTACCTTTTGTTTTTCCAGCATCTCTAGAGTAATTCTTACCAAATTTTGATAAGCTTCAAGCTTAGCTGTTTCCATATCTGGAGAAGGATAGTTTTTCTATTTGTTTTCCATGTTTTGGCATGCTTTAAGTCTTGCTTGGTAAGCTTCCAAAGCTACATTGATTGGCTCAAAAATTTTGTCTACCAAAATTGATCCTCCAGATTTCACGGTGGTTTCCTTGATTTTACTTCTAGTTTCTTTCACTTTTTCCTGGAATAATTTCTTTGCTTTCTCTTCGATTTCAACCCTTTGTTTATGTTTTCTCATCTCATACCTTTTGCTTTTGCTTCTTTTGGTCTTTTGAGAGGAAATTTTAGTATTCTCCGAATCATCAGAGGAGTCATGTTTCTTTTTCTAAGCTTGGGCTCTGGTGATTACCTTGATTGGAACAATCGGTTCACTCTTAGATGAGCTACTAGGTATCACTTGGACTGCGTTCACTACTGTTTTACCCTTGTTTAAAGAATTTTTTGGACAATCTTCAGGGAAGTGTCCTCCCTTTTTGCAACATTGTATACAAAAAGCTTCAACTGGCTTAATGTTCTTGTAAGGCTCTGACATTCATTTTTCCAATGATCATCTGCACCATAGTTATGACAGTTTCCAGTTCTTGGCTTAATCATGGGTCTTACCATCAGAGGTCTAACACCTTGATTAGCTACACAGTAAGCTCTGGTGTAGTATAAGTCACAAGTTCTTCCATTAGTCGTGGATGTGAATTATACCAATCTCCTTCTACCATTACTGTAGATGGACTAGGCTCAACATAGGGTGTAATAGGCACTAGTACTTGTTCATCTATAACTCCCTCTGAATGCATATACTTTACAAGCACTGCATTATTTCCAGGATATGGAGGTTGTTGACTCGGTTGAGGTCTTTCCATACCCATCCGTGGTCTTTGGGTTGGGGCCATATTCGGCTGATATCTGTACATGGGTTGTCCTTGTGGCCTCATAGACACGTATTGAACATTCCCATCATACTTTGGTCGGTAATAGCACTCATTGATCTCATGGTTGGTCTATTTTTCCTCAATTGCACACCATTTCTGCAGCCTAATTGGTTGTCTCTGTTGAGGTATCCCTTGCCTTGGTCCCCCATAGATGATTTTTGCATGTTATTCATCATGTCATTCATCCTTTTGAGCATGTCTTCTATGGCTGTAAGCGGTGCTGCAGCAGCAGCCGTTCCCACTTGTGCTGGTTTGGTGGATGTTTTTTTCTCACTTTGATTATCCTTAGGGATATCTTCTTCATTGAAAATATCACAACTATCCCCTAAGTCAATAGCATCTGACACACACTCTTCTAGGGTCATATGTTTCTTGCTATACAGTATAGCATGAAGTTCTTTGTTTAGCAGTCTCTCTAGAAACAATGATACTAGTCTTTCTTCTGTAGGTATTTCTAGTTCTAGGCATCTTGCAATGTATTGTTTCATTCTAGTTGCACAATCCCTAACTGACTCACGTTGTTTCTATTTGAAGCTGTAGATTTGAGCTACCATATTATGTTTGATTCCCATTTTGGAACATGCAGCTACAAATCCTTGAGCTAATGTATTTAAGTCCATGATTGACCTCGGTGGAATGTTTTGGAACCATGTCAATGCTTTTCCTTCTAATGTCATTCCAAATCCCTCGAATCGAGTATGGAAATCAAATATGTTCGGCTCTTAACTCTTGTTTAAAGCTTGCTAAGTGGTCATATGGATCCCCAGATCCACTGTATTTTTTGACCCATTTTTGGAAACCAGTTGGTCTGACGCGTCTATTTGGTTCAACTCCCGATCTCCTGGCAGTTGGTCTTGTTCCGAGTCCTTCAAACCAGTCTATTGGAAATAGTGACTCATGTAGCCCTGGACTGGCTTTAGTGTCCCCCGGTTTTCTTTGTGATGAGGTAATTTTTTGTTTTTTAACATTACTCTCAAAAAATCTCTCATGGAGTTCATCTCTTGGAATAGTTTCTGGTCCTTGTCCCAATATCCAATCCCTTATGGAGTACCCTTGGTATTTGGTTTGTTCCACCTCCTCAAGACTCATCATAACAAAGTTATTGCTATAACAATCCCTAAATAGGTAGGCTGGTAGATTTTCTAAACACTTGTCTTTGATTTTGAAGATATAGATGATCTTCATGGGTGTTAACTGTCCTGATTTGGCATGAGAAGTCCATAGAAGATTTTTGACGTTTCTATCCTCCCAACAATAGACTCCGATCCTAGGATTATCGGTACTAAGTCATTTCAAAGGCTTCAAATAAACTTGATAGTATCCCTCGAATTCTAAAGTCGGTGGTCCTTCTTTTGCTGACATATCTGGAATTATGGTATTTATTTCTAACCCCCATTTGTCTGTTGGGATTCAGGCCAACTGGCCGGACATCCCACTTAGTACTAGCCCATCTACTAACTTAATTATGTATACACTTATTCTTTAATTACAGCAGAAAGAGGAGATAACAGGATAACATTGTTGTGCGCTCCACCCAAAGCAGGTCTCTCTCTCTGCTCTTGCACTTGCACTCGCACACGCTTCCCGCGACACCTTCAGTTGGTATTAGAGCAGGGTTTGTGCTTGCCATTTTCGCATCCGCGCACGTGCGCACTTTCAAAAGTGCAAATAGGTTTTTGATTTTGGCATCGATAAACTCAGCGTTCCGAAAGCATTTCCAGCAGCTGTCGTGTAGTTTTCCCCCCCTTTCGAAGTTGTTCATGCAGTCGAAAGCTTCATCCGAGCTACGCTTCAGGAGTTGTATTTTTCAACTCCACTTTTGCTACAGCCTACAGGACACAGGTGCAGGTTGTTCAAAGAGTATTTTGGGATGGTATATAACCGTTTTATGGCTATTATGTGCTATTGAGACGGTGTTTATGGGCTGATTAGGAGCACTTTTTGGCATCGACATTGTCTTGAGTTTTTCAGGCATCCATCTCCTCACAGGTTCTTGCATACATGCAGGACATCCAGGTTTCTTACAGGTTGCACTGTTTAGCATCAACACAGATTTCAGTGGGAGTATTTGATGCGAATATGCATTGTTTTGGCGCTTTTGATAGTGCGTGAGCTCTTTTGAGAGCGGTTTTTACTCTCTGCAGGGATTTGTTTATTGATTGCACATTTTGTTTGGCACCTGTTTGAGCATGTATACTACACCTTGCAGTATTGTTGACAGTGGATGTACGTTGAGTTGCGGAAACTGCCATATGTACCTTTTGTGGAGCGGATTTGGCTTGTTTCTGGCAGTATCGACCGTTTCTGAGACTCGGTTTGGAGGCCTTTCTCAGACTGGACTGGTTTCTTGTCTGCCTAACCTTTTGTGAGGGTCAGTAGCGTGAGGTTTACTTGAGCTAGGGGATTCTCGAATGTTGAGATCCTTTCGGTGATACAGGTTGCTGGAGTACCCCTTTTTCGTGGCCTCGCCATAGGACATGTATAGAGAGGGCTAGGTGCATTTGACGCCGTGTTGGCAGTCTTGGGTCAGCTTTTGACTTTTTATGCACAGTTGGTGGTTGATGCGCTTGTCTTATGCTCTGAGAGCATTACTTTTTATGCGTTACTGATCTCTTGTGACAGTTTTGGATTGAGATTTTGTGAGTTTTTCTGGGGAAACTCTACCAAATTTATTCCAGAATTTCTAGTGTTTATCGCCATATTATCTTTAGCTTGCAGCCATGCCATCTAGTGGTGAAAAGGATATTTACAATATCCAGAAATTTGATGGGACGAATTTTGCTATTTGGATAGAGCAGATTCAAGATGTTCTTATACAAAAAGGAAAGCTGGATCCTATCATGGAGCGCCCAGAGGGCGAGTATACAGATGTTGAATGGGAGAAACTTGATGCTAAGGCTAAATCTACCCTCCGTTTGCATTTGGACGAATCTGTGTACTTTACTATTGTTGGAGAAAGAACTGCTAGAGATGTATGGGATAAGTTGTGTTGCAGTTATGAGAACAAAAGTTCCACTAATAAGGTTTTCTTGATGAAGAAGCTGTTTGACCTTTGTATGAAGGAAGAGGGCACTATTTCTACTCACATTACTGAGTTCAATATCATTTTCACTCAGTTCACCACTCAAGGTTTGGTCTTCGATGAGGAAATCAAATGTATATTCTTGCTATGTAGTTTACCCTCGTCTTGGGATACGTTTTGTATTGTGATTAGCAACTCAGCACCTGGTACCGGTCTATTGTACAATGACATCCTTGGGAGTCTGCTTACCGAGGAGATTCGCAGGAAATCTCTCAAAGGCAATAAGGATCGTGATGCGTATGTTGCTAGTGATAGACATAGGGGTCACACTCAAAATCGTGCCAAAAGCAAGGAGCGGGGGGCTCACACTGTAAGTCTCGGGGTTCTATGTGTAATGTCGAGTGCTATCACTGCCATAAAAAAGGGCATGTGAAGAAGGATTGCAGGAAATGGCAGCAAAGCAAGAAGGATAAACAATCCGGCGAAACTTCTAAGTCTGATGATTCAAACAAGGGCAAAGAAAAGTTAGAGGAGATCAATGTGCTAGAGCCTTCAAATGCTCCTATTGTAGAGACTCTTCCAGTGGTTGTTATGCCACTTACCTCTGACGTATTGGTCTTCACAGCAGATCTACCTGTCGAGGCTCTTGTTACAGAAGATGTGCAGTATCCACAGAATTGATAGTAGATTCTGGTGCGAGTTTCCATGTGACACCACACAGAGAGTGGTTCTCTACTTATTCTCACTCTTGTGGCAAAGTCAGACTTGGTGATGCTTATAAACTAGACATTGAGGGTGTCAGAAACGTCAAATTGCATCTAAGGAATGGCACACATTTTCTTTATGTAATGTCAGACATGTGCCCAAGTTTACTAAAAGCTTGATTTTTGTTGGTCAGCTTGATGATTTGGGCTACAACACCACATTTGGTATTGGTTCGTGGATAGTACGCAAAGGTAATCTTATTGTACTCGGAGATCAGAAGCATGATACCTTGTATTCCATGCATGTGTTAGATGTTGGTCATGATTACATGTCTATAGCCGAGTTGCCGTCTACTGAGTTGTGGCATTGGCGGCTAGTTCATATTAGCCAAAAAGGAATGAGAACTCTGACTTGTTTTGGCTACTTACCTGTCTTGTCTTATGTTGACTTTTTGTTTGTGAGCACTGTATCTATGGAAAACAGACTAGGTCCGTGCACTTACCATTGGGTCAAACGAGAGCTGAACCTCTAGATTTAGTACATAGTGATGTTTGTGGTCCTATGTCACCAAATCTCTAGGGGGGGCAGCTATTTTGTGACATTCATAGATGACTCTACTCAAAAGGTGTGGGCATATCCTTTGAAACATAAGGATCAAGTTCTTCCTGTGTTCCAAAATTTTTGTAGAACTCGTTGAGAATCAGTCTGGCAAGAAACTCAAGAGGTTGCGGACTGACAACAGTGGAGAGTATGTCTCCAAGGAGTTTGACAATTTTTGTGCTTAAAGGGGGATTAAAAGGCAGTTTACTGCACCATACCCACCAGCTCAGAATGGAGTTGTTGAGCGCATGAATTGTACGATTCAGGAAAGAGTCACAGCCATGCTTTCTAGAGAAAATCTCACACAAGGATTTTGGGCAGAAGCCGTCTTGACTCCAGTGCACATTATAAATCGTTCGCCTAGTACGCCATTGAATTATGAGATTCCAAAAGAGTTATGGTATAAACGTAAGCCCCACTATGACCATTTACGTGTTTTTGGTTGTGAAGCTTATGCTCACGTGTCTAAACAACTTTGACAAAAGTTAGAGCCAAAGTCACACAAATGTATTTTCATTGGATATGGTGCAGATGGAGAGATAGGATATCGTCTCTGGCACCCATAATCTTGTCGAGTCATCCGTAGTTCAGATGTGATCTTCAATGAATCAAAGGTGCATAAACAACCTATCAAGGAAATAGAGATTCGGAGAGTCACTTTTGAGGATGCTGCCTCAGAGACAGTGAAATCAACTCAGCGGGCTAGTGATGTACCTTCCACGAGCAATGCTCTAGAGGGAGCGGATAGCAATGGTCAAGGAGTGAGATGGTCTACTAGAGTCTCTCGTCCACCTGCGTGTTTTGAGCCAGGTCTTGATTACATCATGTTGATCGACTGCGGTGAGCCAAGCTGCTACCAAGATGCCATGATGACGGATGATGTGGTGAAGTGGGAGTAGGCTATGGACTTTGAGTATAACTCAATTCTGGCTAATGACACTTGGGACTTGGTAGAACTACCAAATGATGCAAAATCTTTACCTTGCAAATGGTTTTACAAGAAGAAATTTACCTCAAGTGATCCAAATCCAAAGTAGAAGGCTAGACTTGTAGCCAAAGGGTTCAAACAGCAAAAGGGAGTCGATTTTGATGAAATCTTCTTGCATGTGGTCAAGATGACAATGCTTAGGACCGTACTTGGTCTTGTAGCCATTGAGGACATGGAACTTGTCCAAATGGATGTGAAGACAACATTTCTTCACGGGGATCTCTTTTAGGATGTTTACATGTAGCAGCCTGAAGGGTTTGTTCAGGAGAACGCATCTCGTGAAGAGCTAGTATGTAAACTCAAAAAGAAACTTTATGGCTTAAAGCAGGGTTCAAGGCAGTGGTATCATAAATTTGATACATGTATGAGGTCTCAAGGATATAAAAGGAGCGAAGAGGATCACTGCTTGTACACAAGAAATCTAGATGATGGCTCGATGATCATTCTAGTTTTGTATGTTGATGACATGCTTATAGCTGGGAAATCCATTGCAGAAATTGCCAACTTGAAGAAAACACTTAGCAATAATTTTGCAATGAAAGATTTGGGGGATGCTACACACTTTCTTGGCATACACATCAGAAGAGATCGCAAACGTCGTATTCTTGAGTTATCTTAGGAAACATACATTGAGAAAGTTTTGTAGTGTTTCAATATGTAGGGGGGGAAAGCATTGAGTACCCCAATGCAGGCATTCTTGAAACTCAGCAAGGAAGATGCACCCAAATCTGATGCTGAGCGAGCTGAAATGGCTAAGGTACCATATTCTTTGGCAGTGGGCAGTCTCATGTATGCTATGGTGGCCACAAGACCAAACATTGCTTTTGCAGTGGGAGTGGTGAGCCGATATATGGAAAATCCTGGTAGCAAGCATTGGGAAGTAGTGAAGCAAATTCTTAGGTACCTCAAAGGTACGGTCAACAGGTGTTTATGCTTTGGGAATAGTGATGCATCCATCGTGGGTTATGCGGATGCAGACTGTGGGTTGTGTCGACAAACAACAGGAGATCGACATCTGGCTATTTCTTCATATTTGCTGGAGCAGCAGTATCTTGGAGGTCATGTCTTCAAGATTGTACGTCGTCTTCCACTACGGAAGCAGAGTACGTTGCATTGTCGGATGCAAGTAAAGAGGCTGTATGGTTATCTCGCTTGGTCAAAAATCTTGGCATTGATGAGACTCGAGTGATATAGTGTGATAGTCAGAGTGCTCTTGCATTGGCAAGAAATCGCGTGTTTCACTCCAAATCGAAACACATTGAAGTCAGGTATCATCTCGTGAGAGATTTCTTGGCCAAAAAGCTCATTGATTTGGTCAAGGTACACACTGACAACAACCCAGTAGATGCTTTGACGAAAGGCTTAGCTTTGGAGTGGCTTACACATTGCAGTGAGTTGATGGGTATAGGTTGAAGCCACTAGATTGCTTCATGGTTGTACATAGCAATTCACTTGGGGTGCGTTGGCCTTCAAGTGGGCGTTTGTTGGGATTCAAGTCAACTGGCCGGACATCCCACTTACTACTAACCCATCTACTAACTTAATTATGTATATACTTATTCTTTAATTACAACAAAAAAAGGAGTTGCAACAACAGGATAACGTTGCTGTGCGCTCCACCCAAAGTAAATCTCTCTCTCTCTCTACTCTCGCACTTGCACTCGCACACGCTTCCCACGGCACCTTCATTGTCTATCATGTCAGTGTTTTCAACTTGTAAATACTGAGTTCCGTTTTTATTCATATACATTTTTCGTTATTTGTTTGCCCCGATTTCCTCTTCAAACTCTATGTCATGGTCATAAATGCGAATAACATACTCTTCATTAGGATCCAAGTAAACCTGAGCTCCATGGCGATTAGTCTAATAAAAGGTGAGTGTGTGCTTATAACGCATTGTCGTTCTGATTTCCAAACGAGTCGAATAGGAAGACATTTCAGATGTTGATTTTGAAAAAGTGTCTGAGACGCCTTCAAAGATAGTGTCCAAGTGATCACCTTGATTTACACTCTCTTCTATGGATACTCTACTAGTAGTCTCTCCAAATATGCCTTGGTTTGCTAGAATACGACCAAATCTAAGGTTCATATAGACTGGTGAAGCCCTGGATAGAGTACTTACCGTCGAATTGACTTGTTATCAACTTCTTCCTCTTGATGTGATTGCAACTTCTATCAAGCTTTCAATTCCTTGTCTACAACCTAATTCCTGTATCAGTTTTAATCAAGTTAGCTAATCTTTCACAAAGACTATACAATTTCTGCTAACTATTGTGACTGGTCTATGTGTATCACTTCAATTTGAGCTAAGTGAGTTAGCAATTGAGACTTTCAGATTCTACTTTTGCAAAAAGCCAAAGGACTAATCTGCAACCTGCAATCTGAGTGAACATGTACTAATTGGGATCCGATTGAACCCAAAATTGTCCGGTGGCCTTGTATTATGTTGGTCTAACATTGTACAAACTCAAAATTCCAAAATGTTGTCTCTGTGTATCAGTAGTACATAATCGTGATTATTTACTTTTCTCAAACTTTTATACTGTTTGGCTTGATTTTCCAAGTACTCAATTTGTTAAGGTCTCTGGACAAGTTTCACTTAGTTTGAATAAAATTTGTTCAAGTTATCAACTGTTTCATGTCCGCAAACTCAGTTTTTTGAAATCTGGCTTAAGTCTCACTTTCGTGATCCAAATTTCACCAAATTTGATTTGTGTGGTCTACTTGATATGCTTGACCTTGTAGTATACTCAAATGTGCAAGAATAGCAAATTTTGTAGCAGTTGTAAATAATCGCGATTATTTACTCTTGCTATTTTTATGCAAGTTTTTGCCAAAATCTTGACACAGAATGGTTAAGCAGCTCAACTTAAGCTCCCTAGCGAAGTTTCATCAAGTTTGGATAATTCATGTTCAAATGGTCAACAATTTTGTGTCTGCGAACTGACTTTGCAAATTTGGCCACAATTTTCACTTCAATGATCCAAATCTTACCAAATTTGATTTGTGGGCTTAATATAACATGCTAAAACTAGTGGTATGCTGGGTTGATCAAAAAAGTTGAAAAATAGGTCAAAAGTAAATAATCGCGATTATTTAGTTATGTCAAATTTTTGTATCTTTTTGGTCAACTGAGTATGTACACCTGTTTAACACATCAATATAAGCCTATGAGTCAAGTTTCACTGAGTTTGAACAAAATTTTCCCAATTTACACTCAAGTTCTCGATAGTCAGTACAGATTTAAGTTTTTTCCAAGTTTTTGGTTAGTTTGGTGATCCAAATTCTATGGGCGCTTACAAAAGATGTTTGTACACATGCATAGAGTCTTTGGTATCAACCTTGGTCACTTTTGAGCTGAAAGTAAATAATCGCTTTACTTATGGCCTAAAATGAGAACTTTTTTCAAAATTTTCAGTGAACAGTCTTTTCATGAGCTATTTTAAGCCTCTGAGTCAAGTCAAAACTTAATTTGGTTTAAAATGTCAAGAAAAAGTAAATAATTTGAGTTTTTGCAAACTCTTGAAAGTTTACCTCAAATGTGTCCTTAAGCTTACCCATTGGTTCATACAACTTTCAAAGAATAATCTCCAGTCGGATTCAATGGTGGACAGTCTTCTGGTGCTATTTCTAGCCGTAGACCTGAAATTTTGCAACGTCACATAAACAACTCACAATTGATTCTTTTGGATAGAGCAATGTTCTGAGATCCCACCTCGGATTCTACTTACCCTACTCCTAGATTCTATTGCGATGGGGTTGTGAAAAGTGTCCATAAACACTCGTTTTCTTGTTTTTTATGGTTTTTTGAGTTTTGATCTTAAAACGTTTCTCATCCATCAATCATTCTCAAAATCCTAATCTAATCCTACAATCCTACAATCCTAAAAGGTACTTAGTAAGTACAACCTACTTCCAAACTACCTCTACACAGCAAAAGACGACAATCTTAAGCTATGCGATTTTAAAAACAAAGTTTTGACTCTAGGAGATCCTAGAGGAAGTTAAAGGATAACTTCACAAGAGGCTCGTGTTTTTCCCTAGTTTAGGTCTCTTCGATCCCTGGCAGCGGCACCAAATGTGGGACGGGTGTCTAACCTCACTCCTATCTTATTACAAACATAGCGAGAACCACGAATATAATTGTCAATCCATGGGACGAAGCTGAATCTACTAGTGCATAGAGTCTACAAGAGGTTGTCAATCTCTTGGAAAACAACAATCAACTGCTGACTGAAATCACCAAAAGCTAGTCGCTCATCGCCAAACGAATCACAACCGTTACAACATCAAATGATATCCAAACGTTACGAAACTTCTAGGACATGTTTATAAGACCTAAGCACACATGCTTATTGTCTCAAATCTCACTTTAGGTCACGTACGAAAATCGCGATTATTAACAGCAGTGAGTTTTTTGACCTAGTCATTTTCGACCTAGAATACATCTAAATGCTTAGCAATGATGTCCTAATACCCCGCCTATACTTAGTTTATGATTTTGAAGATTAAATTCCTACTTATGATGAAATTAGGTCACAGGTCGACGACGCCAAAAGCTATGGATTACCATGAAATGCTTACGTCAATGCGTAGAGGTCTTACCTGCCGTTGCAACGCAACAGACGACACTGCAATGTGACAACCGAGGAGGGACTAGGAAGTGTGAGAAGGAGAGAAGTGAGCGTCGTTAGCTCACGCTGTGTTTCTATCATCAAAAACTTATGAAAAACTTACCAAAATTGGCTTTTATATCTTCGCCAAGGATTTTGTGGTCAAAACTAATAATCTGAGAGCTCTAATTAACGACAGGTTGATACAATCTGGAAGCTTGTAGCCCCGGCTCATCAATTACATTGTTTATCTGGAAAGTAGGAGTTACAACATTCTCGATTCATCAAAATAATAAGTGTTTTTTACAATAAGAGCTCCGAAAAATGTTATCCAAGTTAGATTTCTGCTAACATGCACCTCTTAGAGCAGAGTGCTACATCGGCACGACGAGAGTGAAGAGAGGAGAGGATAGAAGAAGTACACAGGCACTAGGTGCAATCTCTCCCGTGCAAGAGTGAGCATTTTTCTCTTTTATGTTTTTATTTATAGATTTCTTGAATGCTCAAAGTGAATACATACTGGGTGGTCGGACATAAATGGCCATAGATCATAAAAGAGTACTTGAATAATGAAATATATATAAATAAGATGTCCTTTCATATAGCTCATAGCTTGATCATTCTTTTTCCACCTATCAGCTGCAATAAATATCAAAATATCAAATTCCATTACAAGAGATCTAATGCTAGTTGTCAGCGGTGTGTCCTCCTAGCAATGAGGATGATTTTTATGTGGCCATGTCAGTGGGCACTCTCTCCATTGGTGCGATGTTGATGCAGAAGGTGGGTAAGTGCTACAAGCCAATCTACTTTGATAGGCGGGTGGTTAGTCCAAGGGAAAGGTCATATACAGAGACTGAGCAGTGGGTGATGACCCTTGTTTTTGCCTACCGCAAGTTCAAAGTGCATTTGATCATTCAGAAGTTTTATGTACTCACCTCTAGCAGTTTTTTGCCTGAAGTGGTGCTCCATCTTAAGCCAGGAAGGCGGATTGGGAAGTGGGTGCTCGAGTTGCAGGAGTTTGAGTTTGAGTTCAAGATTGACCACACAAGATAACATTTGGTGGATATTTTAGTCAACAAGGAAGCATATTTTCCAATCTATCCAAGAGTGGTGAAGGAAGACATTACAAAGGAGCCAGATTTAAAGGAAGCTTTCACAATGTGGTTCGACGGTGCTTATAGGAGAGTTGTGCAGAAAGCAAGAGGAGGAGTGATCATCTAAGATCCCCAGGGTACGGTAATTCTCTCCAAAACCTATGATTTAGAGGGTGCTCACACAAACAATGAAGCGGAGTATTTGACACTCCACTTGGGGTTTAAGCAATGAGTGGAGTTTGGCATCTCCGGGTTGGTGGTTAAAGGTGACGCTTTCTTAGTCATAAAAAACCTACTCCATCATTCTCTCATACAAGATTTGGTATGTTGTATCAATTTCTTTTTGTCCTCCTAAAGAGAGAAGGATATCACATTTTGGCTTGGTTGAATGTATTTTCATAACAGTCCTAAGTGCAACATCTAGATAATCACTCTTTGGTTACTTTGCATATAGAATCTTGATAGGAAATATTCTTCCGAGAATAGTGAAAGTGTTACAATAAAAAAAGTACCTAGAAACGTTCTCAATGTCAACTGTAGTTGTGGTGACCATAAGACACAAATTTTTTTGGCGTCTCACTAGGTCCTTTGGCAGCAGCCCATAGAGGATTTTATGTGCTTCATCAAGTAGGATGAAAGATATATTGAGAGCTAGCTATCCATGAGCACTTCACTTAGAAGTATTCCACCTTTCAAATACTTGATTACTATATCAGGTCCTATTCAATCCTCAAACCTATTCAAACCTCTTCAAAATAAGTGTGCAACCAAATTCTTCACAACCCTTTTGGATACATACATTATAGCCACTTTTTGAGGTTGTGTGCATCCAAACTTTCCTTTTGTTGTGTACCTTGCTTCTACTAGATATTGTGTAACCTATGTTGTTTTCTCTTAACCAATTTCTCCAATAAAAAATAAAACTTGGTTTTCATGGATTGCTTTAGACACCTCATTTTTCAAATGGGATGACTTTGTCTTTGCTCCTCTATTGATAGATTTGACTGTTGTCCAAATGTGGGTGCCTTATCAAACGCATCCGTCTTCCACTCTGGTATGTCATGTGTAGAGAGTCCTACACCACGAGCTTCCTTAGCAACATGAAGCTCTCCTGGTTTGGCATGGGATATTACCATGAATGATATGGGTACTGTGAGATGGAATCAAGCATGGTTCTTTGCTATTTCTCTCACAACTCTCTCCTCTCTTTAGTTAAAGTAGAATGTGTCATTGTAGCTCTCTGAAGTGAACCATCTGGATTTCTTACTATGTTAACTAGTGATATATCAATGGAGTACCTCATTTGCCCTCATAAGCAAGCTAATTCATCCCCTTTGAGCTCAATTTCAAGCTCCTCTCTAGTGCGATACGAGAGTCTATATCCATTAGCATCATCATTGGGGTAATCCTCACATCCAAGATCCGTGACGCTATTAGTTTCTTAGCTTCCTTTCTCTCAAGTGCACTCATTCTCTTTAGTGGTCACCTAGAAGAGCCATTTCCATTATGCTCTATGATGATAATCCCAAAAAGCCATTTTCGACCTCTTGAAGACCGAATTATACAAGAGGGATTATATAAGGACATGGGTCCTATGGGCAAGGCCGGTGCATGGCCGGATAGTGTGTATGCTAGAGGGAGGCTATAAGATAGCACGGTTGGGTGGAGATTAGCACACGCATTACCACCGCCCTTTCCCTGGTATTCGAGCTATTTTTGGGAGGAGGCTAAAAGTGGCTTGCATGTGCGTGTGACGCTCTGCTTCTCTCCCACGTCCCGTAGACAGTGACATCTCTGCTGTGCAGTAAAAAGAAGGCAAACACAATCTTCTATGCGAGCAGCATACGGCTATGCCCCCCACAGCGCACGACGAAGGCGGGCGACCAAGGCAAACTCGACCGGCAACTCGATGGCCCCGAGGCTTTCGTTGGCGCCGCTGATTGCGTGCGTAGGAAGGCCCACTGAACCCTTGCATGAAGGAGGGTTGGACCCACCCCATAAGGGCAAGAGGCCTTGACACTTTACCATCAAGCTATTGGCCCTTATTGTGTATAACAAGGAAAGATAGTTTACTTGTGTTGAAAGGAAAACTAGAAGAAAAGGGAAAGCTTCAAACTTCGAGGAAGTAGCTTCACCCTTCCTTTTCACTTCTTGGAGGAAGGCAAGTTTTCCTCCAAAAATTCTTTTTTTCTCAAGGAGGTAGTTTCAAAGTGAAGAAAAGCATCCACAAAAACGATGATTTTTGTGAAGAATCATCAAAGGTATTTTTACAACGAACTACAAGTGAAGTGCTCAAATTTTCGCAAGGCGAGGTTCGCATGCAACACAAATCGCGGAGTATACAAAACACAAAGCCATGAAAGATATATTGTTGCATGAATTGTCTCAATCGATTGTGGAAGAGTAGTGCACATTCGACCGGGCAATCCTTTCAAGAAAATTGAGGGTTCATAGTTCGGGCTATATTTTTGAGTGTGTGTATCTCCATCCACTTGGTGGAGGTCACTTCATCTGCTTCCGTGAATGTAATGAAAATGTTTGGCAAACCCCATGCATCCACCATGCTGATCAAATCCTTCAGACATCGTCCATGCCATGATGGAACGCCAACAATTGTTGCAAGAAGGCTGAATTGAAGTATGTTTTGGATAGCCTCCTCGTCATTTGCATTGTTGTGTGCCCTTTTATATTTGTCAATATCTTGCTGTAAAACATATGTTGTTGTACTGTTTGCAATCAATATTGCCTGCTTCAACTGAAACATTAGGAGGAGGTGTGGCTTGTGCAATGTAAACAATGAGAATAGCGTATGGATTCGCATCCTGATATAGTCACTAAACCAAATATGGCCATTGTAGTGGCCATGGACACATGGAAACAAGAAGGGAAAGACTGCCGATTCTATGTGATATCTTTGTAGACTGAGCCGCGAGGGGGCAAAGTATTGTACATGAATGAAGCTGCACGATTGACAAGCAAGCTATCATTGCAAATTTGAATGGCGCTAAACTCGTGTGTATCAGATATGCTATATGCACGTTGTTGTGATGGTTTATCCATTGTCTGCAGGATCGAGAAGTTGTTATCATTCTCCACATGAGTCATGAGATCAAAGGGCTGCAGTTCAACATGGCAACGAATCATATCATCCATAACATCTTCAGACAGTATGCATAGCCCTAGTCTCTTATCCCTTTTCTCGGCCATACTCTTGTATCTTTGTAGTGTTGGGTTGTGTAGGATATTGAAAGCAAGCACATCTGAGATGTCTGAAGTAGAAAGTTCCTGGGTCATTGAGCGTAGAGCGTGAATACTTGTCCAACACAACAAAGGGTTATCGAGGAGTGACCTCTTCTCTTGTAATCCGCATGCTATAGCATGAGTAGTTTTCATCACACTGATGGACATGTTGTAGATGGCGGAGGCAGTCTCATTGGCGGAGGTAGTTTCACTAGGTGAAAACTAGCTCCTGGAAAGTCGAGCAGCGGATCAAGTAGTAATTACCATGACGATTACCACAGTAACTCCAAGAGGCTATAAATAGGACCCATTACATTGTAATCGGGTTGGCAATTGTTGGCTATACTTTTGGGCTGTTTTATCTTTTGACTTCCTACTCTTAGTGTGTGGTTGTAGTCCTGAAGCTGTTCATAAGCTACATTATCCCCAATTGTACTCTTACTCTGTAATTCTTAATACAGTAGTCGAGTATACTTCAGCCAGATATGCTTTGTATCCATTCCTTTTGAATCTGAATCTGAATCTAAATCTGAATCTGAATTTGAACTAAATCTGAACACTAATTCCAGTCATTTAGCTTGTCTATTTCTCAGCAAATGTATTCCAGTTCATGTAACTATTCTAGCTCAGTTTCTATCTTTTCCTCCAATTCTACTGATTGACTAATGAATCACCAGTAGCTGTAAACTCTAACACTGGAATAAGCTATATAAAGAGAATAGCTCCAATTCCATTTTGTCAATCATGGTGGCTAGAGCTATTGCTCGTTGACCAGCAGACTCCTCTCCCAGTTTGAGTTTCAGCTGCAATAATGGCACCCAAACTAGTTGTGACCGAAAACCATCCTACCGTGTTGACCCTATTCCTCAGGAGTCAGAAAGAGACTTTGATCCCAAGGATGAACAAGTAACTGACACTGAGGCTCAGGAGGAGCATAGTCATGCTGATGAGGCATATGACTCTCAGCATTCTAGTCAGCCCAGAAGACGCAGGTCTGAACGGGAGGAATGCAAGGCCAAGAGTTCCCGACCACACAGGGAGACAAAGGAGCTAGAGGAAGTAAAGGAAGTCGTCAAACTTCCAGTCGAAAATCTAGGGAGAAAATAGCAATGGAGACGGAGGTAGAAATTAATTGGGATGCAAACACGGACGATTATTAGAAAGCTTCCAAAAGGAGTCAGGATTCCAAGGTGAGAAGAGGAAGAAATGAGGCTGATAGACATGATTACACATCTGTATTGAAAATTTCTTTTTCCATGTTCAAAGGGGGAAAGAAGGATAACCTGGATGTTCATATCCAAGCCTTTGAGCAGTATGCTGAGTTAAAAAATATTGATGAAGATGATTGGGGTGACTACTTTCCGCAAACATTAAAGGAGGCAGCAAGGAAATGGTACTACCATTACCCGGCTTGTCAACTCAGATCATATAATAAACTGCTTAAAGCTTTCCAACTGGAATATTCAAACAACAGAGGGGATGAGGATGTACTCTGTGAGCTAGATAAGATAAGGCAGAGAAAATTGTCAGTCAGAAGCTATGTTGAGAAAATCAAGGAACTAACTAGACAACTGCAGGAACCACCATCCGAAAAGCGGCTGCGAGCATGGTTTTTGAATGGTTTTCGCAGTAAGAAGCTTAGGGAACAGGAGGTGCCGACACCAACCAAGGAATTTAATGATTTGGTGCAGCGGGCCCTGAAGCTAGAACAACAAGCTAAGAAGAAAAAGAGTCATGAGAAGAGGAGGTCCAGTAGTAGCAGTACTTCTACTGAAGATTTTGAGTCCAGTAGAGCCTCCAGTAGCTCTGAAAGCAGATCAGATGAAAGAACCAAAGGCAAGATTAAGAAAGGATCTTGGTCTAGGAATATTGAAGCGATGGCTCAACAAATTGTTGAAATTAGCCATACCAGACAGCCGGTAAGAAGAATGGAAACCTCGTGTTCAAAGTGTAAATCTAAAGACCATGTTTCAAACAAATGTCCATAGTGCACTTATTGCAAAGCCTATGGCCATCTATGGAGAAACTATGGTATTCAAATTCATCATTTTAAAAAGGAAAAAGATTTGTCAGTGGTGGCATTCACCAATGCTAAACCAGTAAGAGTGGAAACTACCAGTGCTTCTCAAGAAGAGAAACCAGGTGTAAGTAGTATTGGTGCAGGGTGCGGTAGATACCAAGCGGGTACCAGCCGGGGCCGAGGTCGTGGTAATTTTTAGAATCAAAGCTTGAATTTCTATACATGTGGTAAGTATGGGCACTTTGCGGCTCAGTGTCTAGAAACACCTAGGGGTGCGGAACCGAGGTGAAGGTCCAGAACCGGTTCCTGTACGAGCAGTTACACGAAGTAAAGGGGTGGTGATTGAGGAAATTCCAGAAAGTCCAGCGAAACCAGTCACTCCTGAAAGTAGCAAATGGGCTCAACAAAGAGAGGTATGGAATGCCAAGGGTAAAGAAAAGGTGGTTGATGAATGACAGGAGCAAAGAGAACTAGCGGCGGCTAAAATCACTGAGGATTTAGCCAAGAAGCTGCCAGAGAAGCCAGAGAGTTCTGATGCCCGGGTCATTTATAAGATACTACCCAGTTGTCTGAGACAGCACAACCAAATAAGTCGAAGCCTGGGATGCTTGAGACCATGTTGGCTGCAGTACAAGGGTTGATGGAAGAGTTGGAAACTGCTAAAGGAGCTGAAAGCACTAAACCAAAGAAATGGCATTGTGAAGATACTACCAGTTCTTCAAGTTCTGACGACAACTCTGATCATGAGAAAGAGGAAATTCATGTCAAAATTTGTGACAGAATTCAGAAACTCGCTGTGGAGTTAGAGGACATTAGAAGAACTTTACCTGAAGCAGTGAAATTCATCAGGCAGCGAATGAAGGCTGAGGCGGAGGCCAGATCAATCGACTTGACAGCTGTTAGAGATGATGAAGTGCCGGTGATTCAGGTGGATTACAAAGTGCAGAAACAGTGGGAACCACTCAGTCAAGCGTCATACTAGATGGAGGAGCAGGGGTAAACATTTTGGGAGTACATCTTCAGCAAAGGATGGGAATTACTAACCTGAAACCAGCACCTTCTTTCAAAGTCCGAATGGCGGATCATCAAGTGGTGTAGGCAACTGGAATGGTGGAGAATATGTAGATATGAGTGGGAAAATCAAATTTCGAAGCCAGTTTCCTAGTACCGGATGTGCAAGGAGGGTATGGGATGCTACTGGGACACCCATGGCTGCGAACGACATAGGCTATTCACGACTATGCTAATCAGACTTTGACAATACAAGGGGCCGGTAGTAGGATCCAGATTCAGACGAATAACACCAGAAGTTGGAAAAAAGAACTGAGACCCAAAGAGCTCTGCCAAAAGTACAAGGTGAAGAAAATTGAGAAAATGTTGGCAGTTATGAATATTTTTTTCTAGTAACAGAGATAGATCTCAATGGAGTTTTAATAAACAAAGATGAAGCTGAAAAACAAAAGAAACAATTTCCATAATAGTTCACTGAACTGAATTAAGGAGAACGTCTAGTTAGGTTAACTGGAAGGCTAGAAGAACCAGTTGAGTTAAGCACGCCAGAAGAACCGGCATGCTCTGGAGGAGCTACTGAAAATCACAATGGTAATTCAGAGATCAGAGGATCGTCCTTGGATTATGCTGAGGAGTCAACCAAGAGAATGGGTGGAGGGCCTAATTGGTTGCTTCCAGATGATCAGGAGATAGAGGAATGGAATTTAGGGTCTCAAGAAAACCCTAGAATGATCAAGGTTAATAAACATCTGAATCCTACGATGAAAGAGAAGTCACAACATATGTTCTAGCACTATAAAGATGTTTTCGCATGGGAACGTATTGATCTCAAAGGAGTGGATCCAGAGGTCTTTCAACATAGAATACCACTGAACCCGATGCCAAGCCAGTACGACTACAACGCTATCGAATGGATCCAAATTATGCTAAGAAGGTCAAAGAGGAGATTGACAACCTTCTAAAAGCTGGGTTCATTACTGAAGTAGCCAGTAGTGATTGGTTGTTTCCTATTGTGGTTGTGCCTAAGAAGAATGGAAAGCTGAGATTATGTGTAGATTATAGGAAACTGAACGCTCAAACCATTAAGGATCCATTTCCATTACCCTTCACAGATATGTTACTTGATGAGATTGCAGGATATGAGATGTACATCTTTATGGATGGATATAGTGGCTATAACCAGTTACAACTTTCTCCTGAGGATCGGGGAAAGACCACTTTCATTACAAAGTGGGGAGCATTTATGTATCTGGTAATGCCATTTGGCCTTTACAATGCACCGGCCACTTTTCAAAGATGTATGATGGAAATATTCATCGAATTTCTTCATCAATTCCTCACCATATTCATGGATGACTTCACTGTATATTCCACAGAGGAAAATCATTTACTATTTCTGGAGATGGTTTTTAAGTGTTGTCAGGAAAAGAGGATTTGTCTAAATCCATTCAAATCTGTTTTTTTAGTCTGGAAAGGACAGCTACTGGGACATGTGGTGTCCAGAAATGGCCAATGACAAGATCCACTGCGTCCAACAGGCCAAGGCACTAGGAATGCATCAAAATTAAGTTCTTTTTTGGGATATATTAATTTTTACAGAAGGTTTGTGCATAAGTTTGCTTCTCAAGCTTTACCATTGTATGAGCTTACAAAGAAAACCAGCAAGTTCAGTTGGACTGCTGAATGTGAAGAAAGTTTTCAGAAATTAAAGAATGCCATCGTTAGTAAACCAGTTCTTCGACAACCAGATTGGGTTGTCATTTTCCATGTACATGTGGATGCTTCGGGACTGGCAATGGGAGCAATTCTAGCTCAGCTAGAAGGAAGAACTGACTATCCTGTATACTTTGCTAGTCGCAGATTCAGCCAAGCTGAACACGGATATACAACCACTGAAAGAGAGGCTTTAGGGATGGTTTTCAGTGCTACGAAATTCTGGCATTATTTGCTAGGCAAATTGTTTCATTTCTATGTGGATCATCAAGCCCTATTATTCTTAATTAATAAAGTCATTATTCAACGTAGCTAATACATTGGATGATGTTCCTTATGGAATTTGAATTTTGAATTTTTCATAAACCTGACAAAAACCACTGTGGCGCTGATTTCCTCTCTAGGAGTACGGAGGGCTACTATGAAGAATCTTTAAGAGACGAACTAGTGGATGCTGAATTATTTCAGCTGGAAGCGGCAGAATCAATTGATCCTGAATTATATAAAGTATATCAGTTTCTTTCTCAGGGTGGCTTCCCAGATGACTGGAAGCCAAACCAGAAGAAGGCTCTGGTTATTAAAAGTTTAAAGTTTACCATTATTGGTGGCTCACTCTACAGATTGGGTGTCGATGGGATTCTTCGTCGATGTGTGCCTATGGAGGGGAGAATGCAAGTTATTTTAGAGGCACATAATGGGGAATCTGGTGGACACTTTTCTACTGATATTACTTTCAAGAAGATGCTGCAGGCTGGTTTATGGCAGAAAAATTTGATATATGATGTCAGAAGTTTTTGCAAAACCTGTGACATATGCCAAAGAATGGGTAGATCCACAGCAGCAGACATGACTCCCTTAACACCAGTTCAACCACCAGTGGGTGTTTTCATGAAATGGGGTCTGGATTTTATGGGACCATTCAAGAAGGTTACTCCCAAGAAGAATAGGTATATATTGATGGCTACCTGCTATGTAACCAAGTGGGTAGAAGCTAAGGCTCTTCCTGAGAACACAACAAAATCCACTGTAAGGTTTTTATTTGAGAATATTGTCTGCCGCTATGGATGTCCTGTGGAGATTGTGTCAGACCAAGGGACACACTTCATAAATGACACTATGGATATCCTCATGGATATGCTTTCAATCAAGCATCGAAAATCGACAGGATATTATCCTAGATGCAATGGGTAGGCCGAAAGCAGCAATAAGACCATTAAGACTATCCTCACCAAGATTGTGCAGAAAAAGCCAGAACAGTGGGACTTGAAGCTTCAGACTACTCTATGGGCATATAGAACAGCTTATAAGGTCACTACGGGGTTAACACCATTTAGAATGGTGTATGGCACTGAAGTTGTTGTACCAATGGAATTTATCATACCCAGTCTCAGAATGGCCGTTGAGTATGGCCTAGATTTTAATCACAATCTGAAAAAGAGACTGGAAGAGCTAACACAGCTAGATGAGCTGAGACTGAGGGCTATGCTGGAACAAGAAATTGTTCAGCAAAGAAGGAAACACTGGCATAACAGACGAATTAAGGTCTGAGAGTTTCAGAAAGGCAATGTGGTTCTCTTATATCAGTCAAAATTAGGCCCTAAGAAACCAAACTTAAAGATAGCCCGGGCAGGACCATTTAAAGTTGATTGGGTGTTCTCAAATGGGTGATTGGGTGTTCTCAAATGGCACAGTAAGGCTGAAAGATCTGTCTGGATTATTGTTGCCAGGGGTATATAAGGGAGCTAAAATCAAGCTCTATTATTCAGAAGCCAGGAAAACGGTCATTGATGGTTTGGGAGCTGAAGACCAGGAAAATCCAGAATCAACTATTTTAGGTCTTTTCCATGTACAACCAGTTCCAGAACCAGTCAAAAAGCCAGACGGTACCAGTGCGATCAAACCCTGTCTAGACCAGAACCAGAAAAGTATGGATACCAATATCAATTTTTGGGGGACCAACGGTCAGATGGAATATCAGTGGTAATCATTTCAAAGACGAGCAAAATTCTTGTCCAATGCATGTGTGCCATGTCACTTGCGGTGCACATAACTCTAGGAACGGTAAGCGGTGGAGCTTTTATGACACGAACGTGTATAACAGTAAGGCGAGTAAGCATTTTTTCTCGCAAATCTCCTACGCGACACTTACCTTCTGTTGTCCATTCACCATCGCCGAGCTCCGAAGTTTCCTCATTGCAGCCGCAAACCGCTTCTTCTGAGGAGACTGTGGATTGTCGCTTGTCCTTGCCAGCCACACCTAGATACGGGTTCGACGAATCAAGTAAGTCGTCTTCTTCTTCGTCTACTGCTTCATCGTCCTCACGGTGTATGGATAGGAATAAAATGTCGGAGAAGATGCAGGAGGATATCGACAAAACCCAAGCCCTTATTACTGTTGCAAAGGCAACTCTTCCGCTCATTCCGCATAGTAAGATTCAACGCTATGTGTTTACTGAGCAAGCCAAGGCTTTACTCAAAATATGGGATTTGCGTGTGGTTCTGCAAGCCACAAGGATTGAGTTTGACACAGCCATCATAAGACAAGTCCTGGATTCTTTTAATGCGGAAGATGGAAGTGTTATGGTCTATGGTACAAAAGTGTCAGTCACTCTAGAAAATATTTCTTTTGCATTCCGAATGCCAAATGAGCCAAATCCATTTGTGGCAATTGCAGAGCAGATCAGTGCAGCTTTGAAGGAAGATGATGCTGCCAAAAGGAAACGGAAAGCCAGTGTGCAAGGGATTCCAGTAGGAGCAGGTCTGGACGTTCCAATTGCTTACTGATTTGTGGATGAAGCTGTGAGCCTAAAAAATAATCCGACATATGTGTCAGAGAAACTCTTTTCTATGCTTTTAGCAAAGAGATTGAATTCTAAAGTATCTATCAACCTCTGTCAGATATTGTCGCATAATGTACTTCAACAAACTACCAAGTTGAAGTCTCAAAGTGTATTCAAGGCTTGGTATGTTTGGCAGTTTCTTTTTAGGGCAACTGCTCCAGACGCCCATGATCAGGTAAGAATGGCTTGGAGCCAGAAGCCATTCCCAGTATCCAGGAATGTAGAATTAACATCTGATTAAGAAGGCCCAGAAAGCCAATTAGTCCCCACTGGACAGAAGAGAAAGGCTATACAAGAGGAAGCTGGCAGTTCAAAGAGGCCAAGGACGACAATTAGTCCCCACTGGACAGAAGAGAAAGGCTATACAAGAGGAAGCTGGCAGTTCAAAGAGACTAAGGACGACAATGACCAAAAGCAATGCTCTCCTGAAGCAGTTAGAAAGTCAAATCAAAACAGTGTCTACTGAAAAGACTTCGGTTAGTTAGACTGGACAGCATACTGTCCAAACCACTGGTGGAGTCAGCCAGCCAATAGGCCAGATTTCAGCAACCACTAGTACTGGACAATACCAGTCAGAAAGGGCCAGTCCTAAGCAGCCAATAGACCAGACTGATAAGGGAAAAGGACCAGTATCTCCAAGTCCACTTGGCAGGGTTTTCGTCCCATACAGTGAAGCAGCCTTGTTATTGACAAAGAAAGACAGGTTACAGCAGATGCATACTCATCCTCTCAAGGGACGACTAGCTTTGCAAAAATCTGATTATTCTGCATTACCCTACCTGGCTCCTGTCATGGTCTATGAGCCAATTGACTCTGACCCAGCAACAGTTAAGGATGGCTATTTCGTACTTATTCAGTCATCATGGAATACTATTGTCAATTGCATGGGACAAATGCTGGATGCTACAGGGTCAGAAGATGAACTAACTAAAGTAAAGACTGAACTGAAGGAGGCTGAGGAGCAGATTGAAAATCTGGAGCAAGGGAGAGCAACCCAAAACCTGCGCCACATTATCCTTGAAGCTCACTCAGCTAGGACTATTCAATAGTTTACAAAGTAAGCTAGCCAAGGTGGAGTCTGAGATACGGACCATGCGGGAAGAAAGGCAGAAGTTGAAAGAGCTACTGATAGGTTCAAAACTATCCTTGGAATTACAACTATAGGGGGTGTCAAGCACTCAACAAAGCATGAAATATGGTATAAAGCCATGTTTCAGAAGGATCAGATGGTGGATTTTTGTTTCTAAAATTTTGGAGTCTTACCAAAATTCAAGAAAGGAGGGAAAGATGTAGATGGCGGAGGCAGTCTCACTGGCGTAGGCAGTCTCACTAGGTGGGAACTAGCTCCTGGAAAGCCGAGCAGCGGATCAATTAGTAATTACCATGACGATTATCATAGTAACTCCAAGAGGCTATAAATAGGACCCATTACATTGTAATCGGGTTGGCAATTGTTGGCTATACATTTGGGCTGTTCTATCTTTTGACTTCCTACTCTTAGTGTGTAGTTGTAGAGCTATTCCTAAGCTACATTATCCCCACTTATACTCTTACTCTATAATTCCTAATACAGTAGTCGAGTATACTTTAGCCATATATGCTTTGTATCCATTCCTTCTGAATCTGAATCTGAATCTGAATTTGAACTGAATCTGAACACTAATTCCAATCATTTAGCTTGTCTATTTCTTAGCAAATGTATTCCAGTTCATGTAATTGTTCTAGCTCAGTTTCTATCTTTTCCTCCAATTCTACTGATTGACTAATGAATCACCAGTAGCTGTAAACTCTAACACTGGAATAAGCTATCTAAAGAGAACAGCTCCAATTCCACATGTCGACAACTGTGAGTAGTTGCACATGCAATTGTTGTGCAGATATAAGTTATTGTGTATAATCAAGGGTGTAGACAATAACATAGTTCAGATGGGAGCTATCTTTTCTGCAAGCATTGCAAGATGTCCATGTACATTTCACTTTCACGTGGTCCAAGTCATTAAGCAATAGCCCTAAAGCCAAGGTGATGGAAGTATCTGGTTCAGATGTTGGGTAATGTCATCGATCATGATATGTAAAATCTGACAGTCTGCAATATTGACATATTTATAGATTATGGGCAAGAATGTCGCACTGTGTTGTCCAATCTCTATGTAATGTAGCTACTTCAAACCATGATCTAGCGTATAGACATAAGGCTAGCTTCATGTTGGTTCTAGCTCGTTGTCTAGCCCCCTGACGATTTTTTCTGAAGTACTGTATTTTGAGCGCTCCTCATTTTTAAACTAACAGAAGATAAAGTATTGTTCACTAAAGGTACATGTTGTGCAGTATTTGCTACAATATGCATTGTCAAACGCAGAAAAATTTACTTCCTAAAATTGAATTTGTACAAGATTGTGCAGTGGCTAAATGAAGCTACCAGAAGAGATTTTGAAATCTCTTCTGTGCCAATGACGTAAAAATACTTCCTCCCCTTCTTCGAAGGTAACTTGCCGATATTTCTCATCAGCGTATTTCTTATACCGATCATGTGCTTGTCAAACATTCTGACAAGCAAGTTTCAACATATCCATGTGGTCTTGGAGAAAATCCTTAACCTGTTGGAGTTTTTCAGTTGCCAACCCCACCGTTACTGGTGACCTAGGTTGAAACCCGTACATGAGCATAAAAGGACTAAAACCTGTTGTGACATGCTCAACACTGTTGTAGGCAAACTCGAGAATAGGTAAGTATTCTTCCCACTCTGATTGTTTTTTGCTGACGTATGCTCTTAGTATATCCTCTAGCACCTGGTTAACCCGTTCCGTTTGACCATTCGTTTCTGGGTGATCAGTTGTACTGAGGTTTAGTTGTGTACCCAATCGTTTAAATACAGCTCTCCAAAAGTGGCTATTAAACTTGGGATCACGATCACTAACAATATTACTTGGCAAACCATACAATTTGTATAGATTATCCACAAATAACTTGGCTAGTTCTGGTATCTTAACCGTTGATTTGGTCGGAATAAACTTACATAGTTTAGCCAACCTGTCTACGACCACCCATACTGAGTCATGACCTCATATAATGGTTGGTAAACCTATAATAAAATCCATAGAGATACTTTCCCATTTTCCATTGGGAATCTCCAAAGGATGTAAGAGTCCTCCTGCTTTCAGGCGCTCTGCATTGTTAACTTGACATTTTTGGCAATGCAAGACATAAGCTTGAACAAAGCTATGTAGACTTGGCCACCAGTAAAACTGTCGTCGTACGAGAGAATATTTTTTTTCTAATCCCCGGGTGCCCTGCACTTGGACTATCATGACATTCATAAAGAATTTGGCGCCGAATGTCTGTGTCCGTCGGTACACAAACTTTCCCCTTGTGGAGTAGGTACCCATTGTCGATGGTAAAATGCTTCCATCGCTGTAGTTCATCACTTGATAAAGGAGAACTAGGTATGGAGGTTAAATGTACACTACCTTCATTGGAGTTACAAGGATCCCTCTTTTGAACATGGCTCCACACTTTGGAATATGCTTCATCTTGCTCATATTTGCCCTTGAGAGAATCTAAAAATTCACTACGAAGTTCCGTGAACAAGAGAGAATTGATCTGTGCCATTTGATTTAGAGAGTCTGCCACTACATTGTATTGGCCTTTGCGATACCTTAATTTGGCATCATATTCCTAAAGGATCTCGGCCCACCTGGCTTTTTGACCCTTTAAATCTGTTTGTTGTGTAAACCATTTGATGCTTTCATGGTCAAACACAATCTCGAACTGTGCACCATACAGATAATGCCGCCATGTCTTTAATGCAGACACTATTGCATAGAGTTTGCATTCGTAAGTAGAATAGTTCTGTTGAGCTGCATCAAGCTTCTTACTTTCAAATGCAATCGGTTGTCTGTCTTGTAACAGGACTGCTTCAATAGCACGGTCAGTAGCATCCATTTCCAAAATGAATGGTTTCAAAGGATCTACAATAGCCAGTATAGGAGCTGTAGCTAATGCATCCTTGAGCGTATCGAAACTGTGATGTTGAGCGGATCCCCACTGAAAAGCTTTACGTGTTCCTTTTAGTTGATCCGTCATAGGAACAGCAATTTGAGCATAGTTTTTAACGAACCTTTGGTAAAAACCTGCAAATCCTAAAAATATCTGTAATTCTTCCAGATTTTTAGGAGGAGGCCATTTCCTGATGGTATCCACTTTGGATTGATCCATGTATAGGCCGTTAGCTGAAATAACATGCCCTAAATAATGAATTTTATATTTGAGAAAATCACATTTAGATTACTGGGCATATAACTTGTTTGTGCGTAACAAGTCAAATACCTGCCTGAGATGTTGTAAGTGTTCTTCTTCAGAAGCACTATAAACTAGAATATCATCAAGGAAAACAATGACAAATTTGCCCAAATATGGCTTCAAGACACTATCCATAAGTGTCATGAATGTTGTGGGCGCATTGGTTAACCCAAAGGGCATCACCAAAAACTTGTAGTGTCCAAACCGTGTTCGGAATGCAGTCTTAGGTATATCGGCAAGCCGAATACGGACTTGGTGATATCCTGACCGCAAGTCGATTTTCGTAAAAATGCGAGCATGAGTTAGCTTATCAAATAACTCATCTACTCTTGGCAAGGTATTTGTTCTTAACTGTAACCTCATTTAAGCCCCGGTAGTCTACGCACATGCGTATACTGACGTCCTTTTTCTTCACTAAGAGGATAGGCGAAGCCCATGGTGAAGAACTGGGTTGTATAAACCCTCTGCTAAGGTAGTCAGCAAGCTGACGTTCCGCCTCAGCAGCCTCTGAGTAACTCATACGATAAGGTAGTTTACTAACGGGTTTACAGCCTGCAGCCACGTCAATGCTATGTTGTACTAAGCGTGTCGGCGGTAATCCTGATGGCAAATCATTAGGAAATACATCTTGAAATTACTTTGATAATTTTTGTAATTGATTAGCAACGTTTGCTTGTGTAGAATTAGCAATTTGTGGAATAGAGGAGAGAGAAGCATGCGGCGTTGAGGAATGTTCAACAGACTCAATGTTAGAAAGAAAATGAGACAGCGAGTAACACAAGAAAACCTGATCTATTTCATTATCAGAAACGAGCTGCATAAGCTCAGTCGTACAAACCAGTGATGATGAAGGTATATCCTTTTCTCCTAACAACAACACATGTGCGCCATGGGATTCAAACATCAAGCTGTTGTGCTCATAGCTACGCTTCAGTGATGGTCCTAGGCTATGCAACCACTCCCTACCAAGAACCACATCAGCCCTTTCCATGTTCATAACCTGAAAATCCAAACAAGTAGAGTACCCTTGTACTTCCAATGGAAGAGCTCGACATTGAGTATCCCAGATTTCAGTATCATGTCCATTCATCATTGCTACCTTGTAGCGGTGGGTACTCGGAGTTTGAGGCAGTTTGAGCTTTTTCACCAATCCATAATTGATGAAATTGTGAGTAGCACCATCATCTACCAAGATGCACACCTTGTGCCCTTGCAGATATCCGTGCATACATAATAACTCATGTGGTCCAAAGGTTTGTTGCCACATGGAAGCTGTGAGATAGCATTCATGCACCACCTCAGTGTGTGTTACTTCCACTGTGGAGAATTTTGAGGAAGACTCAAGAGGCCGTAGTTGCACTGTGTGCACTGCTTTCTCCTTCCCCTGAGTAGCAGATTTCCCCTTGGGACAATCCTTTTTGCCATGACCTCTTCTTAAACATTGAAAACATAACTTCTCTTTCTTGGCTTTATCAAAATCCTCAGGAGAGAGAGGACCCCTGGACCCCTTGGGTTTTTTAGATGCATCTGAATTAGCAACTATAAATTTTCTTTTATTGTGCCCGTACTGAGTGCGTGTATTACCATGTATACTAGCAGACACGTTACTATTATATGTTTTCTTCTCATCAGGGTTATCATGAATATGTGCTTTCACTATGGCTTCCTCAAGTGTTTTAGGGTCTTGGGTCTTGACATACTTCTTAAGCTTGGGTGTCAGACCTCGTATGAGCCCTCGTACTTGTTGAAAGGTATCCAAGCCTTCAAACTTGAGGATAACGTCCTGATAGTGAGAGATATATTCAAGGAGTGATGGGTATTGGTGCATGGAACACGTGTCCCAAGCCGTCCAATTCCGATCACCCTTGTTTGTAGGCAAAAATTCCTTGCTAAACATTGCTTCAAAAGCTGCCCAACTCTGTGGTATGATGTTCTTCTCCTTGAGAGACATCCACCATTTGTAGGCCTTACCTTCCAGAGTTAAGCTTGTTTGTAGAGCTCTGACCGCATCCGGAGTATGCCGTAAGACGTGAATTCCATCCCACTTGCTGAGAAAGATATTCACTGCATCCTTATTGCGGTCTCGGTCTTCTCCCTTAAAGATTGGTGGTTTGGTGTTCTTTAACAATTCATCCACCTCTTTGGCAGTGAGAGTATGCAATGTATCAGCAGTTGGGCCTTGCCCTATATTAGAAATGCCCTGCCCTTGTGTGGCAACGTGCTCATGCATGTGGGTGTCAGCAGGACTCTTAGACTGCTGATGCATTAATTGAATTACTAATGTGGATAGTCTATTAACATTTTCATTTAAAGCTTTAAAATTTTCATCCATGACTGTCATGCGTGTCTGAAGTGCACGAAATTCTTGAATATCGAGCAATTCGTAAGTATATTCTCCTGCCGTAGCGTCGCGGGTACTCTCCTTGAGAGGATCCGGCCGCGGGCCATCATTGGTAGGATCAGGAGTACTTTGCTCAAAATCGAATGTCATATTGATATCTGAATCCATGGCTACACAGTGCGGTGAAAGAAGTACTCAAAAAAATACCTGATATTGAGAGCACTCGCAAAGTATAAGAGCCTTGCTAACTCCACATGTGCGTCGTAGCACCTGACCGTCGAAGAAGAAACAACTTGTACAATCGGCGTAGAAAGCGAACTCCGAAAAATCGCCGTTGGCTCACAAGAGGATTGAAATCTTGTAGTGTAGATGGTTGAATCGTACCGCTTTGAAGAAGCTTGATAGTTGAAAGCTTCCGTAATCGGCAAACGATTATGTTGCATAAACGCCAATCGAAACCGTCACAAGTGTAAAAAAATGTAGAAATCTGGAAATTTTGCAAGGACTGAGCGGAATGTCAAGCTCAAGGAAAAGCCGACATGGCTTGATGCTTGCACCGATCAAGGAGGTTCTTGCTTGTGACTTGCCGTGCTTGTGGGAAAGACCACCAAGAAGGGCAAAGGCTCAAAACAGTGAACTAATTGGCCATGCCATGTGAAAAGAAAACGAATTCTTGACGAATTCTGTTGTTTGCAGGCAGCGCGCAACGAAATCATGGAAGAAGGGAAAGATGTGTGCGCCTTGCTTAGCCGCAATTAGACCAAGAGCTCCTGGAATCTCACCATTGAAGCCATGGCGTTCCTCGCAAGCCCAAGCTTGCGCGATTTCGTGCACCACACAGCGGCGTCCAAAACGAGAAACGGTACCCGAAATAGGAAAAAAAGACTGCTATATTTGGAAAATCCCTAAAAAGAGCACGGTTCACACCTTAAAGCCCTCCTTTTAGGAGCCAAAAGTGAGAAAGCCTAGAGAGAGAGAGAGTGGAAGAGAGACCTCCTAGGCCACCTAGGCTCTGATACCAGTATAAGAAATAGGGAAGCTAGACTTGAGATCCTCCTCCCAACCCCCATTATATAGGCAGACTCCTAGCCCCTTGCCCTAGATAGATCCCCTATCCACACTGTCTAGCCCGGCCCTTGGCCGTAGTCCATGACCATCCTATTCCTTAGGTTTTAGTCCTTAGGTTTGGGCCTTGCCCCTACAGAACCCTTGTCCTTACACACTGACGACCTTATCGATGGTTGTAGATATACGCAATTTATATCGACTTGCTGAAGCTGAAAGGTGATAAAGACCATTAATCTAAACCAATCAAACATCTCATCATTGCCATATCCTGCTATCGTATCATAGTTGCTAATCAATGTTGCATACACTAGGGTAGTCAGAGAGAGTGAGAGTAAGTATAGCAATGCTTTGGTTGATAAGGAAGCTAAAATGGAATTGTTTTTAGCATCGCGATCAAAGGTGATCAAGGACATGCAAGGACATACGTAGATTGATATCAACTACCTAGGAATAAAGTAAACATGTACAGAGTGCATTGAGTATTCCAATATATATTTTGAATTGCCAAAATGTGGAAAAAGAAGTGCATTTCTATTTTATATATAGATACGATGATCGAGATTGAGCATGCATTGATGAGGAAAACATGTGACTAAACTAAACTTAAGGAATCTTTGGAAAACTCAAAAAATACAGAAAGCATCAATAGACTCTAAAAATTGAATTGCACTACCAACCTGATAATCGTGTATGACGTTGTCGAATTGTACAAGTTGAAGGACAATGTTTGAGTCAAGCTACATAAAAGCAATGTGAATAGTTAAACATTTTGTTTTGCAGTCAGGCGGAGAGTTGGCATTGTGGTTTCTCCAGAAATTATAGGAAACGAAAGCCGTGCCCTGCCCCATAGCATTTATGTGTTGCGCCAAGCAAATGCATAGAAGTTGGATGCAGATAACAAACCTTGCAGTGTTGTCGAGCTGGAGTCGTGCTTGTGCAATTGTTTCATCTACTATTGTGAATGTATGCCCTTTTGTCACACACAAAACAAGAGTTAACACAAAATATCACTTCCTTCATCACATGTGCGTCCTCAGTAGCAATCTCCAGTGGCGTTTTGGTATCACACTATGTAGAGCATCCTCTACCCTCCTTTCATAAAAAGCTTTTAGTCCAACAAAGTAAATATAGCGATCCATAACTTGCCCTCCACTTGGCTCACTCTTGTGGCAATGAATGTGGAAAATTTTATATATTTCCCTACTGTATGCCAACCATCGGTGTTGCAAAATAGAATGTCTTGCAGTGCCTTGGTAAAAGAAGCATCAAGTATAGAATAGGAGGCTGTAATTGGTTGTCCCTATAACTCCTTTCAAGGCAAAGTTGTGCGCTTTTGTACATGTTGAGGGTGGAAATGCTTCTCTATGAATCAAGACAACGGTAAGAGACCTCTTTCTGAGCAAGGACTTCCCTTATTGCCTCCATTGTTTGAGAAAATCGGCTCCAAGTCGGCAACCCACTCCAAATCCTACTCTTGAATCACCCATACCACAAGACAAAGTCTCTCGCTCTCCATCACCTACACTTGTGCCCTCAAGCTCAAGAGTTGTTTCTCCTCCAAGCATGAAGACACCACCCACAGGGCTTGGAGATTCCCATCCCTAGACTTTAAAACTCCATTAACACACCTTCCTCCTACACAAAGCTTGGACCCACCTGTATCTTCTCCTTCCCCAACCTCACATGCAGCATCGACAATAGAATCCCAAATACCCAAGAGCTCACTCACAATGCCCTACCCTTGCTCATAATCAATGCGTTCAAAGAAACGACATACTAGAATCCTCTAACTAACAATATCATCATGAGTTCTTTTGCCCATCTCATTATCTTCCAAATTTCCACATGCCTTCAAGATGCAAGAATAGGTGAGTACATTTGGAGAGATGTGCTCGCGTCGCATCAGCTAAAAACCGCTCTTTGGCTCTGCCCTTGTTGAGCATATCCCACAATCAACGAGATTCCAAGCAGAAAGCTCCTCAAGCATATCACATCTGGAATACATGTCGATCAAGGCAATGTCAAGCACATAACCCCTGTGTAATTCAAGATGTAAGCATAGCCTTCAAGACCAAAGCATAGATGCATCTGGAGATATTTCCTCACTTCTAAAATAGATGAAAGCCTCCTGGTCATGCCCCGTTCTAAGAGTCGACATTCAGTACAAGAAGGTCCTGAAGCATTTGTTGTGTTTTTTTGAAGTACACCATATTTGACATACAGGGCGAACAAGGCAATGCCAAGAGTAACTTCTTTTTTTAGCATCCCCTAACTAATGATATCATCATGAATTTTGTTGCCCATATAATTAGCGGCTTGCATAGTGCCACATGCCTTCAAGACGAAAATAGGTGATTGACGTATCTTCTCTCGCTTCTGAAAACAAGCGAGATCTTCCTTGCCCTACGACATATACATGTCGACCAAGGCAGTCCAAAGCAAAACGTTTTTCGCTACCTAGTACTGTGTCGTGAGAAACGGAAATGGTGGCAGTTGTAGACGAGCAACGGCCAGCAAGTGGGCAACGGAGCTGGGGGAGAAGAGGGCCACTGATCTGACATTGCCGCTATACCAAGTCGAACAGGCGGGAGGCATCGCTGCAATAGGGGGCGACTGATCTGGCGTTGCTGCTATAGCAAGTACAGGCGTAATTGCTGCAATATGCTGGAGCAGCCCAATATAAAGCAAAGCACCATCGTAGGAGATTTTCATGTACGCTGATTCATTAATTAAAGCAGGTGAAACTAGATAGTGCATTGCTGGGGTGGCCGGGGAGGCTTTCCGTGCGCGGACAATGATTGTCAGTTAGGGCACCGAAAGGGATTGCGGCATGCAAGGTGGGGTGGCGGGGTGGCGAGGCAGTTTCATATTTGAATTAGGGAAGGTCGTGCAACAGAGTAGGTGTAGGGGTGGGGGTAAACCCGGGCTTCTGAACAAGGGGACGCAGGCGGGTGTTTTGTGTTGACGAAGATGCACGCCTCTGCCAGTGGAGGGGCAGCGGTTGGGGGGCCTTGGGGGTAGGATCTGAATGGGTTGCTTTTACAGCTACAAGGCAATGAGAGCTTTGGAGAGCTTGATGGTGCTTGGAACGAGTCCTAGGGGGGGGGGGGGGGGTTGGCGCTTCGGATGGAAACTCAAGTGATATGGATGACGTGGAAGAGTTCTTTGAAGAGCATCAAAGTGGGTGTTTGGATGCATTTGCTTTTGCATCAACTAGGTACTTTGCGTTTGATAGACAAACATACAGGTTTATGATAGCTTCTATCGAAAGTGGCCAAATGATTACCATAAGTGCTCTCAAAGCCCATGACAAGCGAGGTGTGCTAGACTTGAAAAAATGGGCAAGAATGAGGGATTCACTCCACGTAATGGTTGATCAAGGTGGATCTTCGCGCCTTGTTATTGGGAATGGAAATTTGATTGCATGTATAGAAGATTGGGAAAGCATTGTTTTCGCATGCCACTCAAACGACCATTTATGCTTGCGGGCAACGATGGCATCCATTGCATGTACATGGTGCACAAGTATTAGACAGCATGGAATCCCACTTGCTTATGTGAAGGAGTTTTTGGACTTGTGTGTTTGTGCATCGTTGCCCGGGTTGGGGGAATTGGAGAGCCATGACACCACTTCCACAGAAAATTGCAAGACAGAAAAAAGAGTCCTGGCAAGGATGAAGGTGGTGTTGAGGAACATACAGCGCCGATGGATGATATTCAAAATGTGATCAACGCTATTGCCATCAAGCACAAGGCTAGATTGGTAGAGCGGCAATCATCATCGTCGAGGGGATTCATTCAACTTGTGTGTCATCGCAATGGGGAGGCACAAAGAAAGGGCCACGATCATTGAAGACTGCGCACATCAAAGAAGTGTGGATGCCTGTTTACTATCGTCATTCAACGCGTCTATGATATAAAGGAAAGTGTAAGGATAAGGGTTCATGTTGGGCACAAAGGTCATGTGCCGGGATCACGTGAGGATCTTTATCACTTGCCAGTGCATCCTACTGTGAGGAAACGATGCATGGAAGATTTGTTTGACGTTGGAACATGTCTCCATGTCGCAAAGATGAGTGTCTCCAAGGAGCTATTCCACTTCAATATGGCATTGCCGATAGAGCAAGTGTCACATAGATTCTTCATGATACCAAAGGAAATTCAAATGATGGCTTATCAGCTCCGATCCGAAGGTAAATAAAGCCATGAATGTCTCCTTGCTGGGATAATCATAGGTTTGTATGGGCTTATCTGTCATGGTGCCTGGGTTTATTTTGGGGTAGTGCCTGGGTTTATTTGTCATATTGACTGGGTTTATCTGTCAGATTCATTTAAGACTTGAGTTTAATTGATTGCTTTTGTTTAGGGAGGTAGGAAGCGATGATTGGTCTTTAATGTACCAGGAGGCTCTAAAATTAAAAGAGCAAAACAAAGTTCTCTATTGTCAACCCTACAACCCGGATGCCTTCAATGAGATGGAAAGGCCATTCATACTCATTATTCAGGATGATTGGATGCTCCGCATGTGCTTGCATTTCTCAACAAACAATGCTTGGGCAATAGACTCCACATTCAAAACAAATGTTTTTGGGATGCCACTATATGCAGCTGTATTGCCAAATCAAAATGGAATTGGTTTACCCTTGTGGTTTATGTTATGCACACATGATGTAGGAACATCTCAAGAAAGCATTGCTTTGCAAGTGACACTAAGGCTTGTGTTCCACAGAATGAACAACATTCACCCTCGAGCATCGGTGATTGACAAGTGTATGACTTCATTATTGGCCATCAATCTTGTTGGGAGGTGGACAAAGATGGGACAACTCAACAAGTTGCATGTACTGTCTTGCTATGTTGGTTCCATACCAAGAAAGCATGGGTGGAGCACTTGCTTCCACAGGTTTGTAATATGGTTTTGTATATGTGTACGTGGGTTTATCTGCGTGTCATAGAGGTTTATCTGTTAGTGCTTGGGTTTATCTGTTAGTGCCTAGGTTTATTTGTTAGTGCCTCGGTTTTTTGGTAGTGCTTGGGTTTATTTGTCAATGCCTAGATTTATTTGTTAGTGCCTGGATTTTTTTGGTAGTGCCTGGGTTTATTTATAAATGATTGGGTTTATTTGTCAATGCCTGGGTTTATTTGTCAGTGACTGGGTTTATCTGTCAGTGCCTTGGTTTTTTTGTGTGTGACAAAGCTTATATGTGTGTGCCTGGGCTGATATGGGTGAACTGTAGATTATCTCGTATATGTTTCTTGATATGCCTGCCCACTTTTTTTGCAGGCTCCTAAGGAGATGCGTGAAACCCTATATGCATCAATGGAAAATCTAATGCAATGTGGTACAGAGGACAACTTCGAGGCTCGGTATGCCCAGTTGTTGATAGAATGTGAAGGACACCCTAATATTATAAGGTATATCTGCAATGGTTGGGCCGCAAAGACATGCATCTGGAGACAAATGTGGCCAAAATATGGTCGTTTATTTCCACATGGGCATGTGGACACTACCAATTTGGTCGAGAGACTATGGAAATATGTGAAATACACGCTTCTAGATGCAAGGATCAATCAATCAGCCTTGGATCTATTGCATGCCCTGATGGGTGACTCCAACACCGGGACACGAATGGGTGGCACTGCTATCGAGTTCTTTTGTCAGAAGCAAGAGATTGGTATAATATTTTCTTTTCATATTAATCAAAGCAAAGGCAATGGGTTTTTCTATGACTGCCTAGTAGGATTATTCGTTTGCATGAAGACTTGCATTTGTGCCTGGGTTTATAGTATGGTATAGGTTTATATGGTTGCCCGGGTTTATCTTTGTCTGGATTGCATTCTGAAGCTGATCACTGTATATTTTGTGTAGTTGACTCTTGAAAGCACAACATTTATGCAAATGATTGGCTGCAAACCACAAGACTTGCACGAGGTGAAGAAATCTTAAGGAGATATGCAAATGACCCATCGACGATTCAAGTTATCGATGAAGCTGCACTCTTATTTAAGGTCTTGAGCATGTCATCCATAGGGACATGGTATCAAGTTAGTATACAGTCGGCATATTGTGAGTAACCCAAATTGGTTTGGCAACTGCAAGAATTTGTATGGAATGCGACTCATCTTAAGGGACTTCTTTTCTCATATTAGCCATATTCTACCCATCATTGACACAGCCCGAGAGCTAGTCATGGAGCACGATCCTGAATAGTTTGAGGATACTACCATCGATGTAGAGCCCACACGAGATGCAGATGGGCAAGGGCCTCCTCCAACACAAGTTTTGACCCAATGCATTGACGAGCTAAAAGCACTCTTGCACAACATTGAAGAGGGCATTCCATCATATAGTGACTCAAAGATCTTGTCATTGGTGGGGCAAGTGCGAGCAGCATACGTTGGCTTCTTTGCTCAAAGAGTACCCATGGAGATCTATTTGCCAAAGAAGGGAAGTGTAACACAAGTAGAGGCACATGTAACTGCCACTCGACTTGGGCATGGCCAACCTAGGCCAGAAGGAGTAAATATGCAAATCACGGTGCCCACACGGCCTGCTAGGCAAACGGGTGCCTTGCGACATAAGCATCAAAGGGGCCATAAGCGAGTTCGATTTGCTTCACAAAGGTGGGTTTACTGTCATCATTGTTGCACAAAGACTTTCTTAGTGGACGAGGGGGTCGATACATGCCACACTTGCAATGCATTGTTGCCTATGACTCCACGGCTAAGAGCTCAAGAAAAGCTAGGAGCATTGATAGGCCGACAAGCCTTGTTGTTTCATGGGTCTAATGCTTATGAATGCCTTGTTACATTCGTGGTATGCAGACCAAACAATGACGATGAGCGTTTGTTTGATCTGAAGTTGTAAAACTGAGCAGTAAACATCTTCCTCTTGTCTTGTTGTTTTGCCCGGGTTTATCTGTATGCCATGTTTGGTTATTTGTACTATTTTTGGACCTCTCAATCACCTACCATCTCTTTTCACCTAAAACTGAGCAGTAAACATCTTCCTCTTGTCTTGCTGTTTTGCCCGGGTTTAACTGTATCCCATGTTTGGTTATTTGTACTATTCTTGGACCTCTCAATCACCTACCATCTCTTTTCATGTGAATAAGGCAAGTTTTAAACTTATTATTATGGTGGTAAAGGAGTGGACTATTCTTACTTTGTACAACTTGATAGGCTTTTTGTTTGTCTTCTTTCAATCAGCCTTATACCTGTTTTGGGTTTTGCTCGACCTATCGGCACTACTTCTTGTCTTGTGATGGAGAATTTTGACTCATTACTTTCCCTAAAATAATTTTCAATACCTCTGCTTTATACACTTAATTCCATACCTATTTTAATTGACCATGGGCTACCTCTTTATGTGGCAATTCATTCTCGATGCCATGTTAGGATTGTATTTCTTGTGCAACTATTAGGTGTATAGTTTTTCTCAACTTTGATAGAGATTGCAATGTCTATATAGTTAGATTTAAGTTATACAATAATAATTTTTTATGTTAATATTAGACTAATTAGGTTCAAATAGAGAGAGAGAGAGAGAGAGAGAGAGAGAGAGAGAGAGAGAGAGAGAGAGAGAGAGAGAGAGAGAGACTATCAACATAGTTTAGTTGTAGAAATGTACGTGATGCAAGTGGAGAAGAGATTTGTCCTTCTAGTATGATTGTCGTATACTCTTGGCAGCATCTTCTTTTCCTCTTTCTACCATCATCATTGTGGATTTTCACTACGAGCACTAATACTACTACCACTACTAATAGCTTAGGCACAATGGCAATGTCAATGTTTTTTTTGAAACTTGTCCAAGGAAAACCAAATGCATGAGTAACGCACCAAAACATAAAACACGATGAGGCCTCATAAAACAATGTTTGATTTGAGGAATATGAAATGAGGAGAGAGGCAAGTGAACCAACCTAAAAAAGATTAGAAATCAATGTAAATCTACCATTGGATGAGTTTTCGTGTGTGTGTGTGTGTGTGTGTGTGTGTGTGTGTGTGTGTGTGTGTGTGTGTGAGAGAGAGAGAGAGAGAGAGAGAGAGAGGCTTTCAAACCATATGGTGACATTTGCCATGACACCAAACAACACAGCTTGACAGATTGCAAATACAACCACAAAATCTACGCACTTCACAAGCTTTCACATATACCATGGATGTCTACCCAAGGCACACTATTCAAACTATGAAGCAACTTAACTTCACAGCTTAAGCCAAGAGAGAGAAGGGAAAGCCAACACATTGCATGTTAAAATTAATGAGGATGTGATGGAAGTTCATACAAACAACATTTTCTAAGTTTGCAGCACACTATACAAATAACATACAAAACCATGAATGCAAACCACTATACAAATAACATGTCAACCCCGACAACATATCAACCCAGAAAATCCGTAAACCTAGACTTATTTGATAACCGATAAAGTAAACCCGGTACACATATCAACCCAGGCAATCCATAAACCCAAACTTAATTTAACCTACGAATATGTAAACGTGGATAACATGTCAACCCAAAAAATTTGTAACACAAACTTGTTTTAACCACCTAGCATAAGCCGAGGAGAGAATGAAAAGTTCACATTCCATGTTAGAGCTGATAAGTATGTGAAACAAAATCATACAAACGACATAGTCACTCAAAACAATCTCAAGCAAGGATGCTTGCAGGTGAAGATAAAATCTCTTGCACCTCATCCTCGTCACTACTAACATCTTGGGCACCATCTTGCTCACTTACACTCTCACTGTCCCCTTTGCCACTTCCACTGCCGTCATCCTCGTCATCAGTCCCATCATCCTCACCGTCATCACCGCCACCACTTATGTCACCCCCACCATCGTCATCATCGCCACCACTTATGTCACTCCCACCACTTATGTCACCCCCACCATCGTCATCATCGGCACCACTTATGTCACTCCCACCACTTATGTCACTCCCACCATCATCATCATCGGTATCCCCATTGCTACCATAATCGGGATCATCATCCCCACTCCCATCCTGGTTAGACTCGTCATCCTCATCTCCATCGTCATCACTCCCTCCGCTACTCCCCCCGCTGCTTTTATCCTCGTCACTATGAACAATCAAGGTCCCCACTTTGATCCGACGCTGCAATAAAACAGATTAATTTAAACTCAGACATAGCATAAACCCGGGCACTTACAAAAACACAAACCTGATTAAAACAGTAAAGTTGGCTTCTATGACCATAGAACTTACCCTAGATTTGTAGCCTTCCTCCACGTGACTCTTGATCTCCTTTTTCATTGCCTCTTCCCTTTGATCGATCGTTTTCATGTGGTTGGCTACAAACTGCATGTTAAAAGTATCTTTCTTCATGGCCGTTTGAGCTTTGCGCGGACGAACGTCCCAAGTGAGGGCTGCCCTATTCTTGGCTCTCTCCTCAATCGTCTTGCGATTTACTGCAAACTTTCGATTCACATCCTTAAAGCGCTGTTGGGCCCGTACCTGATCTCGTATACTTGACTTGGGCACGTCGTTGTTGACACTCCCTCGAGGCCGCCCTCCGAGCCTTTGAGGGATGAAAACATCCAGCCCATGTACTTTCTTTAAGTGTTGAATCATCCGTGATCGCTTCTCCATGAGAGTGTTCCGACTCGCACATGGTGGTTCAGCCCGAAAAATCCTCACCAACTTACCCCCATTGATAACCTCAACATAAGGCGTCTACATCCAATACAATACAAAAGGCAAAGCAAGTCAGTGACAGATAAACCCAGGCAATAAAAAATACTAGACAGAGAGAGAGAGTTGCACACCATGCCGTGACAAATAAACCCGGGCAATAAGAATACTAGACAGAGAGAGTTGCACACCATGCCGTGACAGATAAACACGGGCAATAAGAATACTAGACACGGAGAGAGAGAGAGAGAGAGAGAGAGAGAGAGAGAGAGAGAGAGAGAGAGAGAGAGAGAGAGAGAGAGAGAGAGAGAGAGAGAAATGAAAATGAAAAATGAAATGTTATATTAACGTCTGCAAAAGGCCAAAGTGACCTATGAGACCAGAAAGTTACAATGTGGTGGATCTGATACAAAGTCAGAGTCAAAGTAACAAGATGACAAAAATGAAATGACAAATGTCATAATAAAATACTATGGAATCCTAAACTACTAGGTGTGAACTAAGCAGCTAGTTGGGATAGCTGATCACAAGAGATCCAGCATCGTCGACTGGCGGATCTCATCAATCTCCTCCATGGTCAGTAGTCTGACCGAGCGTCGTGCATGTCGAGCCAAAGTGATCCGAATCCTCTGATGCAGCCTCCGTCGATGCTGTGTAGTCCTCCACAGTCGTGGGCATCTAGATCTTCCCAGCTCAGTCGCTCGATCGATCGGTGTGCCTCTGGTGTGAGACGATGAGTGCTGCTGTGGTAGTAACTCCTCCGGGTGTCCAGTGGCAACTCTAAAGAAATCTGTGATCTGTCTCTGGGACTGGCTAGCCTCTCCTCTCATCAGGCTCTCTCTGTGTCTGCGTAGCTCGAGCAAAAACAAACCCAAGCATCTCTGATCCTCGTACTGCATGACTCTGGAGAATGGCCCAAAGCCCTCTCTGAACAAGCAATGGAAGCGGCCTCGTATCTCGTAGTAGACGGGGCAGTGTCATGTGTAGTGCAACTCTATCTCAGGCTCCATGTCACACAGGGGGCATGTCATGGCCTCTGCTGGTACTCCGCTGTATCTCCCAGTCTCGATCCGCAACTGGTGTGAAGATGTACGTATCTGGCCGATAGCACATCGTATCCCATGAGACAGGTGGGTGTCCATGTATCTGGGCCTCGTCACAAAACCATCAACCGTAAGCTGGAGGAGATGCTCTCTGTAGAAATCCATCTTCATGCCCAGCTCCTGTGCTGGCTGTATCCATGTCCTCCTGATGTCTAGCTGAGTCAAGTCCTGGCGGATGAGCCTGGTGATCTCGGACTGTGTAAGAGTCAGGAGGGTGCATCCAGTGAGTACTGGAAGGGAGGCAATCTATCTATGCTGAACCCATGCGCTTGAAACCATGATGTCATCTCTCCATATCAGCATGTTGTATCTCCCTTCATGGCTAACTGTCGAGAGGACTCAAGTGCAAGGCGGGAATATCTGTCTCTGGGAAGTTCCCACATGTGGTGTATGAAGGAGACCGATCTGGTGAGGGCCTCAACCACTAGTGGGGGGGCAGCTAGATCTGCTCGAACAATAGCACGTGGTACTGAGGCCTTGGCTCTAATGAGCCGCGAGATCATAGAGACCAGAGGCTTCTCCATGTCCCCCCATCCATCACTGCAGCCTGTCCTCCCGTGATGATCTAATGAAGGTCCCCAAATCTCAGCTCCATAAAGCAATGCAGAAGCCACCAGAGTGTCAAAGAGCCAGAGCTTTGTCCGTCTCTGCTGCCCTCCTCAATGAAAATGCTGGCCCACTAAAAAAAATAAAAAATAAAAAATAAAAAATAAAATAAAAAAACCACTCCGAGGTAATTGTACGCCTCTGTATATTCCACAATCTCATGGCCGTATGTGAATGCTGGCGCTGACCTCCTAATCCACTGTGGGGTGGTATTGAATACCATGACCTTGGTTTTACCAAGGTTGACGGACAAACCACTTTCCTGAGCAAACCTATTCAAAGCATCCAAGTGACGTTGCATCCCCTCCAGAGAGTCGGAGATCAACACAATATCATCAGCATATAACAATAATGGAATCCATGTCCTTGCCAGTTGTGCACCTCTATCACCATCTCTCTCAATGTAGTCAGAAACCTCATCCACATACATACCAAATAGAGTAGGAGAGAGAGGGCAGCCCTGCTTCACCCCAATAGTGGAGTGAATCGGTGTGGATAGACCCTCTGAGGTGCGTACCTTCCCCACTACTGACCTGTATAATGCCATGACCCCCCAAATGAGCTCTGTGGTGGGTACTCCCATTTGCTGTAATCTGCGCATCAATCTAGCTCTAGGCACTGTGTCAAATGCTTTGTGGAAATCCACAAAGCTACAATAGATCCGTCTCCCACACGATCTACCCTCCTCAATGATGGCTCTGAGTGTCAAGAGTAGAAAAACCCCTCCTGAACCCTGCCTGCCCGGCTGCGCGTATCCCCTCCCTCTGTGCCCATCTACTTAGCTGCTGCTCAAGAATAGATGCGTACAACCGTGCCAATGTGTGTCCAATCATGATAGTGCGATAATTCCCAGGCTCCATAGGGTCTCCCGACTTGAAGATAGGTACAATAGTAGATAGGCTCCAAGTATCAGGCAAGCCCTCACACATGGCACGGTTAAACATCACTACTAGAAGCTCTGCTAGTAGATCTCTGGCATGCGTGAAATGCTCAGCCACTAAACCATCATGATCGTATGCTCTCCCAATCCTCATCCTGTCAATGGCCTTCCTCACCATGAGAGAGAGAGAGAGTTGCACACCATGCCATGATAGATAAACCTAGGGACTTCTTACCACAGTTGTGGAGGTAGTACAGCTTGCCCTTGATTGTTTTGCTCTCTTTACTTGAAGCTTGGGCCGCTTTGAAGAGCCGACAAGAGCAAAAGCCTTATCCGCCGGCCCTTCACCCTCTTGCCCCTTCTCCACATGCTTTTTAGCCTTATTCTTCACACCATCCCTCTTTAGAGCAATCTTAACCTCCGGCACCTTCTCCAAGTGCCCCTTGCCCGTGTGCCCTTTCACCTTGACCTAACCATTTTATCAAAGAAGAGGAAAACCATAAGATAAAAAGACACAATTCATTGGCTTCTTGCACAACATTTGAGCCGGCTTACCTCATCAACAACAAGTTTTCACTCGATGGCCTCACGGACTTCCACCTCTTTCATCCTCTTCAACCTCTTCACATTTTGTTGCTCGGGGACCGCCGTACCTTCTTTCTCTTTCACATCGGCCTTGGCCTTTCTTTTGTTCACCTATGACAAAGCACTCAGACATAAACCCGGGTGCAAGGACCAAAAACACTTGCAAGGCACACTTTCATTGCAATAGTCTGCCTAGGGCTGTTTGTTGCATACCTGTGTCTTGGGTGGCTCGGAGCCTGCTGTGCCACTCAACTTCTTTGCTTGACCACTCTTTTGAACCTTCAAGGGACTTGATCCTTCAAGAAGAATCATATCCTGCACACATTGACACCCGTGAACACCTTACAGCCGACACAATTTTCAAAAAAATTGCACAATACCCGGGCACTGACAGATAAACCCGGGCACAGTCCTACGTGTTTAGTTTGTTGGTCCTCCTTTGGAGCCTTAGGAGCCTTTGGAGCCCCTGGTCGGGTGCCCGTTGCGCCGCTCACCTCCTTTGACTGGCCGCTTTTTTGAGCCTTCAATGCGCCTGATCCTTTAACCAGATTCAAACCCTTCACATGTTAAACACCTAGGAGCACTTAACAGCTAGCGATACTCAGGCACTGATAGATAAACCCAGGCAACTCGGGCACTGACAGATAAACCCAGGCATTTCTCCTACCTGTTTTGTTGGTTGGATCTCCTTTGGGGCCTTTGGGGCCGGGGCCTTCTTGAAACTAGCATCTTGGCATGGCTCCTGAGGTACATCCGATGACAGAGGAGCATCTTGACCCTGCACAAATCTTACATGTTTTGTTGGTTGGGCCTCCTTTGGGACCTGAGGCCTTTGGGGCCTTCTTCAAAACAGAGCATTGGCCTTGCTCTCGAGGTACATCCGCCGACAAAGGAGCATCTTAGCCCGGTGGCATTGCAATCTTCAAAGGCGTTGCAATCTTTGGGGCCTTTGGAGCCTTCTTTGAAGCAAGACCTTGGCACGACTCTCGAGGTACATCCGCCGACAGAGGAGCATCAATCTTCAAAGGCGTTGCCCTCTTCAAACCCTGCACATGTGAACACTTAACAACAGGCACAAATTTCCCTTAAACCACACAAATCTTCGGGCAATGACAAATAAACCCGGGCATCTACAGAAAGAGTCCTACCTGTTTTGTTGGTTGGATCTCCTTTGGGGCCTTTGGAGCTTTCTTCGAAGAAGCACCTTGGCACGCCTCTCGAGGTACATCCGTTGATAGAGGATCATCTTGGCCCCGTGGCGTTGCAATCTTCAAACCCTGCACACATTGGAACAAGTAAACCCAAACGTCAACAGATAAACCCGGACATTCACAGGTAAACCCGGGAACTATCTTACTTGTTCTGGCTGTTGGGCCTTTAAAGCCCTCTTCTTCCCTTCCTTGGTCACAGCAGGCAGGCTTGCACGGCTCCGGTTCTACAACCGCCAATGGAGGAACATCGTCATTGTTTGGTCCTTTTCCCGCTTTCTTCTTCCTTTCCCCGGTCACAGTAGCAGTCTTGACCGACGAAGGCTCCGGAACAACATCGGGCTGAGACACTGCAAGAAGGAGCTCCCCCCCACCTCTTTGACCTCCTCAGTTGGCGTTGGTCCCGCTCTCGATCGCGTGGCTCTCATCGTAGGCGGCTTTTTGGCTCCCCTCCCAGCCCTTCCATCAGACTTCTTTGGTGGAGGTGTAGAGTAGGCGCCCCTCATTCCCTTCCTCCCTCCCTTCTTCGCCTTGCCCGCCATCTCTGCGCAATCTTGGACAGAGCTCCCCCTTGCCCGCGATGCCCTTGAAACCCCCTGGACAGACCTGCACGATGCCCTGAACACCCCCTCAAACCCCAAAACACAGTCGGCAATGTTGAACGCTGTCCTGAGGCAAGCTGTAGTACCGCGCAAAGTGAAAGCAACCTGGGCACCGCCACGGACGACCAGCAAGCTCCCCTCACCTGCTTGAGGTGAGGTGAGGTGACACACCCCACTTCAAAATCATGGAGGGGATCCCGTCGAATTTTCCCCTCCCCGTCATAATTAATGTCGACGTGGATTTTCGTCGCTATCTCACCCCCGCCCGATGGCCACATCACCCGCCATTCGTCGCCCGGGTTTACCTTCTACCCGAGCGTGCCCCACCACGCGGATGATCTAGATCGTCTCGTCCGACCGTGCCCCAATTCCGCGCCGTCGATCCCATGAACGAGTTTCTTAAATGCACATGTGTATATAGTCCCGAGGAAAGCCAACAATTCCTTCGCATCCAATCAAAGCTTAGCTTTTCAGTAAACAGGCTCGGCTGGCCGGAGCTGTTGTGCTCAAGATTGGCAGCCCACAGTGGAAGATTCTGCAGGAATCGCTTCATGGCTGGAGACTGGCCGCTCGGCTAGGACTAGGCTGAACCGCCTCAGAGGAGTGGGCAGGTTTTTGGCTTCATGGATCGGAAACGTGCAGGCGCAAACGATAAGACCAATAAGCAGCCATGGCGGAGACGCTGCGGAGAGGCAGAGGCAGATTGGTGAGAAGAAGGCGCAGTCTTCTGCTTCTTCTTTGAAAGCTGCAGGCGCAAACAAGAAGAGGAAGATAAGCAGCAGGGGGCACGATTTTGATTTACAGGGTAGAAAACGTTGCAGACTTGCGAAGGATAGCTCGCACCAGGTTATATGTGAAGATGATGATGATGGTCATCTGCTGCAAGCCATCAGCCGCTGAAGAGGATATCATCCCAAGGCTGCCATTGCACCTCATTCTGGCATGCCTGCCTTTACGCAAGCGTTGTCAGCTCCGTTGCATCTGTAAGGCTTGGAATCTCATGGTAGGAGGTGATCCAGGGGATCCGTGCATTGATGTTGGGGAGTGCTGGTTTATTATGGCGCGCCCCAAGCATCACTTCAAAACCTGGGATTTTCTGGCATACAGCAGCAGAATCAGTCCATCCGAGCAGGACAAAAGCTCCTCCTTTTCTTCATTTCCTTTGCCCTCAATCCCAGACACCGCAAGCTCTGTTCCTTACTTGGAGGCCTTGCACTCATGCATTGTCGCGGCAGGCGCCCAGTCTGGACAGTGGCCCTCTCTCAGCTTGTCCTGCCAGCATGGGTGGTCTCATGTGTGCTCTAGTTCATCGTGAGGACCAGAGCAAGATGTCTTCTCCTTTGTAGTCTTCAACTGCCTCACAGGGTGCCAGAAGGTGCTTCCACCTGCCACGTGCAATTCCCCCTACTCCATGAGCATGGCGTCTGATAGCCGAGATTCCAGTAGGTACTACGTCATGCTTACTCGCCATTTCCTATCTTTCTATGACTCGGACCTGCCCCTGCACTTGGAGGTTTACGACTCCAAGCATGAGAGCTGGAAGTTGGGCTGTCTTGCAGACTTGGTTAACTCGGCCAGACTGCCATTGTGGGGACTTCTTCTTCTTAATACAGCTCCATAGCACCACAATGTCCATGGCAGCTTGTCATGTGGCACATGATGCATGGAGCATTGTACGGGCGCCAAGATTTGTAAGTCCTGAGTCGGATATATGGTTCGTATGCTGTCATGCTCAAGTATAAAAGGCGATTACTGGTGGGCCAGCTGCTGAGTCCCTCTGTTGAGGATCTTCACACATGCCTTGGATTTGGGGTCTGGGAGCTGCAGTCCACTGCCTCCTCAAAGATTGGGAGATGGGTGGAGGTTGCAAGAACTCCCCAACACCTCTGGCTACCCTTACCCTATTCAGATTGGACTTACACACTTTTCACAGGTGGGTCCTTCTTCTGCATGGTCTTTAAAGAGCGGGATGAGTGGGTGGGTGGTGTAAAGGAGAGAGGTTGCAGCAGGCCTCCACTTGTGTTTGACGCGGCTCAAAATTCTTGGTATTTTCTCTCTGTGGAAACTAAGTATGATTGCATCTTGGTGCATCAGCCAAGATTAAGTGCACGTGTGTGATTTTTGTGCTCTAGCTTGTACAAGTGTGCCTGGTCATCACCATGATGACCAGCCAGGTTAGTGGCATGTTGCGCTCAAGCTGATGTCACCTTGGGGGACAGTTTAGGTTGATGGTGCCCCCTTGGGTTGTGGTCCATATGTACAAAGCATGCCCTCTGTATATGATTCAGTTACTTCAGAGGAGGTTGGCTCCGGAGTAACAAATTCAGTAAATGTTACTCTCTGCCGCTGTCAAGGCCTTGCTTCATTTTTTGTATACGTTTGTGATGCCCTTTTGGCACTCATGATGAAACCTCAATATGCAGATGTTTGTTGACATAAGTTTTGCAGTTTATTTGTTCTAGCGTAATAGTGTTTGTGGCACGGTTCTGGATAAGAACCCATTTGGCATTCATTATGAAATTTCAATATGCAGATGTCTGTTGTCAGAAGGTTTCTTGTACTTATCTGCTCTAGTGTATTTGGTGAGGTTCCATGCACTTGGCACAGTTCTGAACGGAAAACTGATCTTTTGAGCATTTCAACAAGTTGCTAGAATCCATGGGAACCTAGCAGATTTGAAGACTCTGGTGCACTGGGACTCTGGAGGAAGTTCAGTAGCTTCTTCTCCATCACATGACAATTGACAGCTATGACTGTGACAATAGGAGCCGGAGAAAGTGGCTCTTTTTCAAATCAATGGTGAGAATGTTGGAGCACACTTGCGCGTAGACTACAGATAACAGCGAGGAGTTTCTTAGCTCTGAGAGGCTAATTTGAAGCATGTGGCAAACGTAGAGACAGACCAGCAGCGCAGTTGGGCTCGGGTGCACCTATAGAACTCCGATGCACTGTTGTTGCCAAAGGCCTGTTGATGGCTTGAGTCTGCTGAGCAGAGCTGAGCTGAGCTCGATAGAGAGGTGCATGAGAGCAGCTATCATCTGCAGCATCATCTATTTGGTGAATGAGTACATGAATAGATGTTCAAGAGTAGAAGAGTAGATGTTTGGTCCTTTTGTGTACAATTGAAAAGGACACTGGCCCTGATATCATCTGCGAGTCTTTGAAGTGATACCAAAAGCTACATCATCACACCATCTGTGGGGATTTGTCTGCTTTATGGCTATTGAGAAGGGATGCGTCCACAAGACAACGTTAAGATGGGTTGCTGAAAAGGGAGAAAACTCATTCGCCTGTAGAAAGCTGCATCTATTCTTTTTTGTCACTAGCGGTATCCCACGTTCTAGGAATTTCTGCCATGTCTCTCAAGGCTATGGCACATGTATACAGTAGCAGGACCTGTGTAGAGAAGTATATAGGTGCCATGGCTATCAAGGGATAAGAGCTCTCTGTTTTGAAGCTTACCCAGCAAATTGCAAACATCTTCTGATGATGGGTTGTTGGCCAGGGACTGTTGGGGAAACATGTAATGCTTAAAGCACAAGGGGTCAAGGGGTAAGAGCTGGCTCAAAGACCAAATGCAACCAACAAATTTCAGATATTATTTCATGATGAGATTGCCGGTCAGGGAACTGTTACGTATATATGTAATGCTTGGTTGTGTCGGCCTCATGGTGAGTACAGAATATTATCAATAAATTCATGTCGGGGATGTGTCTTTTGTACTGCACTAATTGTAGGTGCAGCTAGAGTGCTACTTTAGCCTGCATAATTGGAAGTGGATAACAAACTGGTATAACGGTGCAAGCCGACAAGGCGATTGCAATTAGAGAGACCTTCCCTTCGGTGCTTGGATGATTATGGATTTGGTACCTGTATGTTTATGGAAATGAATGGAGAGCAAGGGCACCATTGTAATTACTATTTTGGTCGCATCGAAGCATTGAAGAAGAGTATACAGTAGTAAAAATAACATAGAAGTGAAAGCTGAGAGGGAGTGTGTGAGTGCCGTTATTTTAATGTCGACAAATCTTGTGAGCGTTAGTGAGCAGAAGTCACTCATATATACAGGAATTTATATACTGTTTTGTTCTCATGCAGGCACTCAAGAAGAGGATACATCCGTAAAGAAGATTGTAGAAATGAAAGGAGAGAGAGAGAGAGAGAGAGAGAGAGATAGAGAGAGGCAGGGCTTTTTTTTTAAAAAGAGAGAGAGAGAGAGAGAGAGAGAGAGAGGGAGAGCTTATTATTTGTTTTGCACAGATCTTGTTACGTTGGGTGAGTGTAAGTCACTGGAACGGTTTGATGTAAATAGTGTGGCAAAAAGTGCATGAATTAAGAACGGAACTAAGCAAACGAGAGTTGGTAAGACTTTGAATGTAGCATTCAATGACTTCTTCACAATGAAACGGACAGAACTTCTGTGGAGAAGAGAAGGACTAGGTAACAACACATATAGTGGGAGATTTTGATGCAGGAAGTAAGGGCTATTTCGGTAAGATGCTCTTCAAAGTTGCGCGTGTGGCTAACCGGTTGACAGGAAAATAGCGCAAAACGAATTGTTTAGCTGACTGCAGGTGGTTGGGGACCACGTTAGAGTAATTCAATTCTATAGTCTCGAGTAGGCCGAGGACGCCCGCAATCTGCACGAACAACATATAATGGTGTTTTGTGGAGCAACCAGCCAGCACGGCGATGTCGATGGTGATTTGTTGACCGAGTGTATTCCAAGTGATGTACTGTGGATGCCACGGGGTAGGTGGTTGAACTGGCCATGGAATGAACTCACTCCATTCATGCATGTAGTGTCTGAGCACCCACTCTTGCAAATGTGGGTAAAGACAGTATTGCAACTTATACATTGCAGTCTCAAATTCTGGTTGCTGCTCAATCAGATCAGCTAGAATCGGCCTACCCATTATAAACTGAAAAGAAAAAGCATTTGAATCAAAGAAGCTGATAAGTAGTCAAGTCTGTCATAGTTTGAATGGAGAAAAAAAAGATATTGTTGTAGCCAATGATCAACGTTATATGACAAAGACAGTGAAGAAAGCAATTAAATAAAGATGGCATAAGTTCGCAGCTATATTTTCTTAAATTTTAAAAAAAGTTAATATTTTCTTAACCTCGGTGGATGTCCAGAAAAAGCGTTATAACCTAATGCAGTTGTTATTTTGTGTTGTTTAATATAGAAATGTTCTAAGTTTCTAGCTTTATGTATATTAGTACTGGTTGCTAAAGTGGTGATTTCAAAATTGTCCTCGAAAGGACTATGTGCTTGCATGTCCGCTCGCATTCTCTTCGGAGGATTGCGCTTGTGCTGGCCAACGCGTTTATGGATGTTATTCGTAACTCCGATATAACTCCTATCGTTTTCTGTGCAGCGTATACTGTAGACTATGTATTCTTCCCGCGTCGCTGCTTTTTCTGGGGTGGAAGGCCGATGCTTGTCTCTGGTTGTTGATGACTGTCTAAATCTGTAGTCCATGCAGATTAGTTAGGGCAATAAAAAAATGACGGTGCTACGGACAAATGAATGGAAGCTAGTGACACTTGTTATCCATACTTGCCTTGGTCTACTGCAAAACTGGCTCGTATGGAGAGGTTGGTTGGCTGTAATTTACTGCCTTGTTTTCGCTGTAGTGCCATGCTACCTTCTGGATTATGATAGGTGGATTAGTTGCGTCGTGCGTGTGGTTTGCCGTAGTCATGAAATTTGTCAAGATAGCAGCACAGTTCTCTTGATGTGACAACTATGTCGGAATCTAAGTGAATCAAAAAAGAATCTTTTAAAATATGAGGAATCTCATGGCGTGCTACATATCAGTAAATAGAGCTTGAAGAGGACATTCTAATTGTCAAACCTCTGCCAACTTTGGAGTTTATTCGCAAAAATTTATCCATGCGTCCGTTTTGGTAGAGAGAGGTAAAGTCAAACTCCTTAAAGGGCCCCTTTGTGAGTCCAAATTTTGCCTAATGCTTTCTGGTGGTTCTATCGTCTCATCTCCTCTTGGTATAATGCTTACCATGTAGTAGGGTAACACATCATAGCCATCCTTATTGCAAAATTTTGTAGTTGGACTATCTGTGATGGTACAGACATCCAATGTTGCTAGTATGTGTTCCCATTCTAGAGGTTCCAAGGCATCTTCAGAGAAAGGCTCCCGAATATACTCCTTGTCCTCAATCGCTCTTTCTAAGACGCATTCTTCCCTTCTTAAGCTTCCACAATGTGAAGCTCCGCACATCCATAGCTCTTTTTGTTGCCCTAACCATGCTAGGAGTTCCGATTCTGCTACTGTAGTTGAATCAAACTCTTTCACAGGTGTTTGGTTCACATCCTTGTAACTATGGTCTTTCAAGTGTATTTTAGTTGTTGTTTCTTTATGTCTGAGGTATATGTGGTTGTAACCCCAATCTTGGACCATCTTTAATTGTCGCATGAATGGTCTTCCCAAGATGATATCATAATTGTTCTTTTTGTCAAAATCGACTATTGCAAATGTATGCTCATACTCGATTCCGCACGAAGTGACAATCACTTTTTCTAAGAGTCCTATAGGCTTCTCCATGACCATCTGCCAATTGCAATTTCATTTTGGTAGCTCTTAAAGCTGGTTTTTTCCATTTTTTCCAGATTTCCTTGGTGGCGATAGCAACTCCCGTTCCACTGTCAAGAATAGCTTTGGAAACTACTCCTTGGAATTCTACTGGTAGCGTGGTGTTTCCATCTTCTCCCTCGCAATACTCTCCAACCTTGTTTAATGGTACTGGCCTAGTGTTTAGTTGAGGCCTGTCCAATTCTCTGATCCCTTCCTGAAGCTTCAAGGTGGGGTCTTTCACTCCAAATTTTTCTAGGCATTTACCTACTGTGGTCCACATGTTTGGTCGTAACCTTAAGAGTTCGGCTAATGTGATTGTGCATGTCACCGGGGTGGACAATAACTCAATCAATCCTTGTGAATCCATCACTTTTGTTGGATGGATGACTCACACACCCATGAAGTGCATGCAAACACTACCTAGATCAACATAATGTCAATCGAGGACACAGATGACACGATAGGCACACGGAGGAAATATCTGTAGCTTGTCAGGCTGAGACCATCCTACACATACAACACTCAATAAGGCCAACTAAACCACAATCAAGGACCTCACTGCTCTCAACTACACCACCTAGCCACATACACACATACGGAAGGTAACTCACCTAATCATGCCAGAATCGTACGAAACTTAAGGAACACCATCCCCTCACTAGAATACACCTGTCCCTAAGCTTCTACACTCAAAACCCATCTGCGGAAAACGCGTAGGATGACAGAGCTGAATTTTAAAAGTGTCCGAAACTGAAATTTATGAGTACCTATGCGTAGCTTATGTCGCCAAGATTCTATAGACTACTAGCATGCAGAAAACAGACATCGTTTGATACACTTATGACCACAAATAGCTCGTAGATGCGTCGGCGTGTGCGCTTCTTCTCGCGTGGAATGCTTGGCGTTGCCGCATAGCTCTCCTCGAGTCTGCAGCAATGGTGCAGTCGGATCTCCAACGTGTTCAGCGAGCCAGGCGTAAGGAGAGGATGAAGCTCACGCTCACTCTCTTTCTCTCTCACACACAGTAGACGGCAGTGCTAAAGTTTGATTATGATAAAAGTCTTTTTACAAAATGACCTAGGTACCTTATATAATAAGGCTACCTTAGGTTTAACCAAAAATGGGGTTGAAAGGGTCAAATGGCTTTGTATTTACAATCTGGAAGTGCCATTGCACCCCGGCTTCTGAAACTAGAATAACTACTCATTACAAATGATGTTTATAGCCATAATCCGCAGCATTTCATAACTCGCAAAAGATAAGACTTTGGTACGGAACTTGAGTTATGTTGTGTTGTTGACCCAACGGTCAACATTCCCCCCTTCCGCGTTCATGTCATCCCCGACATGACCTGATTGTCGATGGCGATGTGGTCTTTGCTGTTGTTTTGCTTCATCTGTTGCACTGCTTGTAACTTTGTCGAACCACAACAAGAACTATGATCCATTAGAGCGGACATCTTTCAGCATAACCATTCATCTTTTGAGATCCTCTGATTACTTTTATGTCTGCTCTTCTTCATTGGGGACTTCTTTGTTCTTGAGTTATGCTGTGTTGTTGACCCTGCGGTCAACACTTTGCTGTTGTTTTGGCTTCATATGTTTCACTGCTTGTATCTTTGTCGAACCACAACAAGAACTATGATCCATTAGAGCGGACATCTATCAGCATTTAACCATTCATCTTTTGAGATCCTTTGATTACTCTTATGTCTGCGCTTCTTCATTGGGGACTTCTTTGTTCCTGTGCAATCATGTTGTTAGTGTTGTCTGCAGCTTTGTCATTGTATGCCATTCTTCGACTCACCATTGAGGAGAAGTATGCTATGATCTGAAATTGGTGCTTCAATTCATTTGTCAATTGATTTGAGTAGCATTTCCTTATTGTTGATGTAGAAGGAATATGTACAAGAGGATGGTGATAGGTGTCCTTAGATTAGGGTCTAAAACCTGGATGACCAAAGGGAAAAAACCCGGTGGGAGAAAAATGCCTTTGGTATACGCTCTTATTGGAGTTGAGCAGTTGAACGTGAAGTACATGTTCATGACAGGTGAGTGCTTGGGTGCAACACGGAAAGAGTGCCTGATGCAAGTGCCAATTATGGGACACTCTATATGCATATGAGAAATTTGTCAACAAAAACATGCAATGTGAAAGAAGGAGATGCTGGGTGTTTTGAGGAATAAATGTAGCACATGTGACATCAAAAGATGTCTCAATAGCTTCCACCTTTCCAAGAAGGGTTTTCGATGTAGAAGTTTCTCCACTCGTATCTCACAGTGCTCAGTACGTGAGTGTCTTTTAGACCTTCTCCTTCACTTCACGAGACTTAAGTACTTAGACTTCGACTCTTTTGCTCACCTATACCAGCATGAGCGACACAACGTAAATATGCTCAAATCTTCCAGCTTGAGCAGTACCTAAAATAGCTAAGACGCTTAGACCACAGAGAATATTACTTGAAGCTTTGGGACTAACACCTCACTCATTTTGTGGCGTAGCTACTCGACTCTGACTTTTATGACTTGTCGGTTGCCTGTTGACACTGCTTTGTGACAAGTTCTTCGGCTGTTGTAGTGGCTGCTGAGACATACTTCGTGAAGTTTCATCGTTTCCCTGTACCTTCTTCTCTTTGTAGTGCTCCGGCCTCTCGTCAGTATTTTCTTCATGTGGATTATGGATTTTTTTATTTTTTCTTAATAATAAACAAAGAAAATATTTTGTTAAAAAAAACTTAACAAAAGAAAAATCATTCAAATAGAAATCTAAATGCTATGTACACTATACACATGTCCCTAGGGGCTCATATATGGATTTTGTCCCAATACTCCTCTGTAACACTACTATGAGGGCATATACTCTAAATTTCGTCAAAAAATTATCACAATAAAATGCAAAAATTCAATGCATCTCACAAAACATTGCCCTCTAATAGTCATAATGTTAGGTGCGCATTCAGAATGCCTCCCCCCTTCCTATTTGGAGTCATCCTTTACCACAGGGTATCTCAAAGGGTATGTGTTGTGCTTGGGCAATTAAAAGTTGTGCCTATACAGGCCTTGTAATGTAGCCCTATTATGCATACACAGTCAATGCATGGAAAAGATTTATGTTGTGCAAGATGTGGGTATAAGAAATTTGCTTATTGGCATTTGTTGGCGAGGCTTCCTATTCTAAGCAATGTAATGGTCTTTGAAGCTCCTGTATCGTTTCTTGATTGAAGCGACTTGCTCTCTTCTAACTGTGCTGTAATCGTAGGAAGAATTGTAAGAATTCAAGCGGCGATGCACTGACAACAGTTTTGTTGTTCTTCTTTGGGACCCATTTCTTTGTGATTATTGGCTGTTTTGTTGATGACGCTCAATTGGGAACCCATACTTGCCCGTGCTTCGTTTGTGTTTGAAGAGACTTCTTTGGGATCCACCTTTTTGTTGTGTGAGTTGACAGTGGTCTTTGCTTTGGCCCTTGTACGCTTGGTTGGTGACGGGATGAAGAAGACGACGAGTTCTATGACTCTGTAGAACACTTCGAGCTTCAAGAAGATCATCGACCCGGGAATCAATGTCATCGCTACACGAATAAAGTGCATCAAAAGTGGATTCCAAAGTCCTCGGTGAAGACACAACCACCACAAGAATCCTCATACATGGATCCTAATAAGGATGCAAAGACTCAGCTAGGAGGAATACGACCAGAGCAACTAGCTAACAATGCTCTAATCAATGGGCTAGAAAAGTCCTCCAAGAAACTACCACCCACGAGCAAACAGACAGTAACTTTCCACTACCAGCCAAAAAATCAAGGGAAAGTACAAGAAGTCAACCTTGCTGAGGATAGAAGCGATAGTGATGAATCTTACGACATCCCCTATCATCAACTCAGGCCATCAGTATCACCAACCCCTTCAGCAACAACCATGACAGGTCAAAAGAACAGGACAACAAGTCAAAGCCAAAAAGCTCGACAAATCTTGATACAAAAAAGTCAGATCGGCCAAAAACAGATATGGATCAAGAAGACAAAGATCTCTAATGACAAATCACAAGATCCAACACCAAAAAAAAGCAAGGAAAGCGTGCATGAACAGGAGCATAGCCATTTTCATCACAAAACTTTGTTGTGGGAGCATCCTCCACGGCGCACACGTCCAGAGTAGCCAAGATGTGTGCCCATCCAAAAGGCTCTAACTCTTCTTCAGGAAATGGTTCTGGGATATAGTCCCTATCCTCTATAACCCGCTCTAGGATACATTCCTCGCGTTTCAAGCTACCACATTGTGAAGCTCCACACATCCACAGTTCTTTAGGCTTACCTAACCAAGCTGGAAGTTCTAATCTTGCTACTGTGGCGGAATCAAACTCCTCAACCGGTGTTCTCGTCACATCCCTATAGCTATGGTCCCTCAAGTTTATCTTCGTTATGGTTTCCATATGTCTCAGGTATATATGGTCATAACCCCAATCTTGGACCATTTTCAACTGTCGCATGAATGGTCTTCCCAAAATGATTTCATAGTTGTTCTTCTTGCCAAAGTCAACACTAGCAAAAGTGTGTTCATATTCAATGCCACAAGAAGTAACAAGTACTTTTTCTAGCAGTCCTAGGGGCTTTTCGTTGTGTCCGTCTGCAAGCTGCAGGGTCATTCATGTGGATCTCAAGGCAGGTTTTCCCCACTTTTTCCAAACCTCTTTGGTTGCAATGGCCACACCAGCTCCACTGTCAAGGATTGCCATGGTTTTTACACCATTGAATTCCACAGGAAGGGTGGTGTTTCCATCTTCTCCCTCGTAATACTCGCCTACCTTGTTTAATGGCACTGGCCTAGTATTTAGTTGAGGCATTTCAAGCTCTTTGATGCCTTCCTCGATTTGAGTCATTGGGGTTTTTACACCAAATTTCTCTAGACACTTACCCACATTAGCCCACATGTTTGGTCTTATTCTGAGCAACTCGGCTAGCATTATTGTACAGGTGACTAGGGTAGATAGAATATCTACTAGCCCCTTTGAATCGATGGCCTTGTTGGGAGATAGTCTCTGTGATGGGACTGCAACCACATCTGACTTTGTCTCGTACTCTCCCATGTAGGACGGTAGTGTTCTTAGCGAATGGAGTTGACTATCCATAGATTGTACAGATCCTTTGTCTCCCCAATACGATTGCACGTCTAGATTCATTTGAGATCCAGTCTCAAATTCCTCTATTGGTGGTAGAAACACTCCTCGTTCATCACCAGTCTTGTCTACTCGTCTTCTTAGGTCATCGGCTTCATTGGACTCTCTGACTTGTTTCCACAATTCATCAAGACCATATATCTCTTTACAATCCTCAGGTATAGCTTGGTGAAATCCCTCAAAAGAGTTATCCGTGGTATTCAGTACTATCCTTGGTTCTAATGCTGGTTCTTTGAGGTTTGGTCTGTGCTTATGACTAGAATCTGGCTCTTTTAGTTCCTGGTTTGGTGGGATTAATTGTGTAGGCATGACACGGATCACATCCTCAGGTTTTGCACCTGGTGGTTCTAGTAAAGCTTGGGCTGTTTGAATCATTTTCTTACACATTTCAAACCTTTGCTTTTCTAGTTCCGTATAGGGATATGTCATCCACCTATGTTCTTGGGTTTGGTTGTTTTTGAGCCTTGCATCATATTCTTTCAAGAGGGCATCTAATGTCTCATTAACCTTCTCTGCCAACACAGATCCTCCTAAACTAGCACTTCTCGGTTTCTCATTCGTGGATGGTTCTTCTAGAGGTTTAACTATCTGTGTAAGAGAAGGTGCCTCCTTTTCCTCATGTTGTTTTATCTTCTCCTCAGCTTCGGTAAGCTTCTTAGCTAGGGATTTTTGCTCTCGTTCCCTGCGTGCTTTCATCCTAGTCTTTCTAGCTTTCCAACTATTTCGTTTGCTCTTGGTTTTCTGACTAGGTGCATCTGTCTTTGGTCCATCATCTGTCTTTGGACTCGTGTCACTTTCCGTGTTCTTTGTCTCTGGATTCTCATCAGCTTTCTTTTGAGCTTGTGCTCTCGTAACCACTTGAACTGGTACGACATTCTCATTTTCTGAGCTACTAGGGAGCTGAACAATCCCTGATACATTTGTCATGATTTTCCTGATTTGGTTTGGTTTTTTTGGGCAATCTGGGATCAAGTGAGTGATGCCACACTCAAGACAATAGGCATTTACTTCAGTGATCTCCGTATGAGGACATTGTTTGACCAAGTGGTTGTCACGTCTTTTGTGACAATCTGTCTCTGGTTGAGGAGATTCTGTTAGCATTTCCTCTTGGCTATAAGCAAGCTTTGACCTAAATAAGCCGTTATTTGCAATGAATCGCAATGTCCTTTCATCCATTTCATACCTTCTTTCTTTCGACGGAAACCCAGGAGGTGGAGGTTGTACCGGCCTCACCACTCCATGTGTTTCTCTCACATTTTGTTGCTCCAAAGGGTAGTACTCACTTTGGTTTCTATACCACATTGTAGCTGGTACTCGCGTTGGTTTATTTGATGCCTCCATCATTGGCATGTATCTCATGTCTACCTGCATTCTAGCACCTGGCAGCAGAGGTTGTTGTCCTAAGACAAGCTGTGGCCTTAAAACTACTACTGGTCTTGGTGCATTCCCCATAATGTATCTAGGTGGAGTAGGTGCTTCTGGAACAGGTTGTACATACCTTTCCCTAGAATTTTCCATGCTATAATAGCACTCTTCCCCCGTATGGTTCGTCCATTTTCTCTCAATTTCACACCACTTCGGCTCTCCCGAATCAGACCTTACAAGAGGAATCAACCTCTTGACCAAGTCGTCGATAAGCTTTTCTTGATCAATAGGTGCCGTTGGCTTGGCCATGGACTCACTTATCTGTAAAACACTGTGCTGAGAGGATGTGTTATCTCCTTGACTCTTTAAGTCCGTTTCTTTGTATGCCTCACAGTTATCCACTAGATAAAGAGCTTCTTTGATCAACTCTTTTAGCATCATCCTCCTTATCATATGCAGATACTTCTGAAGGCCCTCATCTCTCATTCCCTGGATAAAGATCAGCATCAGTCGTGCTTGCGTAGGTAATTCCGCTCTCGAACAGAGCGTAACATATCTCTTGAGCCGTGATATTGCTTTGCGTACTGATTCATTCTCTTTCTGTTTGAATCTATGGATTTGCGAGACCGTGTTGTGAGCAATGCCTTTTGGCGAGAATTCTTCAATAAACTCCTCAAACAGCTCATCTAGGGTCTCAACATCCCATTTTCCACCGAATCGAACCATGTAGCTGCATCATCTTCTAGAGTCAATCCAAATCCTTCAAACTGTGTCGCAAAATCTGAAACTTCCTCTACTCTAATCACTCTTCTAAAAGCCGCTACGTGATCTCTCGGATCTTTATCTCCGGAGTATTTTTTGTTTACCCATGTCTGGACTTGGGATGGTCTAACTCGTCGATTGTCTACAAGTCTAACCAGAGACTCTCCCAATCCTTCTCTCGTTATCGCTCTTGAAGGGAATCCTGGTGGATCTCTTCTTGGAATTCCTATAGGAATTCTCGTGTTTGGTGGAGGCATTTGTGGTCCTTCATTGACCAAATATCCACCTCTTTCTAGTACAGTCTGTGGATTTGTGCTTTCTACAACTCTGTATTCTCGTCCATACTTGTTGACAACTATAGATCTCCATTGACAGTTGATTCCGTATGTGTAGACATATAAGAGCTTGTAATCCGTTATCTCTTCTAGGTATGGATCTGAGCACCTATAAAGATTGACCTCAGTGTCGCCAATGTATCTATATAGTCCTTCACTCTCATGACCAATCATCCAAACTCTCTCAACAAGATGGGTCTTTATCTATTGCCAGTTTGGAAGATCCACTGTGGGAGGATATTCCTCTATCGTCGGGATCTCCAAGCTTGTGTAAGCTGTGTTTGAATCTAGAGTAGACATGATTTCTGGGCTTAAGAGCTTTTTCTTGGTTCAAGTAGACTTAGTCCACTGTGTTCAAGTGATTTGGTTAGGGAGAAGTCCAAACTATGTCCAAACCCGCAACCGTTTTGTCACAATTCTCGCAAATTGTCGCTTTTAGAGACCCCTGACTTCCGGATGAATTTTGAGGTCTCAAACGATGTTTTTTTCAAAGTTGAACTGAATGGTTTCCATTGGCATATATTTAGTTCATGTTTTGCTCTAAGATTTGTAGAGCCGCTCTCAGGCTACGTTTTGATATAAAAACTTTTTCGATCCGATACCGTTTGTGAAAGTTATGGCCAAAACAGTGAAATGCAGTTTAGAATGGTCAAAATGAGTCCAAATTCAATTTTGAAAGAAGATTTGGGATCTCTGTGACATTGTGAACACTTCTGTATGGTCAAAAGTATGGTTGGACCCTAAAACTGGCCTGAAGACATTCTACGCGTAGGATGTCTATATGCTCAGAATTTAACAAAATTTGGTCCTGATACTCCCCTTAAGTCCAACAACACAATGGTATGCTCAGGATTTCATTTGGACCTAAAAATGGCCTTGAGACATCCTACGCGTAGGATGTCTTTTTGCTCATAATGACTTGAAATTTTCACCCCAGCTTCTCCTTGATGTGCTGATCACAGTGGTGTGCTCATAAAATGGTTTGGAGTCCTAAATCAAGCTGGAGACATCCTACGCATAGGATGTCTAACTGCTTAGATTTTGTCCAAACTTGATCCCAAGATTCTCCTACTCCTCAACAACCCAATGGTATGCTTATAATTGATTTTGGATGCCAATAGGTCAAGATTTAGGCTACAAGAGCTTCTAGTGCACTCCAAGAGTAGGATGTCTGACAATTCTTGTCTTTTCTTGGTGAATAGGCCAAACAAGGTCCAAATTCACTTTTGAAAAAAGTTCTGGAATCCTTGAGACACTTAGAACCTCCCTATATGGCCAAAGTAGAAGTTTGACCACTTTATGACCCTGGAGACATCCTACGCGTAGGATGTCTTTTTGCCATGTTTCAGCTCAAACTTGCACTGTAGCTTCCCCTTGATGTGCTTAACTCACAACTCTTTTTACTTTTTGATTCTGACACCTATAGGTTGGTCAAATGATCAAGAATCTGTTCCAAAAGCCTGATGTCTGTTCTGATGAATTCCTAAGTCAAATCAACTCCAAATTGGACCAAATTTGCCTAGGAGGCTTGCCTAAGGCTATATAACACCCTGCTATGTCCACAGTTTGAATTTGGCCTCTAAATCATGCCTTAGACATCCTACGCGTAGGATGTCTAACTGCTCAGAATTGCCCCAAATTTGAACCACAGACTCTCCTTCAGGTGCTGATCACTATGGTATGCTCAGAATTTTGTTTAGAGTCCAAAATCACAGAAAAGACATACTACACGTAGGATTTCTTTTTGGCCTGTTTGACCCCAGACTTGTCCCACAGCTTCCCCTTGATGTTAGCAACCCAGTGGTATGCTTAGAGTTTAATTTGGATGTCAAAAGTCCCAAATTTTAGCTGTTCTTGCCTTTTTTTTCAGCCAAAAGTGTTAAAGTCCGCTTTGAACCCAATTTTCTCACCCAAATGAGCTGAAAACTCTCACATGAATTCAATACAACATTTAGAACATACCCTTGGAGTCATCCTATGGCTTGGTCTCAAAATTAGGCCTTGGACACAATTTGGGTAGGATGTCTGGCAATTCTCGTCTTTTGGCTTTGATCTGTCAAAATTTGGTCAAATTTCCACTTTCTAGGTGAAAATAGGGTAAAACCTACCTTCTAAACACACTGGTAACGTCAGATTTTCAAAAAAAATGCACAAATCGCCATATAGACATCCTACGCGTAGGATGTCTACTGCTGAGACTGAAGTGTCCCTGATGCTTCCTTATCCTCAGCAAGTGCAAGTATGCTTCACAATTGCAAAATCATGCAAAAATCACTCAATTAAGCCTTTGTTGAAATTTTACGTTTTCTAACTCCGCCTTTTGGCTTTTGGTCAACAAAAATAGGGGAAAACACCCAAGTCAATATGTTATTAGGGTAAAACCTACCCTCTGAACACACTGGTGCAGTCAGAATTTTCAAATTTGGTCTCCAGAACCCCTTTGAGACATCCTACGCGTAGGATGTCTATGTTTACAGAATTGCAGGTTTTCTTCACAGAACCCTTGCAAATGCTCCTTTATATGCACAGCATCAGTCAGTCATACAAAAATATCCACAAAAGCTTGTTTAATGCATTTTTACCCTCAAAAGCGCACTTTTCCGTGATTTCAAATGCAATCAAGCACATTAGCAAATAATTCAGTGTTGAATAGCTCTAGATCAGAATCGGATCACTTACCTAAAGCTACTCCTACAAATCATATGGGGTTTTGCATCTATGAGTAGAAAAACGCTTCACTTCCACACACGGACTAGTTAACACTTTTATCACCTCACAAATCACTCGACCACCAACAACTACTCTAATCCACAGATCCTCACTAAACCTATCTAGTCGCAAACCCTCGCGAAGACACACGCTTCCTGGCTATCCACTTGATCGCGGAATATCCTCTTCCGGATCCACTTAAGAAAAACGCTTTCTTTAGTCGAAACTAAATCAAGAAACCATCACACGAGTGTTAGTAGGAAACCTACTTAGGTCCTTGCGTCCCCGGCAACGGCGCCAATGTTGGACGGACGACTCACACACCCATGAAGTGCATGCAAACACTAGCTAGATCAACATAATGTCAATCGAGGACACAGATGACACGATAGGCACACGGAGGAAATCTCTGTAGCTTGTCAGGCTTAGACCATCCTACACATACAACACTCAGGAAGGCCAACTAAACCACAATCAAGGACCTCACTGCTCTCAACTACACCACCTAGCCACATACACACATACGGAAGGTAACTCACCTAATCATGCAAGAATCGTACGAAACTTAAGGAACACCATCCCCTCACTAGGATACACCTGTACCTAAGCTTCTACACTCAAAAGCCTCACTCTAAACCCATCTACGGAAAACACGTAGGATGACAGAGCTGAATTTTAAAAGTGCCCGAAACTGAAATTTATGAGTACCTATGCGTAGCTTATGTAGCCACGATTCTATAGACGACTAGCACGCAGAAAATAGACATCGTTTGATACACTTATGACCACAAATATCTCGTAGATGCGTCGGCGTGTGCGCTTCGTCTCGCGTGGAATGCTTGGCGTTGTCGCGTAGCTCTCCTCGAGCCTGCAGCAATGGTGCAATCGGATCTCCAATGTGTTGAGCGAGCCGGGCATAGCGAGAGGATGAAGCTCACTCTCACTCTCTTTCTCTCTCTCACACAATAGACGGCAGCGCTTAAGTTTGATTATGATAAAAGTCTTCTTACAAAATGACCTAGGTACCTTATATACTAAGGCTACCTTAGGTTTAACCAAAAATGGGTTTGAAAGGGTCAAATGGATTTGTATTTACAATCTGGAAGTGCCATTGCACCCCAGATTCTGAAACTAGAATAACTACTCATTACAAATGATGTTTATAGCCATAATCCGCAGCATTTCATAACTCGCAAAAGATAAGACTTTGGTATGGAACTTGAGTTATGTTGTGTTGTTGACCCAGCGGTCAACAACTTTTTTAGACAAAAGTCTTTGAGATGGGATTGCTCTCACTTCAGACTTGGCTTCATACTCTCCTAGGTAAGAGGGTAAAGTTTTCAGCGAGTCTGGTTGGCTGTTCCCTGAACTAATTGATCCCTTGTCTCCCCCTTGTGAATGTATCTCAAAGTTCATTTGTGACCTTGCCTCAAATTCTTCAATAGGAGGTAAGATCACATTCTTCTCTTTTCTCGTGCTATTCATGTGGTTACTCATCCTGTTAGCCTCGTTGGCCTCACGGATTTTCTTCCAGAGATCATCTAGACCATTACAGTCCTTACCCATTTCTGTCAATGTTTAGGTTGGAATCCGTCACTTGCCTCACCTGTTGTATTTGGCACTATAATAGGCTCTCCTCTGGACTCATAGGTATTCGTGAGTCTTTCCTTTGTTTCAACTTGTTCCTCTAAAGTTGGTTGGATAGGGGTTGGAGCTGGTACTTCATGCCAATTTGTAGGTTTACCCAGCAGGTCTTCCATCAATGATTGAGCTGTTTCAATCATCTTTCTACACATTTCCAACCTTTGTTTTTCTATTTTAGCATATGGATAAGTCATCCATCTTTGCTCCTGGGTTTGGTTCTTTTTTATTCGGGCTTCATAAGCTTTTAGAAATGCATCCAACTGCTCATTTACGTTGTCTGCCAGTACTGATCCTCTTCATCTTGCACTTTTGGGCTCTGCTATTTCCTTGGGTGCTATGGTTGTGGTGGTGTGTGAGATTAAGCTAGCTAGATCCTCTAACCGCTCTAATCTATCCTTTGTATGTTTTAACTCCTCGGATAGAGTTGTTTGCTCTCGTTCTTTCTAGACTTTCATACGCGCCTTTCTAGCTTTCCAAGTGCTTCTCTAATTTTTTGTTTCTGAACTTAAGGCATCGGTTTTTGGCTCTTCAATTATGGGTTCGTTCGTCATTCTTTGAGCTTGGGCTCGTGTCACCGCCTGAATAGGTATGATTGTTTCATTTTCTGACCCTCCACTGGAAGGTACTGTTTCTAGCATGTCCAAGGTGGTTTTTCTCCTTTTCTCGGGTTTTTAGGGCAATCAAAAATCAAATGAGTAACTCCACACTCGGTGCAATATGCGTTGACTCTAATGATTTGATCATGGGACATTCTCTTAGCCAATGGTCTCCACCACAGTTGTAGAAGGGTCCCTTGGGTTGTTGAGGTGCTCCTTGAGCTCCCCTTTGTTTGTATGCATGTCTCTATCCGCCCATGCCTCCATTGGCTATGAACAACAATGTTCGTTCATCTAAGCTATATCTTCCTTCTCCTACTGCCTGTGCAGATGTTGGTGGTCCTATACTTCCTATCATGCTCCATGGTTCTGGTGTCGAGGGTTCTTCCGGTGGATAATAGATAGAGTTTGCCGCATATCCATTGGGATCTTCATAATATGCATGCATAGGCACAAAATCCTTCTCCTCTGATTCAGTTACGGTTGGTGGGTATCTTATACCGACTGGTCGTAATCCTGGTAGGGTGGTTGTTGCCCCAACACTGGTTGTGGTCTTTCTACACCTACAGGTCCTGGTAGGTTGTCTGCTTGATACCTAGGCATCGGTGGAACTTGAGGAGAAGCTACCTGAGCTTGGGGAGCATAAGGTCTCTCTCTCACATATTCCTTATTATAATAACATTCCTCTGTCCCATGGTTTATCCATTTTTGTTCAATAGCACACCACTTGGGCTGTTTAGCTTAGGGTTTGGCGTACAAGTTAATCTTTTTTAGCACTTCATCTACAAGCAGCTCTTGGTTTACAGTTACTTCTCCTTTTGGTGGTGTCTTAGAAGACTTGCTTCCACTTTGTTGTGAAGATGAATCGTCGTCAAGGTCCTTGAACTCCCCCTCTTTGTAGACCGCACAATTGTCCACAAGGTAAAGAGCCTCCTTGGCCAACTCATTCAATGTCGTGCTCCTCTTCATATGTAAGCCTTTCTGGAGATCCGCATTCCTTAGTCCTTGGATGGATATAAGCATAAGTCTGGACTGAGTTGACAGTTCGTCCACAGGACAGAACTTAACATATCTTTTTAGTCTTAGGGCTGCCTTTCGTACAAATTTCCCATATTTCTGTTTGAATTTATGGATTTGTGAGACAGTATTATGAGCTATCCCCCTTTGTGAGAATTCCTCGATAAACTCGTCAAACACTTCCTCCATAGACTCAAAGTCTCTACGCTCTACAGAGTCAAACCAAGTAGCAGCGTCATCCTCTAGGGTTAGTCCAAACCCTGCAAATTGGGTAGGGAAGTTTAACACCTCTTCAGCTCTAATTACACGCACAAAGGCTGCTACATGATCTCTTGGATCTCTGTTTCCTGTGTATTTCTTGTTTACCCATTTTTGCACTTGAGAAGGCCTAATTCTACGATGGTCTATAAACCTCATCATTGGATCTCCACGTCCTAATCGATATACCTCCTCTGGTCTTCTGTAGTAGGCTGGTTCCTCTCCCAATGGTGCTCCTAAGCCATAATTTCTAATAGTTCTTGCCGGAGATGGTTCATCTCTTCGAACTCGTTCTATGGGTGGTCTTCCAGGCTCTATTGACCCTTGAGTCTTTGTCTTACTCTCTCCTTGATACCTTGAATAGAGTGGTGGTTCTTGCAAATCCCTTAGCCCTCGTGCGGCTTGATAACCATCTCAATTTTGATCTTGTTCCAATGTTGCACTTTGTCGAAGCCATGCCTGCAATGATGGCTGGGTTGCTAGTTGGTTTTGATTGTTGAATGTCTGCGGTTGGGTAGAATGTGAGGTAGCGTCATACTCTTCTGAAAAGGGATTCGTCAACTTGCTAGGGGTGTAGGTGGCTCTTGGCACTTCGTCTGGGGCATATGTTGATGCTCCTGGAACTGTTACCTTTTCTACCTCCTCTATGAGAATACATTGGTATTCCCGCCAGTACCTATCAATAAAAACTATATCCTTCCCCATAGCAGGTTCATAAGAGAATAAGTAAAGAACCTTGTCTTTGCTCAATTCGTTTAAGTATGGTTCTTTGCAACGAAAGTAAGCGACTATTCCCTCACGATCATGCTTGTAGATTCCTATGTTCTCATTATAAGTTGGAACCCTGGTTGTTTTATTATCATACATAAAAATTGCTCTAGGTCGATCAATGTTTGGTGGAAATTCTTGAGCTTCTAAAACCATTTTCCCTTTTGCCACGTTATCTCCATATCTGTTGTAATCTTCAGGGTTACTAACCATCAGATAGTGGTTCACTTTTCGTCTCGGAATCTATCTCCATCATCATAGACTCGAATTATCTCCAATCTCTGAGCCGGCCTTTCTTTAATACAAATGCACTTGCGTCCTCGATAGTCAGAATAGACTAGGGCTCCCCTCGAGTTTGTTCCCTCTAAGAAGATCACAGTGAGCTTGGAATCATTCAAAGGATTTAGGGAGGTGCTTCCTCCTAGCATTGGTCCATCATAGGTGAAAACTCCTGGCTGTTGAGTACCCATCATGAAGAAAGATTCGTTTGACGAAGTGTCAATATCACTACATTCCTCAATAATCGGTGCTAGTGGATCTAGCCTTGCCTAAGTTACACTCTCCTCAGTGGACACTAAGCTACCTTGGTCACCTGCCACCTTCTGCAACCATCATATGGTTTTGGTCTTAAAATAATGCTTTGGCACAATTTAGGTAGGATGTTGGCAATTTCAGTCTATCTGGCCTTATTCTGTCAAGATATGGTCAAATTTCCACTTTCTAGTTGAAAATAGGGTAAACCCCACCTTCTGAACACACTGGTTAACTCAAAACCCCAAAATTCCCACCAGATTAGTATGTAGACATCCTACGCGTAGGATGTCTCCTGGCTTGAAATTAAATTTTTTCCTGACAAAAATGCTCCTGATGCTCTGCAGCTCTATCAAAAACACTCACAGTAACTTTTGGACTTCACTTCAGCTTTCAAACACACTTTTGCGTCTTTTTGCATCTTTTACAAACTTGTGATGAATTTACCAAGCAAGTATACATGCATGAAGTGCTCTAGATCCTGAATCATGATGTCCTACTTACTTTACTCCTACTCATCGTGTGAAATGGTGATAATGGTGTTTTGGTTGCTTTCTGGCCTCTCCCGACTCTCAAGCTCTCCTCTCACCGCTTCTACCACTCCAACTCCTACTCAAGAACTCAACTAATACCTAAAACTATCTCAGTCTACCTAAATCTACCTAAGTTGAAGGATCTAGGGCAAACACACGCTTCCTAGACTCCCTCTAAGACCTAGAGAGTCCTCCACCCTCTGGTCCTATCTAAATGTAAAACGAGACTCTTGGCAAGCCAAAAATACCTATCCTCAAGGACGAGTCTTGGTCACCTACCTAAGGTTTTCGTCCCTGGCACTGGCACAAATGTTGGACGGATACGCCGCGACGGATGTCAGCACAACGAGAACTCACTTAACAAGATTTGTCAGCTAAGGATGAAACTCGACCCACACGCACATGGAAGCAATCATAAGGTGTCAACCTACACTCGACTGACTCCTAACTAATTCCTACAGAGGTCTCTACCCAATGTCTAAGTCACAGTCTTCAAGAGTGCATGAGAGGAAACTTCCTACAACGCTCTCTAGAGTCGAACACCCTTCAAACAATCTCGAAACACCACAGAACTTGAAGGAGACCCTACTAACACCAATAAGTCGCTCTCCCTAAGGTCTATGAACCAAAACCCCAACCCAAAACACCCGGTGCAAAATCACGTAGAATGTCTGGCCGAAATTTACGGGTCTTTGTTTCCAAAATCTAAAGTTCCTAATGTGTAGCTCTACTCAATGTGAACACGTGGATATGCTGCAATGCAGAATCAAACAACGTATGCTCACCAAATCACCAGATGAAGCTCGTAGATGGAGCTCGCAAAACCGGACCGTACGCGCGCAATGTAGGTATCGGTGCGTAGCTCTCGTCGGGGGCAGTACGTTGCACTCCTCCGCACTCAATTCCGACCACCGATGCACACGTAGCGTCAAGATGAAGCTCACACTCTCTCTCGTACACAGTACACTCACTCACAGACTTCAAAAACGTTTCTTTAAAATGACAAAAGGTTCTTCATTAAGGTCAAAAAGTGGTATAAATACCTTACAATTCTCAAACCCTAAAGTTCAAAATCAACCATCTACTCAATCTAACTATCAAAAGTGGGATACAATCTGAAAACTTCTGTAAGCCCCAATATTTACAAGGTGAAATGTCGAGTTTTCTTAATAAATGAATAATTACAAAAAATGATAATCTGGCGAGTAGTCAATTTCCGTAGGGTGTGTCCAGCTTCTAACAAGCTTTTAGCCCCGGCTTATCAATTACAAGGTTTATCCAAAAAATAGGGGTTACAATATTCTCAATTTATCAAATAATAAGTGTTTTTACAATGAGAGCTCCAAAAAAGGTATCTGAGTTAGCTTGCTGCTAGCATTCCCCCCCTCCTCACCTGTGTCGTCCCTTGACACAATGTATTGGTTGAAATAGTCTTTGGGTTGATGGCTGGCGAGGCGGTCTTTAAGTACATGCAGAGTCTTTTCATATCTGATCTTTCATTCTTTGTCTAGCACTTGCAAAAAACTGTATAGTGATTGTTTTTAAGCTCGACAATGGAGTAGCCTACAAATCTTGAAGTCAGGTTGCTTATCTCAAACGCCAACATATTATGAGAAGGTAAGAACATGTAGCGGGCGTAGAAGCCATAGACGACTTCTTCGAAAGGTTGTCCACTAAGATCGTAGCATAAACCTTTATTGCCCTTGAGGAAAAACATCCACAGGGCTTCTTCTTACTCTAGCTCATGAAATACTTCAATGTAGGTGAGCAGCATTCGGCAAATTTTATAAAGCATAGCACATGATAGATCAGGTAGTGTAGCATTTAGTGGCCTAGTAACTTGTATGTAGTGGAAAATAGCATGAACATAGTGAAAATTTCATTAGAATAGCTCCCTAATGAGAATAACAAGAGTGCTTGGGTGGAGAGAGCAAAAAAAACACATAACACCTAGTTAGATAGCATGAACAATACTTCAAAAGAGAGAGGAATTAAGCTATTGACAACATTTGAGGACCGGATTTACATGGAGCCCGTCCACCCTCCAAAAGGCTTTGTATTATGGTTTCTCCCATCGAGAGAGACATTGTACAATACAATTATTTGTGTTCCTTCAAGACTAGCTAGTGCAATGAAGATGGAAACTTCATGCACTAAGCAAAACACTTTTCAAACACAACATCAATTCCCTCACGATCTCAGACCCAAGACCTCACACAGCTTCAAAGATGGTGAGAGCTAGCAGGGTATGATAGTAGATTGAGAGGAAGGAGTATTCTTATGAGAAAGATGTACATCTTCTCACATAATTACTCATATTAGCATAGCTTAGCTTAGTAATTAGCATGGCAGAGGAGATGAACATGCATTGAATCTTGGCTCTTGGTTCGATTTGCATCACAAAGCCAAGAGTTGTTGGTGTAGGCCTCCCTTCTCACAAGCTTGGAGTAGGAGATAAGCTTTCCATTAAAGCTTGAGAAGGAGAGAGAGAGAGTCTTCTTGCTCCACACATTGATTGTGTGAGTGTGTGTGTCAATAATGCCTTGCAAAAATCAGCCCCTTCTCTCTCTTGGTCAACCCCCCTTCCTAATTACTCATGCTAGCATCCTATTGGACCTGCCCAGGCTTAGCCAATGACAATAAAGCAGCATAAGTGATAGCCTTCTGACATGGGTCCCCCTTTCCCCTTTTGTGAGAGCTTTAGGTAATTTAATAATTCAACTAAACTATCATTGGACCCCTTTGCCTCCTGGCCAATAGGAATCAGGCAAGCCATTGGACTGCTGAATGCTCATTGGTCCCCTTGGGAGACTGTCCAATAGTCTTCTAGAGAGCTTAATTTCCATTGGTTCTTTTATTAAGTGTTTTTAGATTAATTAAACTAGATTTACTCTAGCCTAATTCTTATTGGTCCACCTACAAGGCCATCCAATAGGATTTGAGTACATCTTGTGGGCATCTGGGCTAGGGAGCTGACATGTGTCCCTCTTTCCCCTTGTGTACAAAGGGATCTTGTGTGTGTGTGTGTGTGAGTTTCTTTCTCATCCCCTACTTCTTGGGCTCACCCCCTCCTATGTAGGGATTGACAAAGACTTTTGGGAGACACACAAAGCATCCAATTTTCCCTAGTGTTGATCTTTGGAACCTTAGCATTTTGGAAGTGTTAATGGGCTGAACCTTAGGGTCTTTTAAGCCCAATGTTGCACATAGCTCTTTTGCTCCTTCTTGCCCCTTGAAAGCATTGTCTATAGGTAGAACATCTACCATCTCGTAGGCTTGTATGCCTAGCTTGGTGGCCAACTCTATAGATATAAAATTGTGAGTAGAACCAGGGTCAAAGAGAATAAAAGCATCATGTTCTCTTACCTTTCCCCAAGCATGGCATAGAGGAGATGCTTTGTGGTGATTTTTGTCATCTTGGATTTTGACCAAGGTAGCTCTAGGAGGATGATGGCGGGTGTTCTTTTGGGGACAAGCGCTGTACACATGCCCTCGTTCGCTGCACTTGAAACACCCGTTATCTTTGCGCTAATGCTCAAGCTCTTCAGGAGAGTTTATTTTTTCCTTTGTAAACTCCCTTCTCTTTAGCTTTGTTGGAATTGGCCTTAGGAGAATTTTGGACATTTTCCTTCCCCTTAGGCTCATTGGAACCCTTGTTTTTTGGGGGCTTAGAATTCCTCTTAGCCCCTGTTTGGAAATTGATTCAAGAGGCCACCATAGTATGGTGTATTACCGCCGATATGGTGCGTGGCCTTTGGGAGTTGACATACTCCACCATTTCTTTGGTTAAGCCCGCACAAAATTCTTGCTTTTGCTCTCCAAAATTGCTGCTTTTGCTCTCCAAAATCCACAATTTTGAAGACAGTGGATTTGAGTTGTAGGTCCCAAAACTTGTGCACATATTTGTGAATGGATTCATAGGGAGAGAGCTTTAAGATTTTCCATTTGGTGAGTACTTTGTCTTTGGCATCGGTGGCCAAAAATTGCTTCATAATGGAAGCTTTTAAAACTTTCCATGTTTGTGGAGCTTCATTGTTGGCCCGTAGGCTAGACCACCATTGTCTAGCGGACTTTTGAAAGTACATAGCTACATGGCGTATCTTAGAGGACTCCATGAAGCCCTCATCTCCAAACGCCCCATCAAATTGTTGGATAAAGGCCAAGACTTTGTCCGTAGCACCAAAGGTGCCATCATAGGTAAGGAAAGAGATTCTCTTCCCTCCCTCTTTGAACTTCTTGAGCTTGGACGACCTCTTCCATGCGGCATAGGATTTCCTATGGCCTCTTCTTTTTGATGGTTCAAAGGTGGCACCATCACTTTCTTCAGAAGATGAAGAATTTGAGAAAGATGGAGAAGAGGGTGACCTCTTTCTCGCCTTGATCTTCGTTGTCTTCACCATCACTTTCATAAGAGGAAGAGGATGAAGAAGATGGAGAAGAGGGTGTCCTCTTTCTCGCCTTTTTCTTCTCTTGATTTTTGTCATCCCTCTTTGAATTATGGTGTGGAGAAGTGTGCGATGGTCTTCTCCGTTTTGGAGGTGATGGAGAGCATTTAGCCCACCGTCTTCGTGGAGCCATCTCCGCCGTGGTGGTGAGAGACTCACTTGTTTCAAGTTCCTTCGGTGGAGGCTCTTGAGTTCTCCTTTGGGAAGGAGATGCATCATCAAGAAGTAAATTCTTGAGCCCTTTGTATGGATCCTCTTCTTCTTCCCGAATCGGAGAGAGACCTCTTTTGGAAGTCTCACAAGGAGGCTTCCTAGGTGTTCTCTCATCATGGAGGGGAGCTTGGAGAATCCCATGAGCACGGAGCTGCCGTTGCACTTCACTTTGGAGAGATGGATTGCCCGGATTTCCCATGGATTGTTGAAGCCTAGAAACAAGATAGTTAACAAGCATCGGGGCATCATTAGTAGCCTGCTCATTAGCAAAATCAAAGTTATCAACATTAATTTCACTCTCTTTACTATTGTCTGCCATTTTAACAACTTTTAGGTGTAAACTTTTTAGAAAAAGCACTCAAGCTACTGTACCCATGGCCCCTTAGGAATAGAAGAGAGGGTCGTTCAACACCAAAACAGCACAAGCTCCTGTCAATCTTCTAATAGCTCAATAGTGGTTAAGCCGTAGGCAAGCCCCGTAGGACTCCACTATTAAGACCATAGCTCTCAACGGTGATGCCCCGTTAATTGCACGAAGGCAGGCGCACTGCAAGGCTGAAAAATCCCTATTCTACTTACTCACATGCAATTAATAATACCAACCATTTATAGCTAGCTTGAGGACCTCCCTTCTTGAGCAAGAAAAGAGAAACCTTGTGCTCTGATACCAATGTAGCATTTAGTGGCCTAGTAACTTGTGTGTAGCGGAAAATAGCATGAACATAGTGAGCATTTCATTAGAATAGCTTCCTAATGAGAATAACAAGAATGCTTGGGTGGAGAGATCAACAAAAAATCATAACACCTAGTTAGATAGCATGAATAATACTTCAAAAGAGAGAGAAATTAAGCTATTGACAACAGTTGAGGACTAGATTTACATGGAGCCGGTCCCCCCTCCAAAAGGCTTTGTATTATGGTTTCTCCCATCAAGAGAGACATTGTACAATACAATTATTTGTGTTCCTTCAAGACTAGCTAGTGCAATGAACATGGAAACTTCATGCACTAAGCAAAACACTTATCAAACAAAACGTCAATTCCCTCACGGTCTCAGACCCAAGACCTCACACACCTTCGAAGATGGTGAGAGCTAGCGGGGTATGATAATAGATTGAGAGGAAGGAGTATTATTACGAGAAAGATGTACATCTCCTCACATAATTACTCATATTAGCATAGATTAGCTTAGTAATTAGCATAGTAGAGGAGATGAGCATGCATTGAAGCTTGGCTCTTGGTTGGGTTTGCATCACAAAGCCAAGAGTTGTTGGTGTAGGCCTCCCTTATCACAAGCTTGGAGTAGGAGATAAGCTTTCTATTAAAGCTTGAGAAGGAGAGAGAGAGAGAGTCTTCTTGCTCCACACATTGATTGTGTGAATGTGTCTGTCACTAATGCCTTGCAAAAATCAGCCCCCTCTCTCTCTTGGTCGACCCCTCTTCCTAATTACTCATGCTATCATCCTATTGGACCTCCCTAGGCTTAGCCAATGACAATTAAGCAGCATAAGTGATAGCCTTCTGACATGTGTCCCCCTTTCACCTTTTGTGAGAGCTTTAGGTAATTTAATAATTCAACTAAACTTCCATTGGGCCCCTTTGCCTCCTGGCCAATAGGAATCATGCAAGCCATTGGACTGTTAAATGCTCATAGGTCCCCTTGGGAGACTGTCCAATAGTCTTCTAGAGATCTTAATTCTCATTGGTTCTTTTATTAAGTGTTTTTAAATTAATTAAACTAGATTTATTCTATCCTAATTCTCATTGGTCCACCTCCAAGGCCATCCAATAGGGTTTGAGGATATCTTGTGGGCATCTGGGCTAGGGAGCTGACATGTGTCCCTCTTTCCCCTTGTCTGCAAAGGGAGCTTGTGTGTGTGTGTGAGTTTCTCTCTCATCCCCTACTTCTTGGGCTCGCCCCCTCCTATGTAGGTATTGACAGAGACTTTTGGGACACACACAAAGCATCCAATTTTCCCTAATGTTGACCTTTGGACACAACCTTCGAATTTTGGAACCTTAGCATTTTGGAAGTCTTAATGGAGTGAACCTTAGGGTCTTTTAAGCCCATTGTTGCACATAGCTCTTTTGAAGATGGCCCCCCCTTTGGATCCCTATTTTCCCTCCTTTGGATCCCTATTGTGGCCGGTCTGCTAACTTAACCAATATTCTAGCTTTTTCTCCCCTGGCACTTCCCCATATTAAATGATCAATTTAACATGAGAAATCATTTAGGAGAATTAGATATTGATTATTATGACAGGTAGACTTTTGAAGAATTGCATGGCACTCGTTAGGTTTTTTACTATGTAGTCTTCTATCAACGATCCCTTTTTTGGAGCTGGCAATCTTGGATAATTCAGCCAGGTTGGACGCTTCTTTGTTATTGCCTCATGTGCTTGACACGTCCTTACTTTTGGTACAGGACAAAAAGTTGGATCCTTTTGAAGTGCCGCAGGTGCTCTTGTGAAGAGAATCAGGTATCTTGGATTCTTGTTTAGCCATCTCTTCCTCCACTTAGGGTGGTCCTCATCTGCACCTTCTACTTGCATGTCTTTATAAAGTCTTTCTTTGATCTGGAGAAACTCCACCTTTATCAAGGGATATGGCATGGGATTTTTTATTCTATTGTGCATTGATTTGATTGGGAGTGAGTTGAGTAACATTGACAGATTGAAGAACTTTCAACTCCCAATCCATCGCTGCTTTCCACTGCTCACGCGTCTCTTGTGTAACCTTTTCTTTAAGTGCATCTTCCTCAGCTTTTGACAGCTAGACCATTGGCACTTCATCTGTTTCTGTTAACGATACTCAAAAATCTTCTTTACCACCTAGCCCTTCTGCTGGCTATGTTTCCATCTCAACAAAATAGATTGAGGGAATATCAATGTGTGGCTGCTCTGAAGTTCCTGCTTCTTGTTGTGTCTCTTGCCCTCCATCTCTCAGTAGCTGGTTGACTCTTTTTAGCTCGACTATTTCTTTGAGCAGCTCTTCCTCTCGTTGTGCCCGCATTAATTCTAGGTCTCTGCATTGAGACTGATCCAGCTTTAGCTCTAGCTCAAGATCTTTGTTCTTTTTTTCTAGTGCTTTGTACACTTTGTCTGTCCCTTTGATTGAGGCAACAACAGAAATTTCTCTAATCTGTTGCAAAAAGGTTGCTTGATCATTGATCCTCTGTTTTGAATATTGCACTGAGGCGTTTTCTACATCTAGCTGTACTTGAATCGTCTACACTGACAGAGTTGTAGTTAGAAGTTTGTTAGTAACATCTGTCAGCTGTTCATCCTTTGTTTTGCAAGCATCTGTCAACTTCAAGAGAAGTTTACCTAACTCCTCCATCTTCTTTTTCTATTTATCTCTTGCTAGCTGATGTTGTTCAGCTTCAGCTTTCAATTCCTGCACTTGTTTTTGTAGATCGGTGATGATATTTAATTTGTCTTCTAGCTCTCCTTGGAGAGCGTCAATCACCATCTCCAATTCTTTAGCCTTTGTGCTGCGGCTAAGTACTATTGATCAGAGTTTTTCTGTCATATTCTACATTTGCTTTGCATATTCATTGACTTGCAGGATTACCTCATCATTTTTTTGCCAGTCTTCATTTCTTGTGAGCTGCCTAGACATTTTGGCAGTCTCTAGTGACTCTCTCAACGGGGTCATGGCGGCTGTTTGTTCTTCTGCTCGAGGTTGTGATTGGGTCATCTTGAGGCTTAGTGGATGCCTCGGTTGTTTCTTACTGGGTGGAGGTAGAAGGGGTTTCCTCTATTTCTTGTTCCTTTGTTCGCTCAAACCTTGCTGAATCCTCTTGTACAAGACTTGCTTCTCTTTCCGGTTATGGTTCTTTTGCTTTGGCTTGGTCCTGAGTAGTGGCTGCCTATTGTGCAGAGTTTGCTGCTTCTTTCTGTTCAGGCTCTTTTTCCTTAGTGGACTCAACTTGTGTGGTCCTATGTACTGGAGATGGTGGTGGGCTTGGCATAGGGTGGTCGTGCTGTTCCGAAGTAGATGAAGAAGGTCGCGGAGACATGTCACCTTGTTCATGTTGGGCTTCTCCTTGTGTGGTTGATTCCTCTGCTTGTTTTTGCTGCCACCGCATCTTTAGCTTTGTTTTCTGCTTCTTGAGCTTCTTTCAACTTCAATGCCTCGGCCTCTGATACATTCTTTCTAATAGATCCTTTGGATCTTCTGCTTCTATCCATGCAGGGTGCTTCTTTCTTGGTCCTTTTACTTCTATAGGTACCCACTTTGCAGGGTCCTTTCCTTGAGCTTGGGGGCTTCGTTCAGAGGAGTGCTTCTCTCTCTCAAACATGGCCTGCTTCTGTTGAGGATCCTCTTAATCTGCTGCCATGACTTTTCTTTTCATTTGTTCAATGCATGCTCTTCTTTCCTCATTGTCAAAACTTTCACTCCTATGCCAATCTGGAGAGCTCTTGGCAGATTCTTCATCGGATTTGTAAGTTCTCTTGGTAGATCTTATGGCTTGAGGGGATGGTTGTGCAGACACGATCCATGTGTTCTGATCTGGGGCAGGTGGCAAGTTGTCTTCCATGCCGATAGCATGGTAGGCTATTCTCATGAGTACCTTGGGTGCTCCCAGATATGTTATCTTACCCTCTTTCTTTGTCCCCTTTAGTGTGGACAGAACATACTCCGCGTGGTCGATGGGTTGCCTGGTTGTCGACTTTAAAACTTGTGTAAATGTGGTTGCAACAACCGCATGATTGGGTGTCATGTACCTTGGTGGTCTCTTTGCGAGGAAGTGGAAGTGTTGGTGGTATAACCTTGTTGGTTCCTCCACTTGCTTCCGGATAAGATCGACAAATGTTGCAGCAGTGGTTTCCTTGGTGAAGATTCATGCCGTCTTTCTATCTCTAGCTCTCATCGTCATTCCTTCTGTCGGAAATTTGAGAGCTTCAACTACTATCTCTTTTGTAATGACCACTTCTACCTTGTTCCCTTGCTGGTCAGAGATCTGGGTTGTTCCATCTTCCTTGATTGTGGATAGGAGCTCATAAGCTTTCTGAAAATCGACTCCACATGGCTCTTGTTCGTAGAACTCTCTGAGCCCGAGCCTTCTGTTAGCTTCTTTTGTCTTGAGTTTTGCTGCCACATCATAGACCTCTTTTGGTAGAAGTTGTAGTTCTACCTGATGTCCTTCTTCGCTTTTGAATCTGCCTGTGAATACTGTGGTGTTGTTCTCCTCCAACCGTTCTTTCAACAGATAGGTCACTTTGGCTGTTTTGACTGAACTGGGGTCCAGTTGGTATGGTGGTAGCTCTTGCAACTTCTCCTTTTGCAAGACCCTCTTCTTGGCCTTCTCTGCAGCTTGCATGGCTTCTGTTAAGTGAATAGAGTGTCAAAGTTAGCAAATTTGGTAGGTTTTTCTTTGAAATGTCCTTCAGTCTAAATTGCTGACAATTTGAGTCTAATTTTCTTCGAATCAATTTTTGAACATGCATTGATGCATAAAAACATGTAAAGACCAAATTCATCAAGTCCAAGCAAAAAATTGCAACAAAAGCAAATAATCGCGATTATTTACAACTGAGTAATTTTGTCAACTTTTTGCAACTTTGGCATTATAGGCTTGAAGTATATATCAATTAGATACTATGAGTGAAATATAGGCTCATTTGGGTGCACAGGGTGAGAATGGTGCCAGATTTAGGCTTTAGGTCTTTGAAACAGTAGATGTAAAGGAATTTTGAGATTTTGAGCTCCAAATTTGTTCAAACTTGGTTAGTGGGCTTAGGACATCATGTACTTTGGTCATATGATGGCAAAGTTGCAATTTTCTCCCATCTTGGCAAAAAAGTAAATAATCGCGATAATTAATTTTTTCATCAAAATGAACATTTTTTGGTGCAACTTGGTTCTAGGCATGGTGTAGACCCCTATGTATGTGATATGAGGTGATTGATCATTTTGGCTCATACTTGAAATTTGGCGTGTAATAGGTGTGTACAAGTGATAGGTGATGTGATGATACCATTTTCAAGCCAAAATTTTGTAAAAGTAAATAATCACGATCATTTACAACAGTCAATATTTTCTTGCAAAATTTGAAAATTTTGACCTAAACACATTCTATACACCTAAAACAAGTCCTAAATTGAATTTGGTAAAATTTGGTCTTATCGGCATCACTTCGTGCTCTGCCGACACTGAAATCACTGATTTTTGTGACTGCATGGTCTGTAGAGTTAGTTAGTCACTTTTGAGACTATGGACTTGTCCGCAACATAGTCGTGAAGCGAATTTGACGCTTTGTAGCCTTCCAACCGTTTTTTGCTTTTCGAGGGCTTGATTGATTTTATGAAACCAATCATATACAATAGACCTCGTATGTAAGCTGTGTGTGGAGTCATAATCCAATTCTGGCATCTGCCAAAAACCTAGCTTTTCTACTGGGGATCCCCTCGACCCTTGTCGATGGTCAATTGTTGATATAGAAGTGTTCTATTATGTTGGGGCATGCTACAGACCAAGTCTCATTTGATTTGGTTGAGCTGACAGGCCACTATGGTCAATTTTTTTGTCATAAGTATAGAACTTACCCCTCATGTCTCGTGTCAGACGACGCTGAAAACAGGCAACTGTGGACCCCAAAAAATGCGCGCGAAGAAGGTTGAAGAGCTCTCTCTCGAAAGGCAACAAGTGGAAATGAGGTGGTTTTAGCCTACCTTGGGTATCTATACTTGGACTTCCCGAACCATTTTTCCCCAAATTCCTATGTTAGTCCTACTAGGCCGTGAATTCTATGTTAGACTCAAAAATTTTCCCAATCAGATTCCTGTAGCTCATTCTGCAAGAATTTTGCAAAAGTAGGTATGGCCGCCTAATTTAGGCTTCCCGCTTTCGTCTGCTGATTTGATTGAAATTTTTTGTGCCTCTCCGCCTTGTCTTTCTGATCGTTAATGTATCTTCAATTTTTCCATTTGAACTCCTTTGCTATTTATTATTAATTTTTGACCTGTTTATTGAAAAATCAAAGAAAATAACAAAATGCGCTAGAAAAGAAAAGTGAAATTCCAATAATTAAGAAAATCAAGTGAAAAACATCTTTATTGTTTTTTGTTAGATTTCTCCATTTTTAAGTCTCAATATCAAGAAAAATGATGAAAAATAAAAAAAAGGACTATTTTTTAATGATATACTAATAGTATATACACTATTTATACTCATCGGGGTAATATTATCACTAAATTTTCTCAGTTGATGATTTATAAGGGTATTATTAGGTAGTTTTGAAAAAAATCACACGTTAACATCAAACTTTCTCCTCTCTCTTCAAACATTGCCCTTAATTACTTAGTGCTCTTCCACCCCTCCTAGATGGCGTACTCGGGGACGACTGTGTCCATGGGTTGAACAATCGTGTCTATGCATAGCCTTGGTTGTCTCTACCATGCTTTGAAGATCAATGCAGTTCAAACCATCATGTTGTGGAAGAGTTGGGTCTTGAGTAATTAACTCAAGGGTTTCTGATGTCGAGGCTTGTTGATGTTGTCTTCCAAAGAGAAAATCTTGTAGCTTGTGTGCTCTCTGCTTGATGGTACCAGCATGATGCTTTAGCACGCTGATTGTCTCAGCTGTTCGTATCAACAATGGTTGTTGCCGAGCTTTTTCTTGCCATTGATATTTTGGTTTTCTTGGTATAGATTGTCGTGGTTGAGCCTTCTAAGACTTAACTCTCCATTGCTTGATTGGTTTTAAAATTTGCAGAGAAGATAAGAGTTCCTTTTTCTTCCAAATACATTTCGTGTTAGGTTCCTTGTTTGTAGGTGCTTCTCTCTGTGTTTTGAACTTTGGAATCGTCTTTGGTTTTGTCGATGATGTTTTGGGCACCCAGATTTGAATCGGCTTTTCCTTAAGCTGTGCTTTTGGTACCCAAATTTTCTTGACTCCTTGCATGCTACTTGTAGCATTTACTTGTCGATAGGATGGACAAGACCGATTGCTTCGTGGTTTGTTCTGTTGGTAATTTCCTTTCCATTCCTCCTTGCTTGGTGCAATTGAAACAATGAGTTGTCCGCCTTTAGGTGATAGCTTGAACTGATTCGTATCCCAATCTGGTACTGCCTTGTACGTCCGCATCCATGAGATTCCAAGAATCATTGTCTCATTCATGTGTTCATTTGGTAATCATACAAACTGATGAGGACATGAACATCCATGTTCTATCACATTCAAGTTGACTACTCCCAAGGTTGGTATTGGGTTCTTGTTGCACCCTTTAATAGTCATTATTCCTGCTGTCAATGATTGACTTGTTGCTTTTTTGTACATGGAATAACTGACTGCATTTACTCTAGCACCTATGTTGACCAATGCATTTGAGCTATGATTGTTGAGTTGTACTTTGATGCGAAGGTCCATTCCATCTAGCCATTCATCATCTGTTGACGATGCATCTTTCTGCAATTCCCATTGTCGGTCATCTATTTCCAGAGTGTTGATGGGAATAGATAGTTGTTGATTCTTGAGAGAAATTTTTCTTTTGAGTACTCGAAGCTGAGCTTCTTCTTGGGCTTCATCAATAACCTGCTGTCGTTTTATCTTTCTTTGCTTAGCTGCATGCATTCTTTCTAGCAATTCATTGGTTAGTGGCAAATTGTACTTCTTTAAACTATATCCACTAATCCACTTAGCCATTGGTTCACCATCTAGGGTGGACAACTTAACTACTCCACTTGGAGATACATCTTCAATGATAAATGGTCCGTTTTCCTTTTTCTTAAACTTGGGAATGTGTTGCTTAAGGTAGTAGACTAAAACTAAGCCCCATTTTTTGAAGATTTTTGTAATTAGATGGGAATCAAAAAACTGTTTTTGTTTTCTCTTTTGTGCATAGATGTGAGCTACAGTAGTTAGCCTTTGCTTATCTAGTTTTTCTAAATCTTCAAGTCTGACAATTCATGTCCAGTCCTTCTTAGCTACCCTTAATGTCGGCAATAGAAACTCTATTGGCAGTATGGCATCAAGACCATAAACAAGGTTAAAGGGTGTAGCATTTAGATCTGTTTTGAATGAAACTCGATAAGCCCATAGAGCTGCATGGAGATTCATTTCCCAGTATGTCCTTCCTTAACTAACCACTTTTGTCAATACCGAGCTAAGAATTTTATTTGTATGCTCAACTTGTCCGTTTGCTTGTGGGTGATAGGGAGCTGATTTGCTATGGATGGCCATAAATTCATTAAGCAGATACTCGATTACCTCATTGAGGAAATGAGTTCCCCTATCACTGACAATTTCTATTGGCAGTTCATATCTTGTGAACACATACTCATATAAGAATGCGGCAGTGGTTCTGGCATCATTCTTTTGAGTTGCTTTAGCCTCGGTAGCCTCGGCCTACTTTGTTAAATAGTCCATACCTACAATGATATATTGAGCTTGGGTTTTCTAAGAAGGTGGCTGTATTAGCCCAAAAAAGGCTATATCCCATTTTGCAAAAGCTCTAGCTCCCATCATTGGTCTTAAGGGCATGCTATCTACATGTGTTGGCATTTTTTCTCGTTGACAAGTATCACACCTTTGAACATATTCTTTGGAATTTGCAAAAAGTGTTGGCCACCATATGCCTACCATTAAATTTGCTCTTGCAGTGGTCTCACTAGAAAAGTCGCCTCCAGTTAATCCAGCATGTGCTTGTTCTATGATTGGAATATACTCGTCTTCATTTGCACAAAGATGCAGATGTTGGTCCTTGCCTTTCTGATACAATTGGTTTCCAATAAGAGCATAATCTATTGCTTCAGTTTCAATTGCTCTTTGACGGCGTTTACTCATATCCTCAGGAAATTTTCGGCTTGATAAGTAGGTAACTAGATAGTTACTCCACTTAGGAACATGCAACATTTGGAATAATGTTACATGAGGTACGGGTGATTTTTTTTGACATTGAGGACATTTTTTCACAAAATAATGAACATCACTCCTCATAGTTGGCCAAAATACTCCAAGTCTTAAGATTCGTCGCATAGTTTGATCTTTCGCAAAGTGAAGTTTTACTATGGTAATATGTGCTTGACTTAGGTATTGGGTTTTCTCTTCAGGATTAATGCACAAGAGAAATATTCCATCCTGATTTCTTTTGTATAGTCTCCCAGCTAGTAATTGATACATAGCCGATTGCTCAATTAATCCGATTGTAATAGGAAGTGGTATTTGTGAATCCACTTGTGTAATGGTCACCAGTGATACCATATTTTTTGACCATCGAGGTATCATTTCCATGGAGAACATATATGCAAGGTAGATCATCGTCTACTCTTTTAGGTGATTCCCTTGAAACAATCCTAGACAAATGATCTGCTCTTTGATGAGTGGTACCCTTGTTTACAACCATAGTGAAATCAAATTCCAGAAGAATGATGAACCATCTCACTATTCTTCTTGTGCTGCATGCTTGTTGACCAAGTACAATAAGGCTTGGTGGTCCACAAAGAACACAAATTTTTTGGCTAATAGGTAATGTCTATACTTTTTTATGGCATAGATCATTCCTTCAATATTGGAGCTACATTGAGAGCTTGCATAAGCTTCATGAAGGATTCTTCACACGCCTCAGTCCATTCAAAGTGTGTAATCAAGCTATACATAGATTTTACAATTATAGTGTACATGTAAATGAATCGTTTGTAATATCCACAATGTCCCATGAAGGCTTGAACCCCTTTGACTATTGTCGGTCTAGGAAAATGAGCAATAACATGAATTTTATCCATATCAGTAGCTATGCCATTTTTAAACACTATATGTCCAAGAATTTTTCCTTGTCTACCCATGAATGTGCACTTTTCAGGATTAAAGCAAATCCTATAAAGTCTACATTTTTTGAATACCTTTTTGAGGTGTTCAAAATGATCAGCCCGGATTGATGAATGTACGCATAGATCATCCATATAAACTTCCAAGAATTTCCTAAGATATTCTTTAAAAGCATGGCTCGTGAATCTTTGAAAGGTGGCAGGAGCATTAGTTAACCTAAAAGGCATAACTCGATAGGAAAAAATACCCCATTCCGTTGCAAAAGCAGTCTTATGCTGATCTTTTGGGTCAACCAAAAGTTGATTGTATCCCAAAAAGCCATCTAAAAAGCTATAAGCTTATTTACCTGCAACTCATTCTAAAACATGCTTAGTGATTGGAAGAGGAAAGTTGTCTCTAATGGTAGTTGCGTTCACCTTCTTGAGGTTGACACACACTCATAATTTTTTCCATTCTTCTTGGGTACCACCACAATTGGAGACACCCAATCCGTGTGTTCAATTTCATAAATGAATCCAGCCTCTCTTAGCTTTTCAATCTCTTCTTTGATTTTCCTGGCAAATGTTTCATTGTATGTGTATGGCCTTTGTCTACTTGGTTTTGCATCATCTCTCATGGGTATGGTATGTTGACGGATTTCTAGATCAACACCCTTGAGATCCTTGTAAGACCAAGCAAAGATATCTTGGTATTCTTTCAGTAAGCTTAAAAAAATCCATTCTTCTTCTTCTGTAAGGTCATTTACAATGTAGGCTGGCCTAGGCTCTTCTCCTGGTTCAACCAACTCTATCTTTTTTGCGTTTTCAGGTCCTTCATAGGACTCGCCCTGTTTTTGTAGTTCTCTAACAAGCTGTTCGACTATGATTTTTCAATCTTGGAGAGTATACTTCTTGTAATGGGATGGAACACTCATTACATATTTACCATCCTCTTCAGTGGTTTCCATTTCGATCGTATATATCTTCTTTAGAGCTTTTTTCAACTCTTGATATTTCTTTTTCCATTCGACTCGTGTCATGATTGACTCCTTGTCCTATTTTTTTTTGTTTTGCTCGAGTTTTGTTTCTTGTTTTTCTTGATTTTTTTGACATTTTATGTTCTTCGTGTAAAGGATATCTACTAGTGATTTTGTCCTTGATAAAATCATGTGCATTTATCTGCATCAGGAACTGTGTTCTATTGGAGACCGATGACATAGGTATAGCTTTCAAATTTCTAGTGTCTCTTTTTTGTCTATGTCATTTTTGTCTTCTCGATTTCTGGTTAGGAAAGTCAAAAAACTTTTCCTCCCCTCCTTTCATGAGTAGCTTAGCTCTCATATGTTCTTTTTCCGATCCCAAATCCTCTGAGGTACCTGAATGTTCTTCTAACTCATCTATTGTATCATAGTAGTAAAGGTCCACAAAGACTTGTTGAGATTTCATCAAGTCCTTGGTTTCCTGAATTTTGTCTTCAATGTGGAGGGTTGAGATCATTTGCATGGGAATTATATCATAGCTATCCTCATTGCAAAATTGAGTAGGCTTATACGTATTCACACATACATCCATTGTCGCTAAAATTTGAGTCCATTCAAATGGCTCAAACAGATGCTCTGGAAAGGTTCAGGTACATATGCTTCGTCTGTGCAATCCCTTTCTAAGATACATTCTTCTCGTTTTAAGTTCTCATTTTTTGAATCTCCACACATCCAAATAGGAGTGTCTTTGTTCAACCAAGATGCAAGCTTAGTTTCAGCCGAAGAAACTGAATCGAACTCTTGTATGGGCATTTTCATGACATCTCTATAAGTGTGATCTTTTAGATTAACCCTTATTATTGATCCCACTTGCTTCAAGTACAGATAATTGTTTCCCCAATCTTGGATAAGCTATACTTGTCGCATGAAAGGTCTTCCTAAGATGATTTTGTAATTGAGTTTCTTTCCAAAGTCGACTATGGCAAAAGTGTGTTGATATTCAATCCCATAGGAATTAACTATCACTTTTCAAAGCAGTTCTAATGGTCTTTCAATGTGTCCATTAGCCAATTGCAATTTCATTCGAGTTTGTCTAATGGCTGGTTGTCCCCAAGATTCCCATACTGCTTTTGTGTCTATGGCTATGCCTACTCCACTATCTAGTATTGCCATGGTTTCTATCTCATTATATTTCATAGGAAGGGTTGTGTTCCCTTCTTCCCCTTTGTAGTATTCTCCGACTTTGTTCATTGGAACAAAAAAAATCTCTTTGTTGTCCATTTCGTGTTTCAATTTTCCCAATTTTTGCAATTAGCCCCGTTATTCCCACTTTCTCTAGAGTTCTCTATAGATCATACCATAGATATGGTCTTATTTTCAATAGTTCTCCTAAAGTAAGAGTGCATTGGATGGGTGTAGACATGATTGAATGGATATTGTCTACTTCTAGGTGTGTTCCACTCTCTTTACTCGAGTGGTTTTTCACACTATGGATTCATCTTCATTATCTCCCAAGTAAGAGGGTAATGTTTTCAAGGTCAATGGTTTAGACATTCCTGAAGCTTCAGATCCACAATCCCCATACAAGGATCGTACATCCATGTCCATATCAGGAGGTAGGCTGTCTAATCAAACTTCTTCTATAGGAGCTGACTTCAGAGTTAAGCTCTCATCATTAATCTCTCTAACTTTTTCCCATAAGTGTCCTGGCCAATCTTCTTCTACAAATGGAATTCCGTCTAAGGTATCTTCACTGTCTGACACTATAAGTTCTGGCTCTTTTGTTTCATGGTGGGGTTCTACCACTTTGAATTTCTCTTTATTGGCTTTTACCACAAGCTCCTCGGGTTTTGTCATACTTCCAAGCTTAGGTTTTTGTTTTTCCAGCATCTCTTGCGTGATTCTTACCAAATTTTGATAAGCTTCAAGCTTAGCTGCTTCCATGTCTGGAGAAGGATAGTTTTTCCATTTGTTTTCCATGTTTTGGCCTGCTTTAAGTCTCGCTTGGTAGGCTTCCAAGGCTGCATTAATAGGCTCAAAAATTTTATCAACCAAAATTGATCCTCCAAATTTTCCGATGGTTTCCTTGATTTCGCTTCCAGTTTCTTTCACCTTCTCCTGGAATAGCTTTTTTGCTCTCTTCTCAATTTCAGCCCTTTGTTTCTGTTTTCTCATCTCATACCTTTTGCTTCTGCTTCTTTTGGTCTTTTGAGGAGATTTCTTTTAACTTTTTGAATCATCAGAGGAGTTATGTTTCTTTTTCTTAGCACGGGCTCTGGTGATTACCTTGATTGGAACAATCGTCTCACGCTCAGATGAGCTACTAGGTATCACTTGGACTATGTTCACTATTGTTTTACGCTTGTTTAAAGGATTTTTAGGACAATCTTCCGGGAAGTGTCCTCCCTTTTTGCAACATTGTATGCAATAAGCTTCAACTGGCTTGAGGTTTTTGTCAAGCTCTGGGCATTCATTTTTCCAATGATCATCTGCACCACAGTTATGACTATTTCCCATTCTTGGCTTAATCATGGGTGTTACCATAGGAGATATAACACCTTGATTAGGTACATAATACATTGGTGCAAGCTTTGGTGGATTATAAGTCACAGGTTCTTCCATTGGTGGTGGATGTGAATTATACCAATCTCCTTCTACCATTACTGCAGATGGACTAGGCTCAGCATAGGGTGTAACAGGCACTAGTTCTTGTTCATCTATGACTCTCTCTGGATGCATGTACTTTATAGGAGCTGCATTATGTCCTAGATATGGAGGTTGTCGACCCAACACGGGTTGAGGTCTTTCCATACCCATCGGTGGTCTTTGAGCTGGGACCATACTAGGCTGATATTTGTACATGGATTGTCCTTGTGGCCTCATAGGCATATACTGAACATTCCCATCATACTCTGGTCGGTAATAACACTCATTGGTCTCATGGTTGGTCCATTTACCCTCGATTGCACACCATTTTTACGGTCTAATTGGTTGTCCCTGTTGAGGTATCCCTTGCCCTGATCCCCTCATAGGTGCTTTTTACATGTTATTCATCATGTCATTCATCCTTTTGAGCATGTCTTCTATGGCTGAAAGTGGTGCTGCAGCAGCCATTCCCACTTGAGCTGGTTTGGTGGATTTTGTTTTCTCACTTTGGTTATCCTTAGGGATATCTTCTTTGTTAAAAATATCATAATTGTCTCCTAAATCAATAGCATCTGACACACACTCTTCTAGGGTTGTATGCTACTTGCTATACAGTGTAGCGTGAAGTTCTTTATTTAGTAGTCCCTCTAGAAACAATGATACTAGTCATTCTTCTATAGGTATCTCTAGCTCTAGGTATCTGGCAATGTATTGTTTCATTCGAGTTGTACAATCCCTAACAGACTTGCCTTGTTTTTGTTTAAAGTTGTAGACTTGAGCTACCATATTGTGTTTGATCCCTGTTTTGGAACAAGCAGCTATGAATCCTTGCACTAATGTGTTCAAGTCCATGATTGACCTTGGTGTAATGTTTTGGAACCATGTTAATTCTTTTCCTTCTAATGTCATTCCAAACCCCTCGAATTGAGTATGGAAATCAAATATGCTTCTGCTCTTAGCACTTGCTTAAAGCTTGCTAAGTGGTCGTATGGATCCCTTGATCCACTGTATTTTCTAACCCATTTCAGCTGGTCTGACACGTCTATTTGGTTCAACTCTCTCCACAATGACAGTTTAGTTTCTACTGAGGTTTCTAAATCCAACTCCTGGATTGGTGTCCTCAGGACATCATTGTAAGAATGATCCTTCAAATTCACCTGAGTAATTGATCCAGCTTGTTTTAGGTAAAGTTAATCATTTCCCCAATCTTGGATCAATTGTATTTGTCTCATGAATAGCCTTTCCAAGATGTTTTCCTAATCAAGTTTCTTTCCAAAATCTACAATGGCAAAAGTGTGATGGTAGTCAATTCCACAGGAGCTAACTATCGCATTTTTTTAGTAAGTCCATCGGTTTCTCAATGTGTCAGTTTCAGAGGAGTTTGTCTAATTTCTAATTTCCCCAAGGCTTGCCAGACAAATTTTGTTTCTATGGATATGTCCGCTCCATTGTCCAAAATAACCATGGTTGTTACATCATTGTATTGTACTGGAAGGGTCGTATTTCTTTCGTTCCCCTCACATTACTCTCTTACTTTATTCATGGGCACAAAGTTGAAAATTTTATCCTTTGTCTGTTCATTTTGCAATTCCATCATGTTTTCCTGGGTTATCCCCTTTAAGCCCATCTTTTCCATAGTAGATTGCAAATATCCCCATAAGTGAGGTTGTATCTTAAGTAACTCACCCAATGTGATTGTGCATTGGATTGGAGTTGACATAATGGAGTGAAAATTCACCACATCCAAAGTTTGATTTGATCTATTTAGTTTTGTCATTTTGCAGACCAATGATTTCTCTTCACTTTCTCCCAATTATAAAGGCAGTGAGCGTTCCATCTTTTGATGAGCTTGACTGCTCTAATCCCCAATCCCCATACAAAAACTATTCATCTAATTCCATGGGTGGTCCATATAGTCATACTTCTTCAATTGGAGCCGATTGAGTCAGATCCTTCATTCTCTTATCTGAATCATTCCCAAAGGTGGTTTGGCCAATCTTCATTAACTATGGGCACTCCATATAAACCCTCCTTACTATCTGGATCTATTTGTGCAGGTGAAGGTGTGTTAGTGTCTCCTAGAGTTTTCTTCAACCCTTCATCCTCTTGCGCTTTTTCTTTGTCGATTTTCATCACAATTTTTGCTGCTTTTTCTATGACTTCCAATTGGGGGTTTTGTTTCTTCAATATGAATTGCACAATTTGCACTAAGTTTTTGTATGCTTCTAATTTAGCAACTTCCATATCAGGTGTTGGATAGTTTTTCCATTTAGTTTTTGACCTACTTTCAATCTAGCCTTGGAAGTCCTCCAAGCCTGCATTGATTGGTTCGTAGATTTTTTCCACAAGTAAAAATCTTGCCAATTTTGGTTTTGATATTTAAAAATCCAATGACAATGTCTGCATCATTTTCTCTACATTACTTTTCACCTTCTCCTTCGTTGTTTTTGTCTCTTGAGTTTGTATCATTTGCATCACTCTTTTTTGGAGTTTTTGGACAATTTGTTGGGCATGTTTGATCCACTTGTATATTTTTGTAAATTCCCCTTACCATATTCCCTAGTCACTACCCGAATCAGAATTGTGGATTCCCCCTCTGAGGAGTTGCTCAGCACAGCCTGAACTATGTTTATGGCATTTTTCCCTTTGTTTGTTGGATTCCTAGGACAATATTCTAGAAAATTTCCACCCTTGCAATCACACGCTCCACAATATGCCTCTATAGTTCTATCATTCTTATATGGTTCAGGATAGACATTTTTCCAATGGTCATCTACTCCAAAATTATGGAAATTCCTGGTTTTAGGTCTAGACATAGGTTTCATCATGGGTGGTCTGGCCCCTTGGTTTTCAATAAAATAGATTGGTGTTGCATCTAAGGATGCTTGATAAACTTGTTCTACCATGAAAGGTGTCAGTTGAGTGTACCATTTTCCCTCTACTCCCATCGTTGTAGAACTCGCATCATCGTACGACGTGATCGGTTTTATAGCTTGCTCACCCACTTGCTCCTTTGGAAGCATGTACTTGACCGATACAACATTATTTCTTGGATGTGGTGGATACTAGCCTAATACTGGTTGCAGTCTCTCCATTTCCATGAGTGGTCTCTGAATTGGTGCCATGTTTGGTGAATATCTATACATGGGTTGTCCTTAAGGCCTCATTGGCATGTATTGGACATTTCCATCATATTTGTGCATGTTAATATGGCCGCTAGTTTGTCACATCACTTTTGAGATAGCTAGGAGTGTCCAAATTGACCCAAACTTGTTACACTAATTATGCAGGTCAGATATAACAAGATCAAGCTCAAAAATGTCAATTTTGGCGTTTTCACTAAATTGCACCAAACATAAATAGCAAAAAATAGGTTTATTGTTTTGGTCTCCTAATCACCCTACGACATTTTTAAACCATGCTGTATCCCCTCCTATGCTTAAAAGTTGATTTAGAATGCTGATTTACACGTTATGAGCCAAAATAGCTCATAGATGAGCACATCTCAAAACACAAAAATGATGCAAGAAACTTACGTCAAATTGAAGAGTTGTCACCTATGAGTCCCGACGCACTTCACAGAATTCCAATGCCACAACCCACGAGGGAGGGAGAACAGAAAACAAATACAGAAAATGAACTCAACAGTTGTACACTCACTTATATTATCCAAAACTTAGGTCAAAATTTAAAAAAATTTGGCTTTTATACCTTAGCCAAGGTTCAAGAAATGGATCCCTAGTTGATTTGTCTCAGTAATAAGGCTTAGGAGCTGCAATTAACTACAACTTTAGAAGACCGAGGCCCCTTTACACTCTTTGACAATCAATTGTGATACAAAAAATTTGGACTTTTACGAGATTTCTCATTAATAAATGAGGTTTTGATACAATAAGTGGGAATAAAAAAATTATGATGACGTCCTTTTGATGTTTTTGTTAGCTGAGCAACTAATAAACTAGAAGGCCACTCAACCCAACAAAGATTTAGAATCCTAAAGATGTTCCAATTTGAAGGAATCTTAGGGATGGATTGGCTGAGCAAAAATAAAGCAAACATCCATTGCAGTGAAGGAAGTATCTCTTTTTCAAACATAAAGGGCGAACAAGTCTTAGTACAAGGCAGAGTAGGGAAAGCTTTCCTAAAGGTGGTCAAGGCCAATCACTTAGCTAAGGGGTTAAAGAAAGGTCTATCAATTTATGTTATAAGGCTCAATAAACCAAAGACCAAACTAGAAGGATCAGAGCTTGAATGGCTAAATGAATGTCATGATATTTTTTCAGAGGAGTTGACAAGCCTTCCCCCACCTAGGGAACTAGTGCACAAGATTGATCTCATTCCTGGTGCCTAGCCAATTGCAAGGAGCCCCTACAAGATGTCACCTTCTGAATCCATAGAATTGAAGAACCAGCCGACTCAACTTTTAGAACAAGGCTTCATCAGACCCAGTGTCTCTCCCTAGGGTGCTCATGTACTCTTCCAAAACAAGAAAGATGGGATGTTTAGACTTTGCGTAGATTTCTAAGGCTTGAATCAGTGCACTGTCAAGAACAAGTATCCCTTGCCTCGCATAGATGAGCTACTTGATCAACTCAATGGTGCTAAATATCTCACCAAGGTTGATCTTAGGTCAGGCTATTAACAAGTTGGAATAAAAAAGGAGGATATTCCTTAAAAAACTTTAAATACAAGGTTTGGGCATTATGAGTTCACCGTATGCCTTTTGACCTGACTAATACCCCTACCACATTTAATTATCTCATGACTTACCTCTTCAGGATAGAGCTATATGATTTTGTTCTAGTCTTCTTTTATGGCATCCTTATATATTCAAAGACTAGCAGAGATCATGAATCGCATGTACGCTATGTCTTGAAAATTCTTAGAAAAGCCCAACTCTATGCCAAGTGGAGCAAATGCTCTTTCTTTGTAAAGAAGGTTGCCAATTTGGTATTCATAGTCTCTAAGGATGGTCTCCCTCTTAACCAACTAAGGTGGAAGCAGCAACCAATGGCTCATTCCCAATTTTGTTTCAAAATTCCAGGGATGGTGTAGAGCATTTATAAAAACTATGCACTCATCACAGGTCCTCTCACTAAACTCACCAAGAAAGAGGAACCCTTTATCTGGTCTAATAAGAGGGATACAACCTTCAAAAAATTAAAAAAGATCTTGGACAGAAAGCTCATTCTCAAACTTCTAGATTTTCAAAAAACCTTTGAGGTGATAGTAGATGCTTGCGTACAAGGTATAGGTGGGATCCTATTGTAAGAAGGCCATCCCATAGCTTATGAATCCTGACAGCTCACAATCCATGAGATGAATTATCCCACCCATGACCTTGAATTACTAGCTGTGGTTCATGCCTGGAGACACTATCTTTTAGGTCTAATTTTTGAGCCTGTTACCCACCACAAAAGTCTCAAGTGGATTCACCTAGCCAGATCTCAATATGCGACAAAGGTGATGGGTTGAATTTCTAAAAGAATTCACTTTTGAGATTAACAAGTAGGGAAAATCAAGCTTTGGATGCTCTAAGCTGACAGGTAATGGCCCTCGCCATCTGTCTAGTGCAGTCAACCCTATCAGAGTAAGTGCAAAACGCCCTCCAAACTAATGAGCAATTTGGTCCATTGATTCAAGAAATCCAAGAAATTCTAAAAAGATATATGGAAGAATACTCTATTCAAGATGGACTCTTATTCTTCACGAATCACTTATTCATACCTACATACTTAAGGATGCAAATTCTAAAGGAATCTGATGAAACTCCCCTTGCAGCTCACCCAGGATATCACAAAATGTTTGCTTCTCTTGCATGTATACAATGTCTTTCATGTTGTAGATCCTCTTCACATCTTAAATGATGAGGATACTATTCCACGCAATGGAACCATATCAAATTTTAGACATTAAGGAGTGGAAGCTATGACACCGAACAATTTGGGAGGTTTTGGTCTAGTGGAAGGGTTATCCCATTGAAGATGCCTCTTGAGAATCTTAGGAATGCCTTATTTCTCAAATTTCTCATCTTTTTAATGAGAATATTCCTCTTTTTGTGCTCAAATTGAACCCTTCTAGCCCATGTAATTACCACCACAAGCTCTATCTTACTAAACGTTTGTGTCACTCAAGTAATGTAACCTGACTGTTTTTGCTACATACCGAGACTAATCCTTGAGGATAGGGATTTTTGGCTTGCCAAAAGTCTTGTTTTACATTTAGATAGGATCAGAGGGTGGAGGAGTCTCTAGGTCTTAGAGGGAGTCTAGGAAGCGTGTGTCTGGCCTAGATCCTTCGACTTAGGTAGATTAGGTAGACCAAGATAGTTTTAGGTAGTAGTCGAGTTCTTGAGTAGGAGATGGAGTGGTAGAAGCGTTGAGAGGAGAGCTTGAGAGTCCGGAAAGGCCAGAAAGCAACCAAAACACCATTATCACCATTTCACATGATAAGTAGGAGTAGAGTAAGTAGGACATCATGATTCAGGATCTAGAGCATTTCATGCATGTATACTTGCTTGGTAAAATCATCACAAGTTTGTAAAAGACGCAAAAAGATGTAAAAAGACGCAAAAGTGTGTTTGAAAGCCTAAAAGAAATTCAAAAGTTACTGTGAGTGTTTCTGATAGAGCTATGGAGCATCAAGAGCAATTCTGTCAGGAAAAAAATTAATTTCAAGCCAAGAGACATCCTACGCGTAGGATGTCTACAGGCTAATCTGGTGGGAATTTTGGGAAGTTGAGTTGACCAGCGTGTTCAGAAGGTAGGGTTTACCCTAATTTCAACTGGAAAGTGGAAATTTGACCATATCTTGACAAGATAAGGCCAGATAGTCTGAAATTGCCAGACATCCTACCCAAATTGTGCCAAAACATTATTTTGAGACCAAAACCATAAAATGGCTGCATGAGCATGTCTTGCATGATATATTGAGTGACTGAGAGGGGTTTCACCTCATTTGGGTGAGAAAATTGGGTTCAAAGCAGACTTTAGCACTTTTGACTGAAAAAGGCAAGAACAGCTAAAATTGGGGACTTTTGAAATCCAAACCAAAATCTAAGCATACCACTGGGTTACTGACATCAAGGGGAAACTGTGGGTCAAGTCTGGGGTCAAACAGGCCAAAAAGACATCCTACGTGTAGGATGTCTTCTGTGTGATTTTGGACTCCAAACCAAATTTTGAGTATACCAAAGTGATCAGCAACTCAAGGGGAGCCTGTGATTTGAGTTTGAAGCCATTGCGATGAAAAAAACATCCTACGCATAGGATGTCTAAAGTAAGAAATTGAAGCCAGACATTGACAGTGGGCATAGCAAGGTGTTGTATAGCCTAAGGCAAGCCTCCTAGTCAATTTGGGTCCAAATTGGAGTTGATTAGACTGATCAGGATGAGCAACAGGCTGTCGGAACAGATTTCTGACTCTTTGACTAGCCAATAGGTGTCCAAATCAAAAAGTAAAAACAGCTGTAGACTCAGCACATCAAGGGGAAACCATAGTACAAAAATTCAGGCAAAAATAAGCAGGAGACATCCTACGCGTAGGATGTCTATTGGGGCTGACTGAAGAGAAAATTTGATTGAGCTTAGACAGTGAGATTCCATTTGGCTTAAGGGTTCCAGAACTTCTTTCAGAAGCGAATTTGGACCTCGTTTGGCCATTTGATGGAACAAAGACTAAATTCAGACTTTTCCGCGTAAATTGACCAGCATCCGAGGGAAGCACAGTTCCAGAATAGCAGACCTAGTCCAGAACATCAGCATTGTATATAGTACATTAGTGGTTGAGATTAACTCTCCAGTTATACCAATCATTACTAAGATAACCTCTAACAGGTAAATGCTTTGATTCGATTGCCAAAATTAAACGCTTGTGTACAGGTATCTTCAGCAACAAAGCAAGAATTTGTGCGGAGACTGATCCTTTTCCAGGTGAGTGGTTGGATTTGTGATAAATTGCATTGATAAGTTTGATGAATTTAAGATCAGGAAGATACATTGTTAGAGACCAGAAGGTGGGAGGTGACCAAGGTAGCTTAGTGTCCACCAAAGAGAGTGTGACTCAGGTAAGGTTAGATCCGCTAGCACCGATTATTGAGGAAGGAAGTGATATTGACACTTCGTCAGAAAAATCTTTCTTCATGATGGGTAGTCAACAGCCAGGAGGTTTCACATACGATGGACCAATGCCAGGAGGAAGCACCTCACTGAATCCTTTGAATGATTCCAAACTCACTGTGATCTTCTTAGAAGGAACAAACTCGAGGGCAGCCCTAGTCTATTCTGACTATCGAGGACGCAAGTGCATTTGTATCGAAGAGAGGCCAACTCAGAGATTGGAGATAATCCGAGTCTATGATGATGGAGATAGATTTCGAGACGAAAAGGGGAACCACTATCTGATAGTTAGTAACCCTAAAGATTACAACAGATATGGAGATAACATGGCGAAAGGAAAAATGGTTTCAAAAGCTCAAGAACTGCCACCAAACATTGATCGGCCCGGAGCTATTTTTATGTATGATAAGAAAACAACAAGGGTTCCAACTTATAACGAGAACGTGGGAATTGACAAGCATGAGAGTGAGGGTATAGTCGCTTACTTTCGCAGCAAAGAACCATACATAAATGAATTAAGCAAAGACAAGGTTATTTACTTATTCTCTTATGAAACTGCCATGGGGAAGGGTATAGTTTTTGTTGATAGATACGGGCGAGAATACCAACGTATTCTCCCAGAGGAGGTAGAAAGGGCAACAGGTCAAGGAGCATAAGCATATGCCCTTGAAGAATTGCCAAGAGCCACCTACACCCCAAGTAAGTCGACAAATCCTTTTTCATATGAGTATGACTCTACCTCACATTCCACCTGACCACAAGCATTCAACAACCAAGACCAACCAGTAAACCAGCCATCATTGCAGGCATCGCTTCAACAGAGTGCAACATTGGAACAAGACCAAAACCGAGAGGGTTATCAAGCCGCACGAGGGCTAAGGGATTTGCAAGAACCACCCCTCTATTCAAAGTATTAAGGAGAGAGTAAGCCAAAGACTCAACGGTCAACAGAGCCTGGAGGACCACCCATAGAACGAGTTCAAAGAGATGAACCACCTCCAGTGAGAACCATTAGAAATTATGGCTTAGGAGAACCACTCGGAGAGGAACCAGCCTATTACAGAAGACCAGAGGAGGTATATCGATTAGGACGTGGAGATCCAATGATGAGGTTTGTAGACCATCGGAGAATTAGACCTTCTCAAGTGCAAAAATGGGTAAACAAGAAATACACAGGAAGTAGAGACCCAAGAGATCATGTAGCAGCCTTTGTGCGTGTAATTAGAGCCGAAGAGGTGTTAGACTTTCCTACCCAATTTGTAGGGTTTGGACTAACCCTAGAGGATGATGCTGCCACTTGGTTTGACTCTATAGAGCGTAGAGACTTTAAGTCTATGGAGGAAGTGTTTGACGAATTTATCGAGGAATTCCCACAAAGGGGTATAGCTCATATTACCGTCTCACAAATCCATAAATTCAAACAGAAAGATGGAGAATCTATACGAAAAGCAGCCCTAAGACTAAAAAGATATGTTAAGTTCTGTCCTGTGGAAGAACTGCCAACTCAGTCCAGGCTCATGCTGATATTCATCCAGGGACTAAGGAATGCGGATCTCCAAAAAGACTTACATATGAAGAGGAGCACAACCTTGAATGAGTTGACCAAGGAAGCTCTTTACCTTGTAGAAAATTGTGCAGTCTACAAAGAGGGGGAGTTCAAGGACCTTGATGACGATTCGTCTTCAAAACAAAGTGGAAGCAAGTCTTCTAAGACAGCACCGAAAGGAGAAGTAGCTGTAAACCAAGAGTAGCTTGTAGATGAAGTGCTAAAAAAGATTAACTTGTACGCCAAACCCCAGGCTAAACAGCCCAAGTGGTGTGCTATTGAACAAAAATGGACAAAACATGGGACCGAGGAATGTTATTATAACAAGGGATATGTGAGAGAGAGACCTTACGCTCCCCAAGCTCCACCGATGCCTAGATATCAAGCAGGCAACCTATCAGGACCTGTAGGTGTAGAAAGACCACAACCATTGCTGGGGCAACAACCACCCCTACCAGGATTACGACCAGTCGGTATAAGATACGCACCAACCGTAACCGAATCAGAGGATAAGGCTTTGGTGCCTATGCATGCATATTATGAAGATCCCAATGGATATGCGGAAAACCCTATCTATTATCCATCAGAAGAACCCTTGACACAAGAACCATGGAGCATGATAGGAAGTACAGGACCACCAACAGCTGCACAGGCAGCAGAAGAAGGAAGATATAGCTTAGATGAACGAACATTGTTGTTCATAGCCAATGGAGGCATGGGCAGACAGAGACATGCATACCAACAAAGGGGAGCTCAAGGAGCACCTCAACAACCCAAGGGACCCTGCTACAAGTGTGGTGGAGACCGTTGGCTGAGAGACTGCCCTCATGATGAAATCATTAGAGTCAACGCATATTGCATTGAGTGTGGAGTTACTCATTTGATTCTCGATTGCCCTAAAAACACGAGCAAAGGAGCAAAAACCACCTTAAACATGCTGGAAGCAGTGCCATCCAGTGGAGGGTCAAAAAATGAAACGGTAATACCCATTCAGGCAGTAACACGAGCCCAAGCTCAAATAATGACGAACCAACCCATAGTTGAAGAGCCAAAAACCGATGCCCAAAGTTCAGAAATGAAAGATCAGAGAAGCACTTGGAAAGGTAGAAAGGCGCGTATGAAAGCCAGGAAGGAACGAGAGCGAACAGCTCTATCCGAGGGTCGAAACATACAAAGGATAGATTAGAGCGGTTAGAGGATCTAGCTAGCTTAAGTTCACACACCACGGCAACCATAGCACCCAAGGAAATAGCAGAGCCCAAAAGTGCGGGATCTAGAGGATCTGTAATGGCTGACAAGGTAAATGAGCAGTTGGATGCGCTTCTAAAGGCTTATGAAGCTAGACTTAAAAAGAACCAAACCCAGGAGCAAAGGTGGATGACTTATCCATATGCAGAAATAGAAAAACAAAGGTTGGAAATGTGGAAAAGGATGATTGAAACAGCTCAATCATTGATGGAAGACCCGTTGGGTAAACCTGTAAATTGGCATGAGGCACCGGCTCCAACCCCTATCCAACCAACTTTAGAGGAACAAGTAGAAACAAAGGAAAGACTCACTAACGCCTATGAGTCCATATGAGAGCCTATCATAGTGCCAAATACAACAGATGAGGCAAGTGAAAGGTTCCAGCCTAAAACATTGACAGAAATGGGTAATTAGGACTGTAACGGTCTAGACGATCTGTGGAAGCAAATCCGTGAGGCCAACGAGGCCAATAGGATGAGTAACCACATGAATAGCACGAGAAAAGAAGAGAACGTAACCTTACCTCCTATTGAAGAATTTGAGGCAAGGTCACAAATGAACTTTGAGATACATTCACAAGGGGGAGACCAAGGATCAATTAGTTCGGGGCACAACCAACCGGACTCGCTGAGAACTTTACCCTCTTACCTAGGAGAGTATTAAGCCAAGTTGGAAGTGAGAGCAATCCCATCTCAAAGAATTTCTTCTAACAAAGTGATGGATTCGCAAGGATTTATTGAGTTGTTGTCCACTTTGGTGGCATGCACAATCACATTAGCAGAACTCCTAAGGTTACGGCCAAACATGTGGACCACAGTAGGCACCAAATTGGGAAAAGATATTCCATGTTCACATTGATGCTTCTGCATATGCCATTGTAAGTATTCTGGCTCAACCTGGAGACGGAACAATGGATTTTCCAGTTTGCTATGCGAGCCGCCAGCTAAACAGTGCAGAAAAGAGCTACACAACCACCGAAAGGGAAGGGTTAGGAATGATTTATGCTGTAAAGAAATTTTGGCATTATTTACTCGCAAAAAAAAATTGTGTTCTTCACAGATCATCAAGCTCTTTTGTATCTGGTAAATAAACCATGCAATACAGGGAGAATTGTATGCTGGTTTATTATATTGCTAGAGTTTGACTTCACAGTGGTGGTCAAAAAGGGTAAAGCCCATCTACGAGCGGATCATCTTTCAAGGATACACAACGGGGAAGCTTCTGAAGGAGTAGATGATGACATACCAGATGCTTATCTTTTCAATATTGAAATGGTACCCAAATGGTCTCAGGGAATTGTTAGCATTCTTTCCTTTGGAAGTGGGTTTGATAACACGGAATACAGATCCAGACAACAAACAATTCGACAAACAAAAAACTTCTAGTTGATAGCAGGATGGCTGTATCATCTTGGATCGGACCAAATCCTACGATTATGTATAAATCCGGAAGAATTCGAGTGCTACCTTGAAGAAGCACATGTTCAGGATTGTGCATTCATTGTTCAACAGTGAAAACACACCAGAGACTGAAACAGTTAGGGGTTTATTGGCCAACTATGTATGCGGACTCACATTCTTATGTTACCAATTGTACTATATGTAGTGTCAAACGACCAGTGGATCACACGACATTGTTTCAGGTAAACATTGCACATGCATGGAGTCAATATATCATTGATTTCTTAACCACCAGGACGTTCCCTGAGAACATCACAAGAGCACCAAAAAAAGCTATAGAGCTGGAAGCTCGTGACTTTCAGTTCATTGGGAACCAACTCTATAAGCGAGGAAAGGACAATCAACTTAGAATCTATGCAAGTGAAAGCGAATACCTGAGTGTTAGAAGCGGCTAACAGCTACACCAATTATGCACCAAGCTATGGAAATGTGCCATAGTGCACAATATTTACTTTTCATTGTCTAGGGCTTGGGCTCGGGCTTGGGCTCATTTAGGAGTTCCAAAGTTGTATGAGTCTAGGCTAGAGAGCTCACTTTATCCCATAGTTGAAGGGTTTGAGGCCCAAAGCTATAAAAGAGCCCTATACTTAATGAGAGGTCATTCTTGAGTGGTCCTTTTGAGAACTCTCTCCTTAGAGGAGGTCTTGATGGCCTAGCCTTTGAGCTTAATTTCCATGCTTAGAAGGCTAGTGCTAATCACATGTAATTAGTGTAATCCTCTCTTAATTAATCTAGTCTTCATTATGTTGTCAATCATGTTTATCTACTTTCCTTCATTGTTTTGAAGTGTTGATCTTCTCTAATCTAACTCTTACTTATGCTAAGCTACTCCGATTAGCGGAGTCCTTATCTAACTCTCTCGATTAAGTGGAGTGGGCGTACTCGTGATTGAGGGATTAGAGTTGTCCTCTAATGGTGTGCTTGTGTGTGTGTGTAGGTCTAAGAAGCCTTGAGCTTAATTTGATTATGTGTGACTTGATTTGGACACCATGATGGGCATGATTGGGGTGCCCGACTTGAATGCGATCTTGTGTGCTTAATCGTCAATGCATGTAATTAGAGTTGTGCTTGAGAGATTCCAAGATTAGTGTGTTTCACTTCGTTGCTTGATGTGTGTAGATGATTGCTTGAAATGGATGCTTGATGTGCGATTAGCATTAGTTGATTTGGGATGATTCCTATTTGCATTGGAGGATGCACGCTCTTGAATCCTCTCAATCTTTGCATCCGATGACGCTCTCGCACATTCTTTGTGTGATGCCTCCAAGCCCTAGCCGGGTCATTGTCTCTCTCTCCGGATTGATAGATTTGTGGGAGATTGCCTATGCTATGGCAAGCCTCCAACATTGGCGCCGTTGCCGGGGACGGGTTGCCTACGCTAGTGGAGTTGAGGTTGCAAAAGATAAGAGTAATTTGATTACCGATTTCTTGTAATTAGGTAGGATTTGATTTGTGCGTAGTGTAATTAGGTTTAATTGGATGTGTATAGAGTCATTTCACCCCAAAAACCCCTAAATTCTTTTTGATTTTGCTAATTTTTCACTAACCTTCACTAATTTTGCATCCCATTCATGCTAATTCCATTCTAATTTCATGCTAATTGTGCTAACCTAACCACTAATTTTGATTTGGAATGTATGCTAAATCCCCTTAATTGAGGAGGATCATCACTCTTAATTGCTCTAATCTATGCCTAATCATGTGATTGAGTGTTGATTTTGGTCAATTTTTTGATCAATTTTGGACCGAATTAGAGTTGCACACATGTGTGTGCATGATGGAATCGTCGCGTGGAGCAAGGATTAGCTTGGATGCAATCAATTGTAAGTGGATTTACCTACTCCGTTCAATTTTTTATTGATTAATTTGATCCCATTGAGTAGCTAAATCATTGCTAAAATTAGGTGTGTGTGCCTAATTGATGGAATTTATGCTTAATTTACTGAAATTGGAATCAAATTGAACACATAAATGCTTGTAGATTGATGATTTTGCAAGAAATGTGTGTGCAAACATTAGGAATTGGCCTAATATCGTTGGTAATTGAACAAAAAAATTTGGATTTGTGCACATAATTTTGTGTGTGTGCAATGCTAAATTGAGTTAAAATTTGATCAATTTTTTATTAAAATTGAGTTAATTTAGCATGTATATACTCATTTATGTGTGATTAAGTGTGCAATTGATGAAATGCAATGAGTCTTTAATGAAATTTTTGCACAAATCGACGGCCTAAATCTAGGTGTGTGTGCCTAAGTAATGGCCAATTATGCCTAAATTGGGGATGAATAATTGGTCTTGGTTGCCAATTATGATGATTAAAAGACCTAAAAGATTGGTGTGTATTTGATTGATTGACTTCGGATGATTTGATTGGTACTCAATTGAAGATGATTTATGTGATTGCCATTATGATTGGTGTGCCAATTTGATTAAAATGTTAAAAAAATTCAATGATTTGTGCATGTGCAAATGCCATAATTTATTATGTGTAGACTCACAAGCCAATGGGTTTGAATGATTTGAGATATTGAAATTGGGTGACTCCAATTGCAATAGAGGATGGATTTTCAAATAAGAAGGCGAGTGCGCTTAATTTGAATGTGACTATTGCCCGATTGATAGTTAATTTATTTAACTTTGAATTGAAAATTGGGTCTTGTGTGATACATGAATTCCAATCCATTCCAATGCGTGTGCCCTTCCATCAAATATTGAGGTACTGTGCATTAAGAAGACAATCGCACACGCATCGTTGTTTAACATCACCGCATACGCACATTCTTTGCTCGTGGGAATCAACCCCATTAAAAATTACATGAAGGAAAAATAAAGCCAGCTCACATTGAGCATATCCGAGACACACCCCTAAAATCGCTCCTTACCTACTTGGGCATGCCAAATTTGGTGCAGATCGAGCTTTAAAAGGCATCGTCCCACCTACTCTCACAACCCCTTATGGCTCGCGTTTAAAATCCAAGGCTGCCAAGCCAGTACCAGCTTCTTGGCTTTTTCCACATACATGGGTCTGCTGCTTTTGTCGCTTGCCTCAGCTCGTGACTCTTGAGTCATGCATAGCTGTTAACATTCCGTTTTCCGCCTCTGGCCAATCCACGCACAAGACACATCACCAAGCACACACAATGTGACGGGGCTACCATCGGGTACCCGAGTCTCCGACTCTCACACACACACTCACACATGATCTGATCTCATGCCGCATGCGCTGTCCACCCACTTTACTTGGCCTGACGCTTGCACACACACACGACCGCAAATCCCGAGTCCTGCAGCTAATGCAATCTTGTGACTCTCCTTGGTCTTCGGACCCACACACACACACACACACACACACACGCTGTTGCAGCGATGTCACTTTATGGCTTCGTGTTGCCCGCCTATGAGCCATTGCCCCACTTTCTTCGACTGCAACTGCTCGCCAATGACATCAAGGTCAGCATCATCACCCTCCTGCTCCGGGCTCCACCAACTCATGAAGCACCGCCTTGGGATATGATAGCATCACACAAACACGCTGCTCGGTGCTCAGGCTACTGTGCTGCAAATCCGGAGATACCCGTTGTATTGCCGCTGCAGGGTCTAATCAAATGAACCCTGCTAAATCCTAACGAGCCTACATTTGAGGTCTTTAAGAGCATCCATACTCACACTACCACATTTGCTACAGAACAGAAACAAAAAGAAAACTAAAAATGAATTTTTTTCATTCTCAGGCAAAAGAGGAAGCTCCCACGAGATCTTTTCCCTTTCATTTGATACAATGGGTACATTGATTATGATTAAGGCAACAAAGGTTCTGAAAGGAGTAAAATCTTTCTCTTGTGTTGAAGGTTAGGCTAGCAAGGATGGCTAGGATCACATACCCTACGGCTCAAAGCGATTTTTGTGTAGGACTTCCATGAGCATTGAGCATTACAAAACATTGAAATATATGAAAATGTGGCGTTCAAAAGAATCATGTGCGTCACTCATTTAATTTTTGACTCACACCATGTTTTGTGTAGACCTTTGATCTTGAGAGCATGAATTAGACATTGCATATCACATTATGATGAAATCTCACTCTTGCAATGTATAAAAAATAAAAAAATAAAAACTTGCTACATGAGAGCAAACACACAAGCATCAATTATGTGTGATGATCGTGGGAACACTTCTATGCATTAATGAACGCTAATTGCACAAATTTTGTCTTGAGCATAAGCCTAGTATGTGGCATAATTGAAAAACCTTTCTTTGCACTAAAAGAAAGTTCTGGGCTGGACATTGTTGCTTGTACCTTTTAGTGCTTGAAATTGAATGAAAAAATCATGGGAAAGCACTAAAATTGAGCTTCTTGATAGCAAAAAGAGATCACTAAAAGTTGGACCTCGCATTCATTGTACATTTCTAGTGCTTACTTTAAATGCAAAACCTTGCATAGCACAAAATTCGAGTGTGTTGAAAGATCAAGAGACAGCAATCGCACAATTTGTGATTGAACATGACATTTGTAGTGCTTGTATTATGTTGACCATATGCATGTATAGCACTAATAATTTGAGTTGTTTTGAAGGGATGTGGGCAGGTGTGTGATTCCAAATGATCCAAGAAGGGGTCATCATTGCAATATTGCAAAATTTGGCTAATTAGAGCCATTCCAAATGATTGGATTAAAGTTGTAACGCTAGCTCATAGCTTGGTCAAAAGTTAAAATGTTTCCATTTGAGCTAGTGTTTAGCCAACTTTTTGAGCTTTTAAAGTACATACTTTGGCTAGTAAGAGCCATTCATTTTCATTTCATTGAGTTGCAGTCATCTCTAGCTCAAAGATCACACTAAAAATGCAATTTTTGTCAATTGAGCTAGTTGTTAGCCAACTTTTTGGAAAGCTTTAAATTGTAAAATTTGGCTGTCGAGAGGCACTTCATTTCATCAAAGTTGCATTATGTTTCAGCTCTTGTATTGTTTTTTTCCATACTTCAAGTGAGCTAGAAACTAATCAACTTTGAACCATGCATGAGAGATGGTTGAAATTGCACTATTTGCTTATGTAGAAGCTCATTTTTTCTCTCATGGTTGATGTCTATGAATAAATTTGCTACATTAGAGCATCATGTGCTTAACCAAAGGCATTTTTTACCCTTGTGTTTTTTCCCTTTGGCAAATTCGGGTATGCAAGACCCTAGCTTTAGGTTTTCATTAATGTTTTTTGTGTGCTTTTGGATTTCAATAATTGGCTTTTGTAGCTTGTGTTTACACTTAGCTTCAAAAAGCTTCTTTTGCAAATAAAAAGATCAAGAGACTTCTCTACACAAAGGATGCTTGCTCAAAGATGTACAAAGAGCATGAATAGATGTAATCCTTCCATGATTTTCCTCCTTGTTCATATCTCCATTATATTGCTTGGTTTAAGTGAAATTTTGCTTCTAAGCTATGGTATTTTCATGTTAGAAAGCTAGACATTGTAAAGTTTCAACACCCTACTTTGTGAAAATTAACTCACAAAAAATTAGGTTTTATGTATGTTAATCATAGGTAGTTAGCCTTGACCTTAGGTTAATGTAGGTTCACTTCCTGCTAGTCCTAAATACTTAGTGATAGTTTTAATATCCCATTAACTTTTGTCATGACCTAGGGCTATAATTAGGCTTTAATCTTTTTTAGTCCAATTGCCACTAGTTCTCATAAAGGAAGCAATAAAAATGCGCTAAAAAATGAACCATGAAGCAAAGAAGTGCCCAAAAAAAGTAGCAAAAATGCTACTAAGGCACATGAAAATAAAAATTCTATGTTATGATGTGTCTGTGTGAGGCCTAGCGCCTTATTGGCACTTGGTAGGCGAGGGGAAACACCTTGGCTCGCTTGGTCAAGGCCCTAAACCGATGCCCTGGGCTGATAGGGGTTAGCCGTCGCCTTGGTAAGCTAGTAGGCTTTTGGAACACCTTCTTGAGGGTTCAAGGAGTTGAAAGTCACACCTAGACTTACCTTGGGGTGGTAGCCTTGTGATTGTGCTTTAATTTTTCAATGAATGACTAAATCAAAACTTCCATGAGCTTCAAAAAACTTTGACAATGTACTAATAGATTAGGAGCTTTTTTATAGCCCATAGACATGATAAACTTGAATGATTTATTAAGATTGTTCACATAGTTTTTAGGCTAGTAGGTTTATGAACTTGCATTAGCATAGGGTCATAATTGATTGCTTGTGTTTCATGCATAAAACTGAAATTTCAAGTGGTTTAATCTTCACAATAGTGTGAGTATTTTTTTGCTTTATGTTGTCTAGTTTTTGACTATGATTAACCCATCTTTTAGAAGCAAAAACTCACTTTGCATGATTGTTCATTTATGCTTCATGTTTTATTCATTATTGGTGGCCTTTGATGCTCATTACTTGTTATTATGTTTTGCAGCTCAACATTTCTTCCTTGGACTTGCTTTCTACCATGTCACCGTGTCTTGCTTCACCGGCACACGAGGATGTGCGCCAAATTAGGAAGGGGAGAGTGTTAGAAGCGGCTAACGGCTACACCAATTATGCACCAAGATATGGAAATGTGCCATAGTGCACAATATTTACTTTTCATTGTATAGGGCTTGGGCTCATTTAGGAGTTCCAAAGTTGTATGAGTCTAAGCTAGAGAGCTCACTTTATCCCATAGTTGAAGGGTTTGAGGCCCAAAGCTATAAAAGAGCCCTATGCTTAATGAGAGGTCATTCTTGAGTGGGGTCCTTTTGAGAACTCTCTCCCTAGAGGAGGTCTTGATGGCATAGCCTTTGAGCTTAATGTCCATGCTTAGAAGGCTAGTGCTAATCACATGTAATTAGTGTAATCCTCTCTTAATTAATCTAGTCTTCATTATGTTGTCAATCATGTTTATCTACTTTCCTTCATTGTTTTGAAGTGTTGATCTTCTCTAATATAACTCTTACTTATGCTAAGCTACTCCGATTAGTGGAGTCCTTATCTAACTCTCTCGATTAAGTGGAGTGGGCATACTCGTGATTGAGGGATTAGAGTTGTCCTCTAATGGTGTGCTTGTGTGTGTGTGTAGGTTTAAGAAGCCTTGAGCTTAATTTGATTATGTGTGACTTGATTTGGACACCATGATGGGCATGATTGGGGTGCCCGACTTGAATGCGATCTTGTGTGCTTAATCGTCAATGCATGTAATTAGAGTTGTGCTTGAGAGATTCCAAGATTAGTGTGTTTCACTTCGTTGCTTGATGTGTGTAGATGATTGCTTGAAATGGATGCTTGATGTGCGATTAGCATTAGTTGATTTGGGAATTCCTATTTGCATTGGAGGATGCACGCTCTTGAATCCTCTCAATCTTTGCATCCGATGACGCTCTCGCACATTCTTTGTGTGATGCCTCCAAGCCCTAGCCGGGTCATGCTCTCTCTCTCTCCGGATTGATAGATTTGTGGGAGATTGCCTATGCTATGGCGAGCCTCCAACACCTGCTGATTCTAGAACATGCACATAGCGGAATAAGTGGAGGCCATTTTTCGGGCGATAAGACGTCAAAAGTTATCTTAACTGCAGGAATTTGGTGGCCTACATTGCACATGGATGATGAAGAGTTTGTAAAGCGTTGTGACGCCTTAGTGCGTTGACAATAAAAAGAGTTGAGATGCCACTACGGCCAATGATGGGAGCAAGAGCATTTGCAAAATGGGGCATTGATTTTCTAGGACCTATCTCACCCCCTGTATATCGCACCCATACCCAATATATCATTGTGGCTATGGACTATCTCACAAAATGGGTCTAAGCCAAGGCAACACAAAAGGCAGATACACGCACCACTGCACAATTTTTGTATGAGAATGTTTTTGTACGATACGGATTACCAATAGAAATTGTCAGTGACCGTGGGACACATTTTCTCAATGAAGTCATTGAATATCTCCTAGAGGAATTCATGGTCATACATAGGAAATCTGCTCCATACCATCCACAGGCCAATGGACAAGCTGAGGCCACAAATAAAACACTATGCACGGTTCTCACTAAAATAGTGTCAGAATCAAGAACAGATTGGGATCAGCAGCTACACTCAACACTATGGGCATACATGGTAGCTTACAAAACATCGATAGGAACAACACCGTACAACATGGTGTTTGGCCTAAATGCTATACTACCCATAGAGTTGTTAATTCCAACTCTACGAGTAGCAAAACACTTAGAATGGACAGGGCATGAGCTCTCTTCAAGAATAGATGATCTTGAAAAGCTAAATGAACTACGCTTGAGAGCTGTAGCTTCAATCTATGCTAAAAAGAAAAGACAAAAAGAATTCTTTGAAAAACATGTGATTACGTACTTGTTTATACTTTGAAGCAACATGCCAAGAAACTTAAAAAGCGATGGATGGGACCCTTTGTGATTAGTGATGTATCACAAAGTGGAGCTGTCAAACTTGCTACATTAGCAGGTGAAGAAATGCCGAACTGGATTAGTGGATGTCGACTGAAGAAATATCATCTACCACTCACACAGGAGATGCTCCAACAAATGCATCAAGGAAAACAACGAATGAAGGAAAAACAGCGAATACGAGAGGAAGCTCAGGCAGAAGCAAAGGAACGCATTGCAAAAACAAGACTTCTGCGACAACAACAACAAAGTGGAGCACCATTGCGAATCAATGCCATTCGACTGACGAAGTTGGATGAAGACACAGTGGAGCCAATAATTGCAGTCAAAGTGGGCAACAATCAAGTTTTAGCAGTTTTCTAAATTCTGTCAGTGCCATGATGTTTAGAATTTTTTAAAGCTCCCAAATGTGAATTAAAATAATTTTTGAAAAAAAAATCCAAAAATAGTAAGTTTTTAGTCACCCGACCCGTCTAGTTTTGATCGTCTCAAAAAACTGCACCCGTACCCCGAATTTGAAAAAAATGCATTTTCGGACCCCGGGGGATGCTAAATATGGTAGGTACTCAGGCCAGTACGCCTTAGTTAGAGCTCCATATAGCAATTTACGGCATCAAAATCCGACTCGTATAACCCGTTTTAGCCTAAAATCAATTTTTCCAAAAATTGAGCGGGAAGGCACCGGAGCCCGGGACTGTGTGGGAACAGGTCCCAGGCCACTCCATATCAGCTTTAGCAGCTAGGGGGCGCCCTTTGTCCTTGTGGGAGTCCTGGGAAAGCTGCCAAGCCAGAAACTAAGTCTTAGAGCCAGTTAACCTAGCCAACCTGACACTTGGTGGGTAAGGGAACTAGACTTGCCAATGCAGAGACTGAGTGCTCCTCCAGATGCTAGTTATAGCAGGGCTAGTCGATTTTCAGCCTGTAGGAGCCTAGTTAAAGGCCAGTGCACACACACGCCTTGGGAAGGTGCTGCCGGTACACACATCCTTTGAAGAAGAAGCAAGGAGGGAGGTGCTGTCGAATTCTCACCTCAAGAAGCTCGATTAAATCAGAGAATCGAGAGGATTATCAACCCTTAATCACGGTAACCACGGTTTAATTAATGCTTTCTGCAAATCCTTTTTCATTACCATCTAAATTTCTCGTCTATTATGCTTATTCCTAGTCGTAATTCTCTATAATTACTCTCTAATTTCTCTTTAACCATATTCTATTACGTAATCATCACACCATAGCTGAATTATCAGCCATTCATCATCCTTAATTAGTGATTAGTGCATGATTAATAGAATTTTCTCTCTCTAGGTAGCATAGTGATTAATCGATAAGCCGGTAACTATGTAGATGGATGAAAATCACTTTTTTATTAACAATGTAGCTAAATTAGATCCATTCTCTTATGCATTAAGATGTAATTAAGGTAAAATTAAAGCCGTCATTGAGTCTCTAGGAGTTAATTTTTCTCACACCTATGCATGAGGTGAACCTGCATCCTCTAATTGCTAGGAAGAGATTAATTATGCTTGATTCATCTTTCTGGTAAATCTATTAATGAGACCTTATTATTCTTAATCATCTAAGTCAAGTAATTATCCTTAGGGCCGGTTCCCATAGGAATATGCATCATCCATAATGATTGCTATATGGAAAAATCTAAACCCCTCATGTGTAAAGAATGAGGATGCAAGAGAGCTACACAAGACAAGCACAAAGCACACAGAGATGGAAAGCTTCTTCTTCTTCTTTACAGAAAAGAGAGTACGAAATGACTAAGTGCTAAAGCTGAAAAGTAGCACATATGTACCTGCGGTCACTAAGTGTGAACTCGCTAGAAGCGTACTAGGCTGGCACTATAAGTGTAGTCCAGCTGTAGAATCACTGGCAGAGATCCTCCGTGTCGGTCACCTAACGCGCCAGTGAGTAAATGCCGTAAGCGTCCAAGACCCGTAGTGGATGCCAGCTCAAGGTGTAGAGCTCGACATCTCAACACTCCCCCTCGAGCTCTGCATGTCGTAGAGTCCAAGCATAGTCCGGAAACGTCGAAGCTTCTCAGCTCCGAGGGCCTTGGTAAAGATATCCGCTATCTGCTCCTCTGTGCTGACGTAGACCAAGTCGATGTCGCCCGCCAACACTCGCTCTTGAACGTAGTGGTAATGGACCTCTATGTGTTTGGTCCTAGCATGGAACACTGGGTTCCTAACCAACTGCATGCTGCTGAGGTTGTCACAATGAATGACAATCTGTTGGTCCACCTACACTCCCAAGTCCTCAAGTAATGTGCGTAGCCAAGCTACCTCGCACGCCGCAACTGCTGCACCTCTGTACTCGGCCTCTGTGCTCGATAAAGCAACCGTAGGCTGCTTTTTGCTGCTCCAAGTAACAGCAGCACTCCCAAAAGAGAACATGAAGCCACTTGTAGATCTCATATCAACAATGCTACCTGCCCAATCTGCATCTGTATACCCATACAATGCTAATGGTGCATCTGCTGCATAGAACAATGCGTAGTCAAGAGTACCTTGCACATACCTAAGTGTGCGTCGTACTCCATCCAAATGTGGCTTCCTCGAAAGCTGCATGAACTGACTCTCCAAGACTACTGTGTAGCTCAAGTCTGGCCTCGTGATAGTTAAGTAGATTAGACTACCCACAATCTTCGTGTACATGTTGACATCCTCAACAACATCACCCTTCTCTGCACTCAGCTTTGCATTCACATCCAAGGGAATAAAAATTGGCTTACAATCAGCCATACCATACTTTGACAACATGTCCAAAGCATACTGTCTCTGTGATAGCCATACACCCTCTGGAGTCCTGATCACCTCAATGCCAAGAAAGTAGCGCAACTCGCCTAAATCTTTCATTTCAAACTCCTGTTTGAGAAGACCCTTCACATGGTCAATCTCCATAGCATTGTCACCAACAATAATAAGGTCATCTACATATATGGTAATGACCACAATCCCCACATCACTCTCACGTACATAGAGTGAATGATCAGCATGAGCTCTCCTAAAACCAATACTGACAAGATACTTGGCAATCCTGTCATACCATGCTCTAGAGCCCTGCTTCAAACCATACAAATCTTTGAGAAGTCTGCATACATAATCTGGGTAACCTGGATCGACATAACCAGGTGGTTGATCCATATACACTTCCTCTTGCAACTCACCATTCAAGAAGGCATTCTTTACATCCATTTGATGCATAATCCATCCTCTAGATGCAGCCACTGCTATGACAACTCTCACAGTCGTCATCTTTGCCACTGGAGCAAAGGTCTCCTCATAGTCTATGCCATACGTCTGTGCATAACCCTTTGCGACCAGCCTTGCCTTGTGACGCTCAATGTTACCATCAGCCTTATTCTTGGTTTTATACACCCATTTACAACCAATAGCTTTCTTGCCACTTGGCAATGGCACCAACTCCCATGTGTCGTTTGCTTCCAATGCAGCCATCTCTTCATTCATTGCATCATCCCAATGCACATTTCCAACTGCATCCTCAAAACCTGTGGGCTCCACATCCTGTATCACCTTAGCCATGTAGGCTTGGTGATGCGCTAGATACCCATCATAAGTCAATTTCTGAACTGGATATCTGACTCTATTAGATCTGCGCGGTCCTGGGTCACTCCTTTGCCCTCTAGAATCTTCTTGTACTTTCCTTACACCAGGTGTCCTGACAGCCGGAATTCCAAATTCCTCATCAAGACTTTGTTCAGAACCATCTAAATCCATGTCTACATGTGAAAAACCTGATGATGCATCAGCCATAAAGGGAGGTTCATCAACCTTTTCCTTTCCTTTTCGTGATACATTCCCTGTACCTGTTGGTGGAGTAACCTGCGTACGTAGTCTACCATTCCATGGTTTCTCAACAGAGCCACGAGAAGAGGACTCTTGTGGTCCACTCAAAACCTGTGACTGTGGCCTCACATTTTGTACAACCACATCATCTTTTACATCAGCCCCAATAGTGCCATGTGCATTACTGTACCAGCTGCTCATCTCATCAAAGACTACATCTCTGCTCACTCGTAATTCTCGTGTAGTAGGATTGTAGCACATGTACCCCTTTTGTTCAAGGGAATATCCCACAAGCATACATTTCTCTGCTTTAGGATCCAATTTCCTATGCAACTCATCTGGTACATGCACGTAAGCTATGCAGCCAAACACTTTCAAGTGTGCCAAATCAGGCTTTGTACCTGTAAACTTTTCCTCATGTGTTACATCATGCACCACAGTTGTACGTGTCCTATTCATAATGTACACAGCTTCAGCCCAGAAATGATGAGGCATGTTCTTCTCATTCATCAATGCACGTGCAACCTCTGCAATGTGCCTGTTTTTCCTTTCTGCGACCCCATTCTGTTGTGGAGTATATCTGCATGTAAACTGCCTGCGTATACCATGCATTCGTAGAAAATCTGAAAAATCATTGGAGAAGTACTCTCCCCCTCCATCTGACCTCAATGTCTTGATTTGCATATATGTCTCCTTCTCAATCATGACTTTGAAGTCTTGAAAGTGACCAAACACTTCACTTTTGTTACGCATGAAGTAGACCCATACTTTTCTTGTATGGTCATCAATGAAAGATGTGTTGGACCCCAAACATGTGTGTGCACCACCTCAAGTGGCTTTTTACATACATTGCGCTCATGTGGAAATGAGCCCTTTGACTGTTTTCCAAACTGGCACGCTACACACACTTTATGCATACCATCCACCTTGAATTTGGGCAAACCTTTTACAATCTGTTTTGATTGCATGCTGCGCAATCTCTGCTCATTGACATGGCCAATGCGTTTGTGCCAAATGTCAACATCAGCCACAACACCTGTGCCCTGTGCAAATAATGCAGCTTTTACCTCAGGCATGTCTACATTCAGCGTAAACATTCTGCCCACACATTTGCCCTCTGTGATCAGCTTTCAGCCATTCTGGAAATCTTCTACATAACAGCCATTTGGATTGAAGCGAACCTGCAAACCCTGCTCAACCATTTGTCCAACAGAAACAAGATTCTTTGTAATGTTTGGGGCATGAAGTACATCTGCTAAGTACTTTGATTTCCCACTCTTCGTATTTAGAGGTATGTCCCCTACATGAGCAATGGGGTGAGCTGTGTCATCTCCTGTCTGCACATAGTCTGACACATCTGGTTTGCGCATATCTCTAAACCACTCTCCACGAGACGTCATGTGATTAGAGGCACCTGAATCCACATACCAAACATCATCTTGGGTGGAATTCTCTGCAGTCATTGTATTCATTACATGCTGCATAACAAACATGCGCTCGTTTTTGCTGTCATCTGCATCTCTGCTAGTAGATGCATAGTTGCCATGTTCTCTATTTCCACTTGCTTTTCCCTTTGGACAGTCACGTGACATGTGACCTCTTTCACCACAAGTCCAACATTCTCTGCTATCTGGAGTATGTTGCTGCCTGCTTGATCCTGCACCACGACCTCTTTGACTCCCCCTGCCTTGAGACTGGTTTCCCCTGCCACCTTTATTGTTTTGATTTGATTGACCTTCCAGAAATTGGCCCCTGCAACCCCTTGGGCCTCGACCACGACCTCTACCTCTAACTCTGTTGGAGTTAGAATAGAAGGCCTGTTCAGAATTATTTCTGCCATGAGAAGAAGATGTATCAAGGTTCTTCTCCTCAAGAATAAGCATAGAAATCAAATCTTGGAGCACGGGGATGTCGTCTCTTGTATTCATGGAAGATCTAAAATGTACATACTCATCTCCTAGACCATCCAAGCATGCACGGACAATGTCATCGTCTTCCACTGAGACTTTAATAGATCCAAGAGCCTCAATGATACTCTTGATCTTCAAGGCATAATCATTGATTGAGAGGTTGTTCCTCTTAACCTGATTTAGCTCCGACTTTAGTTGAAGCTTCCTGGCCTTGGTGTTCACCTCGAACACTCTGCCTAAGTTTCTCCATGCAATGGCGGGGGTTTCAGCATCATGTAGATAGCCCATCATGCCATCTGTGATGCTCATAGAAAGCCAATACATCACTTTGCTCTGGCCTTGTTGCCAGTCCCTCAAAGCTTTCCTTTCTTCTGCTGTAGCATTTGCCTCGGGAATCTCTGGTTCCTTTTCATTGTCTCCTTCTACATAGTCCCGATAACCTTTTCCTTTTAGGAAATTTGTTATTCTGAACTTCCATGCAGGGTAGTTATTTTTCTCAAGCTTCTCAGTAACAATCTGACTGAAACCGTCAGACATCTTGAAGCACTAAGACAAAATAGCTGCAATCTGCAAAAACCTGCAAATCTGCTGAACCTGCTATCGTGGTACCTGTAACGCTTTCTACACTCAACGAGTGTCCACAATCAAGCGTACATACAACCACTGTACTTGTACAGTAAATCTCTGTATACTGCACTTTGGAGACCTGTTCAGAAACTTGTGCGAAAAACCCGACATCTGGTCGTGGATTGCGAACGAAGGGATTGTGATGCTCTTGCTCTCTTAGCCTCTCTTGCCTGCACCAGGCTCTGATACCATGTAAAGAATGAGGATGCAAGAGAGCTACACAAGACAAGCACAAAGCACACAGAGATGGAAAGCTTCTTCTTCTTCTTTACAAAAAAGAGAGTACAAAATGACTAAGTGCTAAAGCTGAAAAGTAGCACATATGTACATGCGGTCACTAAGTGTGAACTCGCTAGAAGCGTACCAGGCTGGCACTATAAGTGTAGTCCAGCTGTAGAATCACTGGCAGAGATCCTCCGTGTCGGTCACCTAACGCGCCAGTGAGTAAATGCCGTAAGCGGCCAAGACCCTTAGTGGATGCCAGCTCAAGGTGTAGAGCTCGACATCTCAACATCATGTAGTAGGCATTGTTTGATGTTGCTAATCTATCATTTGGCTTGTTATGACACTTGCGGACATTAGCTCTTTTCTCCAAGTTAATTATTTAAAGTAGTGAGTTTAAAATGGCCCCGGTTAAGAGGACTCGCTTTGGTGGAGCCCACGACCACGAGGCAGGAACGAGCAAGGTGAACGGAAAGGGAAAAGCTCCCATGGATGAACCAATACCGGCCATCTCACGGGCCATTGACGAAGAAATGGAAGAGGTAGGTCATATTTTTTCAAGTCGTTTGAATTAACATTGCACACGTCTAGTTAGGAATGAACATATCCCCAAAAACATGTTGGAGAAATCCAACAGAAACCTCGGCACTGAACTCATTTGTACATTAAAGTCTAAAGTAAGAAAGAAATGATTGATGGGTATGCTATTTGCAATAGGAAAGAATGTCTGCTAGGGAAAATTTAGCTCGACATGTTCATTTTATTTCCAATGTTGAATCAGTCTTGATCCCCCTACTGATCACAGGGGGCAGAGTTCCTCGTTAAGGGCTCTTGAATCCACGACTTGCTTTTTATGTGGTGGATACCCACAACTGGCTTTCTATGCGATGGGAACCCACGTCTTTCTTTCTATGCGGTGGGAGTGTCCATGACATGCTTTCTATGCAGTGGACATACCTAGTTGTATGGGCAGCTAGGCGACAATGGGAGGAGTAAACTCTCGTTGGAGGGGGAATGTTGTACCTCCAGAACATTGGAATTTTAATGAATAAGTTTGAGTAGAATTTTTACTAGAATACTGTCTTGGTGTTGTTTGCAATACTGGTTGAAGGGCTGTCTTAACGAACAATGTGATTCGGAATTAATCAAGGAATGTTTATGTTGAACAACCATTGTGGTAGTAATTAGGTCACAGATGGAAGTGTGAGTGTGGGGGTGGAAAGTGGGGGCTTGGCTCAGGTTGCCAATGCCTATGAGATGGGTGGTCCCGATTGGTCAGGAACTCTCTGTCCCCATAGTGTTTAATTCGATATTAGTAATACTCATTGCCCCTAGAGTGGTGAAATCTCGAGAGTACGTGCCTCTGAAACATGGGGAAAAAGACACTCGGGGTTTCTCTCCTCTTGGAAGGTGGGTCTTAGGATCGCTAGATGATTTAAGTACGCTTCCCCTGCGAGGTGGAGCTAGATCTCATTGCTAGTAGGCTCGAGCTCGACTTACTTTGTGATGAGAGATCGTCCGCTAGCCGAACCCTAAACCACTTTGTTTGATTCCGCTATAGATCTAGTGTCCACCAGGTTCACCATCAGATCCGCTGTTTGATATGGCAGGGTGGGGACCTCACATCATATCCACAGGTCAACTTCATCCTACTCCTCAAGTGTTGGAAAGTAGTACATCACACCCGTTGAAAACATTGGGATGGACTATATTGCATGTACAAATTCACCAATATATTTACCCACACAAATTCTATGTGGTGGAGGATGAAAGCACACAACACCCAATGATGTTGGGACAACCATGGCAAAAAGAGTACAATGTGCAGATAGATTGGAATGCAAAGGCAGTCAAAATTCAGCATGCACATGAACAACAGGTGATAGCCTTTGCTCAGCAATACCAGAATAATCAGTTGCAAGCCATGGACTGGAAAAAGAGCCAAAAGCAAAAATTCCACCAAAGAACAACATGATACCCGAGACCAACAATCAGGTAAAGACCAACCATGCTAATTACAGACATACGAAGTCACCGGCCGCAATACAAAGATTTAGGTTACCAAAACAAGGGAAACAAGTATGGATGCGGAAAGATCGAAATGACATGGCAGACAAACAACAATGCAACAAAAGAGTTCCAATGAAGTAGATGGTTCAACCAAAAACCAAGCGCATAAAATAGATATGGATCCCAAAGAAAATGCTCAGCAATAACCCAAATGTCACTCGCATTTGGGTACCAAAACAAAAGCAAAAGGAACTCCCTTCAGTACAAGCAACAATGGAAGGCAGACAGCTGCATTTGAAAAAGGACAGCCGACTTCTGTGGGTGCCAATCAGCAACAAAACAGTAACAACAAAGGAAGTAGCCAAACATCTACAAAAACCCGCACAAGAAAAATACCAATGGAAAGCAAAGGCAATACGGCCCATAGCCATTCCGGCCAAGCCAATCCTCTCCATAGAAACAGCTACGGCTCTATCAACAGTGTTAGCAAAGCAATTGCCTTTTGCACAAAATACAATTAAATAGAGAGCAGTAGAGTTACAGCTGTTACTTGCAAAGAAAACAGGAAACCTCGACGGCGAATGCCAATAAGCATCATGCTTATTCCCTTCTCTTGCACAGCATTAATTTTTCCATGCATTGACCGAGTATGCATAACATAGGGCCACATCAATCGGCCAAGCATTAGCACAAATTTTTCAACCTATCTACAGCACATACTCCGAAGCGATACCTTGTCGTCCGGGAGGACTCCGGCTAAGAAGGGGGGAGGTATTCTCAAATGCGGAACCAATAGCAGAAAGAGCAAAAAAGAGCAAGATTTTCGACTATTTTAAGGGTTGTTGTTTGATTGCAAAATTTTCTGGAGTAACCCAAGTACATATGCCCTTATACAGCATGTATCTATAGGTATACGGGGCCAAACGCCAAATCAAACCCCTAGGTGTGTGTATATAAGTAGATAGCCATTTTTTGGGCAAAATATTAGAAAAACGAAGAAATCCGGCCATAAAAATTGCATGTGAGTATATATAATGTTTTGCGGTGATGTTTGTGATTTATTATGATTTTTGGGGATTTTCTGGGTGTGATTTGTTATCTTCTTTTTAATTTTGCTAATTTTCGGTAGAAAAACTTCAAAATTACAAAAAGCAGGTGAAAAACGATCGTAATGAAAAACAAAAAATATGGGGATTATCAGTGCCTATAGAACAACCTATGGTACAGTGGGGGTGCAATTATGAGACTGGAGCGGAAAGCGTGTTTTGGCCAGGTTTTGATCGAAATGCCAAATTTCTTGTAAACAGAGCAAACGGAGTCCAAATCAAGAAATTTTTGAGCCTAAACCGCATCTCGCAAGAAGATAGGAGCACATGTCAAATTTCATGAAAAGTGGTTCGGGGACCTCCATTATAAGAAATTTTCACCTCATTTTTAGCTCATTCTCACTATTGACTTTGTGGAGAGAGCTTCTGCCACCTAGAGTGGACGAACCTTCCAACAGCTTCTATGAGGCGCACGACTACCCGACGAGCTCCAGACATAAGAGGTAGGCTCACCACCTTGAGCTTTTCGCGCATGTTTGTCGTTTTGTCGCGAAAACTAGCGTAGGGTTCACACACAAAGTGGGCGGTAGAAACCTACAAGTAGAGACGGCGGCCTAATGGCTAGCCCAAAAGCAACAAGACTTCATCGGCAGCTTACCCTAGCCTAGGAGACCAGTCCTGGATGTCCAAAGGTAGTAGAAAACCATCGGGAAAAACCCTGATTCCTAGAAACCCGCAAGAGGCCACCAAATGGGAAATCGGCGAAACGGCGACCAAATGCCACCAAAATTCATGGGTAGGAGCATCTCGACATGATCGACAAGTCTATGTGACCCGCATGACCAAAAAGTGATCCAAAGCAGCACCAAACTTCAGAAACGGCATCAGACACACAAAGTGTCAAATTGCTCTCGTGGCCAAACCGCATGCCCGTTTGCCACCAAACTTCACGAACGGCTTTCCTAGACCATCAACAACCAAATCCTATGGTGGTAGACCACCACAAATCATCGAAGGTATGTAAATGCAACCATGGGTGCTTCTAGAGCGACAAATTGCCAAATGAAGCTCTGGTAAAGCCAAAGTCGACAAAAACCATACAGCAAGGATGCCCAAGGGGTTGGGCAACTATGGAGACCAACATCAAGAAATTTCATCGTCGCCAAAGAGCACTCCAAAAGCCAGAAAATGACTCGGAGGCTCTGAAGTCCACACAGGGAGTTATTCTCTATCCATTTGACTTTTTTGTTGAAATTAGGCTTAAAAGGGACTCAGGGGGACCAAGGGCAGGCACTAGGAACACCATCCATGAAAAAATCATCAGGAGACATTCTATGCATAGGATGTCTCAAGGACACTTCTTGGCACAAACTCCAACATTTTTCATCATACACATTTTCTGAATGACCTTCACATGCTATCCACCAAGTCTCATCACATTTGGACCAAAATTGACCTCATATGCATGAAAAAACGCAAAGTTCGGGCATAGAGGCAATAATGGGCCATAGACCTACCAAATCTTATCCAAATCACATGAAACTTGCACAACACATCAACAACCAATCTGTGTGGACATAACCAAAAATTGGTAAAGTAGACATCCTACGTGTAGGATGTCTATTTGACTTTTTTTGCCTACAGAGGATGGTTGTTCATTCCAGATCCAATCCCATCATCATCAAGAGCTCATATATCAATTTTGAAGCCATTCTAATCATTTTTGACCCCCAACACCTTCAAGATACACTTTTGGAGCCCAAAAAACACCACACAGGCTCTTACAAGCATCAATCCTTGTCCAAATCCAAGAGCATGGCCATGTTCCATAAGCCAAGGACTACCCACAGAACAAATTTCATGTCATTTTGATGAAAAAGACATCCTACGCGTAGGATGTCTCCAGCATAATTTAGGCCTTCTGTGCAAAGACTAACATCATGGGAGCCAAGACCACGGTGCAATGAGCCCATATACCAATTTTCAACCCATTTGGACCTCAATTGCTATCTATGATGGACTTTCTACCCAATTTGTGACCTAAAGCTTGAATCAGCCCAAAAATCCACTTTTTGATATCCAATTCCAAATCCAGGCATGTAGCCATGTTCCATGAGCCATGCACTACCAGCATGCCAAGTATGAACCAATTCTGATGAAAAAGACATCCTACGCGTAGGATGTCTAAATGGGAAATTTTGGCCAGATTTGCACTGTGAGCACATGCACAGCTTCACAAGTTCCTTTTAAGCTTTAATTTCAATTTTCAAGTCATTTGGATAGTTAAAACTCAGTTTCTTAGCTAATATGGAAAAAATGCTAACTTCGGACTACTGAGTGCAACAGGATCTATGGCAGCCGCGATGTCACAGGCAAAGACGAAAATAATGACCATCAACGACTACCTAGAAGAAGTGGAGCCCTTCTTCATACCAGAAGGAACACTAAAGCCCACTAGCACATGGATCCAAGAAGATCTGTTAGAGTCCAGCGACCTAAAGATCTACCAAGGAGTGTTCAAAGACACTGAAGGCAATGTGATCGAGCTACCAATGCTGCTGCGAGAACTCAATGAGTTCATAAGAAGCAAGATGTCCGGGTACTTGGAGAAGATTGATCTCCACAACTACTTTGAAGCAATACCGGCAGGGGTGGACATAAAGAGAGTCTGGGAGTTTGTGACAACCATCAAAGAAGATGGAGTGGCCAAAGTAACAGATCTACAAGGCAGGCCAGAAACGGAAATAATCATCACTGAGCAGGTCGTAGCAGATGCACTAGACCTCTCCAACAAGGGGGATAGTGTAATGAAAAGAAGGGATGAGGTTAAGGTGTACAATGAGAAGAAAGGAAACTACACCTTTGAAGATATTGCCAACCCAAGAGTGGCAATCATGAGCCAGTTGTACAACCAATACTTCCACATGTGTACGAAGAGGCCACAGAAGTACAGAATGCCACCAGGTGCAATTGCCACGACATTCACTTGGGCAATGACGAAAGGCACCCCAAAGATAATCAATTATGCAGCGTATATACATGACAACCTAGTAAAGATGGGTAACAAGAAGCCAACATACATTGTGCGAGGAGAATTAATCACTAAGGTGATAAGTTATGGGGCACTACATGCAAAAGGAAGATGGCCTGATCCCCCGTCCCAAAATGACTAGCTGAGGCTAAAAGAAGACAAAGAGGACGAGCCACAAAGAGCACCAAGGGTTGCTACAAGACTAATGAAACGTCTAGAGCCTGTTCAAGAGGAGCAGACAGAGCAAAAGAAAGGAAAGAAGGAATTTGCCCAGGTGCCTGCAAAAGAAACAAGGTCACAAAAAGCGGCAAGATTAGAGAGACTGATGGAGAGCTTCCGAGCAGAGAGAGCCCTTAAAGGTGATCTGAGTGAACTCTGGAAGCCATCTCTAGAGTCAATGTCGGGATCATCCCAAAGAGTGCAAAGGGACAGATTCAAGGATTATATCAAGAATTTTGAAATTCTTGATGCCGCATCAGAGAATATACTGCATGTCCCTTTCGCAAAGGAGGAAGTGGAGCAAATACGGCAGAAACTGCTAGATGAGCAAGAGAGCCAAGAGAGGGAAAGAAAAACTAAAGCAGACAGAGATTTAAAGGGCAAGCCTACATCTCTACCGGCCAGCCCTAAACCCAGCCCACCGCCCTCACCACCTCCTAGCAGCCCTCCACAAGAAGAGAAAGAGACTGAAGACAAGCCAGAAGAACGGGAAGAGGCCAAGCAAGAGCAGAGCCAGGAGCCGAAGCCAAAAGAAGAGGCTAAGCCTCGAAGTGAGCAACAAGAGTCAGATGATTCTTATCACACATTTTTGGACCTGCTAGCTGCAGGATACATGAAGGAAGAAACCGCCACAGTCGCATTCGACTTGGCGAGCACATGGCCAAAAGAACAAATGCAAGGCATCAGGCTAGTGGAATTAAAAGAAATTGCCACAGATACAGTGGATCTGCACCCGCCCTCCAATGACTGGGACATGGTGATGACGAAGCTAACCGGGTTGAGAGCGCAGTCCATGGCTTCAAAAAGCGAGATGGTATCTCTCAAGGCTGCTGAAGTGAGGATTAAGATGGAAGTAGACACTCTACAAGGACAAAGCCAAAGGCAGAAAGAGAGGGAAGCTGAGCTACAGGAAACTACCTATAGCGACCGGCCGTGACAGTGCATGTACGCAGGCCACAACTCTTGTACCTAGCTTATCGGGCCGTGCGCACTCCTTCACACATCAAACCCCTGCGCCTCAACCTGCCCCCCCAGTACGTGTCAATAGCTGAAAATTTTGATCACCATATGCCGTTCGTCATCTGCAACTCATGATCACCGTCGGCTCAGGACCACTACGCAAGGGTTGGAGAGCAGAGAGTGATCCTTCGAACCTCTTCACGAGAGCATGGTGAGAGAGATTGGGATAGAGGAGGAGAGAAGAGGGGGGGGGGGGGGGGGGGGGGGGTGGAAACTAGGGCTTTTCGGGGCCATGTCGAATAAGCTTCAGTAGCTCACAAGAAGATTTAGAAATTTTCTCATGTAGGAAAATGAAGTCTTTTCCAATGTTTTTCATACAATGCATAACATCATGATCTTCTGCTTCAGAGGCACCGCATACCTAGCTAGGTACAATTGGGGGCAAGGGACCCCGGTCCCCCCCACCGGGGCCGCCGGTCCTTTGCCCCCAATCGTACCTAGCTATGTATGCGGTGCCTCCCTCACAAAAGTTCATGATGTTGAAGTAAGTCACAATGTGGGAATTATTGTGAGAATTTTTCCAAAACTTCTTGTGTAGCAGTATTGGTGATGGCTCCTCCCTCGACTTCAACACTCATACTCTCTAATTTTGGCCCCTGCAAGTTTCTCGCTTTGCCTTAGCCCTTGAATGGTCGACAAATACCAGGCCTAGAGAGCGAGCGAGCGAGTGGAGGGGCTTCACAAACTGTTATACCTCTGTCGCTACTCTTCTCTTCCTGTTTCCTGGTTCGTCTACAGTTTTCGAACGCTCGAAAGGAGGCCTAGAGACTTACTCTCAGAGAAAATGGGAGAAACTATAGCGAGGAGTTGTACGAAGCTCAGCCTCTGAGCAACCTCGATGCCTTGTGATCCTCTGTTCACCAAGGTGCTTTGCATAATTTTGATTATGCCTCGAATCGATCCCCATATTGTCCGCGTAAATAAAGCTCCCATATGTGCGTGCGTGTCACTGTCTGTCTCTATTTGAGAGAGAGAGAGAGAGAGAGAGAGAGAGAGAGAGAGAGAGAGAGAGAGAGAGAGAGAGAGAGAGAGAGAGAGAGAGAGAGAGAGGGAGGATGTTTTTTAACGTCGTAGGATCAATCCCAAGAGACCTACCGAGTGCCGAAATTTTCATAATTTGTTGCAATGGCATGCCTCTTTTATAGATAACGTAAGTCAAGCAAGTGAAGGTTACGTTCACCAATCTGGCCTCATCTGTTGGAGAAACAAGCTAGCTAGCACACACAAACTGGGTGGGGGGTGGGAGGGAGAGAGAGAGAGAGAGAGAGAGAGAGAGAGAGAGAGAGAGAGAGAGAGAGAGAGAGAGAGAGAGAGAGAGAGAGAGAGAGAGAGAGAGAGAGAGAGAGAGAGAGAGAGAGGGAGGGAGGATGTTTTTTAACGTCGTAGGATCAATCCCAAGAGACCTACAGAGTGCCGAAATTTGCATAATTTGTTGCAATGGCATGCCTCTTTTATAGATAACGTAAGTCAAGCAAGTGAAGGTTACGTTCACCAATCTGGCCTCATCTGTTGGAGAAACAAGCTAGCTAGCACACACAGACTGGGTGGGGGGCAGGGGGGAGGGGAGAGAGAGAGAGAGAGAGAGAGAGAGAGAGAGAGAGAGAGAGAGAGAAGTTTAGTGACGATTGTGATGATGATGATAACGACACTTGGCTTCTCCACCTTGCTAGTCAACATGTGTGTAGCTCACTACAAAAGCTCGCTAGCAAGCCCTAAGTGCGACGAGAAACCCAATAATGGCAGCTACATCAATATCTGATTGTGCCAACCAATGTGCCTTTATGCTTGTCGCATTGGTGCGATAAGGTTTCAAGCACCACCGTCATTAAGCATGCAAATTTGCTATGGTGCTAGCTTTTAGTATCTGATTGTGTCAACCAAAGTGCCTTTATGCATCCCGCATTGGTGGGATACGGTAAATCGAGCGCCAAACGAGAGGGCTTCATTCCACACCTCCTCTCATCATGTGTTCTTTGATCATACAATGTTCAAAATCATGTCACATTGGTGTAGTAAGGTTTTGGGCACCAAATGGGGGATGAGGGGGATGCTCCTTCTATCTTGATCCTCATTTATGCATACCGCGTAAACACGGTGTGTGCTTATGTGGTGTGTTTCAAGCATAAAACAAGATAGCATCTAGAGATCATATTTAATTGTCTTTTTGTAATTACATCATTACAATCACTCAATTTGATAACATTGACGTGTGTCTATCTCATGCAAAATAATTGCACAACTTAATTATATATTACATTTTACGTACCAAGCTATTTTTATCTAAAGGTTATTCAAGAAGATGTGGTGAGAATGCATCAAATTCTTTGCCTATGTGGAGTGAGCATGTTAGTTTGATCACACAACGGGTTAGTTTGGTCGCAGAGACAGAGATTCAAGATGGAATTGATAGTCAAGATATAGGTTTAGGGTCTCTATATGAGTTAAAATAGGAGGAAACACCAATTAAAGCCTCATTTCGGATAGATCCCTTTGAAACAAGACTAGAAATGTGACCAAGTGTTGTTGATGGGGATGATAGCTCATTACATATGGAGAAAGGGGAGGATATATCATCCAAAACTAGAGTTTTTAGTTGCCTCGAGTATCATCATCTGCCACTATGAAGGCTCATTCCACATGCGAGAGTTTGGGGCTTGAGATATGATGTAGTCAGTGCTTTAAAGTCTACATTTGCTAGTGAAGGATATATCAAAGGGTAGGGAGCATTCGTTGTTTCTTTGAACACATGTCAAAGGAGAAAGCACAAGTGACAGGTACCCTAAATAGTCTAGTTGTGATATCACTGCTCTCTTTGCTCAATAAAATAGTAGCTTATTTCTTTTTTTATATTAAAATGTCATTATGGAGGAGTGGGATTTACCATGAGTATCAAGAAGAGCTTGTTGCACACCCTTAGTTGGATTTCCTTTCTCAAAAGATGTGCCTTTGGGAGGGGAATCGTAGAACTATGGCTTGGCAAGCAGTCATCAAAGAAACGTACACCACTAACAAAAATTGATGCTACAAAGGTGTCAGATATTTCTCTGTTAACACGTTTGTAGCAAACACACACACACACACACACACACACACACACACACACACACACACAAAGTTTTGCTCGGTAAAGTTTTCTCGGTGTATGGTAAGACTCTCACCGGCCAACTTGGGCGACTGACTTGTGGAAACCACCCACAACTCCCCTCCCTTTTCAGCTATTTACAATGCCTATTATTAGCCATCAGTTGGGTGGTTGGAGTTCAGCTACATGGCGTGTGACATATTTCTATTGGCCTACAATGAAAGTGGACATACAAGAGTATGTTTCAAAATGTGTAGTATGCCAAAAGACCAAGTATGATAGAGGGAAGCGACTTGGATTACTCCAGCCATTTCCTATCCCAAATTCACCATGGGAGAGTATATCCATGGATTTTATTTTTGGATTACCCAAGTCTATCCATGGGAATACGGGAATATGGACAATAGTCGACAAGTTTAGCAAGCAAGCACACTTTATTCCTGTCAAAAAGACTATTAAGGCACACCAAAATGGAAACTCTCTTCATATCACAAATTTTCAAACACCGTGGATTTACAACATCCATCGTGTTAGATAGAGATCCTAGAATGATCAGTAATTTTTGGAAAGGTCTCTTTGAAAATCTAGGAACAAGATTGAAGTTCTCTTCGGCCTATCACCCACAAACGGATGAAAAAAGTGAGATAGCCAATTTTACGATACTCGATCTACTAAAGACTTATGTTACAGAAGTGGATCAACACTCACAATGGGAGAAGTAATTACCTCTTTTAGAGTATGCCAACAATTATACTGTAGATACTTCTATGGGAAAAGCATCTTTTGAAATAATTGAGGGAAGACCTAAAAGTCCTTTGCTACATGGGAAGATCTTCACTGTTGCCGATGAGTATAGCCCTAACCTCCAAAAATCTTTTCAAAAGATTAAGGAGGCTATATCCATCTCTCAATAAAGGCAAAAAGCTACTACTGACAATGTTGGAGCCCCATTGGTCCAACTATTGTAATGAGCCCATCTTGTAAAGCATATCAAATTCCCATTTTATGTCAAAGAAGTCTTATCATTTTGATCCATTCGTCTGGGTTATGTAAAGATTAATCAATTAGTCAGGACTCAAATTCGTTCCCACTTTGTAATAATGAGTAAGAGAACCCCATGTACATTTTTGAGCTAAGGTGACTAAAGTATAAAAGTCACCTTAGAACCATTTTTGAAAAACATTTGAATATTAATCCTTTGTCGTACGAGTCTGAGAGGGAGGGAGAGAGAGAGAGAGAGAGAGAGTGAGTGTGTCTTATCCTCTTCGCTACATGCTTCTCCCTCACCGGATTCACGACGCGACCACACCATCGCGATTGTCTCTCCAAGAGCTACACGCCCATGCTACACATTCACCGTTTCGAGTTGATCACGGTCGATCCTTCCTCGAGCTTGTTTTGCTTGTAAGTAGCACAAACGGTGTTTGTTTTCAATAATCAAGTGCTTTATGGAATGAGGAAGAGATTAGCTACACATAGATACTCATAAACTTAAGTTTCGCCCACTTTTGGATTATGACCTGTTAGTCTATCGCGAATGTATTCGAGATAACTAGGGTTCAAATCTGGTGAGATTAGACTTATAGGTAAGTATATCCTAGTGAGAGGATGGTGCCTAGTAAGTTTGATGAGATTCCGAGTTCATTGGATGTGTAAACTGTGTTGTGAGCGTTTAGGGATAGAGTGGGTTCCATTCTACCAGGGTTAGTGATTGATGCATCATAAAAGTGCGTATGTGTAGATTGGTCTCAGCCTGACAAGCTAACAAGATTGCCTACGTGCACCTACGGGTTAGTCGTGTCATCGGATGATAAGTATGTTGTCTGTGTCGTGCTGGTGAGTATGAACAGGGGAGTAGTTTTGCCCTAAAACATTGGCGCCGCTGCCGGGGACACAAGACCTTAAGTAGGGAGATCTACGTCACTCGTGTGATGGTTAGCTTACTTTAGTTTTCACTAGAGAGAGCTTAAACTTTTAGAACAAGATCCAGGATAGAGTATCCTGAGGTCTAGTGGGTAGCCAGGAAACCTGTGTCTTGCCGAGGGTCTGCGACTAGTTAGATTTAGTTAAGTAGGATAATGTGGAGTTATGGTTTTTGGTTTTGAGTGCTTGTTATACTTGTGAAGAAATAGAGTAGAAAAACGCTATAAAACCGCAAAAAACAAACAAAAAGAAGAAACAATAAGGCAGTTGCTTGCCTTGAAAGCAAAACCCACCCCATATACCCTTGAAAGGGGTGAAAAGAGTCGACATTGAAATTTATGATCCAACACTCGAGAAAACATAAAAACTGCGACCAAAACCAACAAAAAAAGAAACAGGTGATTGTCATAAGGAAACACTAAGTGAACCTAAAGAGGCCAAGAAGAGATATAACCATTAGCCAAGGGTAAACTGACTGTGTCATGGGGTATGACTGATGTTCACAAGTTTAAGATGAAGTGTCATCAAATTTGCATCACTTCAAGTGCAATGGAGTTGTGAATTGTCATAGAAAAGTGAAATTTGTGAAGTGCTTGAGTTTGAGGTCAAAATAAGTCCAAACTTCATAAAACTTGGGGGATAGACTTATATGGGCGCAGGGAACAAGACTATGCAAAAACAGACAAAAAATTAAGTCCCCATTGCTCTCTGCCTGGTCTATCATGATAGACTGATGAAGGATATTGTTTTTGTTGACAGATACGGGCGAGAATACAAACGTATTCTCCCAGAAGAGATTGAAAGGGCAACAGTTCCGGGAGCATCGACCTATGGCCCCGACGAAGTACCAAGAGCCACCTACACCCCTAGCAAGTCGACTAATCTCTTTTCAAAAGAGTATGACGCTACCTCACATTCTACCCGACCACCGACGTCCAACTACCAAGACCAACCAGCTACTCAGCCATCATTGCAGGCATGGCTTCGACAGAGTGCTACATTAGAACAAGACCGAACCCGAGAGGGTTATCAAACCACACGAGGATTAAGGGATCTACAAGAACCACCACTCTATGCACAGTATCAAGGAGAGAGTAATCCAAAGACTCAGGGGTCAACTGAGCTTGGAAGAACACCCCGAGAATGAGTTCGGAGAGATGAACCATCTCTCACGAGAATTGTTAGAAATTATGGATTAGGAGCACCATTGGGAGAGGAACCTGGCCACTACAAAAGACCAGAGGAGGTATATCGGCTAGGACGGGGAGATCCCATGATGAGATTTGTAGACCATCGTAGAATTAAACCTTCTCAAGTGCAAAAATGGGTAAACAAGAAATATATGGGAAGCAGGGATCCGAGAGATCATGTAGCAGCCTTTGTGCGTGTAATTAGAGCTGAAGAGGTGTTAGACTTTCCTACCCAATTTGCAGGATTCGGTTTAACCTTAGAGGATGATGCTGCTACATGGATTGACTCGGTGGAGCGAAGAGACTTTGAGTCTATGGAGGAAGTGTTTGACGAGTTTATCGAGGAATTCTCACAAAGGGGGATAGCTCATAATACAGTCTCGCAAATCCATAAATTCAAACAGAAAGATGGAGAGTCTGTGCGAAAGGCGGCCCTCCGATTAAAAAGATATGTTAAGTTCTTCCCTGTGGAAGAACTGCCAACTCAGTCCAGACTTATGCTTATATTTATCCAAGGACTAAGGAATGCAGATCTTTAAAAGGACTTACATATGAAAAGGAGCACTACGTTGAATGATTTAACCAAGGAATCTCTATACCTTGTGGACAATTGTGCGGTCTACAAAGAGGGTGAGTTCAAGTATCTTGACGATGATTCTTCCTCGCAACAAAGCGGAAGCAAGTCTGCTAAGACAACACTGAAAGGAGAAGTAGCAGTAAGCCAAGAGCAGCTTGTAGAGGAGGTGCTTAAAAATATTAACTTGTATTCCAAACCACAAGTTAAACAACCAAAATGGTGTGCGATTGAACAAAAATGGACAAACCATGGGACGGAGGACTGTTATTATAACAAGGGATATGTGAGAGAACGACCATATGCTCCGCAAGCGTAGGCGACATCTCCTAAAATCCCACCGATGCCTAGATATCAGACTGGCAATCTACCAGGACCTGGAGGTGCAGAAAGACCACAACCAGTGTTGGGACAACAACCCTCCCTACCAGGATTACGACCAATCGGCATAAGATACACACCCACAGTAACTGAGTCGGATGAGAAGGCTTTGGTACCTATGCATGCATATTACGACGAGCCCAATGGATATGCGGCGAACTCTTTCTATTATCCACCGGACGAACCCTCTACACCAGAACCATGGAGCATGATAGGAAATACAGGACCACCAACTGCTGCACAGGCAGTGGGGGAAGGACGATATAGCTTGAATGAAAAAACATTGTTGTTCATAGCCAACGGAGGCATGAGCGGGCAAAGAATTGCACACCAACAAGAGGAGCTCCAGGAGCACCTCAACAACCTAAAGGACCATGCTACAAGTGTGGTGGAGACCATTGGCTGAGAGACTGCTTTCATGACAAAATCATTAGGGTCAACGCATATTGCACCGAGTGTGGAATTACTCACTTGATCCCTGATTGCCCTAAAAACCCGAGCAAAGGAGAAAAAACTACCTTGAATATGCTGGGAGCGCTACCTTCCAGTGGAGGGTCAGAAAACGAAACTCCGATTCCTGTTAAGGTCTTGACGAGAGCCCAAGCAAGGAAAAATGACAATCATCCCAAGAGTAACGATGAAAATCAAGAAGAAATCAAGACTGACAAGTCTACCGTCAGTCGTGATAATCCTTGGAAAGAACGAAGAGCGAAAATGAAAGCTAGACGTGAGCGAAAACAAAAAGATGTAGAAGCTGAGCTAACGATAGCTCGAGAGCAACTTAAACAGCAAAGAGAGTCCGACTCTCTAAAATCAACGGAAGGACCAAGAAGTGCAAGCTCAGGAGGGTCGGTATTGGTAGATAAGATCAATGAACCCTTAGATGCAATCTTGCAAGCATATGAAGCAAGATTGAAGAACAGACAGACTCTAGAGCAAAGATGGATGACATATCCATATCCAGAGATAGAAAAACAGAGACTAGAGATGTGCAAACGGCTGATTGAAACTGCACAAGCTTTACTGGAGCCTCCACCTATGGAAGCAGGAGATAGAGTAATCAAACCACCAAACAATGAAACACCTCACAAAACCGAACAAAGGATACCCGACAAGATAGAAAACATTAAATCCTTGCTGGATGTAGAGGATGCAAAAGACGTACTTAATAGCATTGATGAATCACTGAAAGATTTCCCACCATATTCCCCTATTGTGGAAGAAAATTGACCTGAAGAGCTATGGGAAACGGTGCGAAAAGCTCAAGAAAAATATGAGACAAAAATAGTCAAGTTCAGCGCCTTTCTCGGAGCTGAACTTGAATAAGCCTCCATGGGATTTAGACGTTAAATCATTTCAAGGTGATAATGGTTCAGTTGCATCCGAAGATAGCAGACCACAATCACTCAGAACTTTTCCATCATATATGGGGGACTATGAGGCAAGGTCACAAATTCAAAGAGTACCTTCTCAAAGAATAGGCGGGTCAAATCAATTGGACACTAAAATCCTGACAGACTTGTTGACCACTCCGGTCAAGTGTACAATCACATTGGCAGAATTGTTAAAAATTAGGCCAAGCATGTGGACGCCTCTTAAGTTCTTCGAAACCGAGCTTAATGACACAGAACCGAAGAAATTCAACACTAGACCAGTGCCACTCAACAAGGTAGGAGAGTATTGTGAAGGTGAAGACGGCAACACAACCCTACCAGTTGAGTATAACGGCATAGAGACTAAGGCAATACTTGATAGTGGAGCTGGCATTGCCATTGCGACCAAAATGCTATGGGAAAAATGGGGAAAACCAGCAATACGAACAACTAGAATGAAATTGCAACTGGTGGATGGGCACATAGAAAGGCCTATAGGATTTCTTGAGGCAATTGTGGTATCTTCCTGTGGCATAGAGTACGAACATACCTTTGCCATAATAGATTTCGGCAAGAAGAACAACTATGAAATTATCCTTGGTAGGCCGTTCATGAGGCAACTCAAAATGGTGCAGTACTGGGTGTATGATTATTTGTATCTAAGACATGCTAAAACTACTACACGCGTAAACATGAAAAATCATAGCTACCATGATGTCACGAGAACCCCTGTGGAAGAATTTGACTCAGCCACCATTAGTGGATCAGAAGTCCCAGCGTGGCTTTGTAAGAAAAAGGAGATATGGATGTGCGGGGCATCTCAATGTAGTGAATTTGAAAACAATGAAAGGACACTAGAGAGGGTGTTGGAAGACAATGCCTATATACGAGAACCTTTTCCTGAAGAGAAGCTCGAACCCCTAGAATGGTCTCAAATTTTGGCTGCATTGGATGTATGCGTCAATAAAGTCACTCCCACCAAATTTTGTGATGAGAATGGCTACGATATCATACCATACTACATGTTGAGCAAAATTGTGGAGGAGGACGAGAACGATGGAGATACTGAGAATATGAGGATCCATAAAACAGAAATGAAACTTGAGATTAAGATAGGGGGCTATGTGGACATCCCCACTACAGAAATCAAGTAGGAAGGAGAAGAATTTTATGATTCTTGTGATCAAAGTGAAAACAAGGATAACGCGGATGACGAGAAGTCGGAAAATACGGAGGGAGACAACAATCAAGATCAAGACAATGACGTCTTCTACAATTTTCCAAACCAAAGTGAGAGACGCCAAAAAAGATACAAGAGTAAACGACACCATATCAGTCCACCAACCAGGTTGAGACCCATGCCGGAGTTTAAGGGTAAGACACATTTCCTTATGAACATTCATGCTGTTGATTGTGCTAAGGATAAAGTGTCACAAAGATTTCTTAAGGTTATTGACTCAGGATTTAAATCCAGACTGTTGAAACCTAAGAAAACCAACAAACCAAAAAAAAGAGTTGCAACAGAAAAACTGAATGTCTGTGGTAGCCCAATTATGACGAAAATTGAAAGGAAAATGAGATACAATGAGTTGAAACAAAAAATTAAAAATGTATGGACAACTGAAATGGAAAGTAGCGATGGAACGAATGAGAGTGATGGGAGTAAAAAGATAGATGTACCTCCTCACTATTGTAAGTACATCATTTAGGAAAGAAGATTGGTGGTTCAGCAACCAATGAGGGAGACTAAATCAAACGAGTCCTACGATGGGCCAGAGAACACCAAGAAAATAGACTTAGCAGAGCCAGGAGAAAATCCGCGACCTGCTTACATTGCCACAGATCTAAGTCGAGAAGGAGAGATCAAAACACTTAAGGAATTTCGAGATGTATTTGCATGGTCGTACAAAGATTTGAAGGGAGTGGATCCTAACATTTGTGAACATTCAATCCCTCTGAAGTCTGATGCAAATCCAAGCAAACAATGTCCATACACGTATAATGAGACATTCGCCAAAAGGATAAAAGAGGAGATAAACAAACTTATGGAGGCTGAATTTATTTATGAGATAGAGCACACGGACTGGGTGTCCCCGATAGTGGTGGTACCCAAGAAAAACGGGAAATTACGAGTGTGTGTAAATCTCAAGAAGGTAAACGCAGCCACGATAAGGGACAACTACCCTCTTCCTATCACTGAACACGTCTTGGAACGAGTGGCAGGCAAGCAAGCCTATAGCTTTATGGACGGATTCTCTGGTTATAACCAATTGGGGGTCAAACTAGAAGATCAATACACAACATCATTTGCAACAGAATGGGGCATATATGCGTTTAGGGTAATGCCATTTGGCTTGACCAATGCTCCAACCACATTTCAGAAATTAATGACACACGCTTTTAAAGAATACTTGAGAAAATTCTTGGATATTTACATGGACGACTTGTGTGTCTATTCTCTATTGAGAGAAGACCATATAGATCATCTGAGAAAGGTATTTGAAAAATGCAGAACGTATAGGATTTGCCTCAACCCAGAAAAATGTGTATTCATGGTACGACAAGGTAAAATCTTAGGTCACATAGTGTCGACTAATGGAATTACCACTGATGAAGACAAGGTAAAGGTGAACATAGAATTTCCAAGACCAAACACTGTACGAGAGGTACGATCATTTATGGGACATTGTGGATACTACCGACATTTTATCTACATGTACGCTGTAATAGCAAAACCCTTGTATAGTCTAATCATGCTCTTCATTTGGACAAATGAATGTGAGGAGTCATTCCAGAAACTGAAAGATGCACTGGTATCTGCACCAATTCTAAAAGCACCAGATTGGTCAAAGATCTTCCATGTACATGTAGATGCTTCGGCATTTGCAATAGGTTGTATATTAGCACAACCAGATGAGGGTAAGACGGACTTTCCAATCAGTTATGCTAGTAGACAACTCAACAGTGCAGAAAAGAATTATACTACCACTGAAAGAGAAGGATTGGGTATGATATATGCGGTAAAGAAATTTCGGCATTACTTACTCGCGAACAAATTCACATTCTTTGTGGATCATCATGCACTCTTGTACTTAGTAAACAAACCTTGTAACACGGGACAAATTGTAAGATGGTTCATTGTGTTACTGGAGTTTGATTTTACGGTAGTAGTTAAGAAAGGAAAAACGCATCAAAGAGCAGACCACCTTTCTCGACTACTACATGGCGAAAAAGCTACCGGGGTAAATGATGATCTCCCAGACGCTGATAACCGTTTTTTGGCTCTCCGTAATTGCCATAGTGAGTTAACCCACCCTACCAAAATCATCCAAACACTGTGGCTATCCCTACCATTTCACTGTATATAGGTGCGTGTGAGTTAGGGGACTTTTCCCATATCTTCTTAAAAACCCTCAACTAGCTAGTCACTGGGCTAGTTGAGCCAAAAAAATTAAAAAATATAAAAAATATAAGTATATTATGGCCCATTTGTGTGTAAATATTTCATTGTATATAGGGCCTAAATAAAAGGATTTTCATAATTATTTTTGTATTTATTTAAATATTTCTACCTATGGTGTGTTATTTATACTATGTACATTGACTCACCATTACCATATTTTTTCTTACCATTTTGCATACTCTTTATTCCATTTAAAAATAATATCATGCAAGCTTCTCTTATTTTTGGTGTAACTCCATCCCAACAAAAATCCAAAAACACTAGTTTTATTTATGTGTATATTTTTTCACTATTGTGATTTTTTCCTTCCTACATCTATTCTCTTTTACTCTCATAAATTAGAACACCAAAAATATTCATCTTTTTATGGTAGACTTATAATGAGAGAGATTTATTTTGACCCCTTTATATTTTTCCCACCTATACTATTTATATTTGACATGCACATATTTTTTTGACCCCTCAATATTTGATTTTCTTAGTTGTACTATTCACTTATATCATGATCTCAACAATATCTTCAATTATAGACCTACCAAATAAGGTCAAGGGTATGTGGAATGCATGCATGCACCATGGAGAGCTCACTCTTGCAGGTATTCAAAAGAATCATCCAAAGAAGGACGTCACAAGGACCTTGTGCAGTGGAAAAAACAGTCGGTTTTGCCGAATTTTTAAAGATCACATGCTCCCCGAATTTGAAAAAGTGATACAAACAAAAGTTGTAGCTCAAGAGCTGCACTTTTACCTCAAAATTTTTCATATTTTTTTGAGCTACGAGCTGTGAGCTAGGAGTTTATTTGTGGACCCCAGTTTGCCCATGCTATGCAGCCACACTCCCTCTTCCACTTTATCATTTTCCTCTTTCACACACACCTCTCTACTCATCATCCCCACCTCTCTCACCACTCCTCTCTGCACCCTACTCACCTTCTTCTAAACCTTGAAGAATAAGAGAAACCATGGTGAACTCATGTTCCTACACACACTTCCATTCCAAAATTGACCACCTAGTCTCATTTTTCCTCATCCATATTACCCATATCTATCAAAAAACCATAAAATTTCAGCCTCTTCTCTTGAAAGACAGCATCATGGTGATTGATTACTCATATTCAATTACCTTGGCTGCCAAAGGAAGGTCAAGAGTGAAAAAAATGTACCGTCAAAGTTAGTGGACCGTCAACAAGCGTCAAAATTGACCCTACTCAAGACACTTGGAGCATCAACATTGTAAGAAATCCATGTTTTCTTACCTATTAAGAGTTTTTTCTTCCTTATTTGTATCCTACTTGGATACTCCCATTGTAAATATCCAAGTCCATTTGTAAATCAATAAAATAACTAACTCTACTAATTTACTAACACTAACCTACTATGAAAAGTCCTATCACCTCCACTTCTCTCCTCTCTCTCTTCTTCATCTATCCACACCAATTTCTTGATAATTCCAAGCAAAATAAATTAGATAAGTGCTGAAAATCTAACCCAACCATGGTTAGAGGAGTAACCCTAGCCTTCAAAATTGCTACAAAAGGAGGGTGTAGCTAGCACAAAGGGAGAGCCATAAGCAAGAGCACTATGCTATATCTTGAGAAGCCAAGCTCAACCTCTCTAGAAGGAGCTCTTGAGTGGAAGCTCATTGTCGTATGCTTGTGCATGTGTTGTAATAGGGGTGATTAGCACGGGAACTCTATGCCATTGTAAGAGAGAGAGCGATCATTCAATTGAGAGTGGAAAATCTATCATTCCTCCTACTAGTGTAAGCCCAACATTTGCTAAATCAAGGAGGGTGGATTTGGACTAAGCTTGGATACTTTGTCTCTCTTCCAACGTGAAGTAATGGACAACAATGATGTGTAAGTGTCTTGGTGATATTTTTAGTTCTTGATAGCTTGTGTCTGGGTGTTGTCATCAATTTAGCCATAAATCCCACATATTGTAAGAGGGCGATAGGGTGGAGAGGACTCCCCTGGCCTTAAGACAGTGATTGGGGTGGCTTTTCTTGTGATGTGTCGTGGTGAAATTTACTCAAGCTATGTTGAACAAATACTAATCTCACTTTGATCGGTCATGATAGATTTGTAAGAAGGTATTAATGCAACAAGCACCCCCTCCCTCTTCTCTCTCTTTCTTACATATATAAGTGTGTTTGCTTGATTATTGCCGATAAATTTCAAAGCAACCCGAGCACTCTCTCTCTCTCTCTCTCTCTCTCTCTCTCTCTCTCTCTCTCTCTCTCTCTCTCTCTCTCTCTCTCTCTCTCTCTCTCTCTCTCTCTCTCTCTCTTTACGCGTCCTAGTTCGCATCCAAAACTAGGCGGTGCCCCAAATTTGTGTAGGGTTAGGTTGCGGGTTTGTGTGTGTGTTTGTTGTTTTTTCCAACCCCAACCCAATTGAGCAGCACGGGAGCCTACAAGGGTGCTTAGAGGCCACTCTTCTTGTTGCCCACCCCGGACCGCCCCAAATTGGTGCCCCCACTGAGGACGGCTTGTGTATGTTTTGTGAAGGCTCAACCTTTAGCATAATCAAGTAGCTTGCATGAATCACGAGAATTTGTATGATCCTTTCATTCCGATTGCAAGGCAAAAGGTACACATAATTCTTAGTACTAAGTTGCAATTTCAACGAGTAATTCGTAGAATTTTAGGTTCTCTTAGGTTAGCCGAAATAAACACTTCGGTAAATCCTTTTATTTTGCCTCTCATTAGGTACGATCTTAGTTTTGATGTATATATCTTTGTCCTATTTTAGGCATTAGGTTATGTATAGAGCATGGATAATGGCCCAGAAATTTTCCCTTTTTACTTCACACCACATATTAGGATAAATATTGCACTTAGTAGAAAGATACATTTTGAGCAGCCTATGGTGTTTATGTTTGGGGCTGAAAGAACAGGAAAAATTCTTGCATCTCCACAACCTGTCATTCTACCTCTCATCAACTACCACACTTCTTTTGATGTACATGTGTTCATTTTATTTTAAAATGAAGTGCAGCCAAACAAAATAGTGTGTATGTTGGCTTTTTGTTTGTCCACATTTGTTACAAAAATAAAAAAAAATGATCATTTGTTCTAACAAGGAGTGTGTGTGCAGTGAAAATTCAATACTTAGAGATCTAGCTCTATTATCGATTGAGTTGCAGGAGCAGGTAGTAAAGCGTCTCCCTCATAACAAGAGGGTGGTGAAGCTAAGACGAATGGTCCTGCGTGTGGATTCCATTTTCTTTTTGCTGTTGGGCACTAAGGAAGAGCATACATTCATCCAAATAGTGTGTGCCCTAAGATTGGTAAATAGAGTGAAATTTGGTGTTTGGTGAGTGCATTTCACCATTGAGGAAGACTCTTCAGGAAACGTGCGGCCAGAGTTCATGCTTCATAGACTCACATTTGGTGAATTTTTCCCTCATTTGCGTCTTATTAATAGTCTTCCTTTCACTTTCAACAAAGGGGATAGGGAGCTATTTAGGGCTTGTCTTAATAAAGAGAGCATCGAGAAGATTGCAAATTTGTATAAATTCTCATCCTTCTCTACTTTCTATGACACTTTGTTCATAGAGACATTGTAAATCTCTTGATGCTTATAAATGATTTAACCATAATCCTAAGGAGTTTTTGTCCAAGAGTTTTATTGCACAAGTGGAGTCTTTAAATCTTGCAAGCTTGATTGGACTTGAGGAGGATGTTATTTATGAAATTGTGAGAAGGTTGCCTCATTCCGACTATGTGGAACTCGAAGGAAAGGAGCTCCTAGTCAATTGCTACTTTCTCACAGCCTTCAACGAGCATGAAGATCTAGTTTTTATACAAACCGCTTGTGCATTGGGAATTGTAGAGCAAGTGCAATTCATTACTTGGGACGTGGTTGCTCTTCTAGATCTAGAAAATGAATTTTTAGATATTTTTGTATATCGTCTTAGCTTTGAAGAATTTCAACCCTTCTTAGAGCTCATAAATAGTCTACCCTTTTGTTTTGATCAAACAAATCGAGACCTCATTGAAGCTTGGATAGCTGAAGAAGAAAACCTAGAGTGGTACTTTCTTACTTCTTCATTTGCAGGCGAGTGGTTCTAAATTTCTATTGTATCCCATGTTACAACTCGTGTTGTAATCTTTCATAATAATGGAAAGCCAACGCCAAATGTCCGGATACCCTCTTTTCTTTGGAGAGCCTGGAGAGGATGCAGAATTATTTTTAGCAAATTTCAAGATGTCTTGTCGTATCAAGAGGATAGTAACTGATCAAGAACGTGTAGAGATGTTTGAGGTGGTCCTTAGGAAAGATGTTAGCACTTGGTTTGACTCTTTGGCTGAGGAAGTTAAAGGGAATTACACGGAAGTTGTGAATCATTTCAAGAGATACTTCTTTGATCCCCAAAACACTCAAAAACTATGGCAAGACATTGTTTCTCATAAGCAAAAGGATTTAGATGACTACTACTTGTACAAGCAAGAGTTTCTACGTCTTTGGGCTCTATGGATACGAAATGTTGCTAACCCTGGTGATGGTGCAGAATTTCTAAAGAAGGAGAGATTCATAGCTGGACTCTTTCCTGATCTTAAGGTAAAGGTGGAGGCGGATGCACCTGCCACCTATGATGCAGCTGAAATTAGAGCTTCCAAGAAGTATAGGAAACTCAAGTTCCTAAAGGGAGAGGTTCCAATAGAAGGTCTTAGACCCAAAGGTAAGTCACAAGCATCAACATCTAGGGAGCTTCCTGAGGTAAAAAGATAAAGATAAAAGAGAGTGTTCCGGTTGTAAAAATTGCACATGCTGAAATGAATGAGGATATTACACCTGTGCTAGATTGTTACATCAAAGGAAGATTGGTTAGGAAAGGTCTAGTGGATGGGGGTGCACAAATTTGCATCATGACAGAAGGACACATGCAAAGACTAGGCATGCACATCCATGAGACACCTGAAATTAAAGTCAAAATGGCAAACAATAGCAAGGCTAGGTGCATAGGCCTTTCTAAAAATGTTTTTGTGGAGGCCTTTGGCATTAAGAAGGCAGTGGATTTTTATGTTATGTCTACGAAAGGAAATGGTTATCCATTTATCCTAGGGAGACCATGGCTAATGAAAATGCGAGCTTTGCAGGATTGGGAGAGTGGAAAGCTAATTTGCAGGAATGACAATCATAAGAAGGTTGTCTTTGACATGAAGGAGCAACACCAAGAGGATCTCCATGAAGAATCATCTCAAAGTGAGACGGAGGAAGGCTGGACCGATAGCACTTCAGAAGGAGAAAGTAGCGGCAGCATTACTGAAGAGGAGTCTTCCATCGAATTCATGGGGGTAAGGTTTAATCCAAACAACCAAGAGACCTTTTGCCCAGGTTTGGAAGAGGTAGGTTCCCAAGAGAACCAAATAGTGGAAGATGAAAGAATGCTAGAAGATATGCTATCTACAACACTTACAAAGGATGAAAGAGAGGAGTTCAAATGTGTGCTAAGGAAATTTCCTAGGCTTTTTGCTAAAGACTACACCGATGTGCGTGGAGTAGATGCTGTTCAACACAAAATTGAGTTGAAGCTAGAGGCCACACCTAAGGCTCAGAAGCTACGAAGGCTAGGAGTCATCAAGGAACAGGCTTTACTCAAGGAGGTAAGAAAGCTTCTAGCAGCAGGTTTCATTTATCCAGTGGAGAATTCAGAGTGGGTCTCTCCCGTTGTTGTCACTCCTAAGAAAAATGGCAAGTGGAGGATGTGTGTGGATTACCGTCCACTCAATGAGGCAACAAAAAGAGATCACTTTCCCCTCCCATTTCAAGATGAGATACTAAATGAGGTAGCTGGTCATGAGAAGTACACTGTGTGTGATGGCTACTCGGGTTACTTTCAAATAGTTATCGCATTGGAAGATCAGTTAAAAACAACCTTCATCACTCCTTGGGGTTGTTATGCTTTTAGAGTCATGCCATTTGGTCTGAAAAATGCTCCTGCAACATTCCAACGTTTCATGAACATGGTGTTTCAAGCATTCTTTGGAAAGTCCATTAGGGTTTTTATTGATGATTTTTGCATTTATAGCTCAAAATCATTGCATCTACAAAGGGTAGAAGAAGGTTTAAAGAAGCTCTATGACATGGGAGGTCAACTCAACCCCAACAAGTGTCACATAGGTGAGGATGAAGTGATCTTGCTTGGTCACAAGGTTTCCTATAAAGGCATTGAGGTGGATCCTTCAAAGGCAAAGGCTCTTATTGAGCTCCCATCACCCAAGAATCTCAAAGAGGTCATCTCATTCATTCAAAAGGTGAAGTATATGTCACGCTTTATTCACTTAGCTTCGGAGCTGCTTCATCCTTTGCAAAAGTTGACACAACAAGTAGAATTTGCATGGTATGATGAGCTTGAAGAGTACTTTTGTAACATTAAAGTCATTTTGTCAAAGCTACCGACACTCATGCCTCCTTGTTGGGAGTACACATTCTTTGTTAGCTCTAGTGTTGGGAAGGAAATGATTGGTGCAGCTTTATTACAACAAGATCCCCACAGTACCAGGATGTGACCCATCTACTTTGCTAGTAGGGTCATGAATGCCTTGGAAAGAGGCTACACAGAAGCAGAACTCATGATGCTTTCTCTCATGTTTGCGGTGAGAAATTTTAGATCCTACTTGCTACCAAAACCTTTTGTAATTATCACTGCACAAAATTTGTTCCCTTGGGTGTCATCTCAAATGAATCTTAGTACTAGGATCTCAAAGTGGATTATGGAGTTGCAAGAGTTTCAATACTCTTTCAAAGTAGAAGATAGTGTGCGTGCACAATTGGCAGGGATCCTTACTTATAGGATACATGAGAAGGAGATTAAGGTGCCTGAAGTAAAGACCCTACCATTGCCACCACCTAAAAGTATTCCTAATGCTTTTACCTTGTTCTTTGATGGAGATTTTCGACGAGCCACAGGAAAAGCAAGGGGAGGGCTAGTATTGCTCAACCCAAGTGGGGAGGTGGTCATGAAAGAGAAGGTCAATCTACCAGGTTCAACTAGCAACAATGAAGCAGAATACGACACACTACTTCATGGTTTGAAGATGTGCATTGGCCAAGGGATACAACGTCTCATGGTAAAGGGAGATGCACTTCTCATTGTTAAACAGATTTTAGGCATTTGGGCATGCAAGAATGAAAGCTTACGGACAAAAGTTCATGCCATTCGTAGGATGTTTAATCACTTTAAAGAAGTGCAACTATATCATATTCCTAGGAAACAAAATGAAGATGCTGATTTACTTGCACAACAAGCAGTTACATGTGTTGAGAAAGAAGTGCAGGTCATCATGGTGGCAGCAACTGTCAAGAAACTGAGATACCAGGGATTGGAGTCATTGACTCCCATTATTAGCTACATTTTGGAGGGTGAGTTTCCGCAAGACTTCACGAAGGCTCAGAAGAGGAGACTCATGAAAAAGGAAAGCGTGTATCTCTTCCTAGAAGGACCCCTCTATCAAAGAGGGAAGGATCAATTGTGCAGAAGAGTACCAACTATCAAGGAGATTCCAGCCATTCTAAAAGGTTTGCATGAAGAGGCATGTGGTGGTCATTTTGCCCAAGAGTTAACTGTAAAGAAGATTTTTCTTGCAGGGTATGTTTGGCCAAGTCTGCATGTGGATGTCCAACATTGGTGTAAAAGTTGTCACAATTGTCAGGTAAATGGGAATAGAAGATTGGTGTATGGTCCAAGGCAAATCGTGCTTGCAAATGGACCCTTTGAAAAATGGGGCATTGATGCTATGGGTCCATTGCCTAGGAGTAAAAATGGGAAATCGTATATCTTGGTGGCCATAGACTACATGACGAGATGGGTAGAAGCACAAAGTGTGGCAAAGATAAATGAGAGGACAGTGAGCAAATTTTTCTACACTCACATTTGTTGTAGATTTGGCACACCTTTGGAGATTGTTTTTGATAATGGTCCAGGGTTTAGAAAGGGCTTGCTCACAGAGGTCTGTGAAGAACTTCACATTCTACATCATCATAGTACACCCTACTATCCCCAATCCAATGGTCTGGTAGAAAAAGCTAATGGTGTCATTGCAGGCATCATTAGGAAGATGGTGAGAAACAAGACAAAGTTGTGGGATGACTTCTTGGATGGTGCCTTGTGGGCGTATCGAACCACATATAGGGAATCCACGGAGTTTACACCATTTCACTTGGTCTATGGTCAAGAGGCTTTACAACCAATTGAGCTCAACATCCCAACAATACGACTTCATGGCAAAGCAGCACAAGATGATCAAGAAGCATGGATGGATTGACTTCTTACCTTAGCTGAGCTTGAGTGGAAAAGAGAAGCAGCATACGAGTGCTACAAGAGGAAGCTACGCAGGCGAAGGAGAAGCTTGACAAGAAACTAAAGGACACAGGCATCAATGAAGGAGATCTTGTGCTAAGGTATGACAATCGACTCGACAATCGTTTTGATGCCAAATTTGAAACTAGATGGCAAGGGCCATACATAGTTAAGAAGGCTTTCAATTCAAGTTACTATCAACTTATGGAATTGAATGGGAAAGAGCACTCCAGGAAGGTAAATGGGTATCTCTTGAAGCCTTATTTGAGTCGTCTTCTACCAAAGTATCTACCAAAGATCTGTCAAAAGGCAGCTATCTCATGTAGGTATTGTTTCGTGAAGCATGAGTGTAACTCAAACCAAATTTCTGAGGGGCCAAACAATGAAGACCTCGTCAAGGACTCTGAAGCACTCTCTTTGGAAAAGATGCTCTATGATGGTACATGAATATACCATCATCATGGGGGAGGGCTAATGATAGCCGTTTTTTGGCTCTCCGTAATTGCCATAGTGAGTTAACCCACCCTACCAAAATCATCCAAACATTGTGGCTATCCCTACCATTTCACTGTATATAGGTGTGTGTGAGTTAGGGGACTTTTCCCATATCTTCATAAAAACCCTCAGCTAGCTAGTCACTGGGCTAGTTGAGCCAAAAAAATATAAAAATATAAAAATATAAAAAATATAATTATATTATGGCCCATTTGTGTGTAAATATTTCATTGTATATAGGGCCTAAATAAAAGGATTTTTCATAATTATTTTGGTATTTATTTAAATATTTCTACCTATGGTGTGTTATTTATGCTATGTACATTGACTCACCATTACCATATTTTTTCTTACCATTTTGCATACTCTTTATTCCATTTAAAAATAATATCATGCAAGCTTCTCTTATTTTTGGTGTAACTCCATCCCAACAAAAATCCAAAAAAACTAATTTTATTTATGTGTATATTTTTTCACTATTGTGATTTTTTCCTTCCTACATCTATTCTCTTTTACTCTCATAAATTAGAACACCAAAAATATTCATCTTTTTATGGTAGACTTATAATGAGAGAGATTTATTTTGACCCCTTTATATTTTTTCCACCTATATTATTTATATTTGACATGTACATATTTTTTTAGACCCCTCAATATTTGATTTTCTTAGTTGTACTATTCACTTATATCATGATCTCAACAATATCTTCAATTATAGACCTACCAAATAAGGTCAAGGGTATGTGGAATGCATGCATGCACCATGGGGAGCTTACTTGGAGGTATTCAAAAGAATCATCCAAAGAAGGACGTCACAAGGACCTTGTGCAGTGGAAAAAACAGTCGGTTTTGCTGAATTTTTAAACATCACATGCTCCCCGAATTTGAAAAGGTGATACAAACAAAAGTTGTAGCTCGTGAGCTGAACTTTCACCTCAAATTGCTTCATATTTTTTTGAGCTACGAGCTGTGAGCTAGGATTTTATTTGTGGACCCCAGTTTGCCCATGCTATGCAGCCACACCCCCTCTTCCACTTTACCATTTTCCTCTTTCACACACACCTCTCCACTCATCATCCCCACCTCTCTCACCACTCCTCTCTGCACCCTACTCACCTTCTTCTAAACCTTGAAGAATAAGAGAAACCATCGTGAACTCATGTTTCCTACACACACTTCCATTCCAAAATTGACCACCTAGTCTCATTTTTCCTCATCCATATTACCCATATCTATCAAAAAACCATAAAATTCAGCCTCTTCTCTTGAAAGACAGCATCATGGTGATTGATTACTCATATTCAATTACCTTGGCTCCCAAAGGAAGGTCAAGAGTGAAAAAAACGTACCGTCAAAGCTAGTGGACCGTCAACAAGCGTCAAAATTGACCCTACTCAAGACACTTGGAGCATCAACATTGTAAGAAATCCATGTTTTCTTACCTATTAAGAGTTTTTTCTTCCTTATTTGTATCCTACTTGGATACTCCCATTGTAAATATCCAATTCCATTTGTAAATCAATAAAATAACTAACTCTACTAATTTACTAACACTAACCTACTATGAAAAGTCCTATCACCTCCACTTCTCTCCTCTCTCTCTTCTTCATCTATCCACACCAACTTCTTGATAATTCCAAGCAAAAGAAATTAGATAAGTGTTGAAAATCTAACCCAACCATGGTTAGAGGAGTAACCCTAGCCTTCAAAATTGCTATAAAAGGAGGGTGTAGCTAGCACAGAGGGAGAGCCATAAGCAAGAGCACTATGCTATAGCTTGAGAAGCCAAGCTCAACCTCTCTAGAAGGAGCTCTTGAGTGGAAGCTCATTGTCGTATGCTTGTGCATGTGTTGTAATAGGGGTGATTAGCACGGGAACTCTATGCCATTGTAAGAGAGAGAGCGATCATTCAATTGAGAGTGGAAAATCTATCATTCCTCCTACTAGTGTAAGCCCAACATTTGCTGAATCAAGGAGGGTGGATTTGGAGTAAGCTTGGATACTTTGTCTCTTTTCCAACGTGAAGTAATGGACAACAATGATGTGTAAGTGTCTTGGTGATATTTTTAGTTCTTGATAGCTTGTGTCTGGGTGTTGTCATCAATTTAGCCATAAATCCCACATATTGTAAGAGGGCGATAGGGTGGAGAGGACTCCCCTGGCCTTAAGACAGTGATTGGGGTGGCTTTTCTTGTGATGTGTAGTGGTGAAATTTACTCGAGCTATGTTGAACAAATACTAATCTCACTTTGATCGGTCTTGACAGATTTGTAAGAAGGTATTAATGCAACAAGCACCCCCTCCCTCTTCTCTCTCTTTCTTACATATATAATTGTGTTTGCTTGATCATTGTCGATACATTTCAAAGCAGCCGAGCACTATCTCTCTCTCTCTCTCTCTCTCTCTCTCTCTCTCTCTCTCTCTCTCTCTCTCTCTCTCTCTCTCTCTCTCTCTCTCTCTCTCTCTCTCTCTCTCTCTCTACGCGTCCTAGTTCGCATCCAAAACTAGGTGGTGCCCCAAATTTGTGTAGGGTTAGGTTGCGGGTTTGTGTGTGTGTTTGTTGTTTTTTCCAACCCCAACCCAATTGAGCAGCACGGGAGCCTACAAGGGTGCTTAGAGGCCACTCTTCTTGTTGCCCGCCCCGGACCGCCTCAACGCATACGTGTTTAATATAGAGATGATATCGAAATGGTCAGAGAAAATTATTCCGTTGTTGACATATGGAATAATCTTGACGACAAACACACGGTGGAAGACGTTAGACAAGCACGAAATTACACAATGCTTGCGGGAAGAATGTACCATCATGGAAACGATATGATTCTAAGGTTGTGTATAGGCCCAGAGGAGTACGAAGCGTATCTAGAGGAGGCCCACACACAAACAGGGGGATTCCATAGAGGAAATCAAATGATGTAAGAACAATTAAGAAGACTTGGAGTGTATTGGAAAGGAATGGCAGGCGATGTAGCAAATTACATCAAGAAATGCGACTTTTGCACATCCAATACCACTGTGGATTATGCCACATTATACCAAGTGACAGTATCACCCGCATGGAGTCATGCTATTGTGGAATATTTGACTAATAAGGAGCTGCCAGGAGATTGGTCCAAAGCCAGACAAAAGTCTTTACAAATTGAAGTGAATAGGTATACCCTCATTAGTGACCAATTGTATAAAAGAGGAACTGATGACCAGTTGAGGTTAGTTCCTCATGAAAATGACTACTTTTCATTATTGGAACAAGCTCATGCAGGCATAGCAGGAGGTCATTTTTCAGCAGAGAGAACCGTAAGAATCATTATGGTTGCAGGTATATGGTGGCCGACCATGATTCAAGATGCAGCAGAATTCATGAAAAGGTGTGATGAATGTCAACGCACTAAGGTACCAGTTCAAAGAGACGAAATGCCCTTAAGACCAATGATGAGTGCTCAAGCATTCGCTAAATGGGGATTGGACTTTGTTGGTCCTATCACTCCATCAGCGTATCGTTCACAAGCACAATATATCATAGTGGCCACGGACTACATGACCAAATGGGTGGAAGCAAAAGCATTAACGAAAGCAGACGCTAGAACCACGGCACAATTTTTATATGAATATGTGTTTACACGTTATGGCCTTCCAATCGAGCTGGTGAGTGATAGAGGGACACACTTTGTAAATGAAGTTATCCAACATCTCTTAAATGAGTTTATGGTAATTCATCGCAAATCTGCGCCTTATCATCCACAAGCCAATGGCCAAGCGGAAGCGACCAACAAAATATTGTGCACGGTTCTTACAAAACTGGTTAGTGGAACAAGAACAGATTGGGATCAGATGCTCTATTCGACATTGTGGGCTTATCGAGTTTCATATAAAACAACACTCAATGCTACACCATTTAATATGGTATATGGGTTAAATGCAATATTGCCTATTGACTTTTTGATCCCCACACTAAGGGTAGCCAAACAATTGGACTGGACGGGGCATGAACTTTCCGAACGGTTAGAGGACCTTGAAAAATTAGATGAGTTACGACTCAATGTTGTAGCAGCCATATATGCAAAAAAAAGACAACAAAAAGAGTTTTTTGACAAACATGTCAAGAACAAGGACTTTAAAACGGGAGACTATGTCTTGGTATACACCCTTAAACAGCATGCCAAAAAGCTAAAGAAAAGGGGAATGGGGCCTTATTTCATCCAAGAAATATCATCCAGCGGAGCAGTAAAACTGTCGACACTAGATGGAAAAGAAATGCCGAACTTGATTAGTGGGTGTCGTTTAAAAAAATATCATCTACCTTTAACACCAGAAATGTTGTTTCAACTGCATTATGGAAAAACATATAGACAGGAACAACAAAGAATTCAGGACAGACACAACAAGAAGCAAAGGAACGGATTGCTAAACGAAGGCAGTTTCTCAGAACAATAAACATGGTCACCCCAATGATGACTGACGAATATCCTCTTTCAACATCCCAAACAATTGAAGCGGATATACAAAGCGACGAATTAGAAAAGACCATGACAGACCTTAGGGCTCAGGACGATAGCATCATCGACGACTTGGAAGATACATGGTGTAGTCCTTACATAAAAGCTTATGCAGGCACAAAACAAGTTGAAATCTATGCATTGCTTGACACTGGAGCAAAAATGAGTGTCATCAGCTTTGATCTCTTTCAGAAACTTGGAACAATGAAGACGATCCCAGAGACACACCGGTTGAAAGTAGCATCGGGTAATGAGGTGACCACGTTGTGGTCTATTATAATACCAATCACAGTGCAGGCACACCCGTACACTACAAAATTCCATGTACTACCACCAGGTAGATCAGCAACGCCGTGTATCTTAGCAGTGTCATGGATGAAAGCTAACATGATATTCATTGATTTGGATACTAATGAGGCACTGTTCAGAAATGAAAACTTTTCAAAACCCTTCTTATCATATAAACAATTCGTGTCAAGGAGGAAACAAAAGTCAATACAACCGCAAAGATCTGCCCAACAACAAACAAAGTTTACAAGTCCAGCAACGTCTTATCAAAAATCAGCAACCATGCAGGGAACCAGGCAAGTTTGGGTACGGCGTACAGAGCTAAACGAGGCCCAATTACATCAAAAGAGGAAATACAAAGTTTGGGTAAGGCACGACAGCCTAATTCCAAAAAAAAAGGAGTCAGAAGAATAGATAAAACACCAAAAGCCAGCAAAACTTCAAAGAACAATAGTCAATCTGTCGAATATGCAACGGACTATATTGGTATGGCGGCCAAAATTGCCAATTCAAAATGGGCCAAAAAAACACAAGAAGGGAAACCAAAGATGACAATCGAGCAGTTATCTACAACTGTCAAGGTCAAGCCACATCATGCAAACAGCACGAGGAAACAAACAGAATCAACAACAAAAACTACAAGGATCTATAAGACCCAAGTCATCAAAGCAGAAAAAGAGAATGTTCCACCAGCTATGATAATATCGACTTCAAAGGAACCACTTACGCCAATTCAAAACCAGTGGAAAACAATCAAACAAAGAGCGGCAGATTTACAACTACTCCTTGCAAAGAAAATCTGCTAGCCAACTCAAGATACCACAGGAAGCCTCAACGGCAAATGCCAATAAGCGAATCGCTTATAACTTCCTCTTGCACTGCATCAATTCTTTCTACATGCATTGACTGCAAAGGCATATAGGGCTATATTACAAGGCCTACATTAGCACGAGTTCAAACCCATGCACAGCACATACCCTTGACGATACCTTGTCGTCCGGGAGGACTCCAACTAGGAGGGGGGGAGGCATTCCAAATGCGGACTCATGTCATATATTAGAGGGCAATGTTTGTGAGCAATTTTTCAACCATTTTTATGTTTGATTGTGTGATTTTGGGAAAAAAGAATATGCCCTCGTAATCAATCTAAATTGGGGACCAAATCATCATTCATGAGCCCCTAGGGATGTGTATAGACTATAAAGAGAGTCAAATCTGGCCAAAAACTGTCTAAAAACAGCAAAAAATAGGCCAAGGCTGACGATAATGAGCGAGATTGTACATAGACGAGAGAAAAGTGAGCTACAAAGTGTTTTGCTTTTCATTGGTATTTTTCTAGGTTAGAATTGCTATTTTCGGGTTATTTTGGGATTTATTTGCTTTATTTTAGCCATTTTCTAGCAAAAATTATTTTTAAAAAATCCGTAATCTAGATGGAAACACAGAAGAAGAGACGCCTGATTGGAGCAAGGTAAAGAAGACACAGAAAAAATAGGGACTGCAAAGGTGACCGGGCAAAATGACCACCGTCATGAAGGGACCTCCAACAGGAGAAATCTACAAAAATGGTAAAACTGGAGCAACCGAAGTCTAAATCAGGAAATTTGCGAGCCTAAACCGCATCTTGCAAAAAGTTATGGCCACAGGTAAAAGATGAGAAAATTTGGTGTCGGAGTCTCGATTACATATAGAGAGGCTAGGCTAGAAATCTCTCATTTGAGTCATTTTCCATAGTGAGAGAGAGAGAGAGCTCCATACAGCAGTTGAGACTTCCAGGAGCTCATCCATCGCGCACGGTCACCAGATCGACATCAAAAATGAGAGGTATGCTCGTCAACACTGACTCTAAGTGTTGTTTGCTTCAGTTAGTCGCAAAACCTCGTCGGCATCACAATCACAACCTGTGCACACATACGGTAGAATGGTTGTTAGGGAGACCTAGAGGCCACCAAATGGAACCAAAATTGAAAGGTACAATGCCTATAGCTTAGGGATCGAGCCTATGACCTCGGGAAGCGCGAAGGAACCCGCTCACAAAACCCTAATTTCACAGGACCTACAAAAGGGCAACTGAACCAAGGTGATCGGAAATGAGCCAAAATTCATAGATAGCAAGCCAATAACCTCGACAAACCGATTGAAGGGTTAGACTATGAAAAAGTTCGTCAAATCGGAGCCTAAAGTCCCTATCGGACGAAAACCGCACAAAGCGTCACGATACTCTAACGGGCCGACCAAGTGACAAAATGACACCAAATTCAACAAGGTACATCCAAAAGAGATCAACTACGAGATGGAATGTGTCCACTCAGGAAAAAAGCTCTTCCACTAGGGCAAATGCCGGCAACAGGCCAGAAAGATGTCCAAATGGTCGTTCTTGGTGTTGTAAACACCAAAACAACAACTGACTGCTTGGATGGAAGGTCAAAAGAATAAAAGACAGCCGGAATCATACAATGACCAAAAGGAACGGCGACCATCACCTAAGCGGTCTACTTCGACTCCAGGACCAGCTAAGTGTTGCAAACAGGGAGTACACTCTGCTAAATTGATTAAAACTTGATGTGTGTGTCTAGGAGGGCCTATTAACACCATGGTGGTTAAATAAATAAAAAATGGTAAAAATGACCAAGTACTAGTCTATCGCGATAGACTTGAATTTACACTTAGACAAGTGAAATTTTGACTTTAGCTTCATGAGGGGTGCTAACAAGGATTATTAACCACCAATATCAAGTCAAAGTGAAAGAAGGATCCGTTTTGGCCAAATAACTTAGTCTATCGCGATAGACTTGCTGCACCAGTAATTGGGGGAAAGACTTCAAAATTCTAACAAAATAGACTTGAGGAAACACATGAAGGCAGTACACCAAATTTGGTGACAGGATGGACTCCTATGGAAAGCTGAGAAAGACATGGTGACAACTAAGAGTCAGAACAGAACATCTCAAGGGCAAACAGGTAAAATTCATATATGAGGGGTCAAGAAACCTTACATCAACTGGGAGAAGGCAGACAGATGGTCACAGAGCCAAAAAATGACAAATTGACACTAAGTACCAGTCTATCACGATAGACTAAGCAGAGAGATACTGGACCATCTTATCCAAAATTTGAATTAACAGATGTCTTCAACAGGATGCAAGAAGACCACCCACTAAGTTTGAGCCCAAAACAACACAAAATGAAGGAGATAGACCAACATCTCTTTGGAAGGAATCAAGAAAATGGGGAGTTGACCCAAAAAGGGGTCACTTGACATTCATTTGAGGTGAAAATGGGATCAGATCATGTACAAGGTATGGGAAACCAATTGGTGGAGGCACAACTGCAAAATGGAACCCTGGTCAAAAAAAGGCTAGTCTATCGTGATAGACAGAGAAAAAGTTGCAAATGAACAGATTTTGAGCTTGGGCTTATCGAGTGACCTTACATGCCTTGTGAGCATACACCACACAAAATTTCAAGGCATTTGGACTTGTTCTCCTTCACCAACAACATTAATTTAAAGCCGCCAAAGTCGCACAATGGAAGAGCTTGTGTATCTACTAACATTTTACCATAACTAATCTTGGGACTAAGAAGGCTCATCTAGATGCATGATTAAGTGGTAATCAATTTAATGGAGTAGTACTATGTTTGTGCATTAACGGTTAATTGTGAATACAGGATCTATGGAGGCTTCTCCGGGAAAAAGAAAAGATAAGAACCTGACAACGGAAGGTGCAATACCCTATGCACTTCTACCCAATTCCCTAAAGCCAGCAGCCACCTGGATACATGCAAACGTGCAACAGGCAGCAACCTTTCAGATCTATCAAGGTTCATATGTGGATGACAAAAGGAACTTAGTGGATACAGTGATGATTCCCAAGGAGGCAGAGAATTACTTGAAAAGATCACCGCAAAGGTCATGGCTCAAAAAAGTTGGCTTGTGGAACTTTGTATCACTACCACTCGTAGGGATAGATTTCAAGAGGGTACAACACCTAATAGAGACTATCCAAGAAGATGGAACTTGCAGAGTAGCAGGCATGGATAATGAAGTGATGGAGATAAAAATCACCAAAGAGATCATCAAAGAGGCATTGAAATTGTCAGATCAAGGAGCCAACATGAGGGAAAGAAGGAAAAACCTCACAGTCTACTTGCAAAAGTCCAAACTACCTTCTTTTGAACTCATAGCAAACCCGGAAGTAAGAGAACTGACACAGATCTACAGTCAGTGTTTGTTGAGCTACAGCAAAAGACCGCCAAGATACACTACACCACACGGGAGCATCTCAACCACACTGACATGGGCTATGGGAATGACCCATGAGTTCTATATAGATCACGCGTCATATCTGTTTGAAGAAATGACAAAGTTAAGGCAGGACAGACCAAATGACATTGCAAGAGGAGAAGTCCTAACCAGAGTAATATACCATGCCATAGGCGTGGCATATCAGTTGCCACCTGCCCCTCATCAGAACGACTGGCTGGTATTAAGGGAGAATATCGAAGACAGATCACAAAGGAAAGTACCGGCCTCTATTAACACCATTGGAGGACACAAGCTGGAAAGAGTAACAAGAAGTACACAAGAAAAGATGGAAGAAGAAAGAAGAACCCAAGAGGAAGATGCCCGACTAAAGAAGCGGAAAGCGGAAATGGAAAACAACACCAGGTTGCAGAAGATAGCAAAAATGGAAAGGATGCTAGAAGGATTTTCTCTAGAAAGATCTCTACGAGGCGATGTAGGCACCACTTGGAAACCTTTTAGTAGCACTTACACACTGAGAACGAAGAATAGAAGCAACCCAGCTTTTGAGTTGGACTGGTTCGAGAGGTACATCCAAGAAAGAAATGCTAGGGACGAACCAAAATTGCTACTAGAAGAGGAGGATCTCCAAACTTTGAGAGATCAGTTGAGGCCAACTTCACGTGATCAGGAAACACCGCTGTCATCTCCAAGTCCAGATACAAGTGAGAGGAAATCTAGCCCACCTGCTGACTCTACTTCGCATTCAGAAAGTTCACATCGTGATGGCAGAGTTCACACACCTCCAAGTGAAGAAGAAGAGGAAGAAGAAGAAGAAAGAACAGATGGACACCCAAACACTGGAACCATATCACAAAGTGATAAAGGCAAGCAAAAGGAGGTGGATCAGACTAAAGATAAAGCTTACTCCTCTCAAGAAATTGAGCTGGAAGCTACTATAGATGAAGATTTTCAGTCAATGGCGACAATACTAAACAGAACAAGACTGCACAGTCAATGGTTAGCTGATCAGAACCGGTCCAACAAAATGAGGTTACAAAAAACAAATGAGGAAGTTCTGAGACTGCAAGAGCAAAGGGAGGACACTCTAAAGCTGGTCAGCATTAGAGATGCTGAGATCTTGGGGCTAAAAGGCACAGTAAATCTTCTCAAAGACAATTTACAGGAGTCTGAAGACTTCAATGCCATATGTGAAGATACAATAAACGTATTCCTTGAAGATGTCAGTGACATAGATGAACACATCCAAAAGTTGGAAAAAGAAAAGCAAGATGCGCTGGAGACAGTCATTAGTTTGCAAGTCGTCATCGATGACTTACAAATTGAAGTCAAAGATTTGAGAGCAGTAACAGATATCCAAGCAAGAGAAATCGAACGAGCTAAAAAGCAAAAAACGTCGCTACCAACAACACCGGTAGTCCACCCAGAAGAAGAAGTGGCTGCACTGAAGAGGGAGCTGGAGTTGGAAAGAAAACAGCGTTTAATGATAGCCGAAAGTGCGCTTAGAGCAGAAGATCAACTACAAAGACAAATTTCAGATTTACAAAGTGAACAACAACAAGGACCAGCTCCTGACAGTGAAATGGAAAGCATTGTTTCCAAATCACTCAGGGAAGAAAATGAAAACCTGCACATCAGGTTAAAACAGTTAGAGGAGTCTGTCGCTCAAAAAGAAATGGAATTTAAAGCTCTACAAATCAATAGTAGAACAATGGTAACGCAAATCCCAAGTCTACAAACCGCAAGGCAACACTAAGGACAGGTACGAGTGCACCTGGAGCAAGCAACAACAAATTTGGTTGGACTCGCTGAAGTATATGGGGGTCAAGATGAGTACGAGGAAGATTCAGATGAACAGGAGGCACCAGATACACAGACTGATCAAACCGGCTCCAAAGACCAAGAGACAGAAGAAGATTCAGTCACGAAATTGGAAGAGCAGAGGCTGGCCGAGCAGATGGAAAAACAAACAGAAATGATATGGTACAAGGCAATGCAACTCGAAAAGGAGTTGCTACAAGGTCTTTCCAGATCGGGCAAAACAGCAGCAAAGCTACGGAAGGAATGGAATGCACCTATGTTACCCTATGCTCTACTGAAGTACAAAACTCTAACACATCAACGACAACTCGAAAAAGAAGAACAAGTGCCAGTGTTTGAAGGAGAAGTACAGGATCGGGAACAGCAAAATAGAATAGTAGACAGCCAGCCAAAATGGAGGCGTCAATGGCTCTTGGATCATCCTAATAACCTGATCCACTCAGTCAACGCACCGCCTGAGCTAAGGAATGACAAAACTTTTTGCCCAACTCCCCGAACATACACCTACAGCCAACATAAATCACTACAGAGCAGAAATTCGACATGGCTAAATTATCCAGTAATGCCAGGGCCAGGAGAGGGAGAGAGAATATCCGGTTCTTACATGGTGAAAACCCTACAGGACACCATCGCAGAATTCAGAGGCTCTCCCGACCTATCCTGCAAGATGCTATGTAAAATAGCTCGAACATTTTTGGCAGGCTTCTTCATGTACAAGTCAAAAAAATTTGGCCCATTAATGGCAAGCGAGTCTATGCGATATGATGCGTTTCTACATCAAATCAACCAAGAAAGATGACAACGACAATGAAGACAAAGACGATCATGTCGTGGTAGACATGAATTAGGAGGGGGGTAGTGTTGGAGCCCCATTGGTCCAACTATTATAATGAGCCCATCTTGTAAAGCATATCAAATTCCCATTTTATGTCAAAGACGTCTTATCATTTTGACCATTCGTCTGGGTTATGTAAAGATTAATCAGTTAGTCAGGACTCAGATTTGTTCCCACTTTGTAATAATGAGTAAGAGAACCCCATGTACATTTTTGAGCTAAGGTGACTAAAGTATAAAAGTCACCTTAGAACCATTTTTGAAAAACATTTGAATATTAATCCTGTGTCGTACGAGTCTGAGAGGGAGGGAGAGAGACAAGCACAAAAGGTCCTTAACATTCAAAGAAAATGATTGGGTCTTACTTAAGTTTCCTAAGGCTCAATTGAGGCAAACAATGGGCAAAAATCCTACGGGCTATCAAAAGTATTATGCTAAGCTAGCAAAAAGATATTATGGTCCTTTCCAAATCTTGAGGCCCATCAATGAGATGGCTTACCAACTCAAGTTTCCCAACCATCAGCTCATACACAATGCTTTTCACATGAGCCTACTTAAGTCCTACAAAGGAGAGCCACCAAGTGAAACAATTATTGAAGACCCTCCCAAAGTTGAAGACCAAGAAGAGGTGCTACAACCCAAAGCTATCCTTCGGCATGAAGACAAGGTACTACAACATGGTAAGATTATCTGAACGTATCTTATTAAGTTCAAGAATTATCCTTTTGAAGATGCTAAATGGATGCAAGGAATACAACTTAAGGATAGTATGAACCTTGTCAATGTTTACAATGCTACATTAAAGTAAGAAAATGTACAAATTTCTTTTAAAACGACCAATGTTTTTGTCTTATAATACTAGTTCTCTTTTTATTGTACACAAAGTTTTAAGTGTATGCATGTTTAGAATCATGTTTGTGATGATGGCGTCTCTCAAACACCAAGTAGAATTTGCCACTCTACTTGGTAGAATGAAATGGACTAAAGAGAAAACATGCTTGTGGAAGCTATGTCTCCCAAGCACCAAATGGATTAGTCATCCATCTTGGAAATATGTCGTAGGGTAAAAAGGGATCCTCTACCCGCTAAGCAAGATTGACTAATGACTAAGGATTTATCTCTTATACCTCATAGTTGAGGACGACTATGATTTCAAGAGAGAGGTAATGTCATAAAATCTAATATCTAACCAACCCAATTGATTTTCTCATATTAAACTGATCATTTAATGTGGGAGAATAAACGATAACAAAGGTTAGGATATAGACATGTGCTTAATCTCAACACGGGGCCAATGGTAAAGGGGCCCAAATGAGAGATGGTCTATCAAAGATCAAGGCTAACCAATTGAGCTTAAAGACCTTAGGGTTAGCTTCATTGAAGACCTCCAAATGTTAGTGTTAAAAATTCCTTTGAACTTAGGTAAGCTACGGTTGAGCTTGAGGTGCTTGTCGTGATTGATGACTAAGGTGCTTGAGGTGCTTGTCGTGTTTGATAACTAAGGTGCTTGAGGTTCTTGGCGTGCTTCATGACTAAAATACCCGAGGTGCTTGCCATGCTTGGCGACTAGGGAGCCTGATGTTCTTGTGGAAACACTACCCAGGCTTGAGGTGCTTTGTCATGATTGCTGACTAAGGTGATTAGGGATAAGGTGTGTAAAAGTCAACAATGATCCCTACAAGGAGGGGGTGAGCCCTACAAGAGGGGGGATGAGACAGGACACACACACCCTCACACAAAGCAAGCTTGGTACAAAGAAAGCAAAAGGGAGACTTTTTAAGTTCCTTCTCATGTTGCCCTCATGGTGTGCCTAAAGCCTATTGGTTGTCCACCCAAGGGGTCCAATGATAATTTAGACGATTTAATTAACTTTTTTTGCATTTATCAAGTCCTCTCTCTCAAAGGGGAAAGGGGGACACTTGTCCGAAGACTACCTTGTTGTTTGTAATGTATCCTGCATGTGATTGACCGGTTTTTTAGGGGTCCAATGAGATTCAAGCATGAGCTACAAGGGGGGGTCAACCAAAGCAAGCTAGGGGGTTGCTTGAGGGGTATACTCTCCCACACACACTCACACACACTATCATTGTGTATTGTGCAAAGTGTAAGAGCTCCCTCTCCTTCTTGAAGCAAGTAGAGAGGTTGAGAGCCTACACCAACAATCTTGGCTATGGAATGCAAATCCAACCAAGAGCCATGCTTCAATGCTTAAGCTTTCCATCTCCTCCATCTTCATTACTATGCTATTATGTATGCTAGAAAGAAAAGTGATGATACGTAAGGAACTAATTCTTTCTCCAGTGAAATGTTTCTTCTTCCTCTTCCCTGAGCCTACACCAACAATCTTGGCTATGGAATGCAAATCCAACCAAGAGCCATGCTTCAATGCTTAAGCTTGCCATATCCTCCATCTTCATTACTATGCTATTATGTATGCTAGAAAGAAAAGTGATGATACGTAAGGAACTAATTCTTTCTCCGGTGAAATGTTTCTTCTTTCTCTTCCCTACCCTCATTCCCTCCTAGCTCTCTCCACTTTTGAAGGTGTTTGAGGTCTTGGGACTGAGGCTTGGGATAGTTAATGATTTCCACAAAGTTTATGTTATGCTCGTATGGATGAATCTTTCCATCTTTGTTGCATCATGTAGGTCACAAAGAACACAAAGATTGTATTGTAACAAGTCTCTCTTGATGGGAGAAACTATAATACAAATGCCTATTGGAGGGGGGATTGGCTCCACATAAATCCGGTCCTCAACTGTTGTCATGTTCTCTCTCTCTCTCTCTCTCTCTCTCTCTCTCTCTCTCTCTCTCTCTCTCTCTCTCTCTCTCTCTCTCTCTCTCTCTCTCTCTCTCTCTCTCTCTCTCTCTCTCTCTCGTGCAAAATGTTGAGATGTCGAGCTCTACACGTTGAGCTGGAATCCACTACGGGTCTTGGCCGCTTACGACATTTACTCATTGGCGCGTTAGGTGACCGACATGGAGGATCTCTGCCAGTAATTCTACAGCTGGACTACACATATAGTGCCAGCCTAGTACGCTTCTAGCGAGTTCACACTTAGTGACCGCATGTACATATGTGCTACTTTTTCAGCTTTAGCACTTAGTCATTTTGTACTCTCTTTTCTGTGAAGAAGAAGAAGAAGCTTTCCATCTCTTTGTGCTTTGTGCTTGTCTTGTGTAGCTCTCTTGCATCCTCATTCTTTACATGGTATCAGAGCCTGGTGCAAGCAAGAGAGGCTAAGAGAGCAAGAGCATCACAATCCCTTCGTTCGCAATCCACGACCAGATGCCGGGTTTTTCGCACAAGTTTCTGAACAGGTCTCCAAAGTGCAGTATACTGAGATTTACTATACAAGTACAGTGGTTGTATGTACGCTTGATTGTGGACACTCGTTGAGTGTAGAAAGCGTTACAGGTACCATGATAGCAGGTTCAGCAGATTTGCAGGTTTTTTCGGACTATTTTGTCTTAGTGCTTCAAGATGTCTGATGATTTCAGTCAGATTGTTACTGAGAAGCTTGAGAAAAATAACTACCCTGCATGGAAGTTCATAATAACAAATTTCCTAAAAAGAAAAGGTTATTGGGACTATGTAGAAGGAGACAATGAAAAGGAACCAGAGATTCCCGAGGCAAATGCTACAGCAGAACAAAGGAAAGCTTTGAGGGACTGGCAACAAGGCCAGAGCAAAGTGATGTATTGGCTTTCTATGAGCATCATAGATGGCATGATGGGCTATCTGCAGGATGCTGAAACCCCCGCCATTGCATGGAGAAACTTAGGCAGAGTGTTCGAGGTGAACACCAAGGCCAGGAAGCTTCAACTAAAGTCGGAGCTAAATCAGTTTAAGAGGAACAACCTCTCAATCAATGATTATGCCTTGAAGATCAAGAGTATCATTGAGGCTCTTGGATCTATTAAAGTCTCAGTGGAAGACGATGACATTGTCCGTGCATGCTTGGATGGTCTAGGAGATGAGTATGTATATTTTAGGTCTTCCATGAATACAAGAGACGACATCCCCGTGTTCCAAGATTTGATTTCTATTCTTATTCTTGAGGAGAAGAACCTTGACACATCTTCTTCTCATGGCAGAAATAATTCTAAACATGACTTCTATTCTAACTCCAACAGAGGTAGAGGTAGAGGTCGTGGTCGAGGCCCAAGGGGTTGCAGGGGCCAATTTCTGGAAGGTCAATCAAATCAAAACAATACAGGTGGCAGGGGAAACCAGTCTCAAGGCAAGGGGAGTCAAAGAGGTCGTGGTGCAGGATCAAAGCAGGCAGCAACATACTCCAGATAGTAGAGAATGTTGGACTTGTGGTGAAAGAGGTCACATGTCACGTGACTGTCCAAAGGGAAAAGCAAGTGGAAAGAGAGAACAGGGAAACTATGCATCTACTAGCAGAGATGCAGATGATAGCAAAAACCAGCGCATGTTTGTTATGCAGCATGTAATGAATACAATGACTGCAGAGAATTCCACCCAAGATGATGTTTGGTATGTGGATTCAGGTGCCTCTAATCACATGACGTCTCGTGGAGAGTGGTTTAGAGATATGCGCAAACCAGATGTGTCAGGCTATGTGCAGACAGGAGATGACACAGCTCACCCCATTGGTCATGTAGGGGACATACCTCTAAATACGAAGAGTGGGAAATCAAAGTACTTAGCAGATGTACTTCATGTCCCAAACATTACAAAGAATCTTGTTTCTGTTGGACAAATGGTTGAGCAGGGTTTGCAGGTTCGCTTCAATCCAAATGGCTGTTATGTAGAAGATTTCCAGAATGGCTGTAAGCTGATCACAGAGGGCAAATGTGTGGGCAGAATGTTTACGCTGAATGTAGACATGCTTGAGGTAAAAGCTGCATTATTTGCACAGGTCACAGGTGTTGTGGCTGATGTTGACATTTGGCACAAACGCATTGACCATGTCAATGAGCGCAGCATGCAATCAAAACAGATTGTAAAAGGTTTGCCCAAATTCAAGGTGGATGGTATGCATAAAGTGTGTGCAGCATGCCAGTTTGGAAAAAAGTCAAAGGGCTCATTTCCACATGAGCGCAATGGATGTAAAAAGCCACTTGAGGTGGTGCACATAGATGTTTGGGGTCCAACCGATACTGCAAGTATACATGGTTGGAGGTATTATGTCTCTTTCATTGATGACCATACAAGGAAAGTATGGGTCTACTTCATGCGTAACAAAAGTGAAGTGTTTGGTCACTTTCAAGACTTCAAAGTCATGATTGAGAAGGAGACAAATATGCAAATCAAGACATTGAGGTCAGATGGAGGGGGAGAGTACTTCTCCAATGATTTTTCAGATTTTCTACGAATGCATGGTATACGCAGGCAGTTTACATGCAGATATACTCCACAACAGAATGGGGTCACAGAAAGGAAAAACAGGCACATTGCAGAGGTTGCATGTGCATTGATGAATGAGAACAACATGCCTCATCATTTCTGGGCTGAAGCCATAAATACAGTTGTGTACATTATGAACAGGACACCTACAGCTGCGGTGCATGATGTAACACTTGAGGAAAAGTTTACAGGTACAAAGCCTGATTTGGCACACTTGAAAGTGTTTGGCTGCATAGCTTACGTGCATGTACCAGATGAGTTGCGTAGAAAATTGGATCCTAAAGCAGAGAAATGTATTCTTGTGGGATATTCCCTTGAACAAAAGGGGTACAGGTGCTACAATCCTACTACACGAGAATTACGAGTGAGCGGAGATGTAGTCTTTGATGAGATGAGCAGCTGGTACAGTAATGCACATGGCACTATTGGGGCTGATGTAAAAGATGATGTGGTTGTACAAAATGTGAGGCCACAGTCACAGGTTTTGAGTGGACCACAAGAGTCCTCTTCTCGTGGCTTTGTTAAGAAACCATGGAATGGTAGACTACGTACGCAGGTTACTCCACCAACAGGTACAAGGAATGTATCACGAAAAGGAAAGGAAAAGGTTGATGAACCTCCCTTTATGGCTGATGCATCATTAGGTTTTTCACATGTAGACATGGATTCAGGTGGTTCTAAACAAAGTCTTGATGAGGAATTTGGAATTCTGGCTGTCAGGACACCTGGTGTAAGGAAAGTACAAGAAGATGCTAGAGGGCAAAGGAGTGACCCAGGACCGCGCAGATCTAATAGAGTCAGATATCCAGTTCAGAAATTGACTTATGATGGGTATCTAGCGCATCACCAAGCCTACATGGCTAAGGTGATACAGGATGTGGAGCCCACATGTTTTGAGGATGCAGTTGGAAATGTGCATTGGGATGATGCAATGAATGAAGAGATGGCTGCATTAAAACCAAGCATAAGGCTGATGGTAACATTGAGCGTCACAAGGCAAGGCTGGTCGCAAAGGGTTATGCACAGACGTATGGCATAGACTATGAGGAGACCTTTGCTCCAGTGGCAAAGATGACGACTGTGAGAGCTGTCATAGCAGTGGCTGCATCTAGAGGATGGATTATGCATCAAATGGATGTAAAGAATACCTTATTGAATGGTGAGTTGCAAGAGGAAGTGTATATGGATCAGCCACCTGGTTATGTCGATCCAGGTTACCCAGATTATGTATGCAGACTTCTCAAAGCTTTGTATGGTTTGAAGCAGGGCTCTAGAGCATGGTATGACAGGATTGCCAAGTATCTTGTCAGTATTGGTTTTAGGAGAGCTCATGCTGATCATTCACTCTATGTATGTGAGAGTGATGTGGGGATTGTGGTCATTACCATATATGTAGATGACCTTATTATTGTTGGTGACAATGCTATGGAGATTGACCATGTGAAGGGTCTTCTCAAACAGGAGTTTGAAATGAAAGATTTAGGCGAGTTGCGCTACTTTCTTGGCATTGAGGTGATCAGGACTCCAGAGGGTGTATGGCTATCACAGAGACAGTATGCTTTGGACATGTTGTCAAAGTATGGTATGGCTGATTGTAAGCCAATTTCTATTCCCTTGGATATGAATGCAAAGCTGAGTGCAGAGAAGGGTGATGTTGTTGAGGATGTCAACATGTACAGGAAGATTGTGGGTAGTCTAATCTACTTGACTATCACGAGGCCAGACTTGAGCTACACAGTAGGCTTGGAGAGTCAGTTCATGCAGCTTTCGAGGAAGCCACATTTGGATGGAGTACGATGCACACTTAGGTATGTGCAAGGTACTCTTGACTACGCATTGTTCTATGCAGCAGATGCACCATTAGCATTGTATGGGTATACAGATGCAGATTGGGCAGGTAGCATTGTTGATAGGAGATCTACGAGTGTCTTCATGTTCTCTTTTGGGAGTGCTGCTATTACTTGGAGCAGCAAAAAGCAGCCTATGGTTGCTTTATCGAGCACAGAGGCCGAGTACAGAGGTGCAGCAGTTGCGGCATGCGAGGTAGCTTGGCTACGCACATTACTTGAGGACTTGGGAGTGCAGGTGGACCAGCAGATTTTCATCCATTGTGACAACCTCAGCAGCATGCAGTTGGCTAGGAACCCAGTGTTCCATGCCAGGACCAAACACATAGAGGTCCATTACCACTACGTTCGAGAGCGAGTGTTGGCGGACGACATCGACTTGGTCTACGTCATCACAGAGGAGTAGATAGCGGATATATTTACCAAGGCCCTCGGAGCTGAGAAGCTTCGACGTTTCCGGACTATGCTTGGACTCTGCGACATTCAGAGCTCGAGGGGGAGTGTTGAGATGTCGAGCTCTACACCTTGAGCTGGCATCCACTACGGGTCTTGGCCGCTTACGACATTTACTCACTGGCGCGTTAGGTGACCGACACGGAGGATCTCTGCCAGTGATTCTACAGCTGGACTACACATATAGTGCCAGCCTAGTACGCTTCTAGCGAGTTCACACTTAGTGACCGCATGTACATATGTGCTGCTTTTTCAGCTTTAGCACTTAGTCATTTTGTACTCTCTTTTCTGTGAAGAAGAAGAAGAAGCTTTCCATCTCTGTGTGCTTTGTGCTTGTCTTGTGTAGCTCTCTTGCATCCTCATTCTTTACACAAAAGTATTGTTCATGCCAAGTTAATTAAATGCTATGTTATGTTTCTATCATCAATTAAGTTCACCTGCTATGCTCACAAAGTAATTTCATAAAAGTACTTCTCTAATTTCCACTACTCTCAAAGTTAATAGGTCATTTCCATTACATAGATGTTCCTCCTAGACTAAGAATAATTAATGAGTCAAGGGATTCTCAACTCTCAACCCATCCTATGCACAGACGTGCAGAAAGAGGAAAAAAGACGGACCCGATCTGATGGATCTTAGCACAGTCGAAAACATCCTATGGAAAGTGAGGGTAGCAAGGAAAGTCATAGATTCGCAGGATGTAAACTAGGAAATAAGATGAAAGAGGACACCGTGATGGAAACCAATGATAACAATAATTAGGAAGATGACACATAACATTACAATAAAAGAACATCTAAAGATAGGAAACCAGCTTACAAAATGAGAACCAGTGACCATGAACATTCTACTAACCTGAAAATTTCATTTCCAGTCTTCAAAGGAGGCAAGAAGGATGACCTAGATGTCCACATCCAAGCGTGTGAGCAGTATGTTGAACTCAATGATATCGATGATGAGGATGAATGGGGGGAATATTTTTCCCATACACTAAAGGAGGCAACCAGAAAATGGTATTACCATTTTCCATCTTGCTATCTCAGATCCTATAATAAGTTCATTACAGCTTTCCACTTGGAATATTCAGACAAGAAGGGAGATGAGGACATACTATGCAAACTAGATTAGATCAAGCAAGGAAAGTTGTCGATCAGGAGCTATGTGGAGAATACTTTTCCAGAAAACTCCAAGAGCCTCCATTAGAAAAAAAAATGTGAGCATGGTTTCTTAATGGTTTTAGAAGCAAGAAGTTAACGGAATAATGAGTGCCAACACCCACAAAGAAATTTATTGATCTAGTGCAAAGAGCACTAAAATTGGAGCAGCACGCCAAGAAGGAGAAGGGCCACAAGAAAAGGCAATCCAGTGATAGTGAGTCATCAACTGAAGAGTCAAAATTTAGCACTACTTCCATCTCATCTGAGAGTGACTGACATGAAAAAGGAAAAGCCAAGAAAAAAGGATTGTGGACCTGAAAGCTGGAAGAAATGTCAAAGCAAATTGTTGAATTAGCTCAGACAAGACCCTTGATCAACAAGATGGAGATATGGTGCTCAAAATGCAGATTGTAGGTTTGATTAATTCTCACATATTGCAAGGCCTATGTACAGGTCTAGAATAACTATGGCATCAGGATTCATCATTTCAGAAAGGGAAAATATTTATCAATGACTATACTAACAAATCTTGAAGTAGACGGGGCAAGTGGCTCCAAAGAAAACGAGACTAGTACATGTATCGATACTTGCAAAGGTAGATACCAAGGGGATATTGGCAAGAGGTGACTTTGCAAAATGAAGCTTAAATTGTTACACATGTGGAAAATATGGTCACTTTGTAGGCCAGTGCCCGGATGCTACCAAACTAGAAGGACTTGAACAGAAGGCACCAAAACCAGTGCTAGTCAGAGTCGTAACCAGAAGTAAAGGTGTTATCATTGAAGAAATCCCAAATAAAACTAAGAAAAATAAAATTGATGAAACCAAGAAGTGGTAGCAACAAAAAGTGGTATGGAATGTAAAAGGATAGAATGATGTAGATTACATACCTAAACCATTCCCCGTGCAGTTGTTCAAACCTTTTGAGTGGACCCAGATTTTGGCCACTATGGATGTGTGCGTCACCTACACACTTTTGTGACAAGGAGGGCTATGATATAGTCCCAACCCAGATGGTATTTATTGAAATGATCGAGGAGCAACAAGTCTTCTCTGATCACTACTATGATGCCACAGACAAGTTGGAAGAAGAAACAATTACAATGGAGGAATCAGTCTTGAAGAAAGAGAAAATAAGAGAAAAATTTCTACTCAGGGGAGGAGAAGAAATATTTTTTGAATTTCCAAACCAACATCGAAGACGCCAACAAAGGCATTGTAGAAAATATGACAATAACTTGAAAAGGAAAACACCAAAAAATGCAATTGAAAACAAAACTCGATTCTTGATGAAAGTAGATGCAACGTAGTGTATAAAAGACAAGGTAACCGGAAGATTTATGCATCCACTTTAGGGGAAGAGCAAACAGACACGGCAATGGGAGATACAGATGCCTTGTAATTTATGAATTTTGAAGAGGAGATGACTCAAGAGGCAATCTCCCAGATCTAGTGATTCCCCAAGAGGAAGTTGGACCCTTCGCTCCACCCAAAAGGCTTACTACAAAGGAAGAAAACACACTAAAGAAGCAAGTGGAAGAGGAGACAAAGCACATATGGAAAGAGGCAATGCAGTGAGAAGAGCACATCTTGCATTCAATTAATGTCAATCTTCTCACATTGATCAATTTCAATAAAGAATGGAATCGACAATCTCTTCCCTTCCCACTCATCAAGTTTGCAGTACTACAAATCAAGGAAAGATTTCTCAAGGACTTCCAAGCCAACTCTGCAATGGTACATCCAAAATGGTGAGAGATCTGGTTAAACCGACACCCCAAGTATCTCATCCTATACACAAATTCACCGACAAAGATCAAGCAAGATCTTGTGCAATGTCCAATACCAAGAGTCCAAAGCTGGCAACAACACCTTATCATCCAACAAAAGTTGCCAACTTGGCTGAATTATCCCAGGTTTCCACCACCACCGATTGGTACACCCACTGAAGACTATATAGTGGACATACTTTCCTTGAATATTTACCTTTTCTGTGGGATACCAGATTTGGCATGCATTATGTTGTTCAAGATCTCCAAAATGCTTCTTACCTACTTACAAACATTACACCGCGTACAGAAAACAGATACACCATGGATGTCCTTCCTCAAAGGTAACAAAGGGTTATGATATGATCTATCATGCAAACCTTTGGAGGAAGTTCTCCACAAATTTTATGCCCGGGTGATGTTCTTGCCATCCTATTATATGAAATTTTTTGCTTCTTCACTTTTAGATTCAAGATTTTTTGCCTCGCCATCACAAATCTCCGAGCGAGAGCTACTCAACAGTCGAGCAGAGGAACAAAATCACCATGCAATTCATATCCACCATAGATAAAGAGCTTCTCCTAAATTATCAATAAGGCTTGGAACATCATGCAAAGCCGACTGAAGCCAGAAAGCCGGACCACTAATTAGCGCCCTAAGTAGCTATGTTGTGGACGACATAGTCATGGAGAGGGGGGGGGGGGGGGGGGGGGGGGGGGGGATGTTAATTGTTCAGCTAACAAAAGGACATCATTATTATTTTTATCCTCATTGATTGTATCACAACTTCATGTATTAATGAGAAATCCCATAAAAGTCCAAATCCATTGTATTATCATTGACTGTCAAAGAGTGTAAAGGGAATGAGGCTTCCAAGTTTGTAATTATGTCCAATTTTTTAGCCTTATCATTGAGCCCAATTAGCTAGGAATTCATTTCTTAAACCTTGGCTAAGGTATAAAAACCATTTTTTGTAAATTTGAACCTAAGTTTTTGGATAATGAACATGAGCGTACACTGCAGTTGAGTATTGTGGGTTCTTTGTTTATTTCCCTTTCTCGTGTCTCCCTTGTGTGGTGTTGCATTGTGAATCCGAGCATACCAACATGCTCACAGGCGAAAGCTCTCTCTTTCTATGTAAGTTTCTCGCAATGAAATTTTGTTTTTAGGCGTGCCACTCTACAAGATAATTTCACTCCATACTCACCATACACACATCTAAACAGGTTTTTGATCATAGGGATAGATATAGCATATCCTAACTATAGAGTGCTTTGGAGGCTGAAATAGACCTACCCAAAATAGGCTATTTATCTCAAGCACAATTTGTCTGAGTGTCAAAAATGGATTTTTAGCATATGGGGATGATGAGGATACTCTGCATATTCTAGTAGTAAGTTTCATTGCATTCGAAGCATCGTAGCTACACAAAATCACCGGTTGAAGCTTGCAGTAAAGAACATAGCTTTTGATGTTTGACACACATTTGAGGTTGGTTTAGGCAAGAGCACATTGGGCTTGGGTTTTTTGAGGGATTAGCTATCTCTTGTAGCCTCCATACACTAGTCGGTCCAGCTACATCTCATGGATTGACATTCTATGTCTGTGGTTCTTGCTTTGCTAGGATTGATATGGTGAGGATTGGCAATCAATCTACATATCTCTAGGCTTCAACAAGCCATGGAAAATCCCACTTTTCAAGTAGTAGTTCAGTAAAAACTTCACACACATGGTATGCTTCCAATTGCCCAAGAAGGAGAGGTCCTAGGAAGACTATTGGTGAGATCTCCAAAAGAGGACTCTCTATGGGTGATGAGAACAATCCGCTTGAGGAGATCCAACATCCAGTTGGGGATGCATCTTCTCCAAAAAGGAGATGTCATGCTCCAAATGAAGAGGCTTGACAAATGGAGAGAAATAGAAATTAGTCTCCAAACACTTCTATTGAAGATGTGGCTCCAAGAAGATAACGGTCTCAAAGGACTCTAGCTCCTCCAAAAAGGAAAAGATCCTCGCATAACTCTTCTCATCTTGATTCCAAGAGAGAAGAAAGAAATCTCAAGAAGAAAAGGAGGTCACTCCCTTCTCCATCTTCATCACCCTCCTCTCCCAATGAAAATAGTGGATACTCCTCCAAGGAGCCTAAGAGGAGAGGACATCAAAAATCCTATCCCACATGGAGAAGGTCCAACAAGCTCATGAAGTTCAAAGAGGGAGGAAAGAACATCACTTTCCTCACCTGCGATGGTGCCTTCGGTGCCACCGACAAGGTCTTAGCCTTCATACAACAATTCAATGTGGCCTTTGGAGATGAGGGATTTACGGAATTCTCTAAGCTATGACATGTTGCCATGCACTTTCAAAAGTCTGCTAGAGGCAATGGTGGGCTAGGGTGGCCTAACTAAGAAGCTCCAAATACATGGAAAGACTTAAGATCTTCCATTATGAAGAAATTTATTTCAAGCAATGTTGAAGATAAAGTTCTCACCGAATAGTGAAGCTTGAAGATGTCTCCATATGAGTCTATGCACAAGTATGTAGACAAGTTTTGGGACCTTCATCTCAAAGCCTGCACTGCCTACAAAAAGATAGGTCTTGGAGAGCAAAATCAATAGTTTTTTGCCGGGATATCCAAATACATTAATTAATATGTAAATTCCCAAAGGCCTAAAACCATCTCGACGGTCATTCACCACACAATGGTTGCTTCAAGAATTATTTTCCAACAAAGGGATACAAATAACTTTAAGCCCATGGATATTAAGGACAAAAATGAGACCAAGGGGAAGAATAATGCTACCCAAAATTCTTCCAAATGCAACCCTAACAACAACAACAACAAAAACAAAGCAAAGAGCAAAGGTGTGTACAAAGGTAAAAACAAACTCTCACCCAAAGAGCTAGAGCATTATCATAAGGATAGCAAATGTTTTAAGTGTGGGGAGCAAGGACATGGCTATTGGTCTAGTCCACAAAGAAATGTATGCAATGAACCACCTAGAGCGAGCCTCTATGATTGAAGCTCCAAAAGAGGATGGTCATTGCAAAGGGTCACCACTTGCCTATGCATGGGACAAGGTGAGAGAACATCACATGATTTTATCCTCTTTGATCCTGGCTCAACTCACAAATTTGTATCAAATGAGTTAGCCACCAAGTTAGGGATACAAGATTATGAGATGGGAGATATTGTGCAAACGGGTGGGGCTTTCAAGGGACAAGAAGCCTCAATCACTTCCTTGATTGGGAAATTGAGACTCCATGTCCAAAGTTATGTGGACAAAGAAGACTCCTTTATCTCTCCTCTCAAACGTGAAGATGTAATTCTAGGGGAACCATGGTTTAATCGCATGGCTGTCTCTATGGAGTTTCTTGAGAGAAAAATCTACTTTAATTAGAGAGAAGAATTAGAGTTATCTAATTTCATAAACCAATTTCAAGATTTTTCATTGATGACATCCCTGGAGAGTTACATCCAAAATGAGGGGATGATGACCATGCCATAGAGCTACTACTAAATGGCATAAAATGGTAACCATCTTTTTGCAACATTTTTCAGCCTACTCAACGTCCTCTTCCTCATATGTGTATATATTTTTCTACGCTATTAAGTTATCTAGAGTAAATTCCCCCTCTTCGTTTAACCTTTGTGGCGACAATACATTGTACTCTTTCCAAAAATGTCACCTTAGTCATATATTTATATTACCACCCTTTTCTTTTTTGCTTTGTAAATAAAATTAAGCATACAATAACCAACTATCTACCCCCAAACTTTCTTACCTCTTGTGAATTAGTAGTAGAAAAATAATATATCCATCTTCCATCCCATATAGATAAATTACCATGGAAAATCAACTCTCCACTTGTCTTTACCAAAGATTATGGTCCATCTCTACAAGTCTTCTATGCCCCCTACATAGGTGGCCCAATATCTCTTAAGAATATACATATAGTTTTTCTCCTTTCAAAAAGACTCAAATTGTATATTCTTTTCACAATCAAATAATATTGGGCCCTCCTCTATTTGTTTAAGCATCATACCCTTTTGAAAAAGCACGATTCTCCTTGGATGCATACAAGTAAAGGGCCCATACAAGAAGACTTGGAAGCAAAAGGTTCCCTAGCCTAGTGTGGACCTTCCAAAACGAATTCCTTGGTGCATGGGCATAAAGAATAGTCCAAATTCATATCAAACATGTTGAGAAGGTCAAATTTTCCTTTTGAAGCATGTCATTCCGAGCTACAGGTAAAAAGTTATGGCCAAAATAGTGTAAATCTGTCAGATTCGCAGCAAAAGGGAATTGTAAATCAAGTAAATCAAGAGGGTGAGATCTTATTTTCCCCCTACTCATCTTCTAGAAGAGCAATGAGTGTTCAAGGTCACTTGCATGTGATGGGACCAACCTAAAGATGCTTTCTAAATGCCAAGACAGACAAGTTGAGATACCCCGCAGGAGCCACCCGTAGGGCCTCATGGTGGGGCCCACCTACATTATGCACCCCTATGGAGCCTTCACGGTCTAAAATGATATTTTTGGTGAATAAATAGTCCCTTTTATATCCAATATTCAATGAGTGGTCAAAGTAAACTTAATTAGGGCTAATCACTCACCCTAATTAAGTGTAGCATAATCCCACTCCTACACAACTATAAATAGCCCCCCTTGGAGAGACTCAAGGACACACACCTATATTTTCAAATTCATGTTGTTTCTTGATCAATAGTAGAGAAACCCCCAACTCTCCCTCTTTCACATCCTCCCTCCTAACCCTCCTCTTTGGAGGAAGTGCAACTCTATCCTCCACTCTTTCTATTCTACAATCTCTTACTCCATCAACCCAATAAATCATTGTAGCACCTCAATAACTTGTAAATACATCATGATCTCTCTCATGGTTATGTTAATGATCATTAAATCATCTTCAAACAATCAACTGTCGCAATTCGTGATGGTTAGCCAGCGTCTGTCTACCCCTTAAAAGGTGTGCGAGAAATCAAGTAAGTGTTCTACTCTCAATTTACCATTGGTTTGTTTCTCCACAGTTATTCAATTAGTCTAAAGAAAATTCTCACTCCAACTCTCTTTTTCTTCATTACATATGCATGTGGCTACCTCTCATGGTGATTTTATTTGTCACGGCATTGCATAGATAGAGATGAGCTCTCTATGCAAAGTGTGTTAGTTTGATGTAGGTGATTCTCTTGTGTGTTTGAGAGGCAGGTCTTGTGCGCATGATTTTTTTGATGAGTGCTTGAGAGAGGAGGAGTTTGGATGTATCATGGGTATTCTTATGGGGAGAAGGTGAATGCTATTCCACAAATTGAATATTTACATTTGATGCACGGCATTGGGTTGCATAATCGTTGATGGTGTCAAGTGTCCAAAGTGTACATAGAGTAAGGGTTCTCAAAAGTGTGTTGCTTGAGTGGGTGAGTGCAAGTGTTATTTTGATTGGTTTCCTTCTCCACTCCCAAAAGAAGGTGGTGCCCCAAGTAGTGTGTGTACCTCTTTACGAACATTTTGTGAGGGTAGGCCCATTGGTTTGGGTTTAGAGGCCCCATTTCAAAAAGCTCGCCCTCACTACCAGGAACTTCACCTCCCCAATAAGCCTCCTTATAAAGTCTCTCAAGCTCAACAAGAGGATATTATGAGGCAAGTGAACAAATTGGTAGAAAAAGGGATGGAAAGGCCTAGTTCATCCCCATTTTGCTTTCCGGTTCTAAAAGTGCAAAAGAAAGATGGCACCTATCACATGTGCGTAGACTATAGAGCCCTAAATAGAATCACAATTAAGAATAGATTCCCCGTCTCTCGGGCAAAAGCTGCAAGGGTCTACCTAATTTAGTAGGATTGACCTTAAAAGTGGCTATCATCAAATAAGGATAGTCAATGAATATATTTTAAAGACCACTTTCCATACTACATTTGGTCTTTATGAATATCTTGTCATGCCTTTTGGCTTGACAAATGCTTCAGCCACTTTCAACTGCATGATTGAGAAAATATTTTGACCATATCACAACTTCACTAGAGTATTTTTCAATGATATAATCATCTACTCCAAATCTCTTGAGGAGCACAAGAAACACCTCCATGTAATTTTCCAAGCTTTGAGAGATAATAAGCTTTTTATTAATAAAAAGAAAAGTGATTTTTTCTTGCAATAAATTCAATACTTAGGTCATTTTATCTCTCAATTTGGTATCCATATGAATCCCACAAAGTTGCAAATAATTAAATAATGGCCTAAAGCAAGGAATTTACATGAGTTACGAAGCTTTATTGGTATGTGTGCATAATATAGGCGCTTTATAGAAAAATTCTCACTAATAGCCAGTGCATTACATGATCTAACAAAAAAGAACGTCAAGTATGCATGGACTAGAAAGGATCAAGAAGCTTTTGAGATGCTCAAACAAAACCTTATCTCTCACCCCGTGGTTATTTTATTGGATATCACAAAGCCCTTTGAGGTCCAATGCGATCCATGTGATAATTGCCTTGGAGTAGTTTTGCTTCAAGAAGGGCATGCCATAGCATATGAGAGTAGGAGACTGAATTACAATGAGTGAACATTGAGCATTTATGAAAAAGAGCTATTAGTTATCCTAAATTCCCTAGAAACATGGAAGCATTATCTCCTAGGGACTCCATTTATTCTACATACGGATCATCAAAGCCTCAAATACTTCATGGCTCAAACCAAGATTTTTGACAAACAAATGAGGCGGAAAAATTGTCTTTTGCAATTCAATTTTCATATTGCTCACATTGCAAGCAAGCATAACCAAGGTGCCAATTCACTTTTGCAATGACCAAGGGTAAATGTTGTAGCAATAGCAACTCACAATGATCTATCTTCTATGATAGATGAGTATGCTACTGATCCGAATTTTAAAGATATAATTTCTACCCTTGCATTAGGGAAGGAAGAAAAACCATTTACCTTGCAAGATGGTTATCTTCTCTATGAAAATAGGCTATGTGTTACTCATTCACTTCATGTGAAAGTAATGTATGAATCTCATGCTCCTCCTTATGCGGGGCATAGAGGAGGTATTCAATCTACTATACAAGGAGTAGAAACATACTTCTAATGGCCTACCATGAAAGTAAACATAAAAGACTATGTTTTTCCAAGGGTGTGATATGCCAAAAGACAAAATATGATCGAGGGAAGCAACCTAGATTACTCCAGCCATTGCCAATCCCTGATTCACCATGGGAGAGCATGTCCATGGTTTTCATCTTTGGATTGCCCAAGTCTATCCATGGAATATGGGAATATGGACTATAGCTGACATGTTCAAAAAACAAGCTCATTTCATACCTGTCAAAAAGACTATTAAGGCACATCAAATGATAACCCTCTTCATATCACAAATTTTCAAGTACCATTGCTTGCCTACATCCATTGTGTCAGATGGAGATCCTCAAATTACCAGTAATTTTTGGAAGGGTCTCTTTGAAAATATAGGTACTAGATTAAATTTCTCTTCGGCCTATCACCCACAAAAATGGATGGCCAAAGTGAAAAAGACAACTCCACAATTTTTGATCTACTAAAAGCCTATGTTACTGAAGTAGATCAATGTTCTCAATGGGAGAAGTACCTACCTCTTGTAGAGTATGCATACAACAACACTATACATACTTCTATAAGAAAAGCACAATTTGAGGTCATTGAGGGAAGATCCAAAAGCCCTTTGGTACTCAAAGTACATGGGAAGATCTTTGTTGTTGTTACTGGTGAATATAGTCGAGACTTAGAAGAATATTTTTACAATATTAAAGAAGCTATATTTATCTCTCAGCAAAAGAAAAAGGATGTTGTTAATAAGCACAAAAGAGCCTTGACCTTCAGTAAGATGCTTGGGTCTTGCTAAAGTTTCCTAAAGCTCGGCAAAGGCATACCTCGAGCAAGAACCCTATGGGACACCAAAAGTATTATGCTAAACTAGCAAAAATATATTATGGTTCCTTTCAAATTCTTAATCCAAGCAATGAGATGGCTTATCAATTTGTCCACACAAAGGTGGGAGAACAAAGATATTTGGGTTTTGTGAGGGTTTTGGAAAAGATCACTTGATCCAATACTCTACAAAGGAACCCAAAAACAAGGGGAAAGCCATTATGAATTCCATTGAGGTTTTGCCTTGCTCAAGCGGATTTGAGTTAGAGCCACCAATTCTTATCAATGTGGTGATTAGAGCTCAATCTTAGGAAGCAGCAAAAAACATGCTGGTAGTAGAGGAGCCAAAACTTTCTAAATAAATAGAGTTTGAAAGGTTAACGCTAAAGACCAAAGAAAATCTTGTAAAGCAAAAAGCGACAAAATGAAAGCAAAAGGTCTAAGGGAAAAGACAGCCTTAGAGACCAAGCTTCAACAAACAAGGAAGTAGCTCAAGCACAAGCAAGAAAACAAAGGGAAAGTCACGAGAGCAGAAGTGTTAGAAACCTTATCGAGTGGTTCAATCTTAGTAGAAAAAATGAATGAGCAATTAGATACCATGATGCAAGCCTACAAGGCAAAATTGAAAAACAACCAAACACTAGAACAAAGATGGTTGATGTATCCGCATCCAAAAGTTGAGACAAAACAATTGAAAATGTGCAGACATCGAACAGCTCATAGAGACAATCCAAGCTCTAATGTAGCCAAAAACATTGAATATTTTTAAACAAGTAGTGTCAATACCTGAAAAGGAAGAAAAAAGTGTGCACAACGAAAACAAAATGTGTGAACCAACTAAACCAAGAAATAAAACACCATTGGACACAAGGGTAATTGCAAACACAACAGACGAGTCCAAGCCTCAAGAGATATAGCCTATTTATGAAGTGGAAGAGCCATGACCACAATGGTTATAAGAAACAATTAAAAATTAAAAAGACAATAGTGATACTTTATAGTCAACACCTATCCCAGAAACCGACATTGACCACAAGATCTATCTTGGGGATATACAATCATTATATAGAGATGCAAGGATTGAAGTATCCGTAGAGAGTAAACCTGGAATGTTAAATATTGTACCTTCTTTTATATAGGAACACGAGACAAAATCAGAGATGAAGGTTGTACCATCTCAATGGAGTCCAGTTCCACATGTGATGGACACAAAAAGCCTCCACAAATTGATGTCATCTCCTATAAGATGCACCATTACTCTCTTAGAACTTCTGAAGATTAGACCACATTTATGGGGTCAAATGGGAAATTTTTTGAAAAAGATGAGGTTGAAAATAGCTCCTCAACATGTTTCTATAGATGAGAATGTGGATAAAACTCAATCAGAGAAATCAAAAGAGAAACCAGTGCCAATGAACAAGGTGGGTGACGATTGTGAAGGAGAAGAAGGCAACACCAACTTACCACTAGAGTACAAAGGAGTGAACATGATAGCCATACTTGACAGTGGGGGGTTGGTGTATCCATTGCTCCAAAAGAGATCTCAGAGAAGTGGAGAAGACCAGCTCTTAGAAAAGCACGTATGAAATTGCAACTAGTAGGTGGATTTCTAGAGAGACCTTTGGGTATATGAAATTGCAACTAGCAGATGGATTTCTAGAGAGACCTTTGGGTATATGAAATTGCAACTAGCAGATGGATTTCTAGAGAGACCTTTGGGTATGCTTGAATAGACAATTGTATCCTCTTGTGAAATTGAGTATGAGCATACTTTTGCCATAGTAGACTTTGAGTAAAGAAACAACTTTGACATTATTTTGGGATGACCATTCCTGCGTCATCCCAAAATGATTCAAGAATGAGACTATGACCACCTCTACTTAAGGCATAAAGACATAACAATGAGGGTCAACATACAGGAACATAGTTATATAGATGTTAATGGAGCCCCAATGGAATAATTTGATGTAGCTATAAAATTGGATAAATAGTTACCTACCTAGTTGACAAAACAAGCACATATTTGGATGTGTGGAGCGTTGTCGAGAAATTTGCGGTCTTTCCAGGAAAGCCTCCGGGCTTTTGGCTCTGAGAGTTTGTGAGAGAACTCCAAAAAAAAAACTATATGAAGGAGTTAAACCATAGATGCCATGAATACTAGGGTTTGAAAGCAAGTGCAATCAAAGAATCCCCACTCTTTCTCTCTTGCAGTCACACCATCTCCATCTCCATCTTCTTCTTCTTCACCTCCTTGTGTGTGTGTGTGTGTGTGTGTGTGTGTGTATGCGTGAGAGAGAGAGAGAGTGCGATTGAGCATTACGAAGGCACGACGACGGTGAAGCGGTTGAGCGCGGCACGGCGGTAGCTCCTTCTTCTTCGCGGTGAGGAATCCTCCACGAAGTCGAGCGTAAAGCGGTGAGTGACACACCCTTGCTCTCTTGAGCTTGATAGATTAGTCCGGTTGTGTGCTTGGAGCCATTTGTGGCTCGCACACAGTGTATCGGCAAGTCCCTTGCATTGACATATGCGACAGACGCGCACATTTTTAGCGCCACTATCAAGGAAATGCCATACACTAAGCTTGAATGGCACTCTGTGGTTCTTTGTGGTGCAATTTCAATTAGAGGAAAGGTAAAGAAGGAAGGTGTGTGTGTTGAGAAGAAGTTTGTTTGCTACTGTGTATTGTTTTGTTAATAAGGTTTTGAAAGATACTGTGTTTTCTCTGTGATAAGGTGTTAGTATTAAGGTTGTAGACCCATAATGTTAGTTCTATGTAAAGTAGATTAAGTAGTTATGTTAGAAAGTGAGTTAGTGTAGTAGTGTGTTAGTGTGTAAGAGTAGTTGTATTAGTTGTAAGTAGGTAGATTAGGTGTGTGTGTGCTCGCGCGCACAGCACGGCCACTGCGACCTTATCCCAAAATAATAATAATACTAATAATAATAATTTAAATTTTAAAGGTAGGACCGGGATTGGGAATATCCCCCAAACCCAAGCCCATCCCCAAACCCAAGCCCATACCCAAGCCCAAGCTCACGCTCAGGCTCACATCTCAGTCACCCTTTAAAATTACGAATTTAGCCTCACACGTAGGTAAAAATTGACCTTTTTGAGGACCAACGGAGCTTCGGGTAACCGAACGCTGTGCTGTCACCATGACTCCCTAAGCGATACGCTTGTTTCGAGCTATCACATGCTTTAATCCAAAAGCTGGTCATTAAAAAACATTTTTAAAAAACATCAAAAAACGATTGAATACGGACACCTAAAAAAGTAAGCCGTTAATCTTCGAGGTTATTCGCCGATGCTTGTAGGGTGCCAAAGGCACATGCATCTACACTCAGGTCGTGTGCTAGAGGCCGAGCAACTAGAGAGCATTTCGACTTACGCAAGTTCTCAATATCCACCTACCTTAGGTTCCGGGCCCACGACGGGGACCCAAGGTAGTACAAACCAAGACCCAAACATAGCGCGTAGTGACTCTTCCTCTGACTACGACATCATGGAGGGTTACCCAATGCCTCGAGTGTCCTATTAGGCTACAAAATAATGCCACACTTATGCAAACCAATCAAGTGAGCACGTCTACAATGCCAATACTCATGTGTAATCGATGTGGCATAGATCATTTGATTGCCCAATGTCCGAATAATCCAAATGCGCCAAAGATCACGCCATTAAACTTGATTGAGGTTATCGAGGAGCCATCACAAAGTACACCTGTGATACCATTAAACGAACTCACACGATCGATGCTCCAAAAACAAAATTATATTCTTGAAGAAAGAGACACAACATCAATTGCCCAATCTCAGAAGAAGAAGAAAACACGAATGAAGAGATTGCAAAAAGCGACAAAGTCAGACCCCAGTTAGACCCCATTTCAAAGACCAACATAGGAACTGGTGACGATATGAACGATGCTGAAGAGGATTCTGATTCATGTGAAACCATGGAGACCAAAACGACCACTAAGAAAGAAACCAACAAGGAAGATAGTCATGAGCCACAATGGCCACAATCCAAGAAAAAGATAGGAACTTATCCAAACCCTACAGAGGAGATCGAGCGAGTTAAGCAATTAAGGAGTTTGGTAGAAGATACCCAAAGGGATCTAAAGCCAGCACCTAGGCAGATCCAGATTACAAACACAATGTTCCCTACGCAACAACAACCTCAGAAAGTCCATAGACCCTTAACCATACCTAGTGTCATCCAAGAAGAAAGTGACTTAAAGTCATGGGAAAGTGGGTGTACTCACTTCTTATTGGAAAGAATGTTTAAAGAGGGACTACCTGACCCTATCAAAGAAATGGAGATCCCATCTTCCCCACGTCAAGGGACAAAATGATGGATTTCATGGCTTCCAAAGTTAGAACCACCATCATGTCCAAACTATATGGAGACCCTGAGCTATTCTTAGCTCTTCGAGCTTTCCTCAATGGAGAACTAAAGGTCAGGCTACCACAATTTGCACAGATGGATGGAGCTAGGGAGATGCCAATAGAGGAGGAACACTTAGATCCACACCCCAACCTAGATGAGAACCCTGTTGTAGAAATACCTCTTAACAAGTTGGGACAATACTTTGTGGGAGATGAATCCAATGCAACCATACCAATCACTACCAAGGGATTAACTGTGAAGGGAATCCTTGATGGTGGCATTGGGGTTAGCATTGTGACTAAAAATTTTTGGGAAACTATGGGAAGACCTCACCTTGCAACCACAACCATAGTAGTAAAGATGGCCAATGGGTCTATTGTTAAACCTATTGGGATGCTAGAAGATCTCAAGATCAAGGTCTTTGGACATAAAATACGAATTACCTTCATTGTTATGGATTTCTCCAAGCACACTATGACACTGAGATGTGATCTTACGACGTCCTTTCATGAGGGAAGAAAAAATGGTGCATGACTGGTCTAAAAACCATGTCTACCTGTAGTTCCAAGATTCTGTCACTCGAGTGAATCTTGTAACTGGTCGAGCACATCCCCTAGGAAATAGGTTTATAATTGATCATAGATCTGACACCACAGTTCACTCAGCCCCATTGCAATATTGCTACACATGTAAAGAGGACACTAATGTTGGGGACGATTCTCCTTATATGGATGTACTACCTGGAATGACTAAGTCGGACAATGTGGATTGGGTCCACCTAGCAGCAACCATAGATGCTTGGGGAAACAAGGGGACGACCTGGGTAACACCTAAGGGGGATGAAATGCCCGTACCCTTAAATATGCTACAAGCAATGCATATAGCTTCTGACAAGACTCATCCTAATATAACGAAGAAAACATACAAGTGGGTCCCTAAAGCTTCTTTAGCGACCATAGCTAGTGCTAAAAAAACAGAAGCATTGTAAGAAACGTCCCACTCTCCCCAAGAAATGTAAAGAAACATTGTGTTGGATTCCTAAACGACTATTGGAAGCCCAAGGCTACTATGAAGGAAATGATCAAATTTGGGTGCCAAAACATAGATTGTGTTCTTACATGTCACCTGACCCATGTGCACCCAATCCTGTAGATCCAAAACCAATTGACAATCGTGGAAAGAAAAAAATCATTGAATGCTACACACCCACTCCAGAGCTAGTTTGGGTACCGAAGAAAGAACAATTTGTTCCACCTAGCTCAGGAAGGGGGGAGTCCCATGAAGCTTCTAGCTCCTCATGTAATGCATCCATAGAGGTAAAAGCTTCTCCACAGCCTCCACCTACAATAGTGGACCTCCATAAAGCTACAAAGGAATCCACACCTCCCAATGTTCAAGAATCACCTGATGAACCACTTCAAGTTCGATCCTGGGAGAGTACCTTACCACCCTTGCAACTCGATGAGGCACCTAAGGTAATAGAAAACTACTGGCAAAAATCCTCACCTATTACCAACTGGAACAATTGGTTTCAAAGGGTGACGAGCACATTTCAAACGGTATGACCTACCCAAGGAAGGGGGGAAGTCTTCATTCACGTCACCCTATTGAATTATTTTCCTCTCAAAATTCCTCCTGACCTCTCAATCTCCCAATCTTAGGGAATGTATATATAAAGCCTTATACTCACAAAAAAGAAAAAAAGTAAAGAGCAAGAGCAATTAGCAAATGAGTATGCACAATAAAAGTCATAACATTGACTAGACTTACACATTCACATCCGGTACACTGAAACAGAAACCTAGTTCATCAAACACCTTTGATCCTCATCACTCAAGTGATAGAGGGTAGGTACGATTAGTACGATACGAGTGTTTCAGTTTTAGAGTTTAGTGATTAGCAAAGTTCTTTTTTCCCACTAATGTGCCTCCTAGAGACAGTCTTTGTGTTTCCTCGTGTATATAAGAATGTGTTGTTGTGGTTAGGATTTGGACCTTCATGGAATCTTTCTCTCATCCACATTTCAAATCAAGCGCGATCATCAAACAAACAGGTGTTTCTTGTCCATTAGCATTGCCCCTTATCTTTTTTGCATCCATGTTGGTCTGCTTTAATTGTGATTGGTAGCATAATATTCACCACATTTGCTTAGTATCAAACATTAAATTCAATGTAATTTTTTGTCATAATCACTTGTCTAGGTGTAAAAATCAGACAGTCCGACTAAGCTAGTTTGAGCAAGCTAGGTGTTAGAGATCTTCTCTTAATACCATGGGGAATGACTTCCTAATGATCAATGGTTACTTAGGTTCTTAATCCGATTTAGGCAGCATTGTGTGCAATGTACTAGGGCTTTTTAGTGGGCTTAGTCCCTATTGACCTGTAGCTTAAGTATTATAAAGGGAGTTTACTAATGTGATGAGCTTGGGGAGGGTAACAGTGTTATATGACCCCCCAAAGCTACAAAATTAAAATGATGAAATAAAAATCAAAGTGCCAAAATGTAAAATCTTAAACTGGAAGAGAAATCTCAGCTTGATCTGGTACTTCACTCACATGTATCGCCTATGGTACTAGAGCCCTAGAGGTTCCCAGTGTGGGCGCTTTTCCTTGAAAAGCAAAAAACCCAAATCATACAAAATAAGCACACACATCAAAATTGAATCACTGTGAAAAGACTTTGGGGGGTCAAAGAAAAGAAATAAGTCAGGCGATGATTTCATGAGAAATTCCTCTTATAGTGGCTTAACTACAAGGTCTTCTAGGTATAGCCTCTAGTCAGCCCTCGAACATGAAATATTTGGCTCTCGCAATTAACCAACTTAATTGACCAGAGAAAATCAAGAAGCTTGCCCATGGTATTAATAGTTGACCTCTAGTGTCTTTCGACTATTAAATTAGCGACCCTAGGCTTGTTTAGTTTTTTACCTTTACAACTGTTTATGCATTTGATTATATTGCAATTTAATGTTTATTGCTAACAAATGGTTTAAAATTTTGTTACCAATCAATTTGTTTGTCTACAACTGCATATGCCTTTTAATTGTATATGAGAATGCAATTACTGTGCCAATGTTGTTTGATTTTGCAGTGGCTGAAGAAGGCTAAGGACATTCATCTCAAATGCTCTTCCACCTCGATGAACGAGCTTCAACTCAATAGCTTCCGAGGACAAAATCTACATCAGGAAGGGGGGCATGTTAACCCTCGTGGCTCATGGACACCCTTTCGCTTACGGCAGACACCGTATTATTTATTTGGTAGAGTCAGGTATCGGGCTTGTTGGTCCAATAGGAAAAGCGTAAGAGTGATCGTCGTTGAGGGGCGCACTCTAACTGGAACATTCAAGGGTTAGTTAGCTAAGGATGGGCGCCCAAGTGTGAATGGGGCGAGCTCATATAAAAGTCAACTAAACCTAAAATTCACTCATTCTTTCATTTGTGCAGTTGAAGAGTGCTCTTGCTCCATCTCCATCTCCATCTTCTTCTTCTTCACCTCCTTGTGTGTGTGTGTATGCATGAGAGAGAGAGAGAGAGAGTGTGTGTGTGTGTGTGTGTGTGTGCGATCGAGCATTACGAAGGCACGACGGTGGCAAAGCGGTTGAGCGCGGCATGGCGGTAGCTCCTTCTTCTTTGCGGTGAGTAATCCTCCACGAAGGCGAGCGTAGGGCGGTGAGTGACACACCCTTGCTCTCTTGAGCTTGCTAGATTAGTCTGGTTGTGTGCTTGGAGCCATTTGTGGCTTGCACACAGTGTATCGACAAGTCCCTTGCATTGACACGTGCAACAGACGCGCACATGGCCACCACAGAGAATATGGTCTATAGTTGATCAATAAGATAACTATAGCACTCCTGATGGGCATTGGCCAGTGTGATTGGACGTGATCCGTAGTAGAGAGAGAAAGGGAGAGTGGCAATTTGAGAGAGAGAGAGGAAAAAAGGGAGACACTTTGTGTGCACATTGCTCATTGGTGAGTATCTGTAGGTTTACGTGAGTGTGTGTGTGTGTGTGTGTGTGTGTGTGTGTGTGTGTGTGTGTGTGTGTGTGTGTGTGTGTGTGTGTGTGTTTTTGAGCAAATTCATGCAGCTCTTTTGAAAAGGATGAGCACCTACAATGCTAACTCGCATTGTTCCGCTCCTTATCCTACTCACCATGCAACCCATCACACACGAACTCCAATAATAGCACTAGTAAGTTTTCCACTGTCGTGTGTGATCAAGAGTTGATCTGTGGTGGTTGACGAGGAGGAGGTAACATCGTTGAAGGAAGCCTCAAACTCTGCATGCCCCATTCCAAGTGGTACTGATTAAGCAGTTACCTTCCTTAAGTATTCATGATCTGCCACAATCTATGGGATTGATTCCCATGGACAATTCAAATGGTATCCAACAAATTGTTGGAACTAAGCACTTATTCAAACATTCTTTAATGGCTATCAAAATTATTTTAATGAAGCTGAAAAAATCCATCATTTTGTAGTCTTCTATTAATTAATATCCTTCCCTTAGGGGAATACAAAGAAATTTCATGTGATTTCTTCTTCGTCATCTCTGGCTTCTTACCGCTTATATGTACGTGGTTCTACTAGTTTAAAATTCTCTTAATAACTGTACATAATCTTCTACCTTTAAATTTCTCTTATTCCATCACCTTATAGGCAATTGGTTGCATGCATTACAACTGCTAAATCATGATGCTCTTACTAACTATAATCAAGATCGTAATTAAACTACCCTTCATAAAATCTAGTTAAGCCATTAATCAAGGTGGTCTTGCTTAACTAAGCCACAAAACGACCAAATTAAGAAAGAAAAATAAACAGTCAATTTGATATAAAAAATTGTTGCCAACAGAAGTGCAAAAATAAATAAACTTAGCTCTAGGGTATGATTTTTATCAAGATTCTCTTTGTGGAGGTGATGTCCATATCGCCAAGAACGTTTTGTTGGCTATGTTACCACTGCTACATACGAATGTGTGGTTGCCTTGCAAAATACCCGAAACAACATACTGCTAATCATAAATGAAGGATTCCAATGTGTTATTATAAAGATTAGTGTTATTATAAAGATTAGGAGGCCACAATAATGGACAAGATTGTGGAAACATTAGTGTTATTATAAAGATACAACTACTTTTTTTTCTAGGAAAAAAACACTTCTCCAAGTGGGGAGTAATGTCAGGCCTAGGGTAAGACCAGGCGGGCCAAGGGCCAGGACAGACATGCAGCACAGGGGGCCATATAATTAGCTAGGCAAGGCCTATATAGAGCACAATTGGGTGGAAAGTGAAATGATTCAATCCCCTCAGTCTCACACTTATGAAAAATAGCTTCTAGCTATCTTACATGCCTTGTATACATGGAAGAATTACTTACGTGGGATGCCCTTCATCATTCGAATGGATCACAACGTATCAAGTGCGTCATGACACAAACCAAGCTTTCCAACAAGCAAATGAGGTGGGAAAATTTCCTTTTGCAATTTCATATTCAGATTGCTCACATTAGTGGAAACCACAATCAAGTAGCCGATGCACGCTCACATATTCCTTGATGTAATGAATATGCATAAAAATATTGTGCATTCTTCTATAGGTAAATCACCTTTTGATGTAATTGAAGGAAGGTCAAAGTTACCCCCCATTTTGAAAATGCATGGGAAGATCTTTGTTGTTATTGATGAGTATAGTTGTGACTTATGCGATGTCTTCGCTAAGATCAAAGAAGCTATCTCTATCGCACAACAAAAGCACAAGGCTAGAAATGACAAGCATAGAAGAACTTTTTAGTCCAAAGAGAATGAAGGTTCTCTTAAAATTTTCCAAAGCTCACTTAAGGCACACTATGGGAAAAAGTTGGCATGGAGAACTCACAGGTCATCAAATGCACTATGCAAAATTAACACTCAGGTATTATTGACCATTCCAAATTCTACAGCCAATTAATGAAACAGATGATCAACTTAATCTACCCTCTCATTGGACAATCCATAATGCATTCCATGTAAGTCTAATAAAGTGCTACAAGGGTGATCCACCACAAGAGCCAGTAGCAAAACATCCTCTAGAATTTGAAGGGGCTGAAGAGATATTGCAACTTGAGCATACCAGATGTCATTTTTTGTCTACTTAAATGAATTTCCTCTCGCTAGAATTGGCCATTCTAGTGAAAGAAAATGAAAATAGTAGAAGGGCGAATTATGTACGATGGATAGAGGAATGAGTTTGTGAACTCTATAGAGAGTTTCAAAATTTGAATGCATTCTTCACAAGTGCCAATAGAATTCAATAAGGATTCAATCAGAATCTTATGGGCAAAGAAAGGATATTAGCGAGTCCAAAACAGATCCCAAAAGTCTCTGAAAGTGAGAATGATAACCAAAAGGTGGGAATGGGAGCCAAGGTGCTATTATTCACACTCACCAACCTAAAGCTATGTGGAAATAAGGGATTTGGTCCACAAGCCTCCCATGCAAAAGAGAAGGTGAGAGGAGTAGCTCTAATATTTGGCAGAGTTTGTAATTACACTTTTCACTTAAAACATCTGGTTGAACTCAATCCGTACTCTTATTAATCATCAACTCCCGAACTTGCAAGGTAGATTATTATTTTCACTTATTTGTAATAGACCATCTATTAGGTCTCTCTCAATAATTCAAAGCAATTTTCCATGTGTTAAACTATTTTATGTCAGGAGGTCGTGTGGACCTATTGAAGTTTGACATAGTTTTTCTAGTACAATATTGATCATTGTTCTCATCTCGACTTGATCTTCTTGATTTACCTACCCAAATTCTAGTCATATTTTCTACCAACCAATTGGATTATGTCTGATAATTTTATTAATGCAATTACACCTTGATATGTACACCTTAGCATCACACTTACTAGTATCAAGATGAGTATCATTTAAAACATCTAACTATGCTAATGGTATTTTGGACTACCTTGGCATGTACACCTCAACCCACTTACTTGTACCAAGATGATTTATCATGTAAAACATCTACCTATGCTAATGGTATAGAGGACTACCTACTAATTCCCCAAATACCTTGAAATTTCAAATAGAGTCGGCATATTGTACTATCGTTTGGTCTAGCTACTAGTATTCTATCCATGTTGTACACTATCCTAGACATATTGTCTTCCCATAATTAGACAACACCACATCCCCCATGCCAAGGAAGCACGCAACAAAAAACAAAACCTAGGTTTAGTTTAATCCCACATAGAAAATTGAGATTTACCTCTAAAGTTTAGATGTGAAGGTGAGAAAACCTACAAAATCTAGGGAAATTGAGTGTAAAAACTTTCAAATCTAGCTAACTAACCCCTAATATTCCTCATATGTAGGTTTTCCAAGTTTTGAAAAAACCTTTTTGTTGAGCATTGTTGCAAGGGCATGTATTATTTGTACTTATGCTCCCATGCTACCACCTAGAGTTACTTCTCATCAATATTTTCTCGAGCATTGTTGCAAGTTTATGTATTATTTGCACTTTTTTTTCCATACTCAGAACTGTGAGTTGAGAGAATTTATATTAACTCTTTGTTTGCTAGGGTTCCAACAAGGGCTTGTACACAAACAAAGAGGAAACCAAAATAGAGGTACTAAGAATACCCTCTTGAGTGTTTTAAGCAACTCAATGCATGATTTCATTCTTCATCCTTGATTGTTGTCCCTCTCCTTGCTCTTGCACCATGGTTGATCTCAATGCTCATACCCACAATACCATCAAATTGAGCCACAACCAGTATGAGACTTCCAGACCTATTCAGGTAGTAGAATCTAGTGATTTGGGTTCACATCAAAATTGTCTGGCTTTGGAATCCACGCCCTCCCAAAATCATAAAGAAAGTAATCTTCCATGTCTTCCGTATCCATTTGCGAACTTTAGCGTCCAGCCCTCATGAAGTAGGGCACTTGCTAAACAGATGAAGGGGAGCCTCAAAAGCGATCTATAGCTAGATCAAGTGTCAATGAAAATCCCTCTGACATGAACCTTAATTCAAGTAGCCATGGCTCCCCAAAACACCTTCTCGATGAACACCTTCATGTATTTAGGCCATTTAGTCTCCCAAATGGCATTAACACTCTTTAGCCAACGCTCTTCCGACCAATTTTTCTTTCAAATTCTAGTGAGTGGGGCAAACCAATCCACATTGTATACTAGCTCATTATAGATAACTTGGATCTTGGGGAGCCGGAATACTCTCTTTTGGCCAGTGCCAAGCTCTCCAATCTATTTTTGATCCAAAGATAGGTGAAGGTGAGAATGACAGCACTTCTAAGAGGCTACTGAGATCAAAAGCCTTTCATACAAATGAAAATTATGTTGCATCACTATGAGCTCCACATCCTTCTAGTAGAAGTTTTTGTCATCCCAAAGCTGAAATAGTTTAGAAATTCCTTTGTTGCCACACCTGACGTGCAAATTCCCTCCAAAAGGGTTCAAGGAGCCCCTTCCAATTTTGGAGAGACAAGGGGACCAATTGAGAGAGGAGCCCCTGAAGTATCTAAAATTCTCCCCTTATTTCAAGGTTGAATATGCTTTGTTACACTTCCATGCAAGTTCCCTTATGCAATTTTCAAGCTTCACGAATGTCCAGGCTCCAAAATCTTGTCCATTCTTGTGGCCTCCTTCCTTGTGCCCCCTTTCAAGGCAAGATTTGATTTATTTATCATATCCCACGCCATGATAGCCAATTCTTGTTTTGGGTCCGTCAATGAGACAACTAGTTTGGCACACAAGGCTTTTTCATGAGCCATGGGGTCAATTATCCCAATGCCACCCCCCATTGGCAAGAGGTTGTGGCTTTAGTGTTACTTTTCTATAAGACCATTTGATAGGCTTCAAAAATTATGTCCAATTGGATTTGCTAAGTTTTAGAAGCGGAAATACAAATGAAATGTAAGGGATCATGAAAACATTAATCACAGTGACTCTACTATGGAAGGGGAGGAGCATAAAACCCCATCTTTTCATTTTAATATTGATCCTATTCAGGATCCACTCAAATCTTTACTTATCCGTAATGCCCACCCCAATTGAAGCACCTAAGTGCTTGAACACAATGCCCTTGCCAATAACTTCCCCTGACCATTCCGCAGGGTCGAAGGAGTCACTTTCTGAGAGAGAGATCAATCTTGATTTCTCAATACTGCACATTGAACCAAAAGTAATAGCAAATAGTTGGAAAATCTTGAGGGCTCTTCTTACATTTTTGACTTGTCTTTAAGGAAGAGCAAAGAGTCATTTGCAAAAACAACTTTGCAAGTAATTGTTTACCTCCAGAATGTGACAGACCTTGGATTTCCCCTTTTGTCGCACTATCCTCGAGCAAGGTTACCAAAGGGTGAGAGCCAATTGCAAAGAGCATCAGGGAAAGAGGGAAACATTGCTTGATCAAATGCTTGACCCATTAAAAAAATATCTTCTTTTCAATATATATTAAAAAACAATCACTAAGAAAGCAATCAAATCTACACAATATGAGATTTTCTATGCACTCTAGTCAATCCACATATCAAACACATATGTTGTGCACAAACATACACATTGCAATGCACTCTCTACATGGCATTATGCATACAACAATGCTATGAGTTTGTCAATGCAATAATAAATATAATGCTTAGTTATACATCCTCTTCGATTTGCAAACAATAAGACACATCTATTTTCAAATGCTACAAAGAATAATCAATTTCTACAGTGAAATGATAAGCAATATCTATGATTGGTCATCTCATGCACTAACAAACTTTCATAATACATAATGCACTCCCTGTATAAACCAATTCATAAGACAAGGCAACGAAATCTTCAATACAATTACACAATTGAGGACTACTTGCACCCAATCAAGGATTATAGCCCCCTTATGCATCCACATCAATATATAAAGCTATTTTCACCCAATTAAGGATTATAGCTCTCATATTCTGCAGTGACAATGTATATTAGCTCAAATCTATGATGGTGTAAAATGCAAGACTTCAAGGATCTTTATATACCCAGTATAGTAGTACAGGGTATCCGACCCTTAACTATTGACTCGTCATTTATATATGCTTCTTCTAAACCCAACTTCAATCCTTTTATGGACCAATGCCTTCGTTGCAATGAGCACAAATCTCCAAAATCTCAATTGTTTTGGCTTCATACCTTTATGTTTGGTGAAGGATTTCGATATTTTTAGAAGTGGCTACCGTATTAAGAATCATGCTCGGCCCAAAAAAAGGACCCGTGACTCTGTAACCTTAGGTCAATTCACATGGAGATGATTGTACCCGACGCTCGGATACACTCCCTAGGGATTTGCCTAGTCAAAATGTTAAAGTTAGAAGAGGTTTTACTATATATAATTACACCCTCTAGGCTCTTTTATTTTCTCGACGGGCCCATTGGGAAAATAAAAAATCCTAACGGGCTTGCAGGGAAAATACTTAAACCCGGCGGGCTGACCCACTCTATTGGTTTTTGCACGTCGTCATCAAGATCAAGTTAACAGTTAACGTGATTAGGTCTTTTTCATGTGTATTTACTTGTGTTATTCACGTAATCACGTTGGAGAGGGAGAATGGGGGAACACACCCGACACACAAATAGACTACCTCCCTATAGCCCACGGCATACACAAGACCCCAATCCACTAGAGCTCACCTTCGAAACTCTCGACACATGCTAGCAGGCCACCACCCTCACACACACAAATACACAAATGCACACATCACAGCTAACCACATGCATTTCACTGCTTGCTTCAAGCCACACACCACTATCGCACATGAAACCACACTCTCACTTTCATTTCGCACACAAAAAGGTGTGCGAGGGGCACATACATCCACAACGGTACCGCACACACAAGAAAAAGAAGCAGAGGAACAAGATAGGGGAGAAACAACGCAAGAGAAATACCATGTAAACTTCATCAATGCTCAAAACACCATGTACAAATCACTTACAGCAAACAATGCACCCACATGGTCGTCGTGCAAGAAAACACACTCTCGGGGCTTTGCAAGCACACACCTCTGCACAAGAAGCCCACCCAAGAACTCACCCACACACTCTATGGCTCTCTACAGGCTCCCAAAATACCTCTTGGGAAAAATACTCCATGCACAAAGCCTAATGGCAAAAAGCATTAAAAATGACTAAAATTTGACTTTTATAGGGGGTATTCTCTCATTTTTTGTATCCTGGATTTGATTGGTCCATTTTGCATCTCCATTTGGTAGCTTTGGGAGGGGTAGCCGCTTGTTTCATCTACTCTCTTGAAGGGGGGTGCACTAGCGACAACGCTAGTTCCCCTATACATTTTTTATTTTTTTATTTTTTATTTTACTCTCCCTTTTTTACCTTGGAACTTACCACTTGACTTTACCTGGACTGTGTCTTGGACTTGCTTGTCCGCCCTCTTTGAATGGCCCTTAGCTTGCCCACTTGGAGCTTGGATTTCCCATCTCCTATCCTTTGTACCCTTCGGCGCACTCTCACACTCAAGCCCCTTACTCCTCTCACAAGACCCTCCCCTTTTCACATGACGGCTCTCTTGGTCACTTTGGGTTCCCTCTCTCTCACTCTCTCTCTACCCCTTACACATGAACACTTGGGGGCACTAGCAAGGTTGCTCCCCTCTTCTATGCTTTCAAAAGCTTTGAGCCCCCACGTATGTAGGAACAGTCACGCAAGGCACCCTGCCACATCATCATCATGAGGCTTTCACCACCGACCACCATGTTGGGCCACCCAGCGCCATCAACTCCGCCAAAAATTCCCAACTCGCCGCCCGCTGGGCCACCCAACTGCGTACGCACGCAGGCGCCATATCCATGTTGCATCCAAGTTCTAAGAGAGCTCCCTCTCTTCAACTATACCCCCAATTGGTCAGGCTTCCAGCTATATACGCCACCCTTTGGACTCAAAATGTGACCCAAGGTTTTTGGGTTGAAGCACTTTATACGGCGGTTTACTTGATCAATAGATCTCTACATGCTTCTTTACAGTTTAGTGTACCTGAGGAATTATGGTCAGGACATAAATTGTATTATGACAAGCTCAGGACGTTTGGCTATGAGGCTTACACACATATGCCTAAAGAGCTTTGTGGTAAGCTTGATCCCAAATCTAGGAAATACATCTTTATAGGCTATGGACAACATGGTCAGTTTGGCTATCGTTTATGGGATCTTGAGAGTCGATCAGTTATCCGTAGCAGTGATGTAGTCTGCTCCGGGTGTCTTTAGTTGTCCATACAACTAAATTTTTGAGAACTACAAATCTCGCTTAGTGGCCAAAGGTTCAAGCAAGAATATGATATAGATTCTCAAGAAATATTTTCTCTAGTGGTCAAGATGAAGACAATGAGAATGTTTCTTGGTTTGGTTTCCAATGAAGATTTGGATCTTGAGAAAATGGATGTCATTACAGCTTTCTTACAGCAACCTGAAGGGTTTGTGTTAAAGGGAAAGGAACATTTAGTTTGTAAGCTTTTGAATAGTCTCTATGGCTTGAAGCAATCATCTAGACAATGGTATCAAAATTTTGATGCATTTATGCGTTCCCAAGGCTATAAGCGCAGTACTGAGGATCCATGTCTTTATGTGAAAAGACAACCCAATGGACAACTAATTATGTGGATGACATGCTCATTGTTGATCATTCAAAGAAGGACATTGCTGACCTCAAAATGCAGCCGAAGAGTCAGTTTGACATGAAAGATTTTGGAAATGCAAATCACATTTTGGGTATGCACATTACTTGAGACCGTAAGAAGAGATTGTTATACTTATCTCAAAAGGACTATGTGCATAAAGTTCTTGAGTGTTTAAGACTGCAGAAGGGGAAGGCATTGAGTATCCCATTGCTTTCATATTTGAAACTTAGCAAGAACGATTGTCCCAAATCTGCTGAGGAAAAAGTTGCGATGGCTAAGGTTCCTTATGCTTCAGCTTGTGGAATCTCATGTATGCCATGGTGACTACAAGACTTGACATTGCACATGCAGCGGGAGTTGTCACAGATTTATGTCTAGCCCTGGTAAAAAGCATTCTGATGGTGTCAAGTTGATTCTCAGATACTTGAGTGGCACAACGGATAGACAATTATTCTATGGTCATGGAGATCTATCCATCAAGGGATATGTGGATAGTGATAATGCATGCCGCCGTGTTGATACACGTAGATCAACAACAGGTTGGATCTACATATTTGCTGGTTTTTCTATCTCGTGGAGATCCATTCTTCAAGATTGTACATCGATTTTTGCACTACACAAGTTTAGTATGTTGCTTTGAGTGAAGCATGCAAGGAAGCTATCTGACTTGCTCACCTAGTGGGAGATCTTGGATTGGAGCACAAATTGCCAGGTCTTCATTGTGACAACCAGAGTGCTATTTCTTTGGCCAAGAATCCGGTGTTTCATTCAAGAACAAAACACATTGATGTGCGGTATCACTTCACTCAGGAGTGCTTGGCAAACAAAAAGCTTGTCTTGGTGAAGAGTCAGATGTCAGAGAACACAGTAGATGCACTCACAAAAAGTCTCTCCAGCCATCAATTTCAGCATTGTTGTGAGTTGATGGGCATTGGATGAGATGTAGTCTTCCTCACTCGTTCTTTCTTTTGACCTCCTGTATTGGCCATCAAGTGGGAGATTGCTGGGTTTGTTGGCCTATGTTCGGCTGACAGTCACTAACTCACTTACAGTTTCTTTTATCCAAATGTATAGATGATACATTACAAACCATACACACTCTCTCGATATAGTGTGTGTTGTGTAGGAGGACAAGGCTCATCTGTGTCTGCGTACTCTCGCACTCTCTTCCCGCTCCTGGACTCGATCCAACACTCGTCAACCTCTTTTCCTCCCCAGATATGTGTAGTTGCACACTAATTTTCCTTGCTAGTGCTTGCCATTTATTTTTCTTAACGCTTCTCCCTTATTAACAGCTCATGGACAGTGCTCATCGGCGGATCCTCCAATCATTACTCTGCTACCTCCAAAAGCCAATGCTCCCCTTTTACAACTCAACCAACTGCCCTTGTCAACTTTTGTAGCTACTCATACACCTCCTGCTCATGCTGCTCAGTCTTTGGTGGTTGCACAAAACCTCTTGGTCACCCTCGTCTTGACACCACGCTCTACCGCAGCAATGTTGTTGCATCTCCTTGGAGCTACACATTAACCAACTACCGCGGACATCATATTTTGCATTGAATTGGTCATGAGGGATGACATTGTTTTTGTTTGTCTCTGCAAATCATTCCGAAATGCTTGCCTCATCACCAAGAGCCTGATAGCATGAGTAGAAAAATGTGATAACGGGCCTGTGAAGGGAATGAGTTTCATGATTCGACTCCAGATCGGGCCAACTGATCATCGATTGAAATCTGATATCTTCTATTTCAGTAGCACTAGAACAGACCTCTGCCATGGGTTGATCGCATGAAATATTTGATCTTTGATTGAGAGTTCTCATCACATCGGCAAGCATCCGAAGTACCCTACAGCTTGATGATTTGGGAACAGAAGATCGCACAGAGTGATTTTTTATTTTATTCACTTGGTAGCTTTTCACGACACAATTTTTTTTCAATCTTTTCATGGCAAATATGCTTTATTTTTATTTTTTAAAATTTAAATCTAATGCCACGTGGTGGCTTACGAGATACTACAAAAAGAGCCTTGGGCTCACCAAGTTAAGATTTATTTTTATTTTTTTTAAATCCTAGCGGAGATTCTTTCTCGTTGAATTGGAGACGGGGACTCTCTCTCTCTCTCTCTCTCTCTCTCTCTCTCTCTCTCTCTCTCTCTCTCTCTCTCTCTCTCCAATCCTCACAGGCTTGTGATTCCAAAAAAAGAGAAGGAAAGATCGATTGCATTCTCATCATGATTATTAGCATTTATCTTCAACAACCAAAGTTGTGGCTATAGAAGCTCTAGGAGGGGATTCTCACCTTTCCCACCGGCCTGGACCCCAATGGTGATACGCTTTCAACTCAAGACGGTTCTGGGGAAGAAACTTCATCATCCTAGGGATACTACACTCAACACGGGCGGAGAGAAAGAAATGAGCCAATGAAGCCTATGCAAATACTCAAGCCCCGAGAAAGTTTTGAGGCCATCTTCTTTTGGCATTCGTACCCTGACTGAGGAGATTCTACACAAGGTGATCATGTTCAATCAAAACAAGGATATGGATGGGTACGTCCTCAGTTAGCAATATAGAGTTTAGATTCCTATTGTGCTCATGGTGATCTACTTTATGGGGTCCTCAAGGCTTATGGGAGTGGGCGACAACGGTGACATAATAGAAATGCGATTAGCCATTTCATAGATATAGGCAAAGGGGTCTATGTGGCAGAGTGTGCCTCCAAACAAAGGAAGAGGTACTTGGGGGCTTATTATTTTGCGTACACAGTGCCATGGACACCCAAGTTTTTTCAGAACAAAGAGTTTATGGACTACTACCTAGTGTTGATCATGCTCGAGAGTCTCCCTCTTTGGCTTCGTGACCATGTGGACTCCATTGCTTCTATGATGGATCGTGTGCTATTCATTTCAAAGTTGCAACGAATTAGGTCAGGCTTGAATGTTAAGGTATGCATACTATGAAACATGAGAAAGCCCATCCTTAAATACCTGGATCTCAATATGGGAAGTTTTGGTGCCTTTCGGCAAGAGTTGGCATTTTCCTTGTTCCCCAATGCCTACTACAAATGTAATAGAATTGGCCACTATGTTGGGAACTACCCCGACACAAAGGTGGTATACAATCCAATGGTCAAGTCCACTTGGAGGTGTGCCACCAGGGATGTCAAGCCTCCTACAAGTGCAAGCAAACCGGAGGAAGGTGATAGCGACTGTGATGTGACTCGTGATGAGATGATCAAAGAGACTATCCACCCTTTAGAAGAGATGCAAGAGAAACCAAATACACTTTTCAGAGAGGCCCTGACGACCAATGAAACCACCTAGCTCCACATTGCTATCGGAGACATTTATGACCAAAAGTTAGACCTCATCAGTGAACTTGTAAATGTCTTGGGGGGATCTACAAGCAATACCAGCCTGACAAAAAAAAAGTAAGAAAACAAGAAGTAATTTCTTGATGTTCTAGAAAGACTCTATCGATATGGGTTGATGGCTCCTTGTAAAAGCCAGTTACTTGTAATCCTGTAGTCTCTATGGAAAACCAACCTTGCATGGGCACGCAATGGCGTTGTAAGAGAACCACTTGACTATGTGATGGAAATTCTAGCTCCATTTGTTTATAATATGGGAATGGAAGAAGTAACTATTTCAAACACTCATATGGTGATAATCATAATTATTTTTATTTTATTCTTAATTTGTTCTCAAATCACATTATAAGCACACTTACTTTTGTTTTGTATTTAGGATAATTCCGAGGTTGATGGTTTGCAATAGATAAAATGAATTTTTAAATCTTTGTTAACTTTAAAGTGAGATTTTATAGCACCAAGACTTTGTTTTTGTGTCTTTTGTAGGTTAATGACAATGTTGAAGGACTGGCACTATAAAGAAGGGCAAAAGTTGTATGATGAGATGGTAAAAGATATTTGTCTACCCAATGTAAACTTTAATGTGTGAAGTGTTTTTTCATGAACTAGGGTAGGGATTGTTCTCAAGGGAAAGTTGCACAACCATTGGTGAATCAAATACAAGACAAAAGTTTGAATGGATACATCCTACATAATGATCGAGCTACTATTAATAAGGCCAATTTCAACATCTTTTGTATCTTTAAAAAAATATCCATTGCACTTGCAAGAGAATCATCAAAGTGGCGAGTTGAGAGATGCACTAAGTGAGACAACTTAGTTATAAAACTAGTACAGCCGGCAGACTTCACTTGCCTCTCTCCCTGTGTGTGTGCGAGCGGGCGCGCACGCGTGCGCGTCATCGTGCTCCCGAAGCTGCGGCCACACCCATTGCTTAAAGGAGCTTCTGATGCATGGAAGGGAGGGGGGGTCGGAATCCCTCCCCCCATTATAAGTAATATAGATATGTTGCATGCTTACTTAACTAGTTCACTCAAGCTTTACAAAATATTACTTGTTTTCTTCTCAACAGAAATAGACCTTCTGTTTGAGCATAATTATCTGTGTTGTTTTTACTTGTGACATAAGCACAACACAATACATAAAATAATAACTATCCACTTATTTAAGTGGCTCAACTTAGTATTAAAAATATGAATAGAAATGCAAGTTTAAAATAGGGGTTACAGTTTAATGCTGTGAGAAGAAAAGAGAGGGAGGGTTGGGGGGGGGGGGGGGGGGGGGGTCCATTTCCAGATTTGAAAATTATGTAAAATGGTCATATTAGTACTTCATTCACATCAATAAAAAGACATTAATTTTTCCTTTTTGTGAAGAATGCAATCACTTAACGATAAGAAAGAGAGAGAGAGAGAGAGAGAGAGAGAGATTACTTATGTGACTTTTTCCACACAATCATTCCTTGGAGAGAGAAGCCTATGACACACCTCCCGACACACCTCTACAAGATATCCAAGAAAATATGATCTTGTGGACTAAAAAAGAACTGCACAAGTTACTTTTGCCATAAGCAAAGTAGCGTTCTGTGATGAACAGCGGCAATGAATAGCTAGCTTTGAAATAGCTACTGTTCAAAACCTCAAGAATTATCCAAATATATGGCTGGCCAAAGAGAGCAACACCCTTTTCATGCCAAACAGAAGTCATTTGATAAACACCATCCAAGCATTTCATTTTATACACACCATTCAATCAAATCAATGACCACTATACAACATAATGACACAATTAGCTCTGAACATTGTTATGCGCTAGAGACATACATACTTTGTCCAATATGCATGTGTTGCCCCAGCTAAGATTATGTACAGACAAGGCATTCCAATTCCAGAGCAAGCAAATTACTCAGAGCCGCTTACTTTGTTGTAGGTCCCCGATTTGACATACTGAAGCCGCCCATCAGCAAAGTATCTCGCTGAGAGAATGCGAACTTGGTTCTCATTCACTACCCACGTCACGTAATATGCATGGGCCTTCCCAATGAGAGGTTCCTTGGGTACACAAGCTGTAACTTGGTTGGGCAGATGAATTAAAGTGTACAGAGCAGCTTCTTCGTCGCTAAGACCTCCCCTGAGCACAAAAGCAAATTAATATGGTAGATTTAGCAAAGGGTCTTGAACATAGCAAAGCTCCATCAATGTGTTGACATTCATGTCTGCCATGTAATTTACCCCACTTTCAGCTCTTTCCTTTCTATAAAAAGGTACTACGTTAGAATTTTAAGGTGGCACCGCTAGGAATCGAGCCTCGGTCCTTAGGCACCACCACAAGCACCCGACCTCTAGGCTAAAGATCCTTGGCTAATTCATGAGCTAAAGTAAAGCCCTTATAACTGTGCCCAGTTTTTCTTGTAAAACATGCATGCATGAATGTGCATGCTTCATCAATGTGCTGTCACTCATGTCTGCAATGTAATTTACCCCACTTTTGGCTTTCTTCTTTTAGAATTTGAAGGTGCCACTAGGAATCGAACCTGGGTCCTTGTGCACCCACACAAACATCTGACCACTAGGCTACAATCCCGTTGGAAAATTCTTGATCTAAAGTAAAGTTCTCATAGCTCTGCCCAACTTTTCTTGTAAACTGAATATTCACAAACTTGACAACTGCTTACTACATTCCATTACCTGAAACCCCTCCACTTCGCTTCACGAGTGGTTTGTGTTAGGGTAGTGCTAATGCTCATTTCAGGCCCGACAAACGTCCCTTCAGGCGCATCTCTTGTTGCTACAACAGGGTCTGTATGGTGCTTCCATAGTGTTCCCTTCCAAGATCCCGGAGGTCGTTTGTCGTTATCTCTGGTCTCTTCAAGCTGTAGAGCCACTCCAAGCTTGCCCTCAAAATCATAGCCCATGATGACTGGCATTCTAGCATCCCCAGAAGCTGTAAACCACAAATCGAACAGCAAAATTTGATGATCGCAAGGACGTAAACAAGTTTTCTGTCATCAATGAATGCTTCCCACTGACAACATATGCACATGTCACGGAGTACATTGCAATGCATATAATGCACTGGTTCACACAAACATGCCTAAATATTCTTAGATAAATAGATGCATCAATATGAGTCCATATATTATGACAATGTATGCAACCAACATGAGATTTTTATATTCCTATCACACCGAAGAGGACTTTAACGATGTTGTCGATGCAAAGATTTATTGAAGGGAACGCAGACTATTTACGAGTCATGAAATGAAGCTCATTGAAGACCACACTTTTGGGGTCGTTGGGCTTCAAAGCTAGCTGTACCCAACCCAAGTCGCCATGTGGAAACTGAAGAATCCGATGATCGAGGGAGTTAGGGTGCCAAATGCCATCAGGAAGGCTGTGTTTAACTTCATACATAGCCCAAGGTCCACATTCCCAATTGATGTCAGGCCCTTCGCCAGTCGTAGCATACCATTGGTTACGATGGTAGAGGTGGATGCGCTCCTTATCCACTGGCCATAGGGACCTTACAGATTTGTACGTCTTCACGATGTCGGGTCCAATTAGGGGCTGATACATGGTCCATAGTCCATGCCAGTGCTTCCAATGGGTTTGTGCATTCCATGCCCACATGTCGTGCGGTGTCAACTCATTTGCTGTCTCTTCTCCCGTGGCTTCAGTATCGGGCACATTGCTGAGGCTCAGCACAGGTGCTTGGCTGGCTGTTCCAGCTGCGGCTAACGACATTATGATTCTCACTGGCTTGATCGATAACTTATGACCTGCTCCATTGAATAGGACAGCTCAGAAACGTCAGAGAAGAATCCAACATGCGGCCTGTGTGCCGATGCGCGTGAGTATGCGAGTGTGGATGTGGATGGGTGGATGAACAAGCCTTTGCGTACAAGCATACACCTAAAAAAAACCTTATGGTGATTTGCACATTCAGGTCCTTTCAAACAGACCATTGAGCTGTAAATGATACACCAAGCAGAACCTGGACACATGCAGAGCATAAAAATTGGCCATTAATGACATCGTCTGTGCGCACCGTTAGCTCGACTCAATACCTGAGAGATGAGAACACGTTGAGAACCCGCGAGGCAGCTCGTCGAATTGCAGCTGGTGCTGAGGGCAGGACAGATCAGAGCGGACTACAGAAGATGATACTACAGAAGATGCTACTAGTAGGGCTAGCATACTTCGTCCAATTCCTTTTGACAAGACTCTAATGAATGATCAATCGTGGCATTCGTATTTCCGTGACAATTTTTATGTTATCCACGCGGCCATCGTAATCCCTCAACACCCCTCAGACTATATACACATGCACATTTAAGAAGCTCGCTGCTCGCTCATGGGATCGATGGTGCGGAACTGGGGCGCGATCGGCGAGACGATCTGGATCGTTCGCGTGGCGGGGCTGAGCTCGAGGTAGGACGTAAACCCGGGCGACGAATGGCAGGACGACGTGGCGTCGGGCGGGTGACGTGCCCTCAGGACGGGGGTGAGATGGCGACACACGATCCACGTCGGCATTAATTATGACGGGGGGGGGAAATCCGAAGGGATCACCGCCATGATTTTGAAGTGGGGTGTGTCACCTCACCTCACCTCGGGGAGTGAGGGGAGCCTGCAGGTCGTCCCGCCATGTCGCCCAGGTTGCTTTCACTTTGCACCTCGTAGTACAGCTTGCAAGATGGGCGTTCAACATTGCCATCTCTGTTTTGGGGTTTGAGGGGGTGTTTCAGGGCATCGCGTAGGTCTGTCCAGGGGGTTTCAAGGGCATCGCGGGCAAGGGGGAGCTCTGTCCAGGATTGCGCAAAGATGGCAGGCAAGGCGAAGAAGGGAGGGAGGAAGGGAATGAGGGGCGCCTACTCTACACCTCCGCCAAAGAAGCCTGCTGGAAGGGTTGGGGGGGGAGCCAAAAAGCAGCCTGGGACGAGACCCATGCAGTCGAGGGCGGGGCCAACGCCGGTTGAGGAGGTCAAAGAGGTGGGGGGGGAGCTCCGATGTTGTTCCGGAGCCTTCGCCGGTCAAGACTGCTGTTGTGACCGGGGAAAGGAAGAAGAAAGCGGGGAAAGGACCAAACAATGACGATGTTCCTCCATTGGCGGTTGTAGAACCGGAGCCATGCAAGCCTGTTGGCTGTTGTGACCAAGGAAGGGAAGAAGGGGGCTTTAAAGGCCCAACAGCCAGAACAAGTAAGATAGTTCCCGGGTTTACCTGTGAATGTCCGGGTTTATCTCTGGATGTTTGGGTTTACTTGTTCCAACGTGTGCAGGGTTTGAAGATTGCAACGCCTCAGGGCCAAGATGCTCCTCTGTCGACGAAAGTACCTCGAGAGGCGTGCCAAGGTGCTACTTCGAAGAAAGCTCCAAAGGCCCCAAAGGCCCAAGGATATCCAACGCACAAAACAGGTAGGACTCTTCCTGTAGATGCCCGGGTTTATCTGTCATTGCCCAAAGATTCCATGTGGTTTAAGGGAAATTTGTGCCTGTTGTTAAGTGTTCAAATGTGCAAGGTTTGAAGAGGGCAACGCCTTTGAAGATTGATGCTCCTCTGTCGGTGGATGTACCTCGAGAGGTGTTGCTTCAAAGAAGGCTCCAAAGATTGCAACGCCTTTGAAGATTGCAATGCCACCGGGCCAAGATGCTCCTTTGTCAGCGGATGTACCTCAAGAGCAAGGCCAAGGCTCTATTTTGAAAAAGGCCCCAAAGGTCCCAAAGGTCCCAACCAACAAAACATGTAAGATTTGTGCAGGGTCAAGATGCTCCTCTGTCATCGGATGTACCTCGGAGCCATGCCAAGATGCTAGTTTGAAGAAGGCCCTGGCCCCAAAGGCCCCAAAGGAGATCCAACCAACAAAACAGGTAGGAGAAATGCCTGGGTTTATCTGTCAGTCCCGAGTATCGCTAGCTGTTAAGTGCTCCTAGGTGTTTAAGATGTGCAGGGTTTGAATCTGGTTAAAGGATCAGGCGCGTTGAAGGCTCAAAAAAGCGGCCAGTCAAAGGAGGTGAGTGGCACAGCGGGCACCCGACCAGGGGCTCCAAAGGCTCCTAAGTCTCCAAAGGAGGACCAAAAAACTAAACACGTAGGACTATGCCCGGGTTTATCTGTCAGTGCCCGGGTTTATTAGTCAGTGCCCGGGTATTGTGAAATTTTTTTGAAAATTGTGTCGGCTGTAAGGTGTTCACGGGTGTCAATGTGTGTAAGATATAATTGTGCTTGAAGGATCAAGTCCCTTGAAGGTTCAAAAGAGTGGTCAAGCAAAGAAGTTGAGTGGCACAGCAGGCTCCAAACCACCCAAGACACAGGTATGCAACAAACGGCCCTAGGCAGACTATTGCAATGAAAGTGTGCCTTGCAAGTGTTTTTGGACCTTGCACCCGGGTTTATGTCTGAGTGCATTGTCATAGGTGAACAAGAGAAAGGCCAAGGCCGATGTGAAAGAGAAAGAAGGTACGGCGGTCCCCGAGCAACAAAATGTGAAGAGGTTGAAGAGGATGAAAGAGGTGGAAGTCCGTGATCCCGTCGAGCGAAAACTTGTTGTTGATGAGGTAAGCCCCTCAAGTGTTGTGCAAGAAGCCAATGAATTGTTTTTTTTTATCTTATGGTTTTCCTCTTCTTTGATAAAATGGTTAGGTCAAGGTGAAAGGCCACATAGGCAAGGGGCAGTTGGAGAAGGTGCCGGAGGTTAAGATTGCTCTAAAGAGGGATGGTGTGAAGAATAAGGCTAAAAAGCATGTGGAGAAGTGGAAAGAGGATGAAGGGCCAGCGGATAAGGCTCTTGCCCTTGTCGGCTCTTCAAAGCGGCCCAAGCTTCAAGTAAAGAGAGCAAAACAATCAGGGGCAAGCTGTACTACCTCCACAACTGTGGTAAGAAGTCCCTAGGTTTATCTGTCACGGCATGGTGTGCAACTCTCTCTCTCTCTCTCTCTCTCTCTCTCTCTCTCTCTCTCTCTCTCTCTCTCTCTCTCTCTCTCTCTCTCTCTCTCTCTCTCTCTCTCTCTCTCTCTCTCTCTCTCTCTCTCTCTCTCTAGTATTCTTATTGCCCGGGTTTACCTGTCACGGCATGGTGTGCAACTCTCTCTCTCTCTCTCTCTCTCTCTCTCTCTCTCTCTCTCTCTCTCTCTCTCTCTCTCTCTCTCTCTCTCTCTCTCTCTCTCTCTCTCTCTCTCTATCTATCTAGTATTCTTATTGCCCGGTTTACTTGTCACGGCATGGTGGGAAACTCTCTCTGTCTAGTATTCTTATTGCCCGGGTTTACCTGTCATGGCATGGTGTGCAACTCTCTCTCTCTGTCTAGTATTTTTTATTGCCCGGATTTATCTGTCACTGACTTGCTTTTCCTTTTGCATTGTATTGGATGTAGACGCCTTATGTTGAGGTTATCAATGGGGGTAAGTTGGTGAAGATTTGTCGGGCAAAACCACCATGTGCGAGTCGGAACACTCTCATGGAGAAGCGATCACGGATGATTCAACACTTAAAGAAAGTATATGGGCTGGATGTCTTCATCCCTCAAAGGCTCGGAGGGCGGCCTCGAGGGAGTGTCAACAATGACGTGCCCAAGTCAAGTATACGAGATCAGGTACGGGCCCAACAGCGCTTTAAGGATGTGAGTCGAAAGTTTGTAGTAAATCGCAAGAGGATTGAGGAGAGAGCAAAGAATAGGGCAGCCCTCACTTGGAACGTTCTTCCGCGCAAGGCTCAAACGGCCATGAAGAAAGATACTTTTATCATGCAGTTTGTGGCCAACCACATGAAAACGATCGATCAAAGGGAAGAGGCAATGAAAAAGGAGATCAAGAGTCACGTGGAGGAAGGCTACGAATCTAGGGTAAGTTCTATGGTCATAGAAGCCAACTTTACTATTTTAATCGGGTTTGTGTTTTTGTAAGTGCCTGGGTTTATGCTATGTCTGAGTTTAAATTAATCTTTTTTATTGCAGCGCCGGATCAAAGTGGGGACCTTGATTGTTCGTAGTGACAAGGATAAAAGCAGCGGGGGGAGTAGCGGAGGGAGTGATGACGATGGAGATGAGGATGACGAGTCTAACCAGGATGGGAGTGGGGATGATGATCCCGATTATGGTAGCGATGGGGATGCCGATGATGAGGATGGTGGGGGTGACACAAGTGGTGGCGGTGATGACATAAGTGGTGGGAGTGACATAAGTGGTGGCGGTGATGACGGTGAGGATGATGGGACTGATGACGAGGATAACGGCGGTGGAAGTGGCAAAGGGGACAGTGAGGATGGCGCCCAAGATGTTAGTAGTGACGAGGATGAGGCGCAAGAGATTTTATCTTCACCTGCAAGCATCCTTGCTTGAGATTGTTTTGAGTGACTATGTCGTTTGTATGATTTTGTTTCACATGCTGATACATACTTATCAGCTCTAACATGGAATGTGAACTTTTCATTCTCTCCTCGGCTTATGCTAGGTGGTTAAAACAATTTTGTGTTACAAATTTTTTGGGTTGACAAGTTATTCACGTTTACATGTTCGCATGTTAAATTAAGTCTGGGTTTATGGATTGCCTGGGTTGATATGTGTACCGGGTTTACTTTATCGGTTATCAAATAAGTCTAGGTTTTACTGATTTCTTGGGTTGATATGTTGTCGGGGTTGACATGTTATTTGTATAGTGGTTTGCATTCATGGTTTATATGTTATTTGTATAGTGTGCTGCAAACTTAGAAAATGTTGTTTGTATGAACTTGCATCACATACTCATCAGCTTTAACATGCAATGTGTTGGCTTTCCCTTCTCTCTCTTGGCTTAAGCTATGAAGTTAAGTTGCTTCATAGTTTGAATAGTGTGCCTTGGGTAGACATCCATGGTATATGTGAAAGCTTGTGAAGTGCGTAGATTTTGTGGTTGTATTTGCAAGCTGTCATTCAAGTTGTATTTGCAAGTTGTGTTGTTTGGTGCCATGGCAAATTTCACCATATGGTTTGAAAGCCTCTCTCTCTCTCTCTCTCTCTCTCTCTCTCTCTCTCTCTCTCTCTCTCTCTCACACACACACACACACACACACACACTCATCCAATGTTTTATGAGGCCTTATCGTGTTTTATGTTTTGGTGCGTTAGTCATGCATTTGGTTTTCCTTGGACAAGTTTCAAAAAAAACATTGACATTGCCATTGCCATTGTGCCTAAGCTATTAGTAGTGGTAGTAGTGAAAATCCACAATGATGATGGTAGAAAGAGGAAAGGAAGATGCTGCCAAGAGTATAAGACAATCATACTAGAAGGACAAATCTCTTCTCCACTTGCATCACGTACATTTCTACAACTAAACTATGTTGATAGTCTGTGTGTGTGTGTGTGTGTGTGTGTGTGTGTGTGTTCTCACCTAATTAGTCTAATATTAACATAAAAATGTATTATTGTACAACTTAAATCTAACTATATAGACACTGCAATCTCTATCAAAGTTGAGAAAAACTATACACCTAATAGTTGCACAAGAAATACAATCCTAAGAGGGCATTGAGAATGAACTGCCATATAAAGAGGTAGCCCATGGTCAATTAAAATAGGTATGGAATTAAGTGTATAAAGCAGAGGTATTGAAAATTATTTTAGGGAAGGTAATGAGTCAAAATTCTCCATCACAAGACAAGAAGTAGTGCCGATAGGTTGAGAAAAACCCAAAACAGGTATAAGGTTGATTGAAAGAAGACAAACAAAAAGCCTATCAAGTTGTACAAAGTAAGAATAGTCCACTCCTTTACCACCATAATAATAAGTTTAAAACTTGCCTTATTCAGGTGAAAAGAGATGGTAGGTGATAGAGAGGTCCAAGAATAGTACAAATAACCAAACATGGGATACATATAAACCCGGGCAAAACAGCAAGACAAGAGGCAGATGTTTACTGCTCAGTTTCAGGTGAAAAGATATGGTAGGTGATTGAGAGGTCCAAAAATAGTACAAATAACCAAACATGGGATACAGATAAACCCGAGCAAAACAACAAGACAAGAGGAAGATGTTTACTGCTTAGTTTCAGGTGAAAAAATACGGTAGGTGATTGAGAGGTCCAAAAATAGTACAAATAACCAAACATGGGATACAGATAAACCCGGGCAAAACAGCAAGACAAGAGGAAGATGTTTACTGCTCAGTTTTACAAAAGTACAATTCGATGAGCCGATGCCAATACTCCATGCATGGTTTCCCCATCATTGAACTTCAGATCAAACAAACGCTCATCGTCATTGTTTGGTCCGCATACCACGAACGTAACAAGGCATTCATAAGCATTAGACCCATGAAACAACAAGGCTTGTCGGCATATCAATGCTCCTAGCTTTTCTTGAGCTCTTAGTTGTGGAGTCATAGGCAACAATGCATTGCAAGTGTGGCATGTATCGACCCCCTCGTCCACCAAGAAAGTCTTTGTGCAACAATGATGACAGTAAACCCACCTTTGTGAATCAAACCGAACTCACTTACGGCCCCTTTGATGCTTATGTTGCAAGGCACCCGTTTGTCTAGCAGGCCGTGTGGGCATCGTGATTTGTATATTTACTCCTTTTGGCCTAGGTTGGTGTTAACCCTCGTGGCTCACGGACACCCTATCGCCTACGACGGACACTGTAACCGTATTATTTATTTAAGTAGAGTCAGGCATCGGGCTTGTCGGTCCAATAGGGAAAGGTAGAGTGATCGCCGATGAGAGGCGCACTCTAACACGAACATGCTAGGGTTAGTTGGCTAAGCATGGGCGCCCAAGTGTGAATGGGGTGAGCTCACATAAAAGCCAATTAAACCTAAAATTGAGTCATTCTCTCATTGTGCAATAGAAGCTGCTCTTGCTCCATCTCCACCTTCTCCTTCACCATCTCCTTGTGTGTGTGCGTGTGAGAGAGAGAGAGTGTGTGAGAGTGTGTGTGCGATCGAGCGTTGCGGCGGCACGACGGCGGCGAGGCGGTTGAGCGCAGCACGACTGCAGCTTCTTCTTCATCGCGGCGAGGAATCCACTACGAAGGCGAGCGTAGAGCGGTGAGTGACACACCCTTTGCTCTCTTGAGCTTGCTAGTTTAGGCTTGTTGTGTGCTTGGAGCCATTTGTGGCTCGCACACGGTGTATCGGCAAGTCCTTTGCTTCGACAGTGCGGCAAGGAGCGCACATTTTTGGCGCTGCTGCCGGGGAAATGCCCTACACTAAGCTCGGTTAAGCACTTTCCGCTTTCTTGTGGTGCAATTTCTATCATAGGAAAGGTAGGGAATGAGTGTGTGTAGTTGTGTGGAGAAGGATTTGTGAAGAAGGAAGGTGTGTGGTTGTGTGGAGAAGGTTTTTTGTTACACTGTACTGTCTTTTTTGTTTTCTGTTAAAGAAGGAGTTACATTTTTTTTGCAATGTACTGTTAGAATTAAGGTATTAGCTATGGAATGTTAGTTCTGTAAGGTTAGTTTTGTAGATCTGTTAGCTACTGTAGTACTGTGTAAACAGTGTTAGAGTGTGTGTGGCAGTATCTCCATTAGCTGTAAGTAGATAAGGTAGGTGTAGGTTAAGTGTGTGTGTGCGCGCGCGCGGCGCCGCGGCCGCGGTAACAAAAAAAAAAAATTAAAAAGAAAAAAAATTTCTTTTTCGAAAAAAAAATCAAAAAATAAAAGCGTGAGTGAGGGGGAGGTTAGATTTTTCGAAAATAAAAACCCAAGCCCAAGCCCAGGCCTCAGTCCTCAGTCTTATGATATATACTAGACTCACTCTTATATATATACCCTACCTCCTCAAGAGGGAATGAGAGCATGTGGGACAAGTCCTCCACTCTCCTCCCTTCTCTTCCCACTTGACCCTTAGACTTGCTATTTGGAGCCTAGTTCCCCAGCTAGGAAAAGACTGTTTTGGGCTTTTCTGGAGCAAAATAGAACCAAACGGTGGGCTGTAAAGCACAGCGCGTCCCTCCTAGCAATACGCTCGTTTTGAGCTATCACACGGCCCATTCCACGACACGCTCTAAAAAATCTAGCAAAAAAAACAAAAAAAAAACTAGCAAAAAACTAGTCACAAGGCCTCCTAGAGCAGCTTTTTGACACCTTAGTGTATCAAAAGCACATGCACTTACGCTCTGGGCGGGTGCTAGAACACGAGCATATTGAGGGTGCCTCTGTTCATACGGACACCCATTACCCATCCACGATAGGCTCTAGACCCTCAGCGGGGACACAAGGTAGCACCACCCAAGACCCTAAAATAGCCGCTAGTGATTCCTCCTCCGACTCAAAAATCATGGAAGCATACCCTACCCAAAACACTGAGAGAGAAGGCCATGCACCTCCTGAAGCTCCACAGCCTAGTACTAGTATGTTTAGCCGTTTCATGGAAACATTAGGTAGAGCTACTCGCTCGGAACCTGATGCAAATGAAGCACACGAAGGGGGTGGGGAAGTGGACTCTCCTTTCACATCGCACGTGGCCCCCACACCCCCAAAGAGTGTCCATGTGGATATCCTGCCAACTTCTTACCAAGAAGGCCCTGTTGAGCTGCCTCCTTCAGAAGTTCCCTCTAGAGTACCGTTGGTGACAAGTAAAACCACGGGGAGCAACATTGCTTCTACCTCACAAGAAATCGTTAACACGTCGACTCTAGAAGGATTGTTCATTAATGATCATTGGACATACGACCTCCACACTGAGGTGTTGACGGATCTACACTCTGGCCACGCCTACCATGTAGAATGGATAGAGATTGTACGATCCACCTCTAGTGCCACGAGCCTCGAAGATCAACAGAAAATGATTTGTAATGTTATCCATGGCATTATTCAATCAGAAAGGCAAAACTAAGGGGTAAATATACTCTCAACTGGCCCCATGAGATTTCTGGATACGAGCAAGGCTCAACAACCTACTCTATCACAAATGGAGACTCCTCTAATGAGCCCCATGGACCCATCTTACGTCATTTCACCTGGGGTCTCTATGCAATCTGAGCCTCCGAGCGACAACTTTAGCTTCCCTAACTTGGCTCAACCCTCTATTAAGGAAAACACAGTGCTCACTCCAGGGATAAGCCTAACAGAGAATGCACCGATGACGTCTACGGTTAGCGCAGTGCCACTACCTAGTGTCGTAGTACCTAATATGGGGCCTCGACCGTATGTGCCTCTAGCCCCTTATGCACACATGGCCCCCACACCTCCAATTGTACCACTTGTTTATGCTCCTGGAGTGCCGCTCCCTAGCCCTTGTCCGAGTGGACCTATGCCCGGTTATGTTCCATATCCTGCATCATCCACACATATGCCAAGACCGGTACCCGTCCCTCTCCCACATATGATTCCAAGAGTACCTCCACCGGCCCTGCCTCCTCACATAGGTGACTTGGCAGCGTTTGCTCAAACCATAGGTCGATCTATCGCGGAAAATATGCGTCATGCATCTGATAGAGAGCCTAGAAGTAAGGCAGTACAAATTGCCAAACTCACGCAAAAATTCAATGGGGACGAAGATGCTAGAAAACACATTGAAGTGTTTGAACAAGTATGTGATTCCTTAGGGGAATGCAACGAACTACATAAGTGCAATGCCTTAAGCTTGACATTAAGTGGGAAGGCTGGAGATTGGTATAGAACCCTAAGGGTGGACGAGAAAACAATCTACCCTACCCTTCGAAGGTTGTTTCTAAAGGAGTACATACGAGAAGGTGTGCTTTGGGGTGTAGCATCTCAGCTACAGAAGGCCGAACGTAAGGAAGGAGAGTCAGTAAGGGACTTCATTAGTCGTCTAAAGCACTTAAACTCTCGCTGCCCTGTAAATGAGCGCTTCAACAATAACCAACTGCTTGATCGATTCATTCGAGGGTTGAGGAATGAAGGAATCTATAATGGACTAGTGATTAGAGGTATCACAACCTGGGAAGATGTCACTGCCAATGCAATCCAATTAGAGGACAACTTGATGATAGCAGGCATGAGGGTGTCTACTGACACGAGATCCACTAGCTCACAAGCCATTGAGTATGAACCCATGACTGCAAAGCCCATTGCCAATGAGCCAAAGGTATTTGAGACATTCTTGACAGACCTCACCAAGGCAATCCAAGAGTCTCTTAAGGATAATCGACCCCCTCAAAATAGTCACATGTATCCAAGAAGGGAGCAACAATGGTGTTCCATTTGCTTAGGTCCACATAGCACTAGTGAGTGCCCTACGTTTAGAGTAAAATTTAATGGAACTTGCAACGCATGTGGTAGGTATGTTCACCAAGCTAAGGATTGTTTAATGATCAAACGTATGATGGCAAATAGACCACCTGTAGCCTGGGCGGATGCACCTCGAGCTCCTATATTGATGCCTGCTCCACCTGTTGAGCAACTACCGCAACACATGGTCCCTAGATCTCAAAATATTGTACAAACTACACCGCTACCACCTCCTATGCTAGGACCGCAGCCCCCGCATCCAAGAGTCGCCCCTATGAACCAAGTGGGTTGCGAGCCATCTAATGCTTATGCAGATGGCTGTGAGGAGGAAATAGACACTAGTATTGCCTACGGACTTGATACATTGGAAGAGTGTCCTATATACTACATGGAAGATTGTTGGGGGCAAGTCAAGCCAGTTTATCAAGCTGCTGCTCTCGCATCCAGAGGTCAAAATATCAACACCCAGGCTAGGAGGCCACCTCTTCAATGCTACGAGTGTGGTGGACCACATCGGGCAGCGGAGTGCCCTATTAGGCTGCAAAAGAATGCTGCACAGATGCAAATGAATCAAGGGAGCACGTCTGCAATGCCAATACTCACATGTAATCATTGTGGCATAGATCACTTGATTGCCCAATGCCCCTATAACCCAAATGCGCCTAAAATCACACCCCTAAATTTGGTCGAAATTGCTAGTGTGACATCGCCAATACCACCCGTCGCACCCGCTTATGCGATTACATGGTCCATGCTTCAAGGGCCAGGCCATATCCTCGAAGAGAGAGATACCGCGTCAGTTATCCAAGCAAAGAAAAAGAAGACACGAAGGAAGAGGTCGCAAAATACGGGAAATTCAAAGCCAAGTTCCAAAACAAACATAGGAACAGGAGATGACCCCGTGTATATGAATGACCTCGAGGATGATTCAGATTCAATCGAGACAATGGAGACTAGAACCAATACCACAAAGGGGAAGACCGACAAAGAAAACCGTAACATGGAACCAAATGAAAACCGAATAAGAGAAAACCATAAAGAGCCTCTGAAAACACCACAAGTGTTTCCAAATCCAATCCAAGACCCCCAAGATATACCGCAGGGGCAAAAAGGGAAGAATCGTAAAAAGAAGATTGGGACGTACCCAAACCCAGTAGATGAGATTGAGCAGGTGAAACATCTAAGAGGTTTAGTGGAGGAGACTCAAGGGAAACTAGAACCAGAACCCATGCATGTCAAAATTCATGACACAGTGTTTCCCACGCAAGTTCATCCACCCCACATGAACCATAGACCGTTAGCCATATCTAGTATCATCCGAGAAGGGAGTGAGGACGGGACATCAGAAAGTGAGCATACACCTTTCTTGTTGGAAAGGATGTTTAACGAAGGAATACTTGATCCCATTGAGGAATATGAGATTCCATCCTCACCAGTTCCTAGTCAAGGACCTACACCCTGCAAAATGCCAATGAATGTTGCCAAACTGGTGGACTTCATGTCTTCTGAGGTCCGAACCACGATCATAGCAAAGTTGTATGGAGATCCTAAGTTATTCCTTGCACTTCGAGCATTCCTTAACGGAGAGCTTCGAACGGGATTACCGCAGTTTGCGCAACCAAATAGGCTTGACTTGATTATGATTGATGAGGAAAATCATGTGCAATCACTTGACTTAGATGGACACGAGTCTGTGATCGAGGTACCCATTAACGAATTAGGGCAGTATTTTGAAGGCGACGAGTCTAATGCGACCCTACCCATCACTACCAAGGGATTAACTATAAAGGGAATTCTTGATGGTGGTGCGGGAGTTAGCATCGTTACAAAAGATTGTTGGGAATCCATGGGAAAACCCCGCCTCAGTGTTACTAACATTGTGGTAAAGATGGCAAATGGTACCATAGCCAAACCTATGGGGATGCTCAAGGATCTTAGGATCAAAGTTCTAGGACACAAGGTACGACATACGTTCATTGTAATGGATTTCTCTAAACACCTTATGTCATATGAAATGATTTTAGGACGACCATTCATGAGGGAAGCACAAATGGTTCATGATTGGTCTAAAAATCATGTCTATTTGCAATTCCAAGACTCTGTCCTTAGAGTGGATTTGGTGACTGGTAAGGTACACCCCTTAGGGAGTAAAACCATTATTGATCATCGCTCTGACACCACAGTTCACTCGGCCCCACTACAATATTGTTACACTTGTAAGAAGGATACAGACATTGGCCAAGATTCTCCTTACATGGATGTGTTGCCGGGTATGACGGAATCAGACAACGTAGACTGGGTACACCTAGCTGCAACCATAGATACCTGGGGAAATAGAGGAACCACTTGGGTCACACCAGAAGGGGAAGAGGTACCACAAATTGCACCTCTGAACATGATAAGTGCCATACATGCATCTTCTAAGGGCAAGGCAATTGTGGACCAATCTGACAGTGACACCGATAGCTCAATAGAAGACTTTAACCAACACGACTCAGAAACTGACTTCCAGAGTGAAACGGATTCTGAATCTCATGAATTAGAGAGTGGAGCAAGTTCAGAGTCAAAACATTCGGAAGGACCGAGCACATCAACCGATGATAGCTCCTCCGAGAATGAAGAGGACACCAACGAGGACTCCTTTAGTGAGCCAGATCTAAATGAAAATCAAAAGCAGGTCTCAAATAAGAAAAAGAAAAACCTTAAGAGGCGTCGATATCGAGCCAATGTACGTGCTAGGATAAAAAAGAAGAGATCCTCAACAGAATGGCTCAGTTATATAGGAGCATGTGATGCTCATCGAAAATTGGTAGACGATTGGGGTGAATATCTCCAAAATGTTATGTGGTGTAGACCACGACCCCCTGACATAGCCCAATTAGAGATCATAGACAAGCCAAAGTTGAGCCGCACTGCAAGGAGGCGTCAAAACCAAGAGTTAGCTCGACAACACAAGAAAGCAGAAATGGAAGCACAGACCAAAGCACAACCAGAGTCCACAGACTTGCATCCTGCACCAGAACATTTCAAATCTTACACCACGGGGGAAGCAAAGGTTGTGTACACAAAAGCCCAAAGAATACCTATCGATGGGAATAATGGAATCTATGATGGCCCAGAAATAGTTAAAGAAATAGAATTAGCCGACCCCGGTGAAGAATCAAAACCTGTTTTTATTGCCCAAGACCTCACAGAAGTTGAAGAGGCGGTCCTCAAAGAGCTTCTCAAGGAATTCAAGGACATATTCGCTTGGACATACCATGATATGAAAGGTGTTCCACCTTCTGTGGTCCAACATACAATCCCTATGATTAGCACTGCGAAGCCCGTACAACAAAGACCCTACCCGATGAATCCTAAGTACGCAAAGATCATTCAAGAAGAACTAGAAAAGCTTATCAAATGTCGGTTCATATATCCTATTGAACACTCTGAATGGGTGTCTCCAATAGTTATCGTGCCAAAAAAGAATGGGAAACTCGGGGTGTGCGTGGACCTCAAAAAAGTTAATGCAGCTACTAGAAGATACCATTACCCCCTACCATATTCCGAACATGTACTCGAAAGAGTTGCAGGCAAGGAAGCTTATAGCTTTCTAGATGGGTACTCAGGCTACAACCAAATCACGATAGCGCTAGAGGACCAAGCTAAAACTGCCTTCATCACAGAATTTGGCGTGTTTGCATTTCGTGTGATGGCTTTTGGCTTAACAAATGCCCCTGCTACATTCCAACGATTAATAAACACTGCTTTTAAAGAATATTTGAGAGAGTTTTGTGAAGCTTTCTTAGACGACCTTTGTGTTTACTCTTCTTGGAAAGAACATCTATCATGTTTGCGGAAGGTGTTTGAAAAGTGTAGGTTATATCGTATCTCATTGAACCCGTTCAAATGCCAATTTTGGGTCAAGCATGGAGTTATTTTAGGGCATATAGTATCTAAGAATGGTATCTCAACCGATGAGAGCAAAATTAAAGTGATTCTAGAGTTACCACCACCAACCAATTACAAGGGAGTTCAAAGGTTCATGGGACACGTGGGTTATTATCGACGGTTTATTTTATTTTTCGCTGAGATAGCACGTCCTTTGTACAAGCTTCTCATTGAATTTAAATGGACTGAAGAGTGTGACCAGGCCTATGAACAATTGAAGAAAACACTAGCAAGTGCTCCGATTTTAAGGACACCTAACTGGGATGTCATTTTTCATGTGCATATTGATGCATCAAACTTTGCTATTGGGTGTGTTCTCACTCAACCAGGAGAACATAAATTGGACTATCCCATTAGCTTTGCAAGTCGTCAATTGAACGATGCTGAAAGGAACTACACCACTACAGAGCGAGAAGGTTTGGCAATGGTTTATGCAGTAAAGAAATTTCGCTACTACCTACTGGCAAACAAGTTTGTATTTTATGTGGATCATCAAGCGTTGCTGTATCTGGTAAACAAGCCATGCTCCACAGGAAGAATCACACGATGGTTGTTAATTCTTCTGGAGTTTGATTTCACGATTGTAGTGAGACCCGGTAAAAGGCACGTCATGGCTAATCATTTGTCTCGCATACCCAATGGTGAAGCCCCTACAAGAGTTGATGATGAATTACCCGATACTTCCCTATTCATAGTTGAGACTATGCCTGAATGGAGTGAGAACATTGTTAACTTTTTAGTTAATGGTTTTCCACCCAAGGAACTTCGTAAGGATATCGCTCGAAGGCTAGTAAAAGAATGTGAACCCTATTGTTTGATTGCCGGAACTCTGTATAGATTAGGCAAGGACGATATTCTTAGGCGTTGTGCCCGCGAGGATGAATATTTGTATATCTTGCAAGAAGCACATATGGGCATAGCAGGAGGACATTTTTCAAGAGACCTGACTGCTAGAAAGGTGCTGCAATCAGGCTATTGGTGGCCAACTTTATTTAAGGATGCATCACTTTTTACAAAAGGGTGTGATGAGTGCCAACGTTACAAGACCACACAGCGCAAAGCCAGAATGCCCTTACATCCTATTAAAGTAACCCAACCATTTGAAAAATGGGGCTTAGACTTTGTAGGTCCAATTAGTCCCACAGCTCGCAACACTCAATCTCGATATATTCTAGTTGCTACGGACTATGTAACAAAGTGGGCTGAAGCTAAGGCTTCACAAAAAGCTGACGCAAGGACAACAGCTAAGTTTCTTTTTGAGAACATTATCACAAGAGTTGGTTGCCCTTTTGAAATTGTTAGTGATAATGGTACCCATTTTATAAATGAGGTAATAAGAGAGCTTACCACGACCTTTATGATATCCCACCATAAGTCTACACCTTATTACCTGCAAGCTAATGGACAAGCCGAGAGCACCAACAAGACTCTAATCTCTATTTTAACCAAGACGGTAGAAGCTCATCGCACTGATTGGGATTTGAAGTTGACATCTGCTTTATGGGCTTATCGTACTGCTTATAAAGTGGCTATTAATTGTACGCCATTCAAAATGGTATACGGCCAAGAAGCGGTTATGCCTTGGGAGTTTGTCATTCCTAGTCTTAGGGTAGCTTCACAAGAAGGATGGAATGGTAACCCCTTAACCGAGCGTTTGTATATCTTAGAAAAACTAGACGAAGAGAGACAGTTGGCTGTGCAAAATGCTCTTGTGGAAAAGAATAGAAGAAAGAAGTGGTTTGATCGCCATGTGAAGGATAAGGACATCAAAGTTGGTGATAAAGTCCTTATGTATGGAGTACGTAAAGAGAAGAAAAAGTTGAAATATGCTGGTAAAGGACCATATAGAGTATGTGAAATTACCCCACAAGGTATCCTTCGTGTGGAAACTCTTGATGGAGTTGAAACCATTGGATTCCTCAATGGGAGTAAATTCAAAAGATATTATGATCCTTTAAGCCAAGAAGAACTACGGGCCATTCATCAAAAGAAGGCCGCCAAAGCACAAACCGAGTTAAACAAGATACAAGCTCAAGCTGAGACTAAGGAGCGACAACAACGTATAAGACAAAAACGAGAGGCTAACCTTGGAGTCACAAATGCATTCCACGTGGAAATCGAAGAGGATTGGTTGGACTCTGACACACCTCTACGATACCCTATTGAGTTAAATAGTGCCTATGGAAAAGTGCTATATAACGCCTTATTGGACACGGGTGCTAAATATAATCTGCTATCCTATGGGGTGTGGTGTCATTTAGGGAAGCCACCTCTATTTGAGAGTATTATCCAAGTCAAGGGTGTCAACAAGAAAAAAACTACGGTTTTTGGAATCTGGCACACTTCTGTCAGTTATGACAATGGAATTGTAGCTCAAGACTTTTTGGTCATGCCTACTGGAACTATGGAGGGTAATATAAACCTAGGCCGCACGTGGATGATAGCCACCAAATGCACTATTGATTGGGGGACTGGGGGTGTTACAACGCAAAAAACAACTCTTAGCCCTACCACTCAAGCCATAGTCCCTGAGATATTGCCTAAGGAAATAAAACCCAAGACATTGCATGTCCAGGAGGTTGAACCATACGTCCCCATAGCCCAACTCTCTAGAGCTTCAACTGATGTAGTTGAAAGAAAGCTTGAGACACGTAAGAACCATCCTAATATAACAGAGAAAACATACAAGTGGGTCCCTAAAGCTTCTGTAGTGAGCATGGTTGATGCAAAAAAACGGAAACCTCGTAAGAACCGTCCCACTCACTCCAAGAAATGTAAAGAAACGTTGCGTTGGATTCCTAAACGACTATTGGAAGCCCAAGGATACTATGAAGGAAATGATCAAATCTGGGTGCCCAAACGTAAAGTGTACTCTTACCTGTCACCTGGCCCATGTAAACCCAATCCTGTGGCTCCAAAACAAATTGAAAATCGCGGAAAGGAAAAAATCATGGAATGTTACACACCCGCTCTAGAGCTAGTTTGGGTACCAAAGAAAGAACGATTTGTTCCACCTAGCTCAGGAACAGGGAAATCAAATGAAGCTTCTTACTCTTCATGTAGTTCCTATACGCAAATAGAAGCTTCGACACAACCTCCACCTACCACTGTACATATCCATACAAGCACGAAAGAGTTTGCACCTCCCGGGGTAAGTTCACCACCTACAACAATGTTGCAAATAAAATCATGGGAGAGTACCTTACCACCCTTGCAACTCGATGAAACGCATAGGGCGGTCGAAAACTATTGGTTAAAACCTTCACCCATAACAACTTGGAACAATTGGTTTCAAAAGGTGACGACCTCATTCCAAAAGGTATGATCTACCCAAGGAAGGGGGGAGTGTTTGCTAACATCAATCATTCACTCGCTCCCCTCTCAACCTTCCTCCCTGACCTCTCAATTCCAATCTTAGGGAATGTATATATATAGCCTTATACTCACAAAAAACAAAAATAGTAAAGAGCAAGAGCGACTAGCAACGAGAGAGCACCCTATCAGATCTTACATATAAGTCCAAATTCACCGTGTCAATTCAAGCAACACACAAAAACAACTCTTATGTTTTAAAGGCCTAACCAAATCTATCTGTATTGTCAGAAATGGCTACTTCACCAGAGGCATGCACTTCTATTTTTTATGAAAGGTACCCTTTGTCTTTTCCTCAAGTGTTCTACGTATGCTACCCTATACTTTCTTGCGAATGGGATTTGATAGAGAGCCTTGCATGTGAGAGAAATTTTGAGGAGTTAGAATGGCTGATACGTCTATGGCTAACTAGTGATCCCTACCCAGTAGCGAATGTGTCTCCAGTGGCACATGCTTATTCTTTTGCACAAGATGAGTATCCACGCATCGCAAGGTTCTTGATTAGCATGCTTGCACAAGAGGATGATGAAGAGGAACTAATAGAGACCGAGGAAGACTATGGCCTCACGGACAACGATTTTATTTATCTAGATGATGAGGATAGAGGCCTAGCCTTAGGGTGGCCACCCGGTTTATATAATATCCTCTTTCCTTGATTCTAAAAGGGGTGACAGATAGGTAGGTTAGGGGTCTAGATTGTGTTTTGAGTTTGTTTTTTAGGAGTTTTAATTTTACACACTGACATGCCTCCTAGAGGTATAGTGCCTGTTTTTGGATGTGTTAGGTAGGACTTATATGGATCTCCATCCACATGGCTGAGGACATCTGCTTCAACGAAATGAGCCACTCCATACCTCCAGGTGTACTACTTTCCATGATTCATGTTGGTGGATATGTGTAACTGCTAATAATGATTTTTCATGCTTTGTTTGAGTGCAATAGTTATGATTGTTATCTGCCATTATAGATGTATAAATTTGTCTTTGCTTAAGTTGATTGAACTCCAGTTTAATCTTATGGATGAGCCTGGAGATTAGGAGACCGTGACTTTAGGTTAACTCATTTACTTGACCACTAGGCCTAGCTAATAAAATTATCTGAGTATTTGAGACCTTAGGAATGTTTTAGGCAGAGAAAGGCTTGCTCACTTAAACGACAAAAAACACTAGTGCGAATACCAAAGAAATGGAAGCAAAAAAAAAAAAAAACATAAGTGCCACAAATGAAAAATCTTACGCTGGAAGAGAAATCCTGGCTTGAATTGGTACTTCACTCACATGTATTGTCTATGGTACTAGAGCCCTAGAGGTTCCCAGTGTGGGCGCTTTTCCTTGAGAAGCAAAAAACCCCGGACATACAAAATAAGCACACACGTCACATGATTGTGACCCAAAGTAAAAAAAAGTTTTAAAAAAATTAAAAGACTTCCATTGAGCTTACAGTTAACATTTCAAGCTTTTGTTTGCAGTTGTAAGAGCGAGTTGGCTAATCAAAGCTGAAAAGCATAATTAGGGAATCTTGCATTTAGATAATCTTCTTAGCTTAGCTAGTACTAGAGTAGTTGTTTTAACCTTAGTCATAGCTAACTAATTGATAGACTCACCCATAAGCTCAAAACTCTTGATTAATTAATTTACTCAAAGTGCAATTTATTTGTCCTTAATGGCAGTCTAACATTTCATAAATCTTGCATTTACTCATTTCCACATGTACTTTACATTCCCCTCATGATTTATGGCAATATAATTCCGCTTGCTAAAACAGTGACTTTGCCTTGCAGATTCAAATCTAGATGCTCTACAACATGGACATACCAAGCTTCAACTCAATAGCTTCCGAGGACGGAATCTACATCAGGAAGGGGGGCAATGTTAACCCTCGTGGCTCACGGACACCCTATCGCCTACGATGGACACCGTAACCGTATTATTTATTTAAGTAGAGTCAGGCACCGGGCTTGTCGGTCCAATAGGGAAAGGTAGAGTGATCGCCGATGAGAGGCGCACTCTAACACGAACATGCTAGGGTTAGTTGGCTAAGCATGGGCGCCCAAGTGTGAATGGGGTGAGCTCACATAAAAGCCAATTAAACCTAAAATTGAGTCATTCTCTCATTGTGCAATAGAAGCTGCTCTTGCTCCATCTCCACCTTCTCCTTCACCATCTCCTTGTGTGTGTGCGTGTGAGAGAGAGAGAGAGAGATTGTGAGAGTGTGTGTGCGATCGAGCGTTGCGGCGGCACGACGGCGGCGAGGCGGTTGAGCGCGGCACGACTGCAGCTTCTTCTTCATCGCGGCGAGGAATCCACTACGAAGGCGAGCGTAGAGCGGTGAGTGACACACCCTTTGCTCTCTTGAGCTTGCTAGTTTAGGCTTGTTGTGTGCTTGGAGCCATTTGTGGCTCGCACACGGTGTATCGGCAAGTCCTTTGCTTCAACAGTGCGGCAAGGAGCGCACAGTTGGCCATGCCCAAGTCGAGTGGCAGTTACATGTGCCTGTACTTGTGTTACACTTCCCTTCTTTGGCAAATCCATCTCCATGGGTGCTCTTTGAGCAAAGGGGCCAACATATGCTGCTCGCACTTGCCCCACCAATGACAAGATCTTTGAGTCACTATATGATGGAATGACCTTTTCAATGTTGTGCAAGAGTGCTTTTAGCTCGTCAATGCATTGGGTCAAAACTTGTGTTGGAGGAGGCCCTTGCCCATCTGCATCTCGTGTGGGCTCTACATCGATGGTAGTATCCTCAAACTGTTCAGGATCGTGCTCCATGACTAGCTCTCGGGCTGTGTCAATGATGGGTAGAATATGGAAAATATGAGAAAAGAAGTCCCTTAAGATGAGTCGCATTCCATAAAGATGCTTGCAGTTGCTAAACCAATCTGGGCAGTCACAATATGCCGACTGTATACTAACTTGATACTATGTCCCTGTGGATGACATGCTCAAGACCTTAAATAAGAGTGCAGCTTCATCGATAACTTGAATCGTCGATGGGTCATTTGCATTTTTTCTTTTAATTTCTTCACCTCGTGCAAGTCTTGTGGTCTGCAGCCGATCATTTCAATAAATGTTGTGCTTTCCAGAGTCAACTACACAAAATATACAGTGATCAGCTTCAGAAGCAATCCAGACAGAGATAAACCCGGGCAACCATATAATCCTATAGCATACTATAAAGCCAAGCACAAATGCAAGTCTTCATGCAAACGAATAATCCTATTAGGCAGTCATAGAAAAACCCATTGCCTTTGCTTTGATTAATATGAAAATAAAATATTATACCAATCTCTTGCTTCTGACGAAAGAACTCGATAGCAGTGCCACCCATTCGTGTCCGGTGTTGGAGTCACCCACCAGGGCATGCAATAGATCCAAGGCTGATCGATTGATCCTTGCATCTAGAAGCGTGTATTTCACATACTGCCATAGTCTCTCGACCAAATTGGTAGTGTCCACATGCCCATGTGGAAATAAATGGTCGTATTTTGGCCACATTTGTCACTAGATGCATGTCTTTGCGGCCCAACCATTGCAGATATACCTTACCGAGCCTCGAAGTTGTCCTCTGTACCACATTGCATTAGATTTTCCATTGATGCATATAGGGTTTCATGCATCTCCTTAGGAGCCTGCAAAAACAGTGGGCAGACATATCAAGAAACATATACGAGATAATCTATAGTTCACCCATATCAGCCCAGGCACACACAAATAAGCTCTCACACACAGAAAAACCAAGGCACTGACAAATAAACCTAGGCATTGACAGATAAACCCAGGCACAAACAAATAAATCCAGGCATTGACAGATAAACCCAGGCACAAACAAATAAGTCTAGGCATTGACAGATAAACCCAGGCACAAACAAATAAATCTAGGCATTGACAGATAAACCCAAACACTGACAAATAAACCCAGGCACTAACAAAAAAACCCAGGCACTAATAAATAAACCTAGGCACTAAACAGATAAACCCAAGCACTAACATATAAACCTCTGACACGCAGATAAACCCACGTACACATATACAAAACCATATTACAAACCTGTGGAAGCAAGTGCTCCACCCATGCTTTCTTGGTATGGAACCAACATAGCAAAACAGTACATGCAACTTGTTGAGTTGTCCCATCTTTGTCCACCTCCCAACAAGATTGATCAGCATGAACAACTTTATTGATGGCCAATAATGAAGTCATACACTTGTCAATCACCAATGCTCGAGGGTGAATGTTGTTCATTCTATGGAACACAATCCTTAGTGTCACTTGCAAAGAAATGCTTTCTTGAGGTGTTCCTACATCATGTGTGCACAACATAAACCACAAGGGTAAACTAATTCCATTTTGATTTGGCAATACGGCTGCATAGAGTGGCATCCCAAAAACATTTGTTTTGAATGTGGAGTCTATTGCCCAAGCATTGTTTGTTGAGAAACACAAGCACATGCGGAGCATCCAATCATCCTGAATAATGAGTATGAATGGCCTTTCCATCTCATCGAAGGCATCCAGGTTGTAGGGTTGACAATAGAGAACTTTGTTTTGCTCTTTTAATTTTAGAGCCTCCTGGTACATTGAAGACCATTCATCGCTTCCTAGCCTCCCTAAACAAAAGCAGACAATTAAACTCAAGTCTTAAATGAATATGACAGACAAACCCAGGCAAAATAATAAATAAACCCAGGCACTACCCCAAAAGAAACCTAGGCACCATGACAGATAAGCCCATACAAACCTATGATTATCCCAGCAAGGAGACATTCAAAGCTTTATTTACCTTCGGATCGGAGCTGATATGCCATCATTTGAATTTCCTTTGGTATCATGAAGAATCTATGTGACACTTGCTCTATCGCCAATGCCATATTGAAGTGGAATAGCTCCTTGGAGACACTCATCTTTGCGACATGGCGACATGTTCCAACATCAAACAAATCTTCCATGCATCGTTTCCTCATAGTAGGATGCACCGGCAAGTGATAAAGATCCTCACGTGATCCCGGCACATGACCTTTGTGCCCAACATGAACCCTTATCCTTACAATTTCCTTTATATCATAGACGCATTGAATGACGATAGTAAACGGGCATCCACACTTCTTTGATGTGCGTAGTCTTCGATGATCGTGGCCCTTTCTTCGTGCCTCCCCATTGCGATGACACACAAGTTGAATGAAGCCCCTCGACGACGATGATTGCCGCTCTACCAATCTAGCCTTGTGCTTGATGGCAATAGCGTTGATCACATTTTGAATATCATCCATCGGCGCTGTATGTTCCTCAACACCACCTTCATCCTTGCCGGGACTCTTTTGTCTGTCTTGTAAACCCGGGCAATTTTCTGTGGAAGTGGTGTCATGGCTCTCCAATTCCCCCAACCCGGGCAACGATGCACAAACACACAAGTCCAAAAACTCTCACATAAGCAAGTGGGATTCCATGCTGTCTAATACTTGTGCACCATGTACATGCAATGGATGCCATCATTGCCCGCAAGCATAAATGGTCGTTTGAGTGGCATGCGGAAACAATGCTTTCCCAATCTTCTATACATGCAATCAACTTTCCATTCCCAATAACAAGACGTGAAGATCCACCTTGGTCAACCATTACGTGGAGTGAATCCCTCATTCTTGCCAATTTTTTCAAATCTAGCACACCTCGCTTATCATGGGCTGGACCACTTTGATTAAGGCTAATTCCGGGTGGTAGTTGAAGCTTGCTTATACTGACCAAATATATGATGATTAGAGCATTAAGGACTAGATCCTTAGTTGTTACACAGACGCGCGAGAGAGAGAGAGAGAGAGAGAGAGAGAGAGAGAGAGAGAGAGAGAGAGAGAGAGAGAGAGAGAGAGAGGTACTTTGATACCTTGGACTTGAGCCATGCAATAGAGGAGGAGTGCCGTAGGAAGGAGAAACCCCAACTTGAGCAGTGCGGCAGAGAAGTAGAAGCTTTCAGATTGTTCTCTCTCTCTCTCTCTCTCTCTCTCTCTCTCTCTCTCTCTCTCTCTCTCTCTCTCTCTCTCAGCAGTTCACTCTTTTGACCATAACTTGCTCATCCGAACTCCGATTTAGGTGATCTATAGCCTCAATCGAAGAGCACAAAGCCCTCTACGCATTGATGTAAAGAAAAAAAATTTATGTGTAATGGAAGGCTTTGCTGTAACAGCATCTCAGAACTGAAAAAACTGTCAAAACTTTGCGTTTTTGTTGCCGACTTGAAGGCAATGTCAGACAAAACTCGCAAGGGTGGAAAAGCCACACTCGCCATGGAGAATGATGCAAAATCTCCAAGGAATTTGGATTCTAATCCAACCACATCATCTACAACAACGGAAGCAATGATCATGGCTTACTTGATCTCGTTACAAGAAACCGTCAACAAACAAGGTGAAGAGTTGCGCGCACTTGCAATGGAGAATGGTACTTTAAGAGTTCTCGTTGTGGAGAATGAGCACCTCAAGAAGGTTCTTGAAATGCAAACAACACGCTTGATGCATCTTGAGAATGAAGTTCAAGAATGTAAACGCTCTCTTGTTGACATGAATGTATTGAAAGAGCGCTTGAGCAAAGTTGAGAGTGATCATGTATTGAAAGAGGAAACAATAGATACAATACGACATGATGTATGTGAGATGAGAAATGCATCCAAATCATGGGCTGATATATGTAAGGATAATGTGGTTTCTACATCTCCTATCACGCAAGCCGTTGTCCAAGCAAAGAATGTAGAGAATGTGGACACTCAAGAATTGCACGAATGACAAAAACGCTCAAAGAACATCGTCATTCGTGGAATCAAGGAGGAAAGCATGGAAACACCCCAATCTCTTGCAGTTGCTATTGAAGAGTTTTTTGCTACACACTTTGGCATGTCAGGAATCATGGCTTATGGTGCACATCGAGTTGGAAAACAAGGAGTCCCTCGCTCAGGAGAAAGACCTATTATATGTACCATGGCTGATGAGGTAAAGAGAAAGATCATCCTTGACAATGGTTGGATCTACCTCAAAGGAACAGGTTGTAATGTATATGAGGATTGCACTCTTATGCAACAAAATGTACATCGCAAAGCATATGAGGAAAGAAGCAAGAAGGTTAAGGTATCACCTCAAGAAGAAAAGCCACTTAAGGAGGATGCAAGTCCACCCAACAAATAGGGACACATGATCTATGAGACCAACTCACGCTTGCGAATAAGCTTTTGGAATTGTAACGGGTATCCATGGAATGCGGGAATTGGCATTGATGAGCTTACCAATGACTCCGATGTGATACTTCTTGTCGAAACATGGGAGCATGATGCGCAACGAATTCTTGGATTTGACAAATACGATGTGCATTCTTTGATGTGGGCCAAAAATGCAAAGCAACGAAGAGGCCAAGGAGGCGTAGCATGTATGACCAAAAAGGGTTTGAAAGATGTTTCCATTGTCAAAGAAGATAAGTATAAACGCTACTTATGGCTGAAAATCAGCCCACCAAATGGTCAAGTCATGTTTGTGGCAGGTTGCTACATTCCTCACTATGACTCCAACTTTTATGCTTGCTTGAATATGGATAGAGATCAGCCCTTTGTTGAACTAGAGGAAGACATTGCTCATTACAAGGATCAAGGTGAAGTCATTGTTTTTGGAGACATGAATGCTCGCACAAATATGTTACAACACGACACACAACAAGTAGACATGCCGCATGTCTCAAGAAGAATGGATGACTCATACATGTATAATCAAAGTTCTAATGATGCAAAAGAAGTGGATCACTATGGAAAGTCACTTCTACATATGTGCAATAGTACCGGAATGCTCATTGCAAATGGTGTATCTCTATGGCAAGGCACCAATGACTTTACATGTAGAAAGCACAACGGTGCTAGCGTGATTGACTATATGTTGTTCTCGGAAGCCACTCTAGAATGCATACAAAGCTTTACACTTGGTGAATGGAATCCGGAATCGGATCATAGGATGTTATGTATTGACCTCAAGTGTGGTAAACGGCCCGAGCATGTAGCCTCCAATCATGATGTGAATCATTTGTACCTACGTCTAGACCTCAAACGAGCACTTATATATGCTGATATGGTGGACCAAATGTTAAGCATGATAGAGCATCAAGAGAGCCCAACATTAGAATGCAAGTGGAAAGTTTTCAAAGAAGTAATTTTCTCTTGTGTGAAGGAATGCTTTTCGGTGAAACACATGTCTTGCAAAAGGTCTAAGAAGGGTAGCACCAAGAAGAAATGGTTTGACATGGAATGTAGTCAAGCCCGAAAACACTTGCTAAGATTGGATGAAATCAAAGACAAGGAAGTTTACTTGGAATGTTCACACACATACAAAGCACTTGTTCAAAAGAAGAGGAGAAGGTGGGAAGTCGAAAAACAACTTCTTTTAGCACAAGAGAAAGCACATACATGTGGCAAGTTTTGGCAAAATCTAAAAGGCAAGCGCGTTGAGAGCTTTGGTGACTTGAATCTTGAGGATATGTATATGCATTGTAAGAACCTCTATGAGCAACCCAATGTTGATAAGATGGAGTGTTGTAGCTCCCTTCCGTTTATGTCTCCCTTCTTTACCATTGAAGATGTATGCCGCGCGCTTGAGAAACTTGCTACTCGCAAGGCAGGTGACCTTCAAGGTGTCAAGGCTGAAATGATTAAATGGACAAGCAAGAAAACACGATATTGGATATGTGATTTGTTTAACCTTGCACTTCAGTATGGCATGCCTCATGATTGGAGTGCAAATTGGATCAAACCTTTGCACAAAGGAGGAGATGTAAACAATGTGAACAACTATCACACTATAATGGTTGGTTCTTTGATGGAAAAGTTATTTGGATGTATCATGGAGATGAAGATAAGTGAATGGGCTGAAAAGAATGGCAAACGTGCACTTGGCCAAGCAGGTTTTCGAAAGCATCATAGCACTATTGATCACCTTGTCACTCTTCGAGTTCTTATGGAAGCGTCTCGATTGAAAGGAAAAAAGTTGTATTGTTGCTTTGTGGATTTCAAGAAAGCTTTTGACATGGTACCGCGAGGAAATCTTTGGAGACGTATGCAAAGCCTTCAAGTGCCGAGAGAATTTATGCATGCAGTCTTTCGCATCTACCAAAAAGTGATATGTCGATTACGTATGGAAGATGGAATTTCAGAATTTTTTGCAAGCACTATTGGTGTCAAACAAGGATGCCCACTTTCCCCAACCCTCTTTGGGCTACTCATTGATGAATTGGAATGCATGGTTCTTGACTTTATGCAGCAAGAAGGCATAGAAGAGGTTAAGATCGGAAATGCGGTGATCATGCTTTTGCTTTATGCCGATGATGTAGTACTCTTGGCACATACCTTAGAAGATGCACAAAAGCTTATGAGTGTCTTGGAACGCTTTTGCCTATATAGCGGGCTGATCGTGCATGGATCCAAAACCAAGGTTATGCTTGTAAAGACCCTCAATGATGAAAATCCATGCATTGTATACAACAATGAGAAACTTGAAGTGGTAGATCACTTCAAGTACCTTGGCCTTGAGGTTCCATCCAATCATAAATGGAAGGATTGTGCGATGCGTCGCTTGGAAGCTGGAAAGAGGGCCTATTATGCATTTGAGAACATGTGCAATGCAGGAGAGATCAAGTGTTGGGATCTCAAAAAGTACCTCTTTGACACATTGGTGACACCGGTGCTTCTTTATGGAGTGGAGGTGTGGGGTGGAAGCATCGGGAAGTCTACTTGGAAAGAGTTTGAGAATGTCCAAAAGCGTTTTCTCACCAACTTTCTCCAAGTCAAGACACAAACACCCTACATGCTCTTACTTCTTGAGTCCGGATTGCTTCCCATTGAGGTCTTGGGCATGCAAAGGGTTGTGGAGTACATGCGTAAGACACAACGTAGCCCTTTGCATCGATTTCCTAGAATCGCATATGAAGCAAGTCAAATGGTTCAAAAGACATGCAAGAGCAAAATACTAAGTTCGGGGTGGATGCTTGATATCAAGAAATGGTTTGGAAGATGGGATGCATGTCACTTGGTCAAGGATGCGTCGATCGACTCCCAAGTTAATGAGGCCTTCTTACAACGCCAATGTATCACGGCTTGGGAGAAATCCGGAGGTTCTCGCTTCAGCCATTACACCACACACGTTGCCCCAAACTACAAATCTCTCTTCTTCTCGGAACGAGGTAACCGAACCCATTCCTACATCCTTGAGCCCATCCCGTTGAGTGTGATCCGCACCATTGCCTCCATTCGTCTTAGCTCCCATTCTCTACGCTCCGAGACAGGACGTTGGGGCACTGGCGAGGAGTGTCATCGACTTTGCACCTTATGCCCTTGTCAAGTGCGACAGAGTGAGTACCACACACTACTTGAGTGCTCAGCTTTTGACCACATTAGGTCCTCTTTTCCCCATATATTCAGCCATGATCTCTCCCTACATACCTTCCTCTCCCAACCACGATGTGGACTCTCTATTGCGACGCTCATTTCAGCCATTTTTGAGCATTGAGAGTCACTTATGAACTCCACTCACACCACGTGACATGTTCATTTGGTCCCATAGGTCATATTTGACCTCCCAGGACGATAATAGAACTATCTATCTATCTAGCTATCTCTCTCTCTCTCTCTCTCTCTCTCTCTCTCTCTCTCTCTCTCTCTCTCTCTCTCTCTCTCTCTCTCTCTCTACCAAGCGGGTGATTTTGGCAATAAACAAAATACTGTATATTTAATTTCATAACTTTGATATAATCGTTAATTAATTGAAACGTCGAAAAACGAACTGAAGCAGCCTCTTAAAATAAGAGCGCGTATGTAACGATTGGAAAACCGACGATCAAGCAATACAGAGAATTGAATGTTGTCATCTCCTTCGCCTTCCTCTTCTCCTCTGTGTTTACACATGATTCTTCTCAATGAAATTTATAGTAACCTGTGTAAAGCACCTCATCGAATAGTGTGTCTACATGGTATCAATCGCTGACAAACTACTAACCAATTGTTTTCCTAGCCCTCTCGCTTCCTGCTGAAGGCTCTGCCTCTTGAATTGATCCGAACTTTTTTAGAAGCCATGGCCACAACATCCACTTCTTCAACTATGTCAAAATTCTATCAGATTGAAAAGGTGCAAGGTAGCAATTATCTTCCTTGAAGCCTTCGCATAAAGATGGTCCTTGAGAAAGCTAGTAATTGGGGTGTCACTTATGGCTCCAAACCTGATCCTGCCAAGCAACCTGTTCCGATTGGTTCCCAAGCACCCACCGATGTTGAGAAAGTAGCGTAGAAGAAGAAAGATCTCAAAGCCCAAACTAAAATCATATTGCACCTTGGTGATCGTCAACTACAACTCATTCGAACAAGTAGCGTAGAAGAAGAAAGATCTCAAAGCCCAAACTGAAATCATCTTGCATCTTGGTGATCATCAACTACAACTTGTTCGAACAGTAGAAAGTGCTCAAGAAACGTGGGGTATCCTGAAGACACAATATCAACAAACCAATGTTGTCTCCCATGTCCTTCTCCACAAGCAATTGAACGAGATCCAAATGGTGACCTATCCTATAGTTGAGGCATTCCTAGAAGCTTGACAATCTGCAAACGACAACCTACTTATTGCGGGACTCACACCTCCCCGAGGAGGTTCAAGTAAATATGCTTCTTGTAGCTTTTATTGACATGTGGAAATTTTTTGTTTGACAACACTCTTATACACATAATTGAAACTAACAACATTGTTGGCTAATATAGGACATGAATATCAACTTTGTAATCGGGAAGAACTACACCCGCATTCTCAAGCACCTCTCCCACTATAACTTTAGCCATGCTTGTTGGTGGTTCTCGTCCATTCTCCCAGTTTCACCCTACCATCTACCACACAACCTAGACCCACCTTCACGAGACAATATTCTCCTAATCCGATTCTACAACCCATTTCACTCCCTCTCGCTTTTGCAAATCAGTCAAGGTATTCTAACTCAAGTAGCAGTGTTCCCATATGCAACTTTTGCCATCAACGAGGTCATATTAAGCAACAATGTCGCACCAAGAGGCGTCAATTATGCACTTCTCAAAGCAAGTGTATGAATGCAAACCTAGCCTACAATGTTGATGATGTGAGTGATGACCTTACCACTATGCATCTATATGATGCTATAGAGAATCCACCTTCTAATACTGATGTCTGGTACCTTGATACTGGCGTTACACTCCACATATGACTGGAACACAAGAGTGATGACCTTACCACTACGCATCTATATGATGCTATAGAGAACCCACCTCCTAATATTGATGTCTGGTACCTTGATAACGGTGCTACACTCCACATATGACCAGAACACAAGAGTGGTTACATGACTACCACCCAATCTCCTCATCTCTTGAGGTTCTCCTTGGTGATGGCTCACTCTACCAAGCTGCTGGAAAAGGGTCTTTGCATTTGCAATCACCAACACGTGTGACCATAATGATTCCTAATGTCTCATATGTTCGTGGATTGGGATGAGTTGACTAGTCATGGTACTTCGGTGGAGTCTCAACACAACTATTGTGTGATAAAGACCACCATAATGATTTCTAATGTCTCATATGTTCGTGGATTGGGATGAGTTGACTAGTCATGGTACTTCGGTGGAGTCTCAACACAACTATTGTGTGATAAAGACCCCTTACACTTTTGGTGTCCGTACCCACCTCATATGTTCAAAGAAAGGTCGATTATATCCTCTTAAGCATGGAACTTTATTATGCTATTGTCTCTCATGATGAGGAAACACTGCTTTGACTAGGAAACACGTGCAAGGAGAGCTTGTTACGCTTGTCTACTAGAACGAGAGTGTAACAAGGTGTACCAAAGACACAAAGCCCTTTGAAGCAAAGTACACTATGTTGTACTTCTTGAAGTAGAAATATAAGGTACTTGATCATTTTCAGCATTAAAAGACATTTGTAGAACAATAACTTAATAAACCACTCAACAGCATTTGCACTGACAATGGTGGTGAATATGCATCAAATGCCTTCTGAAAAGCCTATTGCAATCAAGAGGCCATTCTTCATGTGTAAAATTTACCCTATTCTCCTTAGCAAAACGATGTAGCTGAAAGGAAAAATTGCACTTTATTGAATGCGGTGTGTGTCATGCTTCAAACTAATGGTGTTTCTCAATCCTTGTAGGAAGAAGCTGCCACTACAACATGTTACGTCCAAAATTGGCCACCTACTTGAACTCTTACTAATATCACTTTGTATGAACTATGGACTTGTGTAAAGCCTGATCTTTCAAACCTTTGTGTCTTTGGTACACCTTGTTACACTCTCGTTCTAGTAGACAAGCGTAACAAGCTCTCCATGTATACCACGTTGAGCGAGGTATTTTTGTTGGCTACGGTGATCTCTTTGGGGTAAAAGGCTATCATGGTCTATAATCCTACAACTCATGACTTCTCCTTTAGTCGCGATCTTGTATTTCAAGAGCATTTACTAATTGTGACTATTCCCTCTTCTCAGCACCTTCCTAGTACTTCTACTTCAGTCTTCCAATTTGCTAGTCCTAACACTTTTGAGGATCTTGTGCCCTCTTGGGATGTCCTCGAGATATTCTCGCCATCTATACCACATGATCTTGCTCCTATTGTACCTCCATCGCCAGCTGTTACCAATGCCCCACCCCTTGGACCTCATCCCATTACACCTGCTTAGACAGAAGTTGTTTCATTTGCTCTTTTGTTCCAGGGTGCTAGTATTTGTTCACCCCATGTCCCCACTTCAACAATTCAAAGTCATCACCCTACCACTCATCAGGTTATCATTGTGCATCTTGCCACTAAGATGGAATTTCCGACAACCACTTCAAGAGTTCCTCATAGCCATTTACACGCCTTAACTATGAATCTCTTGTGTTTCATGTTAAGTATGGAGCCTGATTTAACCCTTGTAATTTTCAGTATTAAAACCACACATTTGTGAGGCCCCCGTTATGAGGAGAAGCTATCATGCGTAAGAAAAATCACTCGTCGGAAAACCAAAATTTCCACGGCCATTGGAATATTCCTTTTTGCCAAAATATTATGACCGGACAACGGTCGAAAAGTGGTCGGAAAACGGTTGGTTGGTCGGTGGCCGATTTCAAATTGGACTTGTCTTCTCAAGGGTGGCCACACATGGGCACATGAGAGAATTCAACTCGGACTTGTTTACACAAGGGCAGCTACACATGACTGCCTCTCATGAGAGAGAGCAACCCTTTTGGCCTATAAAAGGAGGCCTTTTCTACACACAAAAATGGATTGAAGAGGTGAAGCATTGTGGTGCATTGTGAAGTTGATGCAACAAGGTGTGTGTGAGGTGGTGAGAGTGAAGCAAGGCGGGAGCTCCAAAAGGGTATAATCTACTTCTTGTTTTGAAGTACTAAAGCCATCAAGTGGCTGCTTTCCCATGGACGTAGCCCACATTGGGTGGCATAGCTACATAGATAATTGAGTAGTTTACTTAATGGTGAGAGATAATTTACTTACCTCTTCCCCCCAAGTTGAACAACGTGTTGTCCCCAACACTAGCTCAACATCATCCTCACTTGAGTCTCCTCCCATAAGGACTCACAATATCACTGATATCCTTGGTGGCCTTAACCTTTCCACAACTCAGTCCTCCTGACCTTCTTCAAAATTTGTCGATTATTCCCTTCCACTTGAAGGTGCCATTAATGTTACTACTGCTCTTGCTTCTCCTGAAGCTCATCTCTGGCGTGCAAAAATGGAGGCTAAGATGGCCTCTCTAATTCACTTAGGTCTTGGTCCGTCTTCCTCCACATCATAAGCCAGTCACCTGAAAATGGCTCCTCTGATGTAAATATCCTTCTCATGGCTCTATCAAGCATTATAAAGCTCACCTTGTAGCTTATGGTTTTTCTCAAGAGCCTGGGGAGTGAATTACTTTGAAACGTTTTCACCTACACTTTGATTTGCATACTTACGAACCCTCTTGGCTATTGGCATGCAATATGATATGGAAATGCATCAGATGGATGTAGAGACAACCTTTCTCAATGGTGAACTCAAAGAAGAGATATATATTATTCAACCTCCACACTTTGTTCACCATGATTATTGTGATTATGTTTGTCTTCTCTTACGAGCCTTGTATGGACTCAAGCAATTTCCTCGCCAATGGATTTCTTGTTTTTCACTCTTTCATGCAGTCGATCCAATTCCGTCGTCTCCATACTGACGTTTCCATCTATGTTCGTCATAGTGGATTCCACTTTGTCATCCTTGCTCTCTATGTGGATGACATTATCTTGCTGGTAGCATCTCTTTCAACCATGAACCAGATTAAAGGGGAACTTACTGCTACATTTCGCATGAGTGATGGGGGAAACTCAGTCATATCTTGGGAATGCAAATACTTCGACATTGCCCAACACATACAATGTATCTCACTCAAGAAAAATTTGCAAAAGACATAGTTTAATACCACCTTGCATAAGCATTGTTGGACGCCACTACCGCTCACACAACAAGAAACCCACTACTAAATAAAAACACATCATTATGGGTGCATGACCCTCTCTCCAAAGAATATAGGACCATCCTTGGAAGAATCCATTACTTAGTTACACTCACACGTCTTGCTCTTGCATTTGCATCAATTATGCTTTTGTGTTATATCCACTGTCATGAGCATCTCATGTTAGCCGAATGCCTATATTCACTACTTAAATACCACACATGGTTTTGGTATAACATTTAAAAGAGATAACACAAGAAGTGGTCTTTGAGTTAACTGGTTATGAGATGGTGAATGGGAAATAGATAGAAGATCAAGGCACTTGATAAGGAGATTATTTCTTGACACTTGCTCTTCCAAGATACAACGCCTCCTAAAAGAAGGAAAGCAAATTGTTAACCCTCACGGCTCACGGACACCCTATTGCCTACGATGGACGTTGTAACCTACGATGGACATTGTATTATTTATTTGGTAGAGTCAGGTACCGGGCTTGTCGGTCCAATAGGAAAAGGGTAAGAGTGATCGCCGATGAGAGGCGCACTCTAACTGGAACATTCAAGGGATTAGTTGGCTAAGCATGGGCGCCCAAGTGTGAATGGGACGAGCTCATATAAAAGTCAACTAAACCTAAAATTCACTCATTCTCTCATTTGTGCAATAGAAGAGTGCTCTTGATCCATCTCCATCTCCATCTTCTTCTTCTTCACCTCCTTGTGTGTGTGTGTGTGTATGTGTGTGTGTGTGTGTGTGTGTGTGTGTGTGTGTGTGTGTGTGTGTGTGTGTGAGAGAGAGAGAGAGAGAGAGAGTGTGTGTGTGCGATCGAGCATTGCGGCGGCACAGTGGTGGTGAGGCGGTTGAGCGCGGCTTAGCGGCGCCTCCTTCTTCTTCGCAGCGATGAATCCTCCACGAAGCAAGCATAGAGCAGTGAGTGACACACCATCGCCTTCTTTGAGCTTACTAGTTTAGGCTTGTTGTGTGCTTGGAGCCATTTGTGGCTCGCACACGGTGTATCAGCAAGTTCCTTGCATTGACACGTGCGACATACGCGCACATTTTTGGCGCCGTTGCCGGGGAGTGCCATACATGAAGCTCGAGTAGCACTCTGTGCTTCTCCGTGGTGCAATTTCTATTGTAGGAAAGGTAAGGAAGGAGTGTGTGTGTGTTGAGAAGAGGGATTTGGTGTTATATTGTGTGTTTTTTTAATTAATGGAGTTTTCAAAGGTTCTGTGTTTATTCTCTGTGTATTAAGGTAGTTAGTTTTCTTTGTTAATAGAGATTTCAAAGGTTCTGTGTTTATTCTCTGTGTATTAAGGTAGTTAGTTTTCTATGTACAGTAAGTAGGAAGTAGATTAGTGAGAGTTAATAGAGTGTGTTAGTGTGTAAGAGTAGGTGTATTAGTTAGAAGTAGGTAGAGAGAGTGTGTGTGTGCTCTCGCGCAGGCCGCGGCGGCCTTATCCTTTAAAAAATAAAAAATAAAAAAATAGTAATTTTTTTAAAAAAAATGTTTTTAAAAATTTTTAAAGGTAGGACCGGGATCGGGAATATCTCCCAAACCCAAGCCCAGACCCAAACCCAAGCTCACGCTCAGGCCTAGGCTTCAAACGCCTTTAAAAAAAACTAATTTTAGCTTCACACGTAGCTAAAAAATGATTTTTTGAGGACCAACGGAACGTCAGATGCCCGAAAATTGTGCTGTAAAGCACACAACAACCCTTTAAGTGATACGCTCGTTTCGAGCTATCGCACACTTCAATCAAAAAAATCAAACATTCAAAAAACAAGAAAAAATCAAGTAGAAAATGGGGTGCAAAACACCCACAAAACAAAGCAAGTAACCTTTGAGGGTACTTACCGACACTTGTAGGGCACCCAAAGCACATGTATCTACGCTCTGGTCGTGTGCTAGAGTCCGAACAACTAGCTAGTGCTTCGATTTACGGGGGTACTCACTATCCTTCCACGCTAGGGTCTACGCCCTCGGCGGGGACCCAAGGTAGTGCAACCCAAGACCCAAATATAGCGACTAGCGACTCTTCCTCTGACTACGATATTATGGAAGAGCATCTTACACAAAGCCCCGAGGGAACAAATGAAACCGTGCCTAGCTGGGCCCAACAACCTGGAACTAGTGTTTTTAGCCGTTTGATGGAAACTTTTAGTAGAGCTACGCGCTCTGAACCTACGGCTAGTGAAGTAAACGAAGGGGGTGGGGAAGTAGAATCACCATTCACATCTCCTGTAGACCCCACACTCCCTCAAAGTGTCCACGTGGACATTCTACCTACCTCATTTAATGAGGGCCCTACCGAGCTACCACCTTCCAAAGTCGCCTCTAAGGTAGCGGTGACTAAAAGTCAAAACACGGGAAGCAACAGTGCATCCACCTCACGGCAACCCTCTAGTACACCAAGTTTGGACGGGGTATTTCTCAATGAAAATTGGGAATATGACCTACACATGGAGACTTTGACCGACCTATACATGGGCTACATACCATGTGGGTTGGTTAGAAGTTGTACAATCCACATCTAGTGCCACTAGTCTAGAGGAACAACAACACATGATCTGCAATGTCATCCATAGGATTATCGAGTCCGAGAGGCAAAATCGAGGAATAAACATACCTTCGACGGGTCCTATGCGATTTTTAGACACGGGCAAAGGGAAACAACCCACTCTATCACAAATGGAGACTCCCCTAGTGAGTCCCATCAATCCCCCATATGTTGTTTCGCCAGGGGTCTCAATGCAATCTGAGCCCACAAGTGATAGCTTTACTTTTCCAAGTCTAGATCATCTTTCCCTTGATGACACCATGGCTACCATGCCTACCCCAATGATGGGCATGCCAAGAACCACGCCATGGACCTCATTTGTTAGTAAAGCACCACTATATGGTAGCTCAATGCCTGCAACAGTACCTACAAGTGTGTACCAATCGTATGCACCTATGGCTCACACTTATGTAGTCCCTACCCCTCCCATTGTTTCAACTACCTATGCTCCACAACCACAATACAAAAGTTCTTATCCCCATGGGACTATACCGGCTAGCATTAGCATGTCACATTCGACATCTGCTATGCCTAGGGCCACTCATATGAACTATGGACCACCACATGGCACAACATCGTACCCAAAGTGGAACCCAAGGGCTTCCTATACGCCAAGCCCAATGCCAATACCTACTCCACATGTAGTCTCTGGAGCACCTTCACCCACGGTGCCTGCTCACTTAGGTGACTTGGCAACATTTGCTCAAGCTATTGGTCGATCTATTGCTAAGAATATGCGTAACATGCCTGATAGAGAGCCTAGAAGTAAGGTAGTACAAATATCCAAGCTCACACAAAAATTTAGTGGAGACGGGGATGTGAGAAAGCATATCGAAGTGTTTGAACAAATATGCGATTCTCTAGGAGAACAAAATGACCTACATAAGAGCAATGCTTTAAGCCTAACCTTAAGTGGAAAGGCTAGGGATTGGTATAGAACCCTAGGGGTGGAAGAAAAAACGATTTACCCTACTCTTAGGAGATTGTTCTTAAAGGAATACATACGAGAGGGAGTGCTTGGGGTGTAGCCTCTCAGCTCCAGAAAGCCCAACGAGAGGAAGGAGAGTCGGCGAGAGACTTTATAAGTCGCTTGAAGCATTTGAATTCTCGTTGTAATCCAAATGAGCGCTTAAACAATAACCAATTGCTTGATAGATTCATTAGGGGGTTACGACATGAGGATATCTACAATGGCCTAGTCATTAGAGGTATCACCACTTGGGAAGCAGTCACCACCAATGCTATCCAGTTGGAGGATAATTTAATGATTCAAGGAGAAAGAGTGTCTGTTGAGCCTAAATCTATTAGCTCACAAGCATCGGGGCATCAGCTAATGACCCTAAAGCCTATTGCTAAGGAGCCAAAGATATCTGAGATGACTTTAGCAGATCTCACCAAGGCTATTCAAGAGAGTCTTAGAGACAATCGTGCTCCGCAAAACAATCATATGTATCCAAGAAGGGAGCAACAATGGTGCTCAGTCTGCTATGGACCGCATATTACCAGTGAATGCCCTACTTTTAGATTAAAATTCACTGGGAACTGCAATGCATATGGAAGGTATGGTCATCAAGCTAAGGATTGCATAGTATTTAAGCGCGCGATGGCCAATAGACCAACCTTAGCATGGACAGACACACCTCGAGTGCCTGCATTGATGCCGGCCCCACCTCTTGAACAAACAGCACAACACATGGTCCCTAGGGCCCAAAATGTTGTTCAAACAACACCCTTACCACCTCCAGTGCTAGGACCGCAACCACCACATCCGAGAATCACTTCTGTGAATCAAGTGGGTTGTGAGTCATCTATTTCTTGTTTGGAAGGCTATGAGGAAGATATAGATCCTAATATCGCCTATGGGATGGATGTGCTTGAAGAAAGTCCACAATACTACATGGAGCACTATTGGGGACAAGTCAAACTTGTATATCAAGTAGCTGCTCTTGCGGCAAGAGGCCAAAATATCAATTACACCGCTAAGAGACCACCTCTTCAATGCTATGAGTGTGGAGGTCCACATCGTGTAGCGGAGTGTCCTATTAGGCTACAAAAGAACACCACACTAATGCAAACCAATCAAGCAAGCACGTCTACAATGCCGATACTCATGTGTAATCGATGTGGCATAGATCATTTGATTGCCCAATGTCCAAATAATCCAAATGCACCGAAGATCACGCCATTAAACTTGATTGAAGTTACCAAGGAGCCATCACCAAGTACACCCGTGGTACCAGTAAACGTACTCACACGATTGATGCTCCAAAAACAAAATTATATTCACGGCATCAATTGCCCAATCTCAGAAAAAGAAGAAAACACGAAGAAAGAGATCGCAAAAAGCAGCGCAGACCGCAGTTCAAAGACCAACATGGGGACTGGTGATGACCCCGTATATATGAACGACGCTGAAGAAGATTCTGATTCAGGTGAAACCATGGAGACCAAAACGACCACTAACATAGAAACCAACAAGGAAGATCTTCATGAGCCACAATGGCCAGGATCCAAAAAGAAGATAGGAACTTACCCAAACCCTACAGAGGAGATTGAGCGAGTCAAGCAATTAAGGAGTTTGGTAGAAGATACGCAAAGGGATCTAGAACCAGCACCTAGGAAGATCCAGATTACAGACACCGTGTTCCCTACGCAACAACAACCTCACCAAGTCCATAGACCCTTGGACATACCTAGTGTCATCCAAGAAGAAAGTGACTTAAAGTCATGGGAAAGTGGGCGTACTCACTTCTTGATGGAAAGAATGTTTACAGAGGGACTACTTGATCCTATCGCAGAAATGGAGATCCCATCTTCCCCACGTCAAGGGACTCAAGGCCAAAAGGTGTCGTTAAACATTGCCAAATTGATGGATTTCATGTCTTTAGAAGTTAGAACCAGCATCATGTCCAAACTATATAAAGACCCCGAGCTAGTCTCAACCCTTCGAGCCTTCCTCAATGGAGAATTGAAGTTTGGGCTACCACAATTTTCACAGATGGATGGAGCTGGGGAGATGCCAATAGAGGAGGAATACATAGATCCACAACCCAACCTAGATGAGAACCTTGTTATAGAAATACCTATTAACAAGTTGGGACAATACTTTGAGGGTGATGAATCCAATGTGACTATACCAATCACTACTAAGGGATTAACTGTGAAGGGAATCCTTGATGGTGACACTGGGATTAGCATTGTGACTAAAAATTGCTGGGAAACTATGGGAAGACCTCACCTTGCGACCACAACCATAGTAGTGAAGATGGCCAATGGGTCTATTGTTAAACCTATTGGGATGTTAGAAGATCTCAAGATCAAGGTCTTTGGACATAAAATAAGAGTTACCTTCATTTTTATGGATTTCTCCAAGAACACTATGGCATCTGAGATGATCTTAGGACGTCCTTTCATGAGGGAAGCAAAAATGGTGCATGACTGGTCTAAGAACCATGTCTACCTGCAGTTCCAAGATTCTGTCATTCGAGTGGATCTTGTGATGGGTTGAGCACATCCTCTAGGAAACAGGTTTATAATCGATCATAGATCTGACACCACAGTTTACTCGGCCCCATTGCAGTATTGTTACACGTGTAAAGCGGACACTGATGTTGGGGAAGACTCTCCTTATATGGATGTACTACCTGGGATGACTGAGTCGGACAATGTGGATTGGGTCCACCTAGCAGCAACCATAGACACTTGGGGAAATAGGGGGACAACCTGAGTAACACCTGAGGGGGATGAAATACCACCACTTGTACCCTTAAACATGCTAGAAGCAATGCACATAGCTTCTGATGATCTACAAGATGAAAGTTTGACTGGCATTGAAACCAGTAGCACCTCACAAGACTATAGCCCACACGATTTGGGGTCAGAATCATCAGTTGAAATTGACTCTGAGGACAAAGAATCTGAGTTAAATCTTAGTGCAAATGTGGGGACAAACCATTCAGGGCCCAGTGGTAACCTAGATGATAATCTATCCAAGGGAGCAGAAGACACAAGTAGTGATTCATCTAGTGAGTCTTCACTAGAACTCGATCGTAATTGAGAATTAAACAAGAAGAGTAAGAGATATAAGAGGCGACGATATCGAGCAAATGTGCGTGCTAGAATAAATGAAAAGAAATCTACCGCAGAATGGCTTAATTATATAGGGGCATGTGATGCTCATCGAAAGTTGGTAGATAACTGGGGGGAATACCTTCAAAGCATTATGTGGTGTAGTCCACAACCCATTGACATCGCACAACTAGAGGCTACAGAGAAGCCAAAGTTGAGCCGTACCGTAAGGGGACGACAAAATCGAGAGTTATCTCAACAACAAAAGGAATCAGAAGTTAAATCACAGTCCACAGAACAACAGGACCCCACAGACTTACACCCTGCACCTAAACATTTGAAATCCTATACCACCGAGGAACGTAATGTTGTGTATACAAAGGCTCAAAGAAAACCTATCGATGGGAGCAATGGAGTCTATGATGGTCCAGCGATAGTTAAGGAAATAGAGTTAGCAGACCCACGAGAAGAGTCTAAACCTATTTTCATTGCCCAAGATTTGACCGATACTGAGGAGTGTGTACTTAAAGAACTTCTCAAGGAATTCAGGGATATATTTGCCTAGACTTATCATGATATGAAAGGTGTTCCACCTTCCGTGGTGCAGCACACAATCCCCATGAATAGCATGGCTAAACCAGTTCAGCAACGGCCCTACCCAATGAATCCTAAATATATAAAGATCGTTCAAGAAGAGATTGAAAAGCTTATGGAATGCGGATTCATATACCCTATTTAGCACTCAGAATGGGTGTCTCCAATAGTGATTGTGCCAAAAAAGAATGGGAAACTCAGAGTGTGCGTGGATCTCAAGAAGGTCAATGCCGCCACTAGGAGGGACCATTATCCCTTGCCATATTCAGAACATGTGCTTGAAAGAGTTACAGGGAAGGAAGCTTATAGCTTTTTGGATGGGTACTCTGGCTACAATCAAATCACAATTGCACTGGAGGACCAAGCTAAAACAGCCTTTATAACCATATTTGGAGTGTTCACATTTCGTGTTATGGCTTTTGGCTTAACCAATGCCCCGGCTACCTTTCAAAGATTAATAAACACTGCTTTTAGAGAATATTTGAGGGAGTCTTGTGAAGCTTTCTTAGATGACCTTTATGTTTATTCCTCTTGGAAAGAACATCTATCATGCTTACGGAAAGTGTTTGAGAAGTGTAGATTGTATCGCATCTCCTTAAACCCTTTCAAATGCCAATATTGGGTTAAACATGGAGTCATTTTAGGGCATATAGTGTCCAAAAATGGGATTTCCACAGATGAGAGAAAAATTAAAGCCATTGCAGAATTGCCACCACCTACAAACTATAAAGGAGTTCAAAGGTTCATGGGCCATGTTGGTTATTACCGACGGTTTATTTTAAACTTTTCCGAGATAGCTCGTCCTTTGTACAAGCTTCTTATTGAGTTCCAATGGACTACGGAGTGTGACCATGCTTATGAGTCATTGAAAAAGACCTTGACTAGCGCTCCTATTCTACGAGTGACCGATTGGAATGTAATTTTTCATGTGCATATTGATGCATCGAACTTTGCTATTGGGTGTGTTCTAGCTCAACCAGGAGAACATAAACTGGACTACCCCATTAGCTTTGCAAGTCGTCAGTTGAATGATGCCGAAAGAAACTACACCACTACAGAACGAGAAGGTTTAGGTATGATTTATGCAGTGAAGAAATTTCGCTACTACCTTCTGGCCAACAAGTTTGTGTTCTATGTTGATCATCAAGCCTTGTTGTATCTAGTAAATAAACCTTGTTCCACGAAAATAATTACAAGATGGTTGTTAATTCTCCTTGAGTTTGATTTTACCATTGTGGTGAGACCCGGTAAAAGACATGTCATGGCTGATCATTTGTCTCGCATACCCAATGGGGAAGCCCCTACTGGAGTCGATGATGAATTGCCTGATACTTCTCTATTCCTAGTCGAAACCATACCTGAATGGAGTGAGAAGATTGTGAACTTTCTAGTTAATGGTTTTCCACCCAAAGAGCTTCGTAGGGACATAGCTCGAAAACTGTTAAAAGAATGTGAACCTTATTCTCTCATTGCAGGAACTCTCTACAGGCTAGGGAAGGATGATATTCTTAGACGTTGTGCCCGTGAGGATGAGTATTTATACATACTGCAAGAAGCCCACATGGGTATAGCCGGAGGACATTTCTCAAGGGAACTAACAGCTAGAAAGGTGTTGCAATCAGGCTATTGGTGGCCAACCTTATTTAAGGATGTATCACTTTTTGCAAAAGGATGTGATGAATGCCAACGTTACAAGATCACACAACAAAAGGATAGGATGCCCTTACATCCTGTTAAAGTGACTCAACCATTTGAAAAATGGGGTTTAGACTTTGTAGGCCCAATTAGTCCGGTAGCTCGTAGCACTCAATCTCGATATATTATCATTGCCATTGACTATGTGACAAAGTGGGCGGAAGCCAGGGCGACACGTAAGGCCGATGCAAGGTCAACTGCCAAGTTTCTCTTTGAGAACATTGTTACAAGATTTGGTTGTCCCTTTGAGATTGTGAGTGACAATGGTACTCATTTTATAAATGAAGTAATAAAAGAACTCACTACCAACTTTATGATAGCTCACCATAAATCCACACCTTATTATCCACAAGCAAATGGCCAAGCTGAGAGCACCAATAAGACCTTAATCTCTATCTTAACCAAAACGATGGAAGCTCATCGCACAGATTGGGATTTAAAGCTTACATCATCTCTATGGGCTTATCGTACTGCGTATAAAGTTGCCATTAACTGCACACCATTCAAGATGGTGTATGGCCAAGAAGCGGTTATGCCATGGGAGTTTGTCGTTCCTAGTCTTCGAGTAGCTTTTCAAGAAGGTTGGGATGGTAAACCCTTAGTTGAGCGATTATATATCCTTGAAAGGCTAGATGAAGAGAGGCAATTAGCTGTGCAAAATGCACTTGTGGAGAAAGATAGGAGGAAGAAATGGTTTGACCGTCATCTAAAGAACAAAGATATCAATGTTGGTGATAAAGTCCTTATGTATGGAGTGCGTAACGAAAAGAAAAAGTTGAAATATGCGGGAAAAGGACCATATAGAGTATGTGAGATCACCCCACAAGGAACCATTCGTGTGGAGACTCTTGATGGAGTTGAAACCATTGAATTCCTCAATGGGAGCAAATTTAAAAGATACTATGATCCTTTAAGCCAAGAGGAGTTGCGTGCCATCCATACAAAAAAGGCAGCCAAGGCACAAATAGAATTGAAGAAGATACAAGCTCAAGCTGAGGCTAAGGAGCGACAACAACGTATAAGACGAAAACGAGAGGCTAACCTTGGAGTCACACATGCATTCCACGTTGAAATCGACGAGGATTGGTTGGACTCTGACACACCTCTACGATACCCTATTGAGCTAAATAGCATCTATGGAAAAGTGCTATATAACGCCTTATTGGACACGAGTGCTAAATATAATCTGCTATCATATGGGGTGTGGTGTCAGTTAGGGAAGCCACCTCTATCTGAGAGTATTATCCAAGTCAAGGGTGTCAACAAGAAAAAAACTATGATTTTTGGAATTTGGCACACTTCTGTCAGTTATGACAATGGGGTTGTAGCTCAAGACTTTTTTGTCATGCCTGTTGGAACTATGGAGGGTAATATAAACCTAGGATGCACGTGGATGATAGCCACCAAATGCACTATTGATTGGGGGACTGGGGGTGTCACAACGCAAAAACCAACTCTTATCCTTACCACTCAAGCCATAGTCCCTGAGATATTGCCTAAGGAAATAAAACCCAAGACATTGCATGTCCAAGAGGTTGAACCATACGTCCCCATAGCCCAACTCTCTAGAGCTTCAACTGATGTAGTTGAAAGAAAGCTTGAGACACACAAGAACCATCCTAATATAATAAAGAAAACATACAAGTGGGTCCCTAAAGCCTCTTTAGTAACCATGGCTGATGCTAAAAAACGGAAGCCTCGTAAGAAACGTCCCCCTCACTCCAAGAAATGTAAAGAAACATTCCGTTGGATTCCTAAACGACTATTGGAAGCCCAAGGATACTATGAAGGAAATGATCAAATCTGGGTGCCCAAACATAAATTGTACTCTTACCTGTCACCGGGTCCATGTGAGCTCAATCATGTGGCTCCAAAACAAATTGAAGATCGTGGAAAGGAAAAAATCACAGAATGCGACACACCTGCTCCAGAGCTAGTTTGGGTACCAAAGAAAGAAGGATTTGTTCCACATGGCTCAGGAACAGGGAAAGCAAATGAAGCTTCTTGTTCTTCATGTAGTTCCTATACGGAAATAGAAGCTTCGATACAACGTCCACCTACCATTGTACATATCCATACAAGCAAGAAAGAGTTTACACCTCCCGTTGTAAGTTCACCACCTACAACGATGTTGCAAATAAAATCATGGGAGAGTAACTTACCACCCTTGCAACTAGATGAAACGCATAGAGCGGTCAAAAACTATTGGTTAAAGCCTTCACCTATAGCAACTTGGAACAACTGGTTTCAAAGGGTGACGACATCATTTCAAACGGTATGATCTACCCAAGGAAGGGGGGAGTGTTTGTTGACATCCATCATTCAATTGCTTCCCTCTCAACCTTTCTCCCTGACCTCTTAATCTCCAATCTTAGGGAATGTATATATAAAGCCTTATACTCACAAAAACAAGATAAAAAAGTAAAAGAGAAAGAGCGACTAGCAACGAGAGAGCACCCTATCAGATCCTACACATAAGTCTAAATTCACCATGTCAAATCAAGCAACACACAAAAACAACTCATGTTTTAAAGACCTAACCAAATCTATTTGTATTCTCAGAGATGGCTAGTTCACTAGAGGCATGCGCTTCTATTTTTTATGAAAGGTACCCTTTTTCTTTTTCTCAAGTGTTTCACATATGCTACCCTGTACTTTCTTGCGAATGGGATTTGATAGAGAGACTTGCACGTGAGTGAAATTTTGAGGAGTTAGAATGGCTGATACTTCTATGGATAACTAGTGATCCCTACCCAGTAGCGAATGTTTCTCCGGTGGCACATGCTTATTCTTTTGCATAGGATGAGTATCCACGCATCGCGAGGTTCTTGATTAACACGCTTGCGTAAGAGGATGATGAAGAAGAAATAATAGAGACCGAGGAAGACTATGGCCTCACGGAAAATGATTTCGTTTATCTAGATGATGAGGATAGAGGCCTAGCCTTAGGGTGGCCACCCGGTTTATATAATATCCTCTTTCCTTGATTCTAAAAGGGATGACAGATAGGTAGGTTAGGGGTCTGGATTGTGTTTTGAGTTTGTTTTCTAGGAGTTATAATTTTTTCACACTGACATGCCTCCTAGAGGTATAGTGCTTGTTTTTTGGATGTGTTAGGTAAGACTTATATGGATCTCCATCCACATGGCTGAGGACATCTGCTTCGACGAAATGAGCAACTCCATACCTCCACGTGTACTACTTTCCATGATTCATGTTGGTGGATATGTATAATTGCTAATAATGATTTTTCATGGTTTATTTGAGTGCAATAATTATGTTTGTTATCTGCCATTATAGATGTATAAAATTGTCTTTGCTTAAGTTGATGGAACTAGAGTTTAATCTTATGGATGAGCCTTGAGATTAGGAGACCATGACTTTAGGTTAACTCATTTACTTGACCACTAGGCCTAACTGATAAAATTATCTGAGTATTTGAGACCTTAGGAATGTTTAAGGCATAGAGAAGCTTGCTCACTTAAACAACAAAAACACTAGTGAGAATACAAAGGAAATGGAAGCAAAAAACATAAGTGCCACAAATGAAAAATCTAATGCTGGAAGAGAAATCCTGGCTTGATTTGGTACTTCACTCACATGTATTGTCTATGGTACTAGAGCCCTAGAGGTTCCCAGTGTGGGCGCTTTTTCTTGAGAAGCAAAAAGCCCCGGACATACAAAATAAGCACACACGTCAAATGATTGTGAACCAAAGTAAAAAAGAGAAAAAGAAAAAAATGAATGACATTTAAAAGACTTCCATCGAGCTTTTGTTTGCAGTTGTGAGAGCTAGTTGGCTAATCAAAGCTGAAAAGCACAATTAGGGAATCTTGCATTTAGATAATCTTCTTAGCTTAGCTAGTACTAGAGTAGTTGTTTTAACCTTAGTCATAGCTAACTAATTGATAGACTCACCCATAAGCCCAAAACTCTTGATTAATTAATTTACTCAAAGTGCGATTTATTTGTCCTTAATGGCAGTCTAACATTTCATAAATCTTGCATTTACTCATTTCCACATATACTTTACATTCCCCTCATGATTTATGGAAATATAATTCTGCTTGCTGAAACAGTGACTTTGCCTTGCAGATTCAAATCCAGATGCTCTACAACATGGAAATAACAAGCTTCAACTCAATAGCTTCCGAGGACGGAATCTACATCAGGAAGGGGAGCATGTTAACCCTCACGGCTCACGGTCACCCTATTACCTACGACGGACGTTGTAACCTACGGCGGACATTGTATTATTTATTTGGTAGAGTCAGGTACCGGGCTTGTCGGAGGGTAAGAGTGATCGCCAATGAGAGGCGCACTCTAACTGGAACATTCAAGGGATTAGTTGGCTAAGCATGGGCGCCCAAGTGTGAATGGGGAGAGCTCATATAAAAGTTAACTAAACCTAAAATTCACTCGTTCTCTCATTTGTGCAATAGAAGAGTGCTCTTGCTCCATCTCCATCTCCATCTTCTTCTTCTTCACCTCCTTGTGTGTGTGTGTGTGTGTGTGTGTGTGTGTGTGTGTGTGTGTGAGAGAGAGAGAGAGAGAGAGAGAGAGAGTGCGATCGAGCATTGCGGCGGTACGGCGGCGGTGAGGCGGTTGAGCGTGGTGTAGCGGCGTCTCCTTCTTCTTCGCGGCGAGGAATCCTCCACGAAGCAAGCGTAGAGCGGTGAGTGACACACAATTGCCTTCTTTGAGCTTACTAGTTTAGACTTGTTGTGTGCTTGGAGCCATTTGTGGCTCGCACACGGTGTATCGGCAAGTTCCTTGCATTGACACGTGCGACATACGCGCACACAAATGCACCTATCAAGTACTAAATCTGAATACAAGGTAGCCTCTGAAGCAACAAAATAAGCCTTATGGATCAAGAATTTTCTAAATGAAATTGGTTTTTGTGTGAATTCCTTCATGATCATTTATTCAGATTCTATGTCAGCAAAAGAATCATCCAAGAAGGATAGACAATCACATAAGCTTAAACATATTGACATTGTTAGCCATTTTGTTAGCAACAGACATCTTATCAGAAGTCTAAGTGTGCCCAAAATTTGGGAATGGAGGTTAAAATAAATAAGTATTTGTTTATGGGGGGTATTGATGATTTCATGTTCTACAGTCGTTTGTTTTCCTAGGAAGTTCAAGCTTCATTTCTATGCAGCGAAACATGTAAATACTTGGTCGATAGCCATTGTTCAAGGGCAGCCCAACTAAACTGCTTGGCTGACAACCATTGTGCAAGGTCAGAGTCTACCATCTCTTGGCCTGCAATGTTTTCACTGAGCTCAAAGGCCTATAACATTTTCCTTTGCCTATAACATTTTTGTCGTCTTAAAGATTGTTATTTCTTGCCTAGGGTGATCAGGGTCGGGGGGGGGGGGGGGGGGGGGGGTCTTGGTTTTGAGAGTGAAGGTTCATATTGGCTATGTCTCTTTTGGCTTGCCCTTGAGATAGAGGCCCATGAATATTATAAATAGAAGTCACGATGTTGAAAAGTGTGCGGTCTAGCTGGGAAGGTGCAGACCTTAGGTTGTGAGAGTTCGTAAGAGGGACAAGCACTTCGGGGAAAAGTGTTTATGGAGCTCACCAAACCTCTTCCTAAAGATGGCTTAAAAATTCTAAGAGCATTCGTGATAGAGGAATCATAAACCCTCTTGGGTACAGTGCCCCACTTTTTATTCATAAAAACGAAAAGTCCCTTGTGCTATACAGCTAACTCTTTTTGATGCCAAAAAGGAGGAAAGTAGTCATCTTGAAATTTCAGGGCCCATGGCTTTTAAAACTCAAAAAGGTTTTTGGTTGTTTGTTTAGGCCGCCCACTTCACAAACGCGCATTGTCAAAATTATTGTGCAATCTTGATTGGCACTTATGCATGCAACTGCGTTAGTAGAGCTCCAAGGTGATGATAACTTGCACATTGGAAATCTTGCTTGGCATTTTATGCATGCGACTACATCAACTAAACTCGTAGGTGATGGTACCTTATACATTGGCAAACTCTCTAACCAAAATTATATTAATATTCAGACTCCATCCACCCTCTCATAGCACACAGAGCAAGTCGCTACCTCCACATTGGCGCAAAACGTCCTTGTCAAGGTAATTGAGCCAAACCTTTCTTACCGAATCCCTATCTTCAAGGAAGTACATGGTCAATGCATAGTCTATGTGCATGTGTGTGTTTTGAGAGAGAGAGAGAGAGAGAGAGAGAGAGAGAGATTGAGAGAGATTATTATCATCCTCAAAGGTCAAATATGACCTATGGTACCAAAGTTACATGTGATGTAGTATGTGTGTGGCTGATGAGTGATTCTCGATGCTCCACAATTGTGGTGATGAGAGTCACAATGGAGATCCCACATTGTGGCTAGGAGAGGAAAGTGTGTAGGTCGCTAAACACTCTCATAGTGTGAGGTACTCAGAATCTTGAACTTGTTGTGAGCATAATGTGCACAATTGATTTGCGTCTTCTTCATTTCCCCAATGCCCTATCTTGCATCGAAGGGAGTGGGAACTAAGCCAAATGGCTATGACAATGCATATCACTGACAAGGGGATAGGCTCAAGCATGTAAGGGTGAGTATGGTTTCCTCTTTCAGCGAAGAACATGGTTTTGTAGTTGGGGCCAATATGGGTGGTGTAATGTATGAAGTGTGACCTATTGGATTCCTCCCAAGCCGTAATACATCAGCATTGTAGAAAAGCTTCACTCACTTGGAAGTCTTTTGAGGAATCATGTAGCAAGTGTAATGCATCCCATCTCCCAAACCACTTCTTTATGTCTTGCATCCATCCCGTGTGCTCTAGATCTTCCTTTTATGCATCTTTTGAACTTTTTTTCTTGCTTCCCATGCAATTGTAGGAAGTCAATGTGAGGGGTTTTGAAGCATCTTTATCATGTATTCCACAACACTTTCCATGCCCATAACCTCAATTGGAAGAGATCCTGATTCAAGAAGTAGGAGCATATATGGTGTTTGTGCCTTAACTTGGAGAAAGTTTGTAAGAAAGCCCTTTTGGACATTCTCAAACTTTTTGCAAGTAGACTTTGAGATGCTCCCGCCCCACACTTCAACTCCATAAAGGAGAACTGATGTCACCAATGTGTCAACAAGGTAGGCAAGCTCGGTACAAAGAAAGAAAAAGGGACACTTGTTAAGTTCCTCTTCATGTTGCCCTCATGGTGTGCTTAAAGCCTATTGGTTGGCCACCCAAGGGGTCCAATGATAATTTAGAAGATTTAATTAATATCTTTGCATTTATCAAGTCTTCTCTCTCAAATGGGAAAGGGGGACACTTGTCCGAAGACTAACCTCGTTGCTTGTAATGCATCCTACATGTGATTGGCCAGTTTTGCAAGGGTCCAATGAGCTTCAAGCATGAGCTACAAGGAGGGGTCAACCAAAGTAAGCTAGGGGTTTCTTGAGAGGTATATTCTGCAAATCCAACCAAGAGCCATGCTTCAATATGCTAAAAAGAGGAGTGATGATAAGTGAGGAACTAATTATTTCTCCTATGAAATGTTTCTTCTTCTTCTTTCCTACCCTCATTCCCTGCTAGCTCTCTCCACCTTCGAAGGTGTTTGAGGTCTTGGGAGTGAGGCTTGGGATAGTTGATGCTTTCCACAAAGTTTATGTTATGCTCGTGATGCATGAATCTTTCCATCTTCATTGCATCACCTAGGTCACAAGGAACACAAAGATTGTATTGTAACAAGTCTCTCTTGATGGGAGAAACTATAATACAAATGCCTATTGGAGGGGGGACCGGCTCCACATAAATCCGGTCCTCAATTGTTGTCATGTTCTCTAAACTCTCTTTCTCTCTCTCTTGAAAAAGTATTGTTCATGCAAACTTAACTAAATGCTATGTTATGTTGCTACCATCAATTAAGTTCACCCACTATGCTCACAAAGTAATTGCATAAAAGTACTTCTCTAATTTTCGCTACTCTCAGAGTTAATAGGCCATTTCCATTACATTGGTATCAGAGCATTTGGTTTCTCTTTTCTTTCTTAAGATGAGAGGTCCTTAAGTAGCCTATAAATGGTTGATTTTGTTAATTCTATTAGGGTAAGTGGGACTAGTATCTATTATCGATTTTGTTGAGCCCACTATGTGGGATATGGTGCAGACCTTCGGAGCTTTGGACTTAATAATGGGGTCTTTTTAGACTTGCCTACGTCTTTACCACCATTATTTATGCCATAAGAAGTATGAAAAGAGCTAGCCCTCGGCAAATCTACAATATTAGACCCACTCCACTATTCTCTATAATTAACCACTTCGATCCGTGGGTGTAGATATTTAAATGCCAATTTTCATAATCTAAGAGGAGTAGCAACTAAGGTTTTGAATTTCCAAAGCATACACTAAGTAAGTACACAAATTTTGTTAACAGGGCTGACAATAACCAAGAGAGTAGAATGAACATTGATAGTTTTGATTTTGCACATGAAGGTGCTAATGATGATGCCCCCATGTTTGTCAATTATCTCGTTACTAGGTTGCAACAAGCTATGGGCAACCCTGCTTTGCAAGCCTAGGTTATTCAATAGCTTCGTGCTTATGGGATTTCCCTTCCTCTCCAAGAGGAGAGAGATCCTAGGAGGCCTCTGGAAGAGACCCCCAAAAGAAGACTCTCTCCCATACAAGAGGAGGAATCCAAAGATCAAGAAAGAAATGAAACTTTAAGTTCCTATGAAGATGTGGCTCCACGAAGACGGCGGTCTAGACGATCGCCAACTCCTCCCAAGAGGAAAAGATCAACACATAGTCCTTCTCCTCGTCACTTCGAAAGGGAAGAGAGGAAACAAAGTAAGAAAAGGGCAAGAAAGAGGTCACCCTCTTCTCCTTCTTCTTCACCTTCCTCCTCTTCCGTTGAAAGTTATGGATATTCTCCTAGAGAATACAAGAGGGGAGGACATCACAAATCATACCCTACATGGAAAAGGTCACAAAAGCTCAAGAAGTTCAAGGAGGGAGGAATATCTCTTTTCTCACCTTTGGTGCTACCGACAAAGTGTTGGCCTTCATCCAACAATTTGATGCGGCCTTTGGAGACGAGCGCTTCTTAGAGTCCTCCAAGCTACGCCATGTAGCTATGCACTTCTAGAAATCAGCTCGTCAATGATGGGCTAGCCTTCATGGCAACGGCGAAGCTCCAAAGACATGGAAAACTCTACGATTTTCCATCATGAAGCAATTCCTTGCAAGCGATGCAAAGGACAAAGTGCTCACCGAATGTCACAATTTGAAGCTTTTCTTTCATGAGTCTATCCACAAATATGTAGACAAGTTTGGGACTTACATCTCAAGGCTACTGTCTTCCAAAATATAGAATTCTATGTGGGAGTACCTGAAGAGATGGCCAAATACGTCACTCTCAACAACCTAATTCTATAACCGAAGTAATCCATCACACCATGGTTTCTTCATGCATCAATTTCCAATAAGGGGCTAGACGGAATGTCAAGCCCATGGAAAACAAAGATAAAAATCATGCAAAGGGGAAAACCAATGCCCAAAATTCCTCCCAATCCATCACACCATGGTTGCTTCACACATCAATTTCCAATAAGTGGTTAGACGGAATGTCAAGCCCATGGAAAACAAAGATAAAAATCATGCAAAGGGGAAAACCAATGCCCAAAATTCCTTCCAAGGCACTTCCAACAACAACAACAACAACAATCGGTCCAAGGAGAAGGGAGTTTACAAAGGCAAAAACAAACTCTCTCTTGAAGAGCTTGAAGCTTTTTGCAAGGACCATAAGTGTTTTAAGTGTGTGGAGAAAGGACATGGATATCGTTCTTGCCCCAAGAAAAATGTTTGCAATGAGACTCCTAGGGCTTCCACCATTGAAGCTCCAAAAGAGGATCTCATTGCAAAGGATCATCTCTCTCCTATGCTTGGGGAAAGGTAAGGGAGCATGATGCCTTTATCTTGTGTGACCCTGGCTCTACTCACAACTTCATATCAACGGAGTTGGCTACCAAGTTGGGCATTCAAGATTTCAAGATGGGAGATATTGTAACGGGGCTGACACAACTTTCAAGGGACAACAAGCCTCCGTTATTCCCTTGATTGGTAAGTTGAGGCTTCATGTCCAAAGCTATGTCGACAAAGAAGACTTTTTTATCTCTCCTCTCCAACATGAGGATGCTATCCTAGGGGGGCCATAGTTTGATCGCATGGCTGCCAACATGAAGTTCCCTAGAAGGAGAATCTACTTTACCTACAGGAGAAAGGACATGTATATAGATGCTAGTGAGTGTGGTTGCACTATACCACTTGTAAATCTTCTTGATTTTGATAAATCAATGAAGAGCTCAATTTATGCATACATGATTTTTGTCAAAAAGATCCTAAGCTCACAGAACAAGCCGCTTTGTTATTCTTTCAAAAGTACACCACACTTAGCGCACAAATTAGTCAAAGAATTGGCAAGTACAATGTTGTATTTCAATAGCCCCTCACTACTGACGACATCAAAAATTTGTTTGACTGGGTCAACGTTTTGCATGGTGCCACATGCCTTCAAGTTGCAAGCATAAATGGTCAAGTTTGCAAATAAGCCTTGGCTGCTTCGCATTAGCTGAAAGCGCCAGAGCTTTGTGGCTTGTCCATGGTGGGCATAGCCTGCAAGGAGTGCAATCCAAGTGACTACGGCCCAAAGACAAGAAGCTTGTCAAGAACTTGTTTGCTTTCAAAAGTGCATCACACTTGGCGTGCTATATCAAAATTGAGTCCCAACTTCTTCCATTTATAGCATGTTATGTTCTTATAATTAAAAAAATCATTAAAAAATATGATTATAATTCCTTTGGTAATTAGCATCAAATTATATATAACTCTATATTCTAACTTCTTAAGTTTTACCATTTGCTAGTTTACAAGAAGCTCTTCAACATCTACAAAGCAACTTAACATTTGACTATAACACAAGGTATGTCATATTTAAGAATATTTTAAACACCTATAAAAAAAATATTTTAATATTAATATTTTGATAACCAAAATAAGATAAAAAAGATTTTCTTTCCAAATTAGAATATTAGTTTAAGCTCAATAGAAATAATATACATATCAATAGAAATCTTAAGGTCACCAAATATAAAAAATAATAATAAACCATACGTAATTGAAGATGAAAACAAATAAACTATTACCTACAAACAAAGCATCCAAACTAAAACAAAAAGCAAAGCATACCAAGATTATAAGACATTAACTTGCTTCCAACTTTTGACATTTTTAATTTAGATTTTGATTCATGGGTAAATATTTGTTCTAATTCGATCAAATCATATAAATATTGTTCGAATTGTGGAAACTTATTTTTTAAGTATGAAAAACAAAACTTAAAATATATAGAAAAAACAAATACCTATTTACGAGGATATGAATTATCTAATCCATATCTAACATCATTTCAAAATAACAAACAAGACAATATAGAAATTTATAACTGTTCCAAATGTTTCCAAAACAACATTAGAGGAAAATATTGGGTAACTTATCACCAGACTTATATAAAAAAATACTAACAATGAATGTACATGAAGTACAAATGCTATCTACTCTAGACATCTCTTTAAATATCAGTAAAAAGATAACATCTATAGCTATAGGTAATATAGAACAAAGATCATTATTAGATAATCCTCTATTTTCATATCAAAATACTAATGATTTATTAAATATTCTAACAAAAAACTCACATGACATAAACACACTATTGCTCTTTTTAGTAAAAAATAATCTATTAGTAAAAAAATTATATACTATATATGAACAACCACAAAAAACTTTAGCAATTCCTATAATTCCTTCTAATGCAATTACTACTTTACTAAACAAACATGCATCATCTTCTCCCTATGACTTAATGATAGTAGCACACAATACAAATTATTTAGGTATCTTAGATCAAGTAAACAACACACAACTAAAATCACAATACAAAATAGGCAAGTTATCTCATGGTGGGGTTATGTATGAAAGATTAAATAACAAAAAAATCATTAACTTATATGCAAGTTTAGATGGAGTATCTAATTTAGAAGATATTACAATAGAGAAAGCTCTATTCCATTTCTATTTCCATTAGGATATGGAGCTCATGATGGAGCTTTAAAATTTCATACATATCTAAAATGAGAATAGCCTCATTCTGCTCAATATTCACTTTATACAAGCCATACTTATTGATGGTGTACCAATTACCTCAAGCTTTGATAATAGCAAATTCAACAAATTTAACAATGCTACAATTAGATATAGATAAATTCAAACTTAAAAATCCACATGCATCTGATTTAGATACCATACGTTATATCATAAAACACAATATCTCTTATTCAATTCCAGGCTCTCCGTCATGGTATCGTAAGAATTTAAAAGATTTATTATGCATGGTAGAGTCATTTGGTTTACCTAACTTCTTCTTAACCCTAACTTGTGATGAAGTATCCTCTAGTAGATAGGTAGAAATAGAAGATTTAGAAAAAATTATCCAAAGGATAGACTTAAAACTCAATTGGACAGATTGTCCAGCCGAGTGCATGATGATTTTCCAAAAACGATTACTTACATTTTTAAACAAATACATATTTATTTCTAATGGATTATTAGGTACCATCAACCACTATCTAATACGATATGAGATACAAAATAGAGGTTCACCACATGCACATATAATGCTATGGGTAGATTCAAACGATATCGATCGAATATCTTTAGAGATAGATAGCCATATACCTTATTTACATACAATAAATAAAGTTGATCCAACATCAATTGAATATAAATTGCATAACTTTGTTATCAAAAAACAAATACATAATTGTAGAGAATCTTGTAAAATAGAATTACAAAATAAAAAAATTAAATGTAAATATGGATTTCCATACGATATTCAAAGTAATCCTAAGCCAATTATTCATGAACAAACTCAACGATGGCTTTATTATAGACCAACATTAGAACACAGAAATGTGGTTTCTTATCATGCATGAGTATTATTGTTATGACAAGCCCATATGAATATTCAAAAAGTAACCAATACAAGATTATCATATTACTTACTAAAATATGCATTGAAATCAGAACCTATAGGAAAAATAGATATCAATTTAGAAACAGCGAAAACATTAGGACTAAATAATATTGATGATACAAAACTCAAACTAATATTTTCTTATGTATTAACAAAACCAATATCAGCAACCAAAGCAGCCATGATGTATTTAGAGATACCAATCATAAAGAAATCAGAAAAGGTAACTTATATAGATTGTTCACCTCCTTAAAAAAGATAAAAATATATACAATTTTTTTAAACCTCTATACTACATCCAATTGATCTATATACAACAAGGCCATTAGAATTGGAGAGCTTAACATTTTATTCATACTTTCGTCACTATAGAATTAACAAAATACTCAAGCATACAACAAAGAAGATATGTAAAATGCATGATTTATTTGAAAATGAAATAGAAGAGTATAAACAATTAGTAAGATTTATCAATTTTCACCCTCTCCATCAAATGGAAGGTTTTTTTTTTACTATTCTATTAAAACAGATACATTTTCGCAATGAAAAAGAATTAATCTCAATTAACAACATAGAAAAATTTTACTTTTTAGAATGTCAAATATGACAAATAATAAAGAATGAAGAAGATATAGAGAATCTAGTTGGAAATTATTCTCAATTACATCTATTAATCGATGAATCTAGACAACAAATTACAAATCAAATACTCCAAATGCATCCCATACATAATTTAGAAGAACATTTAACATCAAACGATTTTATAGTAAAACAAACCAATATTAAAACTGTAGGAGAGAATCAATATGATCCAATAATACATCTACAAGAGCTTAAACACATAGAAAATACAACTTCGACTAAAGAGCAAGAACTAATATATAATAAAATTTTTGAAAAATCGGGTGGATTACATATAATAACTGGAACACCTGGATCTGGGAAAACGTTTCTAATTCAATATATCACATTTAAATGTATAACCAAAAACATAGGAGTCCTCCTTACAGCAACCACAGGAGTAGCAGAGACAAGATTTAGTCGATTAGCACGTACTTCCCTTGTTTTTTTATTTACCTAATAAAAATCAATTATTTTGTTCTAATTTAGAACCAAATGATATCCGTTCAATTAAAATAAGGTCTTCCGATGTAATTATAACTGATGAATTCTCAATGATGACATCACAAATATTACATACAAATAAACTCCAAATTTCAGAAGCTTGTAATTTATCTATGCTAGAAATATTTAACATTAAAAAACTACTTCTATTTGGAGATATAGCGCAATTGCCTGCAATATGTAATTGTAAAAATAAAGACTTGATATGCCAAAAATGTGTAATAACAAATTCTACATTTTGGAAATTAGCTATACACCACACATTATATACCTCCATACGTCATTGTTCAGATCCAGACTTCATTGTATTCTTAAATATAATCAGACAAAGTAAACCATCTAAATCACAATTAGATAAATACTTAAAACATACATTTATACAGGAGAAAGATTTAGAACAATATATAGATAAAGACACAACTATATTATGTACACATAATAAAGATGTCATATACTATAATGACCTCATCTTATTAAAGATATTCAACCATTCCAATATATTCAATATAGATATTGTTACAACAGCACATCATATACCAGAACTACAACATTGGATAAATGATACAGAATTTCATACCCTATCCAAAGTAGCAATAGGGGCATTAGTAATGTTTACACAAAACATAGATCTATCAATACGTGTAGCTAATGGAACTTTTGGGACAGTCGTAGATATTAAATATAACAATATAACATCTATTATAACAAAACTTATAATACGTGTAAATCATACACAACAAAATGTAACTATGAGAAGATCTAAATATCAAAAAAAGACATACAATGGAACATGGTATCATAAAACATCTTTTCCACTAACACTAGCATATGCAATGACTGGACATAAATCCCAAGGATGTACTATCTTTGGTAAGTCATTGTTAATAGTTCGAAAATGTGTTTCTCGTGGACTATTATATGTCATGTTGTCTCGATCGACTAACGGAAAGAACATAAAAATATCAATTACGATCGACGATTTCTAAATACAAGTAATAAATCATTATATATATGAAGATTATTGACTTACAAAAGTTTACTCCAAAGATTAAAACAAAGGTAACGTATGCTAAATTATTTTATATCAAACTTAAGGTGCTATAATTTATTACTATATTGATATAAAAGAAACTATTAATAAATTCATTTTTATATTTTTCAGATTGAAAGCTAAACAATATGGAGGTAAGCTTATATCTTTAATCACATAATTCAATATTTATAACCTTAAATGTATAAATTGTGTTAAAATATATTAGGTCTTCAATTCTATCAAAGCTAAAGCAAAAGCCCTAATAGACCTACAAGAAAAAGAACAAGAAGAGCAATGAAAATAAAAAAGGCAACAAGGAGAAAATATTTTCTTAAGAATCGAACAATTTAAATATGCAAATATCTTAGGACGTGATCCAATAAATTACATTTATGGTTGGCCATCTTATGATGAGCTAAAACAATATATGGACATAGCCGACAATATGTTGCAAACATGGAAAAAAACACATACTACTAAAGAACTCCCTGAAGATGGTAAATAATTCAACTTATGTTTTAAAAAATTTACTTATATTATTCATAATTTCAAATATAATTAATTCAAATAAAATTACTTTGTAGGTCTAACAATACTAATTCTTAAAATATTTAAAGAAGATTTACCAAATGAAGATATAATGCTTGAGCGATACGAAGCTCAAGCTTTACTAGATAAACACACGAATGGAATTTCAGCATATGCTATCAACTTATTGCATTTTGGCTACAACATTCCATTAGACTCTTTAAAAACTCTTGATAATAGACTAGCTTCAATCATTCTAAAAGAGTATGAGCAACTATACAACGTACAAAACAAACAAGATCTAATCACTTTGGAGAGCATTACAGCATCACTAGATATGGAGTTTGCACGAAGGCAATATGGCACCACTTGTAAATTTTTCATTACTATGAATCAAAGCAATGGTATAAAATCATAATTTCTTCTCTATTTATAAATGATTATATTCTTCAAACTAAAAAAAAAATACATAACATTGTTTATAGATATGGATATAGCTAATAAAGGAGAATCATCTTTGCAATCAACTTCAATACCTATAGATTTTCCATCCACCAGTCAAGGTACAATTATTACTCCAAAAATTCACATTTTATTCAAATACCAACAAGTTCAATAATATTTTAAATCAATTATTAACATAGTCAAATAATGCATTCTCACATCTCTCTCTCTCTCTCTCTCTCTCTCTCTCTCTCTCTCTACACCCAAATGTGAATCCATTGTTTACTTTAAAATAACAATCTATATTCTAAAATATTTAAATATATTTTAAATACCTTATATATTTATACTAAAACTCATAAAAGTTCATACAAAATAATTTTAAAAGAGTTTAATTGTTTTTTTTTTACAGAAGCAAAGTCTCCCCGAAAATCAACAGCTCTAGAAAATAAAAGTAAGATTTTTATTTATAAATTATAATGTAGAATAAATTAAAAAATATATATCAGACAAACAAATAATCTAAAAAGAAGGATTTTACAACATAAAAAACAACCTACTAAATTGATGATAACTGACATTATCAGATACAAGCCGTTCAACAAAAAGTTCACGATCGAAATTATAGATTCAACAACAATAAAGGACAAAGCAAATCACTTAGAAACACTTTATATTAAGAAATTTAGATCGATTACTCCAAATGGATACAATGTTTTTTCCCGAAATCCTTCTTCTTTAATTAACAAATACTATTACCTAAAAAAAAGAGATCTTATTTAATTTAAAGGGTTGTTATCTCTTTCCAACTCTTCCTCTCTCTCTCTCTCTCTCCCTCAAGTACTCTAAGAGCTGCCCTAAATATTGTGGTGTGTGGTCATGTAGGTAGAGTCCGGCCACCTAGTGTGGTCGGACATGTTATGGTTGTAACCAACTCTCTAGCATAATATAAGGAGCTGCTCTCGGATGCAAGAGGGAAGCCTAGTTTGGTCTAACTCCCGTGTACACCCCTAGTTTGGTCTTACTCCCGTGTACACCACATTGGTGGAGGAGACGGGCAAGGGTTAGTTAGAAAATTGATTTTCTTGGGGAATAGCTACGACAGCGATGGCAATGCTGCTGGACACTGGGTAGAGAGAGAGAGAGAGAGAGAGAGAGAGAGAGAGAGAGAGAGAGAGAGAGAGAGAGAGGGGCTATAGCACGCTGCCGACACCTCATGAAAGGCGTGCGTTGCCTACAGCTCATGAAAGGCATCACTTTCTTCACTGCTTTATGGCGCAGAGGCCGCCATAGCTGTGCTCGGCAGAAGCTCGCTGACATACGCTGTCGGTGTTAGTTTGAACAGCACGACCATGATGGGAAAGCGTTGCCTCCTTTGGTTTATTTATTCTTCCTGCTTCTTCGCTCTGTGTCAAAGCAGTCCTGGCGGCGGAGATTCTCTCTACACCATCACTTCGTACGCCCCCTCTCTCGTCATTCTCTCCGGAGGCCCCCACTCTGTCCACGAGCACGACTCCCCTTCTCTACCCCCCTCCTTTTTCGAGTACACCGCCACGCATCACATTACAATCCTTGGCATCTGCTGTGGCCTGCAGCTCATTGTTAAAATTCTTGGTGGCCATGTCAAGCAGGCTATTAGCCAGGAATATGGGCGCATGGATGTACTACCTCTCGCCATAGCCCTCATTATTTTTGTTCCTCGCTTAGCCATTTGTGCAGTTGGGATAGCGACCTAGTGCATTGCCTATGTCGAGAGATTTTCTTGTCAAATCCTCAGTGAGTCCTTCCTCGTCTTGTCCATTTCATTGGGATAGCGACCTAATGTTTGCATAAGCGAGATGTATGAGTTCCATGCCTTGATGATGTTCGGCATGATGATGAGTCTAGCCCCTGAGTTCAGTCCCCTAGTCCCTAAGCTCTTGTAAGACCACTCCCCCCACATGAGGCGTTGGAGTTGATCTCTCTTGTCAAGTCCATTCTCAGTCCAAGATTATAAAAGATGTCCATCTTTTTCTCCCTAAGGGGGGAGGTGTGGTGTGTGGTCATGTAGGTAGAGTCCGGCCACCTAGTGTGGTCGGACATGTTATGGTTGTAACCAACTCTCTAGCATAATATAAGGAGCTGCTCTCGGATGCAAGAGGGAAGCCTAGTTTGGTCTAACTCCCGTGTACACCCCTAGTTTGGTCTTACTCCCATGTATACCACAATATACACAACCAAAATACTTCTAATAAACATAAAGTGTTGATTTTAGAAATATTTATTCAAAAAAATATATTATAGACGTAATCTATTGCAAAAATGTACACATTTCACATTAAATCTAGCCCTACACAACAACTTCACACTCAACCATTAGCTAACTGCCCCATACTAGTTATACCATTTAGAAACACTTATTATTGATGGAAAAGCAAAATGATTTCAACATGTTACATCAATTCTTCATAAAAATACTAAATATAGGTGTTTTGAAACTCTCGTAGAGCATATGCAAGTACCAACACAAATAATGTAACGCTATTTGAAATTCTTGAAAATGTGATGATTCAATAAGCTTAAAGTCACCAATGAACTTCTCCTACTTGTGCCTAATTAAAGGTTGAAAGTATCATTTGGATTTCAATAGTTGTTCATGAATAAGCTGAAACTAATTTCTCAATTTATGTGGCAATGCTTTCATGGTCATGGTGCACATAGTAGAAATGATTCTATGGTTCAAATTATAGGACATTCATGTCATTCGCAAATTTGATTTCATTTGGAGAGCAACCCTAGCTTCACATTTGTTGAATACAACCTAGGCACCTTAAACTTGCTCATATGTTGGACATACCCTACAATTAAGGGATTGCATCTTGAGCATGAAGCGCATCAAGATCTTGTTGTGATTTCAAAGCTACACCACACTTGGCATACATGTTAGTCAAGATCTTGTTGTGATTTCAAAGCTACACCACACTTGGCGTACATGTTAGTCAAAGCATGGCCAAGTAGTCAACGCTCTCAATATGAAGTTCTAACTGTTGGATGATGTCATGTGTCTTCAAAACTAAGGCATAGGTGATTGCAATTGGATAGAAGCTTGCCTTGTCTTCCCCTTTCAACAATCATTCAAGCATAGATCATTGCATTTAGATAGAAGCCTTGGCTTTTCATTTGTTGAAAATAGCCTAGTGCTTCATTGTCCTACCCATGTTGGGTGGACATACCTCAAAAGAAATGGAGCCCAAGCCTTAAAGCAAGGACACGAAATTTGTCAAGAATTTGATGTGCTTTCAATAGCACAAAACGCTCAGTAATGCATACTAATCAAAGCAATGCTAAGAAAGACATTGCGTGTAATTTGTAAACATTCCCACGCTACTTTTTTCATGATAGATTTGTTTTCTGAGATCACCACCTTGCATGTTTCGCATGCCTTTAGATTGCAAGCATTGGAGATTGCATTTGGCAAGAAGCCCTCATTTTAATATTGTTGAAAATGACCAAGAGCTTCCTAGCCTTGCCATATCCTTGAATAATTGTAGTTCAAAGATTTCATAGGGACATAGTGCTTGTAAACAGCTTGTGATTTTAAAACTATAGCATACTTGGCATATATCTCAATCAAAGCATTGCCAAGAATGATGACCTTTCAACCCAAGTGACTACCAATATCATCCTTGATTTGGTTGCTCATGTCAATATCTTGCTGCAAGATGCCTTCCAAATGAAAACATGACCTCATCATTGCCCCTCTTGAACACATTTTGCAATTATATGTCCAAGAAATTACCATGCATGCTAACCAATCGGAAAGGGATACAAAAAATGGTCAAAGGAGTGTGGATTTTTGGTGAAGAGGCATGTCCTATAGGGAAGAGCCATAACAAGTCAAGGATAGGGATCCCTTTGAGTGTTTGTTCTTTGAATTTTCATCCATGATGAATTACAAACTAATAAAATGTGATAGAAATCATGGAAGGTGGCAATTGGCAAGCACAAATACATGTTCGATAGCTTATGATTACTTATCTCATTAATCATTTGTTGTACTTGGCATATATGTCAATCCAAGGCATTTCCAAGGATGATGTTATTTTTTTATAGCCCTTGACTACAAAAAAGTTAGATTTGTATTTGCTAACCCTGGTTGTTGCATTGCCCATGTTTGCACATACCTTGCTATAAGTGCAATGCAAGTGGCTACATCTAGGACAAGAATATTGACAAGAAATTATTGTACTTTCGAAAGTACACCACACTTGGCATACATGTTGACCAAAGAATTTTGTTTTCCAATGACCATTGACCATAATCTCATCAAGAATTTGTTTTCCCATGTCAACATCTTGTATGATGCCATGTGCTTAAAATGCAAGCACATGTGGCAAGAAGGAAAAGTGACGAAGAGGTGCATAAGGGAAAAAAATGCTTGGTATGTAAAAGTAAGCTTGACGTAGTTGAGACTACTCAAAGTAGACCAATGAGTCTACATATACTAGAAGAAATAGAAGATCTATAGTCACATATAGAGAACGTATTGAAAGCATGCATCAATGAGACCAATGAGTGCACATATACAAGAAGAAATAGAAGAGCTATAGTCACATGTAGAGAATGGACTAAAGGCGTGCATCAATGTGGTCAAACAACATGAGGAAAACACTTAATGATAGAAGTGGTTAAAAAGAAAAAGGCACATTGGAAAGAATGCATGCCACATATTCTCAAAGCTAGAGAGGTGGTAAAACGGGTTTTCTACATAGAGAGGGAAGAGTAATCATTGCCGAGAAATGGAGTGCATAACGATGCATGATCAAGAGGTTGATACTAAGGTTTGCAATATGAAATTGTAACGGATCCTTTGATTGGATGGAGGTGCTTTTGTAGAAATCATTTTATATCTAGAAGCCCATGAATGTAAGATAAGGAACTTGCCTATAGTCTCATGTTATAGATGGGAGTCACCAGAAGGAAAGAAGCTTCTCAAAATATTAGTAGAGGGTCAAGAGGAGTTGCCATGTTAATAGGGAGGAATTGCATCCATTGTACACAGTGTGAAGAGATGAGTCCCATCAAAGTTTGGATAGTGGGTTTTCATTCTCTTTGTATTGCCATTTTAACATGAGAAAATCATTTAGGAGAATTAGATATTAGTTATTATGACAATAATGAAACTATCCTTCTATCTTACATTCAGAGCTTGACATCATCTCCATGTCTTACTTTATCATGTTACAAACAAACAACCTCTTTATGGATTTCAACACCTAGGGATTTTCCTTGCCTAAAGCTTGGACTGCAAGAGAACATCCATTTTCATTAAAGGCCTTCTCTAACCGGTTGGTATCCATTTGAGATATTGTATTTCTTGACCTCTTGACAAGAGTGAATTTGGCTTTGTCGACTTCTTGGGAGAAACCCTAGGTTGACCTATGATTTGATTTTAGTAATTCAACATCAGTTTAAGTAATCCAACTTAGGCTGGCCTATGATTCGACTTAAGTAATCCAACATCAACTTAGACCTTTTGTCTTGGTTGTGCACTGCATTTCCTTCTCCATATGTAAGTGAGTGAATAAAATCTGGACTCCTCTTAACTTTCAAGGCCCTGAAAAAGTGTGCTTGATTAGTAGTCTTTGGTTGAAGGCAACTAGTTGAAGGTAGGTCTCTCTAGATAAAAGATGTACCTTTCTAACCTCCCCAAGTGAGTCATCAACAAATATGCTTTAACTTCTAGCCACCTTTTGTGCTCTGCCTTGAAGTCAACCCTTCCTTTTTCTTAGTGCTTACCCAATCTACTTCATCTTCCAGATGCTTCAGGCACTCCTCACGGGCCCTTTTCACTCTAGTGCATGCACTTTTCATTTCTTTTTGAATACCCTTGGCAAAGTTGTCTCAAGATTTGGGGTTAGCCTCTTTGACATCTCTATTCAACTTTCTCAAAGCTTTTTTTGTCAAGGTTTTGAAGAGATGATGCTTGAAGAGGTGCACGCTCGTGATGAGTAGTTTCTTTGACCCTTTAAGGTGTTGTCCTTCCCCTTTGACTTTTCTAATCTTAGTGTATAGTGGTATGTGGTCTGACAAGCATTGAGAGCTCACCACCTTTATCTCAAGAAGCAATGGAATCCATCAGCTTGATGAGAACAATAGCATCTGTGAAGCCGAGATGTCCTACAGGCATATTGCAGAATGGTATACATAAAGCTGGGCATGTTATTCCATGGCCCAACCTCCCACATGTCTATTAGAGCCTATTTCTCACAAAGGCTCTATCATATTTTTTTTCGACCATGTCCGTAGGCTTGAGAAGCCTATCCTATCCCTTCTCTTCTCTACCATATCAATCTCCTAGTAGAAGACATTCCCGTTCAATCGGAGTGTATGAGGTGCACCCACAATTCGGCTCTTTCATTGGCAGTGCATGGGACATATATGTTAACAATGTTAATTGGTTACCCCCTTGACTCTCCCTCCCAGAGCTCTCCCAGATGGGTGATTTAGGACTACCTTAGGCTCAAGGTCCTTGTCCACAACAGTGAGAATGCCATTGTAACCATCAACTCCCTCCTCGTACGGTGTAGAAAATCATCTTCTTCCCCATCGCTTGCTTTCTCTTATTGTAGTCATCAATGTGCTGCTCTTGGATGGCCCAATAGATGACTTCCTAAACTTTTTTGATTTCCTCCCAGAAAAGGGTGTTCTTCTTTCAGGTTTTTAGGCCGTTCACATTCCATGACTGGATCACAATTCCCTCCATCATTGAGAAAGGGTACAAACTACTCCACCTCGAGGAACTCTTCCTCCATAGTCTTTTTCCTATTTTCCTCCTCCATTGGTATTTTCTCAACATCAATTTGGGAGCTTACCAACTCAAATGTCCTGAGGTTCTCACATTTAGTATCTCGCAGCACGTCAAACATATTGTTGTGCAAGAATAGGGGTTTTGGGGTGATGGTATCCTTCATCCTTCTTCCTAAAAAATGGGTGAGAGCACAATCTTTTGAACCACTTGGGTTGTTGTTTTATGTTGAGAAGCGGACAAGAAGCGGTAACTAGGGTTGGTCTTTCCACTATTGTAATGTGCTTGTGTACGCTTCTCGAACTTCTCGAAGGCTTTCGTGCTAACTTTGGGCTGCTCATCCTTTCTAGATTGCTCTATGTTTTTCAATGGTGTTATCTTGCTTGTAGTGGTTGTTAGGAGTGTTGCTTGCTCAACTCTTTCCCAATCCAAGGACATGTTGCCATGACCATAGTAGCAGGACACGACCTTACAAAATCTGTGAACTTGTTACACATAAAGCATGCACCAAAAAAGGTTGAGGTTTGAGGAGGCAAGCTATTTTTTATGTGAGCATGGACATGTGGGATTAATGGCACATATCAATCTAGGGTGTCGATATCAATCAAGCTATGTAGATCTTATAATAATAAATAGTACCTAAGATTAGTTTAGCCCTGTGACATGACTGCACATCAAAAGTTGACATGGACACATATATGTCATGAAAACAAGCAACATGAGGAGATTGTTAGTAGGGTTGTTGCAAAACCTGATGACCTAGAAGAGAAGGAGGACGAGAAGGTGGGGATTGAGCAGGGTGCAGAAGAGGCCAACAAAGGGGAGGGAATCTTTGTAGAATATTGATTGAATTTCTTTTCAAGAAAGTATGTCCCCACGATTTCATAAAATTGTCAAAAAGCGGAATCCCGTACAGATGCCTTTGTGAAGATTAAGGTGCAGCTTGCTCTTAGCTGCTCATGCATGGTCCACGTGTGCAGTTTAGCAGTCTTCTCTCTCTCTCTCTCTCTCTCTCTCTCTCTCTCTCTCTCTCTCTCTCTCTCTCTCTCTCTCTCTCTCTCTCTCTCTCACACACACACACACACACACACACACACACACAATGGTCGATGCTCATCCTATAAGCGTGATCGTTATCATGCATAGAGAGCGACGACAAATCCACAGAAAAATCCTTTGATCGGCTCTCTCTCTCTCTCTCTCTCTCTCTCTCTCTCTCTCTCTCTCTCTCTCTCTCCGATGTACGCAACATATCCTCTTAGCGTCACTGATGGGGAGGGAAGAAGCAATATGCCTTTCTCTAGATTGAGTTTGCCTTTTCTCTCACCACCTTCCCCATTCACCTACGGTCTCACCTGAAGCCCCGGAGGATGCTTGTTGTACTCATTTCTGCACACGTGCGCAGGGAAGAGATGGGGGTGGGCACTGTAGGGGTAGGGGAGGAGATGGGCAGGGAGGAGATGCAGAAGGTGGGCATAGGCAGGGCCTCGATAGGGTGGCGCTAAGGTAGCTGTAGGGGAGAGAGAACCTTGCATACTATTGATTTTATTTCAACGTACACCAATATGTATGTACACCAGAAGTATGTGGAAACGATTTTAGGCAATGGCCTCTCAGAGGTTGTGTGCCATTGACAGGGAGGCTTCTGCAGACGCTCACACAACAATTGGGATGCATCGGAGGGATCCCCATAGGCGGAGCGAGCTGTAACAGAGGGTTGCAGAGGTCACGAGGGAGGAATATATTTCTTTAACATAAGCAGGGCCTGGTGTTGCAGCATGGGGAATCCAATCAGATGGCTTAGGCCAGCAGTTGTAGGGTCATTCACACGTTCCGGTGAGGGTTCGAGTCTAAGCATCTCCCTTTTGATGGATAACTCACCGAATGGCATCTGGACAGATTTCAGCCAATAAATTGAAGAACCTACCAGTGTGTACCTACCTAGAATATTCATGAATTGAAGGTTGCGGGAAAAGTTCCGAGGGACCTTACGGATCAAGATGAGATTTAAGCTCAAGATGTGGGACGAGAGAGATATCCAAAAACCGTAAATTTTCTACTGTATGAAATTAGGAAATGAAACGACAGCGTTTCGACTTCCCTCGGAAGGACACCAGCGTAAAACCCCACAGACGCGCACACAAGCGATCCTCTCTTCTGTTCTGCAGAATGGGGAAGTTGGAGGCCTCCTTGCTCTTCGTCTTCCTGGTTGCCTGCACAGCAATCCCTTCCGTCGTCAACGCCCAACTCAATTGCGACAAAGCCCACGTGGGCCTCGCCAAGCAGGACTGCATGAACGCCATCAATATGGTTACCGAGGATGTTTTCACACTCCAGCCCGGCCACTTCATGCAAGAGGTCTTTGGGTCATGTAAGGCCAAAGTGTCCAACAACGGTTGGGAGGCGAAGAAGTTCTACCGTGACAGCGTCACCCTCGAGTTTAATGACATCCTTCTCGAATGTGTCTACTACAATTCCCACCCAGGTGCAGTGTTGAGTGGCAACAATATCTTCTACTCACTTATGCCTATTTCTCGCCCCTGAGATGATCAAGGGTAGCATGGTAACAATGCTTCTATATTATGGACATTAATGCAAATGAGGTTAATATAATGCTTCTATATTGTGGACATGAAGGCAAACAGGATTAGCCACAATGCTTGTCTATTATGGACATGAATGCAATTGGCATCAACAACATTGCTTGTCTATCATGGACATGAATGTAATTGGGAGTATCTTGACTTGCCCCTCTCCAAAAGTCCTTTCTCTGTATCTTTTTTCTTCTAATCCGTTGCCATAGGAGTTTTGAATGATAAAGATTTCTTAAAAAATACAGCTATATTGTTGGGTAATGAACTTGGGTCGTTATGCACACATGCAACCACCTTAACGACTAAATTACAATCCCATTTGGCATGATTAGGGTATTTTTCTTGTTTCTTGGCCCTATGTTACATGAGAATTTTGGAAGTGCAGAACTGTATCGCTCCATTGCTAATTAGAGCTACATTGGAGATGCTTGTTCTCCCCTATTGTCATGTGTTAATAATATGTATAGCTCTTTTCCATAATTAATACTTTATCTTATTGCCCATTAGAAATTAGAGATGCATTCATACTACATAAACCATGAGATTTTGAATTGAAGCAAGATTACCATCATGCATATTTAGAGCAGTTAGCCCAAAGACTATTTTTTGAAAGTTGAAAGGAGAGCGATGCCACGTTAGCGAAAAGACGCAAATGAGATCGAGACTTTAGATCGTGACTTTTCTTTCTTCCACTTTCTCACTCTTTCTTTGCACCCGACGTCAGTTTCTTCTGCTTTATTCAACCTGCTCTTCTCACAATCTATTCTGCTCTGAAGTAAAGGCAGGTACAATTCTCTCTCTCTCTCTCTCTCTCTCTCTCTCTCTCTCTCTCTCTCTCTCTCTCTCTCTCTCTCGTGAGATGAGTACAGATGCTTTGTGTGTGGACGAAGGAGAAGGAGGTATGGTGGATAAGTGTTATGAGGAAGAATTGGTGAGCAAGCTGGATGCAATGTTCCCTGGCTACGCTGATGCCTATTTCGGGGAAGAAGAGATGCTCGAAACCGGAAGTGGTGCTAGTCATGCCCTGTTGGATAGGGAGTTGTTGGCCTGCGAGCCGTACTTAAATGGTGAGTATTGTACCAATGAAGAAAGCGAAGAGGAATACCAAGCGGATCGGGTTGACGTCTATTCCCCGCATGACGGGGCGAAGCAAGTGCTGGCAGAACTGAATGGACTGATGCTTGTGCCAGAAAATGGAAATTGGCAAGAATGAGGCCTCCGGTGACGCTAGTAGGGTGGATGTGAAATTTTGCGGTATTCTTGGTAAACCAGGCTTTGGGAATTTGGTGGCCAGCGGGCCATACGAAATGGGCAGCAATGAAATGCATGAAGAGGCGGAAGAGAAACACCAGGTAGACCTTGTTGCCTCCTACTTCCCACGTGATGGGGAAAGGGCGAAATATGCGTCGCAAGGTGAACTACAGCTGGCTGCCTCCTTTGTGCCCGAGAACCGGGCTGTGGAGATCATTGGCGTTATGCCTCGGGCATGCGAGGAGTTGAGGTTGGGCAACCCGTCAAGTCAGGATGAGACGGTGAACTTGGAGCGTTGCATGGATGTCGTGATGCTAGGACGCGACCTGAATGTAAGGGATGCGGGCCAGGAAGGGCCAGTTGATACGCGTATAACCAATCGTATGTCGCTGAGGCGGGGGACCTGTTTGATGCCGAGCCAGCAATGAAATGCATGAAGAGGCGGAAGAGAAACACCAGGTAGACCTTGCTGCCTCCTACTTCCCACGTGAAGGGGAAAGGGCGAAATATGCGTCGCAAGTTGAACTAGAGCTGGCTGCCTCCTTTGTGCCCGAGAACGGGGCTGTGGAGATCATTGGCGTTATGCCTCGGGCATGCGAGGAGTTGAGGTTGGGCAGCCCGTCAAGTCAGGATGAGACGGTGAACCTAGAGCGTTGCATGGATGTCGTGATGCTAGGACGCGACCTAAATGTAAGGGATGCGGGCCAGGAAGGGCTAGTTGATACGCGTATAACCAATCGTATGTCGCTGAGGTGGGGGACGTGCTTGATGCCGAACCCATCCACCGATGGTAGTTATAGTACAGGTACGAGTAGCCTTGACCTAAGGATGGTCGGGGATGCAGGAATGCCAGCTATGAGCAAACTGGTTTGGGGCACGTTTGGTAAAGAGAGTTGTGGGGATGCTTGGAAATGGTGGTCAGATTCCCCGCATTCGGGTGGAATGAGCAGTGAGTTGCCAAAGGTGATGGGTGTGATTCTGATGCGAACGGACATTGATGTGCAAGAAACATCGGGACAAGATTGGGGGCATGACCTAACAGTAATGCACAGTGATCGGACCTCAGCTGGGGTTATGGAGATTCGACGGAGAATGTTTTCGAAGCGGTCTTGTGGGTTGTTTGCGGGACGTAAGCTATGTGGGGCGGATCCACAGAGGTCAGTCGCCATAAGGATACAACTCGGTTGGAAGAAACAGGCCCTATCGGGGACGAACTTGTATGGAACTCAAGAGGACACGAATAGCCAGTTCTCGACTATGGTACCCTCGACGAGGGACCCGTTGGCTAGAGATGCGCGAAGCTTGGTTGAGTGCAACTGGAGTCTCCGAGCCTGGTCGGATGGGCCAGACATGATGCTTTTAGAGGGCTGGATGCTCACTCTCTCAAGGTGTCCTGCAAGACAGCGCGCGACATTATTACTGGCCGAAATAGCATTGACTACCGTAGTCCGGGTTAGAGAGTCAAGCGAGATACGGGAACATAACAGAATTTCAGCCGAATTTTTAGGGCAATTAGCCCAAAGACTATTTTTTGAAAGCTGAAAGGAGAGCTATGCCACGTTAGCGAAAAGACACAAATGAGATCGCGACTTTAGATTGTGACTTTTCTTTCTCACTCTTTCTCTGCACCTGACGTCAGTTTCTTCTGCTTTATTCAACCTGCTCTTCTTGCGATCTATTCTGCTCTGAAGTAAAGCCAGGTACAATTCTCTCTCTCTCTCTCTCTCTCTCTCTCTCTCTCTCTCTCTCTCTCTCTCTCTCTCTCTCTCGTTCTCGTGAGATGAGTACGGATGCTTTGTGTGTGGGTGAAGGAGAAGGAAGTATGGTGGATAAGTGATATGAGGAAGAAATGGGCGAGGAAGAATTGGTGAGCAAGCTGGATGCAATGTTCCCTGGCTACGTTGATGCCTATTTCGGGGAAGAGATGTAGAAACTGGAAGTGGTGCTAGTCATGCCCTGTTGGATGGGGAGTTGTTGGCCTGCGAGTCGTGCGAGCCGTACTTAAATGGTGAGTATTGTACCAATGAAGAAAGCGAAGAGGAATACCAAGCGGATCGGGTTGATGTCTATTCCCCGCATGACGGGGCGAAGCAAGTGCTGGCAGGACTGAATGGACTGATGCTTCTGCCAAAAATGGAAATTGGCAAGATGTAAGGCTGGATGAGGCCTCCGGTGATGCCAACAGGGTGGATGTGAAATTTTGCGGTATTCCTAGTAAACCAAGCTTTGGGAATTTGGTGGCCAGCGGGCCATACGAAATGGGCAGCAATAAAATGCATGAAGAGGCGGAAGAGAAACACCAGGTAGACCTTGTTGCCTCCTACTTCCCACATGATGGGGAAAGGGCGAAATATGCGTCGCAAGGTGAACTACAGCTGGCTGCCTCCTTTGTGCCCGAGAATGGGGCTGTGGAGATCATTGGCGTTATGCCTCGGGCATGCGAGGAGTTGAGGTTGGGCAGCCCGTCAAGTCAGGATGAGACGGTGAACTTGGAGCGTTGCATGGATGTCGTGATGCTAGGACGCGACCTGAATGTAAGGGATGCGGGCCAGGAAAGGCCAGTTGATACGCGTATAACCAATCGTATGTCGCTGAGGCGGGGGACTTGTTTGATGCCAAGGCAGCAATGAAATGCATGAAGAGGCGGAAGAGAAACACCAGGTAGACCTTGCTGCCTCCTACTTCCCACGTGAAGGGGAAGGGGCGAAATATGCGTCGCAAGTTGAACTATAGCTGGCTGCCTCCTTTGTGCCCGAGAACGGGGCTGTGGAGATCATTGGCGTTATGCCTCGGGCATGCGAGGAGTTGAGGTTGGGCAGCCCGTCAAGTCAGGATGAGACGGTGAACCTAGAGCGTTGCATGGATGTCGTGATGCTAGGACGCGACCTAAATGTAAGGGATGCGGGCCAGGAAGGGCTAGTTGATACGCGTATAACCAATGGTATGTCGCTGAGGTGGGGGACATGCTTGATGCCGAACCCATCCACCGATGGTAGTTATAGTACAGGTACGAGTAGCCTTGACCTAAGGATGGTCGGGGATGCAGGAATGCCAGCTATGAGCAAACTGGTTTGGGGCACGTTTGGTAAAGAGAGTTGTGGGGATGCTTGGAAATGGTGGTCAGATTCCCCGCATTCGGGTGGAATGAGCAGTGAGTTGCCAGAGGTGATGGGTGTTATTCTGATGCGAACGGACATTGATGTGCAAGAAACAGCGGGACAAGATTGGGGGCATGACCTAACAGTAATGCACAGTGATCGGACCTCAGCTGGGGTTATGGAGATTCGACGGAGAATGTTTTCGAAGCGGTCTTGTGGGTTGTTTGCGGGACCTAAGCTATGTGGGGCGGATCCACAGAGGTCAGTCGCCATAAGGATACAACTCGGTTGGAAGAAGCAGGCCCTATCGGGGACGAACTTGTATGGAACTGAAGAGCACACGAATAGCCAGTTCTCGACTATGGAAGTGGTGCTAGTCATGCCCTGTTGGATGGGGAGTTGTTGGCCTGCGAGCCGTGCGAGCCGTACTTAACTGGTGAGTATTGTGCCAATAAAGAAAGCGAAGAGGAATACCAAGCGGATCGGGTTGATGTCTATTCCCCGCATGACGGGGGCGAAGCAAGTGCTGGCAGGACTGAATGGACTGATGCTTGTGCCAGAAAATGGAAATTGGCAAGATGTAAGGCTGGATGAGGCCTCCGGTGATGCCAACAGGGTGGATGTGAAATTTTGCGGTATTCCTGGTAAACCAAGCTTTGGGAATTTTGATGCCAGCGAGCCATACGAAATGGGCAGCAATGAAATGCATGAAGAGGCGGAAGAGAAACACCAGGTAGACCTTGCTGCCTCCTACTTCCCACGTGATGGGGAAAGGGCGAAATATGCGTCGCAAGGTGAACTACAGCTGGCTGCCTCCTTTGTGCCCGAGAACGGGGCTGTGGAGATCATTGGCGTTATGCCTCGGGCATGCGAGGAGTTGAGGTTGGGCAGCCCGTCAAGTCAGGATGAGACGGTGAACTTGGAGCGTTGCATGGATGTCGTGATGCTAGGACGCGACCTGAATGTAAGTGATGCGGGCCAGGAAGGGCCAGTTGATACGCGTATACCCAATCGTATGTTGCTGAGGCGGGGGACCTGTTTGATGTCAAGGCAGCAATGAAATGCATGAAGAGGCGGAAGAGAAACACCAGGTAGACCTTGCTGCCTCCTACTTCCCACGTGAAGGGGAAAGGGCGAAATATGCGTCGCAAGTTGAACTATAGCTGGCTGCCTCCTTTGTGCCCGAGAACGGGGCTGTGGAGATCATTGGCGTTATGCCTCGGGCATGCGAGGAGTTGAGGTTGGGCAGCCCGTCAAGTCAGGATGAGACGGTGAACCTAGAGCGTTGCATGGATGTCGTGATGCTAGGACGCGACCTAAATGTAAGGGATGCGGGCCAGGAAGGGCTAGTTGATACGCGTATAACCAATGGTATGTCGCTGAGGTGGGGGACATGCTTGATGCCGAATCCATCCACCGATGGTAGTTATAGTACAGGTACGAGTAGCCTTGACCTAAGGATGGTCAGGGATGCAGGAATGCCAGCTATGAGCAAACTGGTTTGGGGCACGTTTGGTAAAGAGAGTTGTGGGGATGCTTGGAAATGGTGGTCAGATTCCCCGCATTCGGGTGGAATGAGCAGTGAGTTGCCAGAGGTGATGGGTGTGATTCTGATGTGAACGGACATTGATGTGCAAGAAACAGCGGGACAAGATTGGGGGCATGACCTAACAGTAATGCACAGTGATCGGACCTCAGCTGGGGTTATGGAGATTTGACGGAGAATGTTTTCGAAGCGGTCTTGTGGGTTGTTTGCGGGACCTAAGCTATGTGGGGCGGATCCACAGAGGTCAGTCGCCATAAGGATACAACTCGGTTGGAAGAAGCAGGCCCTATCGGGACGAACTTGTATGGAACTGAAGAGGACACGAATAGCCAGTTCTCGACTATGGTACCCTCGACGAGGGACCCGTTGGCTAGAGATGCGCGAAGCTTGGTTGAGTGCAACTGGAGTCTCCGAGCCTGGTCGGATGGGCCAGACATGATGCTTTTAGAGGGCTGGATGCCCACTCTCTCAAGGTGTCCTGCGAGACAGCGCGCGACATTATTACTGGCCCAAATAGCATTGACTACCGTAGTCCGGGTTAGAGAGTCAAGCGAGATACGGGAACATAACAGAATTTGGGCCGAATTTTTAGGGCAGTTAGCCCAAAGACTATGTTTTGAAAGCTGAAAGGAGAGCTATGCCACGTTAGCGAAAAGACACAAATGAGATCGCGACTTTAGATTGTGACTTTTCTTTCTGACTCTTTCTCTGCACCTGACGCGAGTTTCTTCTGCTTTATTCAACCTGCTCTTCTCGCAATCTATTCTGCTCTGAAGTAAAGGCAGGTACAATTCTCTCTCTCTCTCTCTCTCTCTCTCTCTCTCTCTCTCTCTCTCTCTCTCTCTCTCTCTCTCTCTCTCTCTCGTGAGATGAGTACGGATGCTTTGTGTGTGGATGAAGGAGAAGGAAGTATGGTGGATAAGTGTTATGAGGAAGAAATGGGCGAGGAAGAATTGGTGAGCAAGCTGGATGCAATGTTCCCAGGCTACGTTGATGCCTATTTCGGGGAAGAGATGTAGAAACTGGAAGTGGTGCTAGTCATGCCCTGTTGGATGGCGAGTTGTTGGCCTGCGAGCCGTGCGAGCCGTACTTAAATGGTGAGTATTGTACCAATGAAGAAAGCGAAGAGGAATACCAAGCGGATCGGGTTGATGTCTATTCCCCGCATGACGGGGGCGAAGCAAGTGCTGGCAGGACTGAATGGACTGTTGCTTGTGCCAGAAAATGGAAATTGGCAAGATGTAAGGCTGGATGAGGCCTCCGGTGATGCCAACAGGGTGGATGTGAAATTTTGCGGTATTCCTGGTAAACCAAGCTTTGGGAATTTGGTGGCCAGCGGGCCATACGAAATGGGCAGCAATGAAATGCATGACGAGGCGGAAGAGAAACACCAGGTAGACCTTGCTGCCTCCTACTTCCCACGTGATGGGGAAAGGGCGAAATATGCGTCGCAAGGTGAACTACAGCTGGCTGCCTCCTTTGTGTCCGAGAACGGGGCTGTGGAGATCATTGGCGTTATGCCTCGGGCATGCGAGGAGTTGAGGTTGGGCAGCCCGTCAAGTCAGGATGAGACGGTGAACTTGGAGCGTTGCATGGATGTCGTGATGCTAGGACGCCACCTGAATGTAAGTGATGCGGGCCAGGAAGGGCCAGTTGATACGCGTATACCCAATCGTATGTCGCTGAGGTGGGGGACCTGTTTGATGCCGAGGCAGCAATGAAATGCATGAAGAGGCGGAAGAGAAACACCAGGTAGACCTTGCTGCCTCCTACTTCCCACGTGAAGGGGAAGGGGCGAAATATGCGTCGCAAGTTGAACTATAGCTGGCTGCCTCCTTTGTGCCCGAGAACGGGGCTGTGGAGATCATTGGCGTTATGCCTCGGGCATGCGAGGAGTTGAGGTTGGGCAGCCCGTCAAGTCAGGATGAGACGGTGAACCTAGAGCGTTGCATGGATGTCGTGATGCTAGGACGCGACCTAAATGTAAGGGATGCGGGCCAGGAAGGGCTAGTTGATACGCGTATAACCAATGGTATGTCGCTGAGGTGGGGGACATGCTTGATGCCGAACCCATCCACCGATGGTAGTTATAGTACAGGTACGAGTAGCCTTGACCTAAGGATGGTCGGGGATGCAGGAATGCCAGCTATGAGCAAACTGGTTTGGGGCACGTTTGGTAAAGAGAGTTGTGGGGATGCTTGGAAATGGTGGTCAGATTCCCCGCATTCGGGTGGAATGAGCAGTGAGTTGCCAGAGGTGATGGGTGTGATTCTGATGCGAACGGACATTGATGTGCAAGAAACAGCGGGACAAGATTGGGGGCATGACCTAACAGTAATGCACAGTGATCGGACCTCAGCTGGGGTTATGGAGATTCGACGGAGAATGTTTTCGAAGCAGTCTTGTGGGTTGTTTGCGGGACCTAAGCTATGTGGGGCGGATCCACAGAGGTCAGTCGCCATAAGGATACAACTCGGTTGGAAGAAGCAGGTCCTATCGGGGACGAACTTGTATGGAACTGAAGAGGACACGAATAGCCAGTTCTCGACTATGGTACCCTCGACGAGGGACCCGTTGGCTAGAGATGCGCGAAGCTTGGTTGAGTGCAGCTGGAGTCTCCGAGCCTGGTCGGATGGGCCAGACATGATGCTTTTAGAGGGCTGGATGCCCACTCTCTCATGTCCTGCGAGACAGCGCGCGACATTATTACTGGCCCAAATAGCATTGACTACCGTAGTCCGGGTTAGAGAGTCAAGCGAGTTACGGGAACATAACAGAATTTGGGCCGAATTTTTTCTCAAAAATGTAAGGGCGGCAGCACTGAGGCTGGCATGGAAAGATGGGGGTCTCAGACCTGCCTGACTAGGGATGCAGACGGTCGGGAAACTGTTTGTTGCACCCTGAGCGGAGGCACTGTGGTGCTGATTGAAATGGGCGCCGATCGAAGTCACGGAAGGCGGCCAGGGCAGCCTGATTGCTGGACTAATGAGTCCCCTAACTGGTTAGTCAATGGAGCCAAAAAGGGCCCGCTGATGGTGAAGACATGCAAAGCCGTTGGCAGGCATGAAGGGAAGGATAACAGAGGTCTCGTCGTTATGATGACTGACCCTCGAACTCAATTGATAGGGAAGGTGAATGCGCACAGTGACTTCATATGGGACCCCGGAGAAGGTGCCCAATACTCGGATGCGTTCAATTATGGAACAGCATGCATGCGTGGAGGTGCAGAGATAATAGCACGAGGGAATGCACTTGGCCGGTGCAAGGCTAAGCCAAAAGGATTATGGTCTTTTGCCCGTCTTGATAGACAGGAGGTAAAAAGACGAGTATTGCTCCTAGTGGATCAGAAGGTAATGACTCGAATGCAGGCCACAGATGGCCGATGGATTCCCCCTAGGGAAAAACATGCTGGATGAACAGGAGATGAGCAGGATAAACACGAATCGAGGGGCCTGGTAATCACACGGACTGGTATATATCGGCTGGCGGGCACAGCCAGGCAGCAGGTTATGCTGAACCAGAATGAGACTAGACAGAGAACATCGAGTAGACTGTCTGGGGTAGGAAGACGCATGAACAATCAGAGTGATCGACTTCGAAAGATGCGAAATAGGGCATGGTACCTCCAATTAGGTAGAGTGGGCACACTGAGGATTGTATAGCTTTCTTGATACGGTTGGTGCTCGAAGGGCTTGGTAGTCACGAGCAAGGCACGCAGGTGATAAGCAGCGTAAGGAATGCGACACGGCCAAACGATAAAAATAGGGCTGATTCATACGCAGGTACAAGTCTCGGAGCAGCCTACAGTGGGGTTGCGTCCTTGTCGTCACAGGTTGCGAGTGCAGACATTGAGGAGTCCCACAGTGGGGGCTGTGTGCAGGTGGCAGTCAGAGCCCTGAGCGGGCCAGTTGGAGCCGCAAGCCATCCCAAGGGGGCTGCACCCGGCCCTAGTTTGCTCTTGGGCTCTTGTGGAGCCCTATGTTGCAAAAAGTCGAGATCAGTCAAACTATTTTTGAAAGTGGTTTGGGTCAAATTAGAGGATGTCTTCTTTCCCAAACTGCTCATTGCCAGCTGATTTCTTATTTTGTCTCCAGTATCTTTTTGGAATGGTCATAAATTCATGTTCTGAAATCTCTCGGGAAGGGTGTCCCTTGCAACACGCTAATCATGCGATATGCCTAATCCAGGCAGGAGCCAAGAAGCTCTTGATTGTTTTTGGCAGATGCAAAGTGACGGTCTCTCTCCATATAGTTTGCTAGGGATTGTTGTTCATAGATTCATGTTCTGAAATCTCTCGGGAAGGGTGTCCCTTGCAACACACTAATCATGCGATATGCCCAATCCAGGCAAGAGCCAAGAAGCTCTTGATTGTTTTTGGCAGATGCAAAGTGACTATCTCTCTCCAGATAGTTTGCTAGGGATTGTTGGAAAAAGAGACCGTGTTTGGGAATTCCTTGGTCTACACTGGTGTACTTCTCTCAGAATGCACAAAAAGTGCTTGAGGAGCTTTGTATCCAAGAGGTCATTCTTGCAATGCACTGATTGCAAGATTTTTCTGATAGGAGAATGGCCAGCTAGCACTGGGCTGTTTTTAGTGAATATAAAGCGAGGGATCTCTCTAGATGCAATCACCTATGCTTGTAGTTTGCAAGGCACATGGCACTACACAAATGCTGAAATGTGGTGTACTTCAGAAGGAACCACATGATTGCTTGAAGCACTTCGTGTCTCGGATGTCCTGTATTGGAATGCACACTGATTGTGCGATTTTCCCAACAGGGGCAGGGCCAACAAACTCTAAGCATTTTTAGTCCATTGCATTGATTGCACTATTTTCCCAATAGGCGCAGCACTAAGATGCTGGGATGTTTTCATGGATGCAAAATGAGGGTGTCTCTCCAGATGTAATCATCTGAGTTACGCAAGATGCTCATACAGAAAAGTCTCGGATGTCCTATATTGGAATGCACATTGATTGTGGGATTTGCCCAACAGAGGCAGGGCCAGCAAACTGTAAGCATTTTTAGCAATTGCACTGATTGCGCTATTTGCTTGATAGGCGCAGCGCTAAGGTGCCAGGCTTTTTTGGTGGATGCGAAATGAGGGTGTCTCTCCAGATGTAATCTTCTGTGTTACGCAAGATTCTTTGGGATCGCAAAGAAAGGTCAACACTCCAGATGCAATCACTTGCAATTGCATCTTGAAGGCATGTGGTACTAGGCAAAATGTTGATCTATAGGCCTTCACTCCAAATCTGTCAGCATAGCCAACGCACAAACGATTGCCTTCCCCCTAGGCTTCATGCATGAGTGTGAAAGCTCTCCATTGGTTCTGACGACTTAGGATGTCAGGCCAAGCTTTTGCATCAAATGGCGATCTTTTAGTATGTTCTCTTCTCACTGCCTCTCATAATCTGTTAAAGGAGCTTCTAGTAGCTCCTCAAGAGCAGATATCATGTGTCCAGAACCTCTTTTAAGCTAAAACAAGCCTGACTTTGTGTCTGAGCAAAAGGTCATGAGAGAAACAGACGTGTTACCTTCATCAAGGACATTACCATCAGCATGAGTATTATGTTGTTTTGACGTTATGAGATCACATAATCCAAGCTTATATTCATTGTCAAGACGTTCTGTAACTATAGCTTTGCCAATGTCTTTGATAGCAACAGTGGCCATGCTTCTTAGGTTATGATTGTGATTGCTGGCATCTAGTTGAACATAATTGACGGATGTTGCTTCCAAAACTTCACCTAGAATGTCGCACAATATACTAATCTTCTTATCTCCACCCAAATCCAAAGCTGAATTTCCTTCTGCTGCAAAGAAATCAACACTGAAACTTTGTAGAGCATAGAACCATTGCATTGGGAAACAGGTGGAATCATCATAACATCCAGCCGAGTCCGAGCAGGTAGAGGTTTTTGAGTGCTGAGGAAGAGCAGGTTGTTGGCAGACTGAGGGATATCTATGTGCGTACCATCGCCTTGATTCATATCGCCCACAATGGGGATGTGTTTGATACCATATACATGTGGTAGTGATGTGTGTGAACACACTAGGAATGCCGGGGCATGGCGATCAATCTCACCATCCGGCTTGCGTTTCAACTTGTAAACCCACTTCGTACCAATGGCTGTAACAGACTTGGACACTCCAAGTCAAGAATCAACCGCGACAGCACCAAATAACCACTTCAAAACAAGTCACAGATCACAATAGATGTACACTGGCCCGGCGGAGTTCCGTGCCTAGAGATATTGGCCCCAAAGACTGGCGCCCCTTTTGGTATTTCTTTTTATATTAATCAAATCAAAGTACAAGAGAGTGGCTAGGGTTTCACTCTCAGACTCTGCGTCCAGATGCTCTAAGAAGTGAAGCCCTCACCACTTATTTAAAGATACAAGGGATGCCCAAAAGTAGAGCCCCAAAAGCTTTTAAAATAAAAAGCATCAGTTCTCTCTCTCTCTCTTAGAGAGTCTTTTCTCTTTTTTTATAAAAAAAAGCAAAATTCACGGCGCTCATCATTTTCCAAAAAAGAAAAAATCTTTTTTTTTCAGCCTCCGCGATTTTCGGAAATTAGGGTTTTTGGTAGAAATTAGGGTTTGCAGAAATTAGGGTTTTTGCTATCCGCCATGTCATCACTTTGTGACATACCCCCCTCTTGAAAGCATTGTAATCGACCGCGATTACGCCTGCAAAACCGACAAAAGCCATAAACCGTCTTAGCAGACACTGACTGTTAGTACCTACGTACTAGGAACACACATCTAGCACATGTACAAAATCGACAGTCACATCACACGACATCACAGGACATCACCAGACATCACAGGACATCACATGACATTCAACATTCAATTGGATCTTAGACCATGATTTATCGGCAATGTAGCTAGCAATCACATCTAGGTCCAATCGGGACCTCATCGATGTCCGATTGACTAACCCCTATTGCAACCATGTCTATTCCAGATCAATCAGACCAAAATGCTGCAGTCATTTCGGCTATCAGTTCCTGCACTCACAAGAAGTCAAGAACAAATCAGTATCATTATCAGGAATTCCATTTCATAAAGTCATCCAGCAGAATACTGTCAGCTCTCAGTATCCCTGAAGTGTTACCATATACATGTGGTAGTGATGTGTGTGAACACATTAGGGCCGCCGGGCATTTTTTCCCTCTTTAGGAGGTTTTTTCCCCCGTGCATTGTATATACGCCCATCACTCTAGGGCTATCCATCTTTCCATTGCACACTAAGTAACACACTCTATTGTGTGCCTTGAGCTTCCTTCGTCTTCTCCAAGCTGTGTGTGTTTCTCTGCAACCCTAATTCCAACAATTGGTATCAGAGCAGGTCACGTCCTCCCGGGCTTAGTCGCCAGCTGCTCCAGCACACGCCTGCTCACTTTCTCCGATTTCAGTGAGCTTTGGCGAGCGTTTGCAGGTCGACAAATATTTTGGGTAAGCTCAAAGAGCTTGGTTTGCTCAGAATTTTGATTTGGGCTCATTTCGGCCTCCGTTTCCACTACAGGCATTACTGCACAGGCTATTTCGTCCTTTTGTGCAGAATTTTTGTCAGTGTCGTTTTCTGCATAACAGGTGCCTTACAGTCTTCTACGGTTTGTGCTATATAGCACAGTTTGTTCCCGCTCCGTTTCTCCTATTTTCGGGCAGTTTTCACATCAGGTGCAGCATTAACCATGGCTGACAACAACAACACAGATGTGTTCAAGATGTTTGCTGCTGAGGACAGGTTGGATGGGGACAACTACCCTATGTGGGCTTATATGATGCAACATGTTCTTGTGTCAAAGGGTGTCTGGAACATTGTGCAGGGCATTGATGTACGTCCTGGTTCTGAGGATGTAGGCAATGTTGAGGATGTTGCAGGTCTTGCTGCAAGGATTGCAGCTGTTAGAGTTGTTTTGCCTACGGCAGAACAAGCTCGTTGGGATGTTAAGGATGCGCAAGCTCATGCATTGATTGCGTTGTCCGTGAAGTGCACCATTGTTCCTCACATTCGTTCAGCAAAATCTGCAAAACAGGCTTGGGATATTCTAGTAGGTCTTTATGCAAGCCGCAATGAGGCTAAAATTGCTTTGCTGAGTAAAGAGCTGGAGTCGAAGATTATGCATGAGGAAGATGATATGGACACTTTCCTTGCTAGTGTCAAGGATATGAATGAGCAATTTATTTCTGCAGGTGAAGTCATTTCAGACAGTTCCCTTGTGCAGACTGTTCTTGATGCCTTACCAGATTCCTACCAGACTTTTGCTAGTACTTGGAGACTGATGACCCAAGGAAATCCTGAAGTTGTCAAGTTTGATGCATTATGCACATTGCTGTTGCAAGAGTCACTTTCCAGAAAAAACAGGACTAGGCAGCGTGCAGTTGAACAGGCTTTTATTGCTTCTCAAAGAAAGGGTGGTAACAGCAATGCAGCCACTTCTTATGGTTCTGCTGCGAGTGGCAAAAATTATGTTCCTAATGCTTCTGCTGGCAGTACTTCGTCTGGCAATTTTGGTGATAAGGGCAAAAAGAAGATGCGTTGCCATTATTGTAAAGCCAATGATCACTTGATCAAGTCGTGTCCTAAGTTGAAGGCCAAAGAGGCTAAGAAGAAAGAGGGTGGTTCCATTGCAAATGCTGGTTCCACTACAAAAGCAGCCATTGTTCAGTCTTCTGTGAAAGGAGAGTGTGTTGCTGATGTTGATGCAAAATGGGCTTTTAGCGCAGAGTGCACTTACAATCCTGATGTCCATGATGCATGCTTGTCAGTCGTTGCTGCAGATTCACATGTGTGGTATTTCGACAGTGGTGCTACAAAGCACATTACCTCACATCGTGAATTGCTTACCTCTCTTGAGTCTGTCCCTCATGGGAATTCAGTCACTTGTGCCAACAACGCCTCTTATCCAGTTCAGGGAGTTGGAAAGATTGTGCTTACTGCTGCTAATGGCAGTTCTTTCACACTTGTTGATGCACTTTATGTACCTGGGATCAAGAAGAATCTCTTGTCTGTATCCGCACTTGCTAGACTTGGACTTGTAGTCAAATTTCTGGATGACAGATGTACAGTTCATGATCTCAGTTTTGGTGATGAAATTGTTGCATCTGGCCTTTTGTGCCGTGGGCTGTATAAGCTCACTTTGTATGACAAGTGTAGACAAAACTTTGCAAATGCTGTTGCAGATTCAAGGGCTATTTCAGATGCAAAACTTTGGCATGCACGTTTTGGTCATCTGAATTTTGCCAGTTTGCTGCGTTTGCAAAAATCTGATATGGTTGCTTCTTTGCCACCTCTTGAATCACCTGTCAAACATGTTTGTGAAGGTTGTATTTTGGGTAAGATGCAGCGTTCTAAATTTCCAAAGAATGGTTCAGTTCGGGCCACATGCAGGTTGCAGCTTGTGCATAGTGATGTTTGTGGGCCCATGCAAACTCCGTCCTTGGGCAATTACCTGTACTTCGTGACTTTCATTGATGATTACTCCAGGCATGCATGGGTATTTCCGCTTAAAGCGAAGTCCGAAGTTTTTATGTGCTTCAAACAATTTCTGGCTATGGCTGAAAATGTCTCGAAATGTACTATGGACACCCTCCGTTCCGATCGAGGGGGGGAGTACATGTCTCATGAATTTAATGCATTTCTGGCTAGTCGTGGGATAAAACACCAATGTACAGTGCCTTATACACCTCAGCAAAATGGTGTTGCTGAGAGGAAAAACGGGTCACTGACGGAAATGGCACGATGTATGGTCAAAAGTCAAGCTTTACCGCATTCTTTTTGGCTTGAGGCCATCATGTGTGCCACTTATCTACTTAACAAGTGTCCTACGAAAGCTTTGCAGTCTATTACTCCATATGAAGCATGGCATGATAGAAAGCCTTCTATTGAGCACATGCGTGTTTTTGGCTGTTTGGCATATGCTTTGGTGCCACAAGTGCAACGCAGAAAATTGGATGATAAGGCTGTCAAATGTATTTTTGTTGGTTATAGTGCTGAAAGCAAAGGATATAGGTTGTATCATCCGCAAACAAAACGTATTCTAGTTTCACGGGATGTAGTGTTTGTGGAAGATTCTGTTCAGCCCTTGTTGTCATGTACTAGAGACAGTAATGTAAGCTCACAGGACATTTATGACACTTTGTTGCCTCTTGTCAATGGTGGAAATACGAATGTAAGTTCCAATGAGGCAAATGTACAGCTTATGGGGGTTTCTGAAAATGTTTTAGATCAGCCTATTACTGATGCAGATGTACATGATGTACTTGATGAGGAAAGGGCTGAAAATGAGCAGGCTAGAGGTATGCCAAAATGGCTGGTGCACACTTTGCGTGACAGTAAATTGGATGCACCTTTGTCTAGTCGTACTCGTTCAGGCTCTCGCCATGCATCTTATGCATCAGATTGTTATGCTTTGGCTGTGTCTAGTTTACATGATGTTGAGGAGCCTCTGTCTTTTGATGAAGCACAGAATTCAGAAAATTGGATGGCTGCCATGCAATCAGAATATGATGCACTTATAGAAAATGACACATGGACTTTATGTGATTTGCCTCCTGGCAAAAATGCCATTGGTACGAAGTGGGTTTACAAGTTGAAACGCAAGCCGGATGGTGAGATTGATCGCCATAAGGCTCAACTTGTTGCAAACGGTTATGCACAGCAAAAAGGCATAGATTATGAAGAGACTTTTGCTCCCACTTGTCGTATGACTACTGTGCGTTTTCTATGTGCATTGGCAGCTCATTTTGGTTGGGATGTACATCAATCAGACATTGTTACTGCTTTCTTGAATGGTGACATATTTGAGGAAGTTTATGTAACGCAGCCTCGCGGTTTTGTCATAAAAGGACAAGAGGACAAAGTGTGCAAATGTATTACGGCTTTGTATGGGTTGAAGCAATCTCCTCGTGCTTGGTATGAGAAAGCTGACACTCATTTGGTCAAACAAGGCTTTCGTAACAGTCCAACAGAAAGCACATTGTATGTAAAGCGTGAGGGTGATGTATTTCTCATCGTGGTTCTTTATGTTGATGATTTGTTGATCACTGGACCAAATGAGAGACATATTGCTGAATTTAAGGCTGATTTGAATGCTACTTTCAAGATGAAAGATTTGGGGCTGTTGCATCATTATTTGGGTATACAGTTTAAGCAGTGTGATGGTGGTGTTGCCTTGTGTCAGAAAAGTTACATAGAGACATTGCTATGTAAGTTTGGACTTGAGGATTGCAAACCTATTGCCACTCCCATGGAAACAGGTTTGAAATTGAGTCTACATGATGCTGGCGATCCTGCAGATGTCACTCTTTACCAAACTGTTGTTGGCTGCCTCATTTATGTATGCAACACGAGGCCGGATATTCAGTTTGCCGTCTCACAGGTCAGCAGATTTATGCATAGCCTAGGGTCTAAGCATTGGCAGGCTGTCAAGAGGATTTTCCGCTACCTTAGTGGCACTTTACATCTTGGCTTGTTTTATCCCAAGGGGGGATCATTGCCGCCAGACTTACATGCTTTTTCGGACTCAGATTGGGCTGGTTGTTTTGACACGCGAGTGTCCACAAGTGGTTTTTGTTTCATGCTTGGCAGTTCATGTATATCATGGTTGAGCAAGAAGCAACCTACTGTGGCCACTTCGAGTTGTGAGGCTGAGTACAGGGCAGTCTTCAAAGCTACGGTTGAGTGTGTATGGCTCAGACGCCTTATGGCTGATTTGGGTGTTGGACAGGACACTGCCAACACTATCTACACTGACAGTCAGAGCGCATTGGCAATTGCGAGGAACCCAGTTTTTCATGCTCGCACAAAGGACATTGAGGTGCATTACCACTATGTCAAGGAGAGGCTCTCAGCAGGAGAGATCAGCTTGGCTTATGTGCCAACACAGGACAACCTTGCAGATCTTTTCACAAAGGCATTGTCTCGTGAGAAGCTTGAAGCTTTCCGCAAAGCTTTGGGCTTACTCCCCTTTGTGGACTGATCCTGTCCTCAGGGCATGGCACTTCCCTTTACTCATGTGCCAGCTCTCGTTCACCCCATCACTCCAGGGGGGATTTGTTACCATATACATGTGGTAGTGATGTGTGTGAACACATTAGGACCGCCGGGGCATTTTTTCCCTCTTTAGGAGGTTTTTTCCCCCGTGCATTGTATATACGCCCATCACTCTAGGGCTATCCATCATTCCATTGCACACTAAGTAACACACTCTCTATTGTGTGCCTTGAGCTTCCTTCGTCTTCTCCAAGTTGTGTGTGTTTCTCTGCAACCCTAATTCCAACATGAAGCTCAAAGAGACATCAGTGACTTTAGTATCAAAATCGAGGCATGTGTTGACAAAGGAGCGGAGTGACTCCCCTCTTGTGCATCCCACTGTACCAGATCTCCTGCCAAGTTGAATTCTGGGTTCCGTTTGGAGTAGACTATGCTAAACCAAAACATGGAGGTAAAGTTTCACAATCCGAGGAGTATCTGCTAGGTCCTCCTCCTCCATCCACTTCGCATCAAATGCAGGAAAGTTCTTGAACTTAACCAAGAACCGCCTTCGGACTTTACCTTTCTTCGTATCGTTATGTGCCAAAATCTGTTCAGGAACAATGATCTCCTCGTTTTCTTCCACTTCAGGTTGCTCATCAAGCTCCCCATCATCATGCACATCACCCTTAACAGGTTTCAAGAGACTCACATGCAATGCATTGTGAATCCTGCAAGTATCTGGCAGTTTCAATCGGAAGGAGACATCATTTATCTTTTCAGTTATCTGGAAAGGTCCGTAGTATGGCATACTAAGCTTTGGAAAAAGCCTCTCCTTTCCCTTTTCCTTTCGTAGGCGTGCCTTCTCAAAACGTAAGAGCACCCAATCATCCTCCTTCAATTTCAAGTCGCAACGATGGCGATCCGCTGCCTTTTTTTGTCGTTCTTGAGACTCCTGTAAAGTCTCACGAACCTTGGCAAAAGCCGTATCCAAATCTCGCGAATATTCATCCGCTCAAATATCTAATCTTCGTGCTCAGGAAGGATGGAACCTTCGCAGCACTTTCAACAATCTCACATGGTGTCTTCCCCGTCGAAGAGTGTATCGTGTTATTGTAGGCAAATTCCACCAAAGGTAAGTTCTTTTTCCATTGAGTCTTCTGATTCGAGATACAATACTTCAATAAATCTAAAATCACTGAATTGGCAATCTCAAATTGCCCGTCAGTCTGCAAGTGGAACGATGACGAGAACTGCAACTCCGTGCCAATGTTCTCCCAAATTGCCTTCCAAAACAAACTCATAAATCTGGGGTCTCTGTCGGAGACAATCGTCTCAGACGTGCCATGTAATCGGAAAATCATCGTGATCATTCTGTGTTCTTGGGAGATCAAAAATGAAATCCATTGCAATACTTTCCCAGGGGTGGGTGGGTATGGGTAAAGGCTGTAACAATCCCTGTGCCTTATGCCTGTCAAACTTGACCTTCTGGCATACCAAGCAACTACGCACAAACTTTTCCACATCCTTTTTGAGTCTCGACCCAAAGAAGTATCTCTCTACCCCCTTCATGGTGGTAGCAATGCCACGGTGACCCGTAAAAGGTGGACAGTGGCATTCAATCATAACCTTATCCCTCAACGGCTGTGTAACGCACAACATAGTCTTTTTCATCAAGTAGCCTTCCCGAAGGGAGTTACTATCTCCCCATCCCGTATCCGTGTGAAAATATCTGCAAAATCTGTATCTGTGGCATATTGATCGACCATATCCTCGAAGCTCCTATGATGTATCGCGGAAACAGCCAGAACCAACGATTTCCAAGACAAAGCATCTGCCACCACATTCTTCAGTCCCTGCACATGGACAATCTGGAAGTGGAACTGTGACAAGATGTTCGCCCACCGCATCTACTTTTCCGAAAGCTGCTTCTGTGACAAGAAGTAGCGCAAACTCTGATGTTCTGTAAAGACAGTAAAATCCGCTCCGAGTAGGTAATGCCGCCATTGAGTAAGAGCATGGATAACCGCCAAAAGCTCTTTCTCATAGATCTGTGTTGTCATCTCCGGCCTAGAGAACAAACGGCTCTCATAAGCTATGACATGGCCTTCTTGCATCAAGACCGCACCCAGACTACGACCACAAGCATCACAATATACTTCAAATGACTTCTGCAAGTCCGGCAAAGTCAAACTAGGTCCCGTAGTCAATTTCTCTTTCAATGTCCGAAAGGCAGTCACCTCTGTGGGTCCCCACGAAAAAGGTACTCCTTTCTGTGTCAAGGTATGCAAAGGGGAAGCAACCTCTGCAAACTTTCGTATGAACCGCCTGTAGTACGAACACAGTCCCAAGAAGCTTCTAACTTCATGGATATTCCTCAAATCGGGCCAATCACGGATAGTCTCTATCTTGGCCGGGTCCATTTGCACTCCTGCTGCTGACACAATGTGTCCCAAAAAGTGTATCTCTGGTAGGAAAAATTCACTTTTCTTTGCATTAATCACTAACTTGTGATCTCGTAATGCCTGAAAGACCTGAAGCAGATGATCTCTGTGTTCTGCCTCATTCTTGGAGAAAACAATGATGTCGTCAAAGAAAGTGCCAACAAATAGCTTCTTGTACTCTCGAAAAATCCTGTCCATCATCCGGTTAAATGTCGCAGGAGCATTGGTTAAGCCAAAAGGCATCACCAAAAACTCAAATAACCCAAAAGTCGTCCGAAAAGCTGACTTGTAGACATCTCTCGGCGCTATCCTTATCTGATGATATCCACTCTTCAAGTCAATCCTGCTAAAGCACGAGGATCCCTGTAACTTGTCGAGTATATCATCGATCCTAGGGATCGGAAATCTGTTCTTGATGGTGATTTCGTTGAGAGTGCTATAATCGATGCACATTCTCCAAGATCCGTCTTTCTTCAAAACCAACAACACTGGAGAGCAATACGGTGAAGTACTAGGCTGGACAAGACCCTTTTCCAAGAGGTCTTTCACTGGGTTCATAATCTTTTCATTCTGTACTCGGCTCACACAGTAAGGTGGCCGATTCGGTGGCGTGCTTCCAGGTATCAGATCAATGGTTTGATCTTCAGGCCCTCCGAAAAGCAATTGGCATGAGTGTGGAGAAAAATCTTGGCGTTCTTTTGATTAGGTCAAAACATATTCAACCTTTATCCAGCGTTCAATTCTCTCTCAAAAGAATGAGTAAGAAACTGAAGTTCATCAAGTACAATCTCCGAGCCCTTCATTTATCAAAGTCGCTTTCTCGGCCCGGTAGTCAACCACGGCGTAGTTCTTGTGGTACCTAGGGATCCTGAGTAGAACGTCACTCGCGTGCCCTAAACACCTCTGTCATTGCAAACGCAGTTTGCCAATGTTCGGTGTAATGGCAACATCCCATCCGGGTGCCAGTCGAACTACCTCCGCCTGTGGCATCAGTCTGTCAGGCGTAATTCCAAATCGAGCTGCCAATTCCAAGTGAAAAGAAGTTTGCCTTGGCTCCTTCAAAAGACCTTCCTGATCCTTCACTTTGCCCCAAAAGCAGCAAAGTTTGTACTTTCATTCATTAGATTCGGTGCAGGTCCCACGCCATGTGGTACCAGTTCTGCTTTTCTATCTGCCTTTTCTGCCACATTCCTTAGCTGCTCTCAAACTCTCAGACCTGTCGTCATCTTTATCATTCTGGTCTTTCTGTGCCTTATTAGGGCACTTCGCGGAGATATGTCCCTGTTCCCCGCATCCAAAGCACTTCCCCTCTCTGATGAAGCGAGCTCTCTCTCAGGAGTAAGCTTGGGTCGTGCATCATTTTTCTCTGGGTTGCTCTTTTTCTTTCTACTTTCATTCCCATAAGTCTGTTCGGCTCGTTGTGTCATGGCCTCATCTGTGGGGTAGGTCAGACTGCCAGAGTGAATGGCAAAGCCCCGCTTCGCATGACTCATCAACTCCTGAATAGAAGCTGACTTCTGTTCCAAGCAGTGATCTCGGATCTTTGTAGGTAGACCCAAGGTAAACTGCTCAATCTGTTCTCTGAACAAGATCTTCTTGAATGAAGAGGTGGGTAGAAAAGAGCTCCAGAATCTTTCACAATAAGCATTGATTGTATCTTTCTTGGTCATCCGAAGATGGTTCCAAGCCGCTCGTACATCTCGTTCATATTCTTGCGTCAACCAAGAAGAAATAAAAAGCTTCTTAAATTTCAGCCATTTAACAGGCGCAGTCTTGTTAACAGAAGTGTGGACCACCAAGTACGAGCATTCCCCTTAAGGTAAGAGGTAGCTCTCCGAATCTTGGAGTGCTCTGAATAGCGTCCTCCCGCGAAAGCAATGTCAAACTGCTGTATAAAAGACAAAGCCTTCGAAGCATCTGAGTGTCCTGAAAAGTATCAAACTTGATCGAGTGGCCACCTTCCTTAAACTCTCGGACTTTCTTGCTTTTATCTTCGAGAAAGTCATACTGGTTGGCTTTGTAAAAATTATTCTTGTTCGCATAAAACTTTCCGTCATCGGAATCTGAGCTGTCTGTAGACGAGTCCTTAGTAGAACTGTCAGTCTCTGGGCGAGATGTAGCCTTCTTTGCCTTTTTTTTGCCCTTTTCGAAGCTTCGCTTTTTACCTTTTCTGTCTTCTTCGCTCGAATCCGAGGAGCTAGAAGAACTGTCAGAAGAAGAAGAAGAAGAAGAAGAACAACTGGGTACTCCTTCAAATCGAACACGCTTCTTCTGTTTGTTTGCCTTGTCAAAAGTCGACTGACGACCCAAATAACCTGGAAAGTCAGTGCTTTTCTTCTGCTTTTTGCCGTGCTTTTTGGCTTTCTTTTGCGCGTCAAAAAGCTGAGCAATCCATGCATCAACCACGTTCTCCAGTTCCTTCTCCGTATATTTTCTTGGAGGCAGAAGGTTTCTTGAGAGCGGGTTTCGGGAGAGGTGTTGTGGTTCTCTGCCACTCTGTCTGTACCTCTTCCAAAGAGGTGTGGTTCATATATTTTGCCATCTTCGGGTCCTTGGCAAAATTGAGCATCATCTTTGTTGCATCGCCGATCAACTTGCGACGCTCCATCTCTCGCCGCTCCGCCTGAGTAGGCCAAGGCGGGCCATACTCTCTGCCGGAATCTTCGTTGTGATCCCAGCCCGCATCTCCCGATGCACAGGGAGTCGACTGATCATTGCCTAAATCCATAGGTGCCACGGAAAAAAAAATTCAGGGATCGGATTTCCCGTAGAAGAGAAATCGGCCGTGCTCTGATACCACTCTAAGAGACTTGGACACTCGAAGTCAAGAATCAACCGCGACAGCACTAAATAACCACTTCAAAACAAGTCACAAATCACAATAGATGTACACTGGCCCGGCGGACTTCCATGCCTAGAGATATTGGCCCCAAAGACTGGCGCCCCTTTCGGTATTTCTTTTTATATTAATCAAATCAAAGTACAAGAGAGTGGCTAGGGTTTCACTCTCAGACTCTGCGTCCAGATGCTCTGAGAAGTGAAGCCCTCACCACTTATTTAAAGATACAAGGGATGCCCAAAAGCAGAGCCCCAAAAGCTTTTAAAATAAAAAGCATTAGTTCTCTCTCTCTCTTAGAGTCTTTTCTCTTTTTTTATTATAAAAAAAAAAATTCGCGTCGCTCATCATTTTCCAAAAAAAAAAAATTCAGCCTCCGTGATTTTCGGAAATTAGGGTTTTTGACAGAAATTAGGGTTTGCAGGAATTTTAGGGTTTTTGGCACAAATTAGGGTTTTTGTTGTCCACCACGTCATCACTTTGTGACAATGGCCTTTTTGCCAGGAGGCAAATCACATAAAGTCCATGTGTCATTTTCTATGAGTGCATCATATTCTGATTGCATGGCAGCCATCCAATTTTCTGAATTCTGTGCTTCATCAAAAGACAGAGGCTCCTCAACATCATGTAAGCTAGACACAGCCAAAGCATAACAATCTGATGCATAAGATGCATGGCGAGAGCCTAAACGAGTACGACTAGACAAAGGTGCATCCAATTTACTGTCACGCAAAGTGTGCACCAGCCATTTTGGCATACCTCTAGCCTGCTCATTTTCAGCCCTTTCCTCATCAAGTACATCATGTACATCTGCATCAGTAATAGGCTGATCTAAAACATTTTCAGAAACCCCCATAGGCTGTACATTTGCCTCTTTGGAAGTTACATTCATATTTCCACCACTGAAAAGAGGCAACAAAGTGTCATAAATGTCCTGTGAGCTTACATTACTGTCTCTAGTACATGACAGCAAGGGCTGAACAGAATCTTCCACAAACACTACATCCCGAGAAACCAGAATACGTTTTGTTTGCGGATGATACAACCTGTAACCTTTGCGTTCAACACTATAACCAACAAAAATACATTTGGCAGCCTTATCATCCAATTTTCTGCGCTGCACTTGTGGCACCAAAGCATATGCCAAACAGCCAAAAACACGCATGTGCTCAATAGAAGGCTTTCTATCATGCCATGCTTCATATGGAGTAATAGACTGCAAAGCTTTCGTAGGACACTTGTTAAGTACATAAGTGGCACACATGATGGCCTCAAGCCAAAAAGAATGCGGCAAAGCTTGACTTTTGACCATACATCGTGCCATTTCCGTCACTGACCTGTTTTTCCTCTCAACAACACCATTTTGCTAAGGTGTATAAGGCACTGTACATTGGTGTTTTATCCCACGACCAGCCAGAAATGCATTAAATTCATGAGACATATACTCCCCCCCTCGATCGGAACGGAGGGTGCCCATAGTACATTTCGAGACATTTTCAGCCATAGCCAAAAATTGTTTGAAGCACATAAAAACTTCGGGCTTCGCTTTAAGCGGAAATACCCATGCATGCCTGGAGTAATCATCAATGAAAGTCACAAAGTACAACTAATTGCCCAAGGACGGAGTTTGCATGGGCCCACAAACATCACTATGCACAAGCTGCAACCTGCATGTGGCCCGAACCGAACCATCCTTCGGAAATTTAGAACACTGCATCTTACCCAAAATACAGCCTTCACAAACATGTTTGACAGGTGCTTCAAGAGGTGGCAAAGAAGCAACCATATCAGATTTCTGCAAACGCAGCAAACTGGCAAAATTCAGATGACCAAAACGTGCATGCCATAGTTTTGCATCTGAAATAGCCCTTGAATTTGCAACAGCATTTGCAAAATTTTGTCCACACTTGTCATACAAAGTGAGCTTATACAGCCCACGGCACAAAAGCCCAGATGCAACAATTTCATCACCAAAACTGAGGTCATAAACTATACATCTGCCATCCACAAATTTGACTACAAGTTCAAAGTCTAGCAAGTGCGGATACAGACAAGAGATTCTTCTTGATCCCAGGTACATAAAGTGCATCAACAAGTGTGAAGGAACTGCCATTAGCAGTAGTGAGCACAATCTTTCCAACTCCTTGAACTGGATAAGAGGCGTTGTTGGCACAAGTGGCTGAATTCCCATGAGGGACAAACTCGAGAGAGGTAAACAATTCACGATGTGAGGTAATGTGCTTTGTAGCACCACTGTCGAAATACCACACATGTGAATCTGCAGCAACTGACAAGCATGCATCATGGACAGCAGGATTGTAAGTGCACTCTGCGCTAAAAGCCCATTCTGCATCAACATCAGCAACACAGTCTCCTTTCATAGAAGACTCAACAATGGCTGCATTTGTAGTGGAACCAGCATTTGCAGTGGAACCACCCTCTTTCTTCTTAGCCTCTTTGGCCTTCAACTTAGGACACGACTTGATCAAGTGATCATTGGCTTTACAATAATGGCAACGCATCTTCTTTTTGCCCTTATCACCAGAATTTCCAGACGAATTGCTGCCAGCAAAAGCATTAGGAACAGAATTTTTGCCACTCGCAGCAGAACCATAAGAAGTGGCTACATTGCTCTTACCACCCTTTCTTTGAGAAGCAATAAAAGCCTGTTCAATTGCACGTTGTCTAGTCCTGCTTTTTCTGGAAAGTGACTCTTGCAAGAGCAATGTGCATAATGTATCAAACTTGACAACTTCAGGATTTCCTTGGGTCATCAGTCTCCAAGTACTAGCAAAAGTCTGGTAAGAATCTGGTAAGGCATCAAGAACAGTCTACACAAGGGAACTGTCTGAAATAACTTCAACTGAAGAAATAAGTTGCTCATTGATATCCTTGACACTAGCAAGGAAAGTGTCCATATCATCTTCCTCATGCATAATCTTCGACTCCGGCTCTTTACGAAGCAAAGCAAGTTTAGCCTCATTGCGGCTTGCATAAAGACTTGCTAGAATATCCCAAGCATGTTTTGCAGATTTTGTTGAACGGATGTGAGGAACAATGGTGCGCTTCACAAAAAACGCAATCAATGCGTGAGCCTGCGCATCCTTAACATCCCAACGAGCTTGTTCTGCCGTAGGCAAAACAACTCTAACAACTACAATCCTTGCAGCAAGACCTGCAACATCATCAACATCGCCTACATCCTCAGAACCAGGACGTACATCAATGCCCTGCATAATGTTCCAGACACCCTTTGACACAAGAACATGTTGCATCATATAAGCCCATATAGGGTAGTTATCCCCATCCAACCTGTCCTTAGCAGCAAACATCTTGAACACATCTGTGTTGTTGTTGTCAGCCATGGTAAATGTTGCACCTGATGTGAAAATTGCCCGAAAATAGGAGAAACAGAGCGGGAACAACCTGTGCTATATAGCACAAACCGTAGAAGACTATAAGGCACCTGTTATGCAGAAAACGGCACTGACAGAAATTTTACACAAAATGACGAAATAGCCTGTGCAGTACTGCATGTAGTGGAAACGGAAGCCGAATTCAGCCCAAATCAAAATTCTGAGCAGACCAAGCTCTTCTAGCTTGCCCAAATTATTTGTCGACCTGCGAACGCTCGCCAAAGCTCACTCAAATCGGAGAAAGTGAGCAGGCGTGTGCTAGAGCAGCTCGTGACTAAGCCCGGGAGGACGTGACCTGCTCTGATACCAAATGTTGGAATTAGGGTTGCAGAGAAACACACACAGCTTGGAGAAGACGAAGGAAGCTCAAGGCACACAATAGAGAGTGTGTTACTTAGTGTGCAATGGAAAAATAGATAGCCCCAGAGTGATGGGCGTATATATGTGCGTTTTCTATGTGCATTGGCAGCTTATTTTGGTTGGGATGTACATCAATCAGACATTGTTACTGCTTTCTTGAATGGTGACATATTTGAGGAAGTTTATGTAACGCAGCCTCGCGGTTTTGTCATAAAAGGACAAGAGGACAAAGTGTGCAAATGTAACAAGGCTTTGTATGGGTTGAAGCAATCTCCTCGTGCTTGGTATGAGAAAGCTGACACTCATTTGGTCAAACAAGGCTTTCGTAACAGTCCAACAAAAAGCACATTGTATGTAAAGCGTGAGGATGATGTACTTCTCATTATGGTTCTTTATGTTGATGATTTGCTGATCACTGGACCAAATGAGAGACACATTGCTGAATTTAAGGCTGATTTGAATGATACTTTCAAGATGAAAGATTTGGGTTTGTTGCATCATTACTTGGGTATAGGTTGTTGCATCATTACTTGGGTATACAGTTTAAGCAGTGTGATGGTGGTATTGCCTTGTGTCAGAAAAGTTACATAGAGACATTGCTATGTAATTTTGGACTTGAGGATTGCAAACCTATTGCCACTCCCATGGAAACAGGTTTGAAGTTGAGTCTACATGATGCTGGCGATCCTGCAGATGTCACTCTTTACCAAACTGCTGTTGGCTGCCTCATTTATGTATGCAACACGAGGCCGGATATTCAGTTTACAGTCTCACAGGTCAGCAGATTTATGCATAGCCTAGGGTCTAAGCATTGGCAGGCTGTCAAGAGGATTTTCCGCTACCTTAGTGGCACTTTACATCTTGGCTTGTTTTATCCCAAGGGGGGATCATTGCCGCCAGACTTACATGCTTTTTCGGACTCAGATTGGGCTGGTTGTTTTGACACGCGAGTGTCCACAAGTGGTTTTTGTTTCATGCTTGGCAGTTCATGTATATCATGGTTGAGCAAGAAGCAACCTACTGTGGCCACTTCAAATTGTGAGGCTGAGTACAGGGCAGTCTTCACAGCTACGGTTGAGTGTGTATGGCTCAGACGCCTTATGGCTGATTTGGGTGTTGGACAGGACACTGCCAACACTATCTACATTGACAGTCAGAGCCCATTGGCAGTTGCAAGGAACCCAGTTTTTCATGCTTGCACAAAGCACATTGAGGTGCATTACCACTATGTCAGGGAGAGGCTCTCAGCAGGAGAGATCAGCTTGGCTTATGTACCAACATAGGACAACCTTGCAGATCTTTTCACAAAGGCATTGTCTCGTGAGAAGCTTGAAGCTTTCCGCAAAGCTTTGGGCTTACTCCCCTTTGTGGACTGATCCTGTCCTCAGGGCATGGCACTTCCCTTTACTCATGTGCCAGCTCTCGTTCACCGCATCACTCCAGGGGGGATTTGTTACCATATGCATGTGGTAGTGATGTGTGTGAACACACTAGGACCGCCGTGGCATTTTTTCCCTCTTTAGGAGGTTTTTTCCCCCGTGCATTGTATATACGCCCATCACTCTAGGGCTATCTATTTTTCCATTGCACACTAAGTAACACACTCTCTATTGTGTGCCTTGAGCTTCCTTCGTCTTCTCCAAGCTGTGTGTGTTTCTCTGCAACCCTAATTCCAACAGTGTTGTGGATGCCGCCTGGTCTCAGCTGAACGAGCGCTAGCTTTTGTTTCTTGGATTCTAAATGTATGCAGCAAGCTTTTTGATCGGGGTTGACACTGCCCATGGTATGTATGTCGTTGAGGGGTCCACAAGCTAAAGGCTCCGTAATGCATCTCCGTCTGGTTGTGGAATCATATACCCAGCAGGGTTTTTGGGTAAGGCCACCTGGTCTCAGCCAAGCCAGAGTGAGCTAGTGCTTCTCATTGCGTTTGTGGCCGGGTACTGGCTTGCAGGCTAGACTACGCCCCTATTCTCATCGTACTTGGTTTATGTACGAGCCGAAGTGCTCCTATCTTATATCTTGCGGTTCTTATAGCCGTGTTGGCTCGTCGAGTCGAGGAGGATATACCCTCGCTCACTTATCAGTGTTTTTGGATTGGTTTCTAGTGTGCAGCCACTATAGATCCGCACATAGATTCTCTCTTGGGCTTAGTCGAGCCTCGTGTTCATTGTCTTTATCTCCCATCGAGCGGTGTTGATGACTTTTGTAGATACAACACAATGTACTTCTGGAATCAAAAGTCTCAAGTGTTCGCCTGCTTCAAAGATTATTGTATCCTTGCCTTCCGTCAACTCGATCTTCCTGTCTAATTTCTTCGCTTTGGAAATGGAAGAGAGTACATCTCTAAGGAGTTTCAAGGTTTCTGCAAAACTGAGGGGATTCAGCAGTATACAGTCCCCTACTCTCCTCAACAGAATATACTAATCTTGTTATCTCCGTGGCGGTACATTGCTGACCATCCAAATGTGTCCCTTGCTGCCTGGTACGCCTGGTCTTGTGTCGAGCACACCTAACCCATCTCGCATCCTCTTGTAATTCGCCCCATCGTGGGGGAATCCAACGGCCATCTGAGGCCAGCATTCGGATCAGCCCCTGCTGATCCATTAGGTGTAATCTACGTCTCCGTGCAATGCGTCTACTAAGACCAGAACACAGTTCTAATCCCGCTGGCTTCGCCTTGCATCGACCAAGCGAGTTCCACTGTGTTGTTATCTCTGCACTTCCGCACATGTGGGTCATTCCATATTCGAATGCATCCCAGCATTGGGTACCTTCTCCTGGGTCCCATACGAGGCCACCTTGCCCTTTGTCCTTCCCGCATAACCGTCCTCGAGGAGTTATCGTTCCAACCTCGAGACTTCCTTTGTCAAACGTCAGTACATCCTCGCGTACATCGATCCTTAACAGGGCTGTCTCTGCCCCAATACTCGCCCGTCCGCTATCTTGACTCCATTCGTGACCACTTGCATCGATGCCCTCAATATCGTGTTTGTCAATCCCACACATACTCTATCAGGTAGCGCTTTACCTCGAACTGAACTCCCAACGTTTCCCGAAACAAGCGTCACCTGACTCGATGGGTCCGCACCAAACGGCTCCCCTTCGCAATAGATCGCCCGAACTGCCTCTTCCGGCATGTGTAATCCCCTTTTAACGACCATCAGCTGTTTGATCTCGTAACCCTCCATGTAGTACAAAAAAAGTTCGCGGTTCCTCTGTTGTTCCTTCCTCAACTCTAGGGCTCATTCCGAGTACCATAATCGTCTGGCATCTTGCCTAGTGGTTCCAAATGCTCTTTCTTGCTTCGATTAGGATCAGGTAACTTGACCCAGATCCCCACTTGTAAGTTGCAGCGGAATGAATGTTGTTTTTCTCAAGATGAGTGATCCATATTTGCTCAAGGTTCCTTTTAGTTCTTATGGAAGGGAGAGCCTTCCGTTCTTAATGGAGAATGTTGTGGTCACGAACAAAGTGAGTGGACACTGTACGTGCAAGTGTATGAGACCGAGAGAAAGAGAGAAGAGAGATATGACACCCGAGAGGTTGTAAAACCCTCCTCCGAAGGCCCCACTCTCGTTGGCGAGAGTGGTCTACTTACGATTGCACAAAGTAGTACAATGACGATGCAATGGACTAATGCGATTTGGGACTATGTCGATGACGAAGATGGTGACGACGACGACGACGACTTTAGGGCTGAAATCTGTAGTCTTCTAACTGCTGAAATTCGGGGCTGTTTCGGTGGCTGAAAATGACTGTTTTGGCTGCGTTTTTGAGGGCTGAAAATGACTATCTTCTGCAACCAACTAGGGCTGAATCTGCTACTGTCTTGACTTCTGAAAACGTTGCTTCTTCTACTGCAAAATGGGCTGAAAACCAAAACGCTGGCAGATTTGGATGGAACTGGCAAAAACGCTAGGCAACTGGAAGTGCTGGTGATGGTAGCAATGGAAAACACCAGGCTAGGGGAGACTGTAGGCGATGCCAACACTAGAAATGCTAGAGGTTGTGGGTGGTGGAGGGAACTGAAAACGCTAGGCTGAATGTTGATGGCGATCAAGCAAGGCTGAAAACGCCAAGTGAGGGGAGGTACTACGGGTTCTTGCTGAGAAGACGCCTGTTGAGCGGGAAGCTCCTGCTGCTTCTTCTGCCATTGAGTGCTAACTTGGGTTTGCTTATATATTAACTTACCCAATTTGCCCTACTCCGTTCCCAACAAAAGTCACTTAATAAATAAGTGAAAATTGTCAAAAATAGGGAAATTAGGCTAAAGTCACCTGAAAAATTCCCAAACTGACTCTAATGGAATCTGATGTAAATGCTAATGCTTATGCTGTGTGCAACCAGAGGATATGCATCTACACTAAGTGATTGGGCATGCACGGTCTACGAATTGACTCACAAAAGTGCCATATCACTTCTAAATCTAGACTGACGGAACTGATTGAACCATGTTATGCTGTAGCTTGTCCACGGACACATAGGGTTGGATGTGTCACGTGACATCCCCTCCTTTTCAAAGTGAGGTACTGGTACCGAACTCTATGGCGTCGAGGGAGATCGCCAATAGCATCCGGAATCCTGAAAGGGACTCTTCGCCGGCCCACTCTGATGTGTGGGTCGTGCGGTACTTAAACTTCATAAATGTCTGCAAAGTGTTCTTCTTTGGGCCGCGCCGAAAGCGACACAAAGTCTGTTGTGGCTCCTTCGATGCTTCATCTTCGTCCAATTCCATGCTTCGTTCTTCTTCAAGAATCTCCATGGCTGAAAATTCCTGAAACCACTTCCAACACAAAAACATGAACATACCCATTTCATGTAAAGTGAGTGGAAAAAATCGTATCTTCCTCAAAGACTGTGCATGCAATGTAGATGAACAAATAGACGGAGTGCCAAACCGTTCATCCCATACACGCAAACAATGAGATCCAACCTTTCTTTCCTGATCTAAATCAATCAAATGTGGCAATTCACAATGGAAATGCCTATGCTTGGTGCTCATACTTTCATGTGCTCTGTCGACAACTGTGTCGTGCCAAGGAAGAGACATGGAATGTGACTTCCTGACATGCATACTTTTCAACTTTTCATCAAAAATCCGCATACATTCGTGCTCATTCATGATGGAAACGTGCTCAACGTACAATATGTCATGCCTAGGAAAAGGGATCACATAAAGACGTCGACTAAAATATAGGAAACGATCATGAATGAAACACTCCATCACTACGTACGAATCAATCATGCGAACACATAATACTTCCTGTAAGTGGTCTTGAGACCTAGGCTCAAGAGCCAAGATCAGTTCTTCCTGAGGAGGTTCTTTGGACCTAGGCTCAAGAGCCAAGATCAATCCTTCGGGATCTATCGAATCTTCTTGTGGGGGATCCGTGGACCTCGACTCGAAAGCCAAGATCGATTCGTCGTGATTGATCGAATCTACAACGAGGTTAGCTTCGCTAGAAAAAGCATCAACTAACTCATCATCCTTGTGAACAATCACTTCATCTTCATGCAACTCATCATGCTTGTGAGAAATCACATCTTGATCATGCAAATCATCATGCTCGTGAGAAATCACATCTTGATCATGCAAATCATCATGCTTGTTAGTGTCATCCAAATCATCATGCTTATCATTGTCATTCAAATCATCATGCAAATCATTATCAGTCAATTCATCATGCTTCTCATAATTATGCAAATCCTGTGTATCAAGCTTTGGAGAAGAAGAGACTGAGAGAGTCTCCGTTTCGTGAATCTCTTGCATCTGTGTCGGCACTTGAGACAAGAGTCGCAAGAACTCTTGCATGTGTCGGTCGCGCTGTTCTAGTATTGCTTTTCTTCCGGCTTCTCTTTCTGCTTTGTCTTCTGTGTCTCTGCGTTTCATTTCTTCCATTCTTGCTGCACTTGCTTCCCGTTGTAAATTCTGTTCCATAAACAACAGCTCCAACTCTTTCATTGGAGTTACTGCAATCTTTGTCGTAGATGGGGAAGGGTCAGAAAAACCTCCTGGTGGGGAAAATTCTTCTTCGCCTCTCTCATGCTCATCACCTCCAAGATACATTTTGCTTCGAGTGATGACCATTCTGAAGTCGTGGATTCTTGTGGTTTTGGGTTCTTAAGTTCACGAGGAACTTGGGTTCTTGAGGGTCTTGGGTTCTTGAGGTTCTTGAGGTTTTCTTTCGCTTGCAAACCGTGTTTGAGAAGGATCTTCTCTTCACCCGAGTTCTAGTCTTTTCCGCGGGTGCAACCCTTGGCGGCCTTACGCTCACACCAAGGTTGCTTTTTCCCACCTCACGTCGATTGGCCGGCCGCTAAGTGCACGGTCCTCTCTCAATGAGTGAAAAGAGACACAAGGGGAGGCTGGACAAGCCCTTCTTTTCTGGGATTCCTGTCACTCTTCAAAAACACGATTAGGAATCGACACGCCCAAGCGAACTTGGGTTCGTGCGACCGCAACAAGCAAAAACAAATTCTTGTGATTCTTGTGGTTCTTTCCTTGAGTGATACAGAACATTGCCAAAGCTCTGATACCAATGTAACATGCAGCGGAATGAATGTTGTTTTTCTCAAGATGAGTGATCCATATTTGCTCAAGGTTCCTTTTAGTTCTTATGGAACGGAGAGCCTTTCGTTCTTAATGGAGAATGCTATGGTCACGAAAAAAGTGAGTGGACACTGTGCGTGCAAGCGTATGAGACTGAGAGAAAGAGAGAAGAGAGATACGACACCCGAGAGGTTGTAAAACCCTCCTCCGAAGGCCCCACTTTCGTCGGCGAGAGTGGTCTACTTACGATTGCACAAAGTGGTACAATGACGATGCAATGGACTGATGCGATTTGGGACTATGTCGGTGACGACGATGTGACGACGATGACGACTTTAGGGTTGAAATCTGCAGTCTTCTAACTGCTGAAATTTGGGGCTGTTTCGGTGGCTGAAAATGACTGTTTTGGCTGCGTTTTCGAGGGCTGAAAATGGCTATCTTCTGCAACCAACTAGGGCTGAATTTGCTACTGTCTTGACTGCTGAAAACGCTGCTTCTTCTGCTGCGAAACGGGCTGAAAACCAAAACGCTGGCAGATCTGGATGGAACTGGCAAAAACGCTAGGCAACTGGAAATGCTGGCGATGGTAGCAATGGAAAACGCCAGGCTAGGGGAGACTGTAGGCGATGCCAACACTGGAAACGCCAGAGGCTGTGGGTGGTGGAGGGAACTGAAAACGCTAGGCTGAATGTTGATGGCGATCAAGCAAGGCTGAAAACGCCAAGTGAGGGGAGGTACTGTGGGTTCTTGCTGAGAAGACACCTGTTGAGCGGGAAGCTCCTGTTGCTTCTTCTGCCATTGAGTGCTAACTTAGGTTTACTTATATATTAACTTACCCAATTTGCCCTACTCCGTTCCGAACAAAAGTCACTTAATAAATAAGTGAAAATGTTAGGAAATAAGACGTAGCTAAATAGATAATTGAGTAGATTACTTAATGGAGAGAGACAAATTTACATACATGAGATTATAGAGTAGAGAGAGAGAGAGAGAGAGTACACACGATATACGTGGTTCACCCAATGTGGGCTACGTCCACGGGAAAGCAGCCACTCAATGGTTTTAGTACTTCAAAACAAGAAGTAGTTTACAAAGGGATTATACCCTTAATGGAGCTCCCGCCTTGCTTCACTCTCACCACCTCACACTCACCTTGTTGCATTAACTTCACACTATGAAATGTGTGTAGAAATGGCCTCCTTTTATAGGCCAAAAGGGCTGCCCTCTCTCATGAGAGGCAGCCATGTGTAGCCGTCCTTGTGTAGATAAGTCCAAATCGGACCCTCCAATCTGCCCATGTGTGGCCGCCCTTGAGAAGACAAGTCCGCTTTTGAATTCGGCCACCGGCCACCGGCCATTGACTTCCGACCACCGGCCAACCGACGGTTGTTTTTCGACCACTTTTCGACCGCCGTCCGGCCATAATATTCCGGCGAAAAGGAATCTTCTGGCGAAGGAAAAAAAAAAAGTCTCGGGGTCTTCCGCCCCCGAGGCTCCTAAAGTTGCCCCTGATTTTTTGTCGTGAAAATTTTGGTTTTCGGCGAGTGATTTTCCTTCACGCACGATGGCTTCTCCTCATAATGGGGGCCTTACAAATGTGCACTTTTACCACATAAAATTACAAGGGTAAATCAGGCTCCATACTTAACAGTCTCCCACTTGGAGACTGATCTCCAAACCAAACCTGTGACTGCTTTCCATCCTGGCTTCTTATCCTTTAATGCCGATTGAAGATGAGCAAAAGATCAACTTCTCCTTGTTGACCACCTTTGTAAACATGTCTGCAGGATTTTCACTTGTATGCACCTTTCCTAGCTTTAGTTGTCCCTCTTCCAAAAGAGTGCGTATGAAGTGATATCTCACCTCAATGTGCTTTGTCCTTGAATGAAAGGCTGAGTTCTTCGCAAGATGGATAGCGCTTTGGCTATCACTGTACAAGACACAATTGTCTTGTTTGAATCCAAGCTCTTCTAAGAATCTGTGAAGCCACAGAATTTCTTTGCTTGCCTCCGTCATTGCTACATACTCTGCTTCCGTGGTAGAAAGTGAAACCACTTTCTATAGCTTTGAAGCCCAGCTTACTGTTGTGCCTCCAACCGTGAACACATAGCCAGTAGTGCTCCTTCGAGTATCTTTGTGACCTGCCATATTTGCATCAGCATACCCTTCTAGAAAAATATCAGTTCCTCAAAAATACAAAGCATTTGTTGTTGTCCCTTTTAGATACCTAAGTATCCACTTCACAGCTTGCCAATGCTCTTTACCTAGGTTGTCCATGAACCTACTCACAACTCCCACTGCATGTGCAATGTCTGGCCTTGTCCATACCATAGCATACATTAGAGAACCTACCGCTACAGCATATGGAACTTTAGACGCAGTCCTTGAGTCTTCACCGTCCTCAAGCTCCATGTACTGATCACCTGTTTCTTTTGTTTGTTTTCTTTCCAAGTAATCTTTGTACATATTTTGTTCGTTAAAAATTACATCCCTAATCCTTAAGATTTTACCATCTTCAGGATTCCATAGGCGATACCCAAAGTCACCTTCTCCATAGCCAATGAAGAAACACTTTTTGGACTTTGCATCTAGCTTTGATCTTAGGCTTCTATCTATGTGCATGAAAGCCTCACACCCAAATACTTTGAGAAATGCATAATTCACCGGTTTACCTGTCCATGCCTCTTCTGGAACTCCCCCATTCAATGCCGTTGAGGGTGACCGATTGATTAAGTACACAGACGTACTTACAGCTTCCGCCCAAAGTTCAAGCGGTAGGCCTGCATGTAGCCACATGCTTCGTGCTCGCTCCATGATTGTCATGTTCATCCTTTCCGAAATACCATTTTGTTGAGGTGTCCTTGGGGTTGTCCTTTGCCTCCGAATGCCATTGCTAGCACAAAAGCTTTCAAAAGCTTGGCTGCAATATTCCCCTCCATTGTCGGATCTGAGGCATTTAACCTTGGTACCTATTTCATTCTCCACAAAGGCTTTCCACCTTTAAAATATGGAAAATACATCGGATTTATTCTTCATGACATAAACCCATGTTGTCCTAGTCGCATCATCTATGAATGTTACATAGTACAATGAGCCACTAAGTGATGGTGTACTTGTACGACCCCAAACATCAGAATGAACCAACTCAAGTTTTTTATTTTTTCTTTCATTTCCTGATTTTTGAAATTTTACCCTCTTTTGTTTACCATAAACACAATCTTCACAGAATTCTAAGTCCACTTCTTTCAAACCTGGTAGAAGCTTCTTTGTTTGAAGGATTTGCATTCCTTTGGCACTCATATGCCCAAGCCGATAGTGTCACACCGCACTATCAACTTCTGTAGTTGCTGCACAAGCTGAAGGTTGCGTGCTAACAATACACAAGTAAAGTGTACCGACCTTTTCTCCCTTGGCAACCACCAAAGATCCTTTTGAGATCTTCCACCGTTTGTTTCCGAATGCAATGTTGTGACCTTCATCGTCCAATTGTCCTGTAGAGATCAAATTTTTGCGAAGAGAAGGAACATGCCTAACATCTTTAAGCTTCCATTCATTTCCGTTAGCAGTTTTGACAGAAAATGTACCTTTGCCGACAATCTCACAAGCTTCATCATCTCCCAAGTATACATACCCAGAATTACCTTTGGTGTAGTCCTGGAAATGTTGCTTGTGTGGTGTCGCATGGAATGAAGCCCCGGAATCTACTATCCAGGAATTAGACACATTGTCTAATGAGAGAATTAGATCATTTTGCTCTACTTTACCTGCCACATTGGCCTCCGATGTTGGCTTGTTGTCTTGAGACTCTGTCTCCTTCTTCTTCTTGGACCAGCAATCCTTCTTGATGTGGCCCTTCTTGCCGCAGTTCCAACATTCAAGAACTGACTTTGTGCGTGACTTGCTCCGCCTTGAGCGATCACGACTCTTTTGGTTTTTGAACCTTTCCTTAGGTCTTCCTCTTGTTTCCACTGACAATGCAGCACTTGATGATTCTCCTGTGCTTCTCCTTCGTATTTCCTCGCTTAGGAGAACACCCACAACATCATCAAACTTAAGAGTATTTGTACCAGAGATAGAATTACTTACAGCCATCACAAGGCTGTCCCAACTATCCGGTAGAGATGATAGTATAAGGAGAGCTCGCACTTCGTCATCGAAATTGATTTTCACCGATCGAAGTTGACTTATGTTTGTGTTAAAGTCATTTAGGTGTTCTGCAACTGAACCATTCTCTGCCATCTTTAGATTGAACAAGCGCTTCATAAGAAATACCTTATTGGATGCCGATGATTTCTCGTAGAAGTCGTCAAGTGACTTCATCAAGTCCTCCGTGGTCTTCATGTCCGAAACATTGAAGGCCACCGTTGACGCCAAGCTTAACCGGATTGTTCCCAGTGCCTTTCGATCAAGGACAATCCATGCTTCATCTGCCATTGTTGCGGGCTTCTTCGCAAGATCGCCTAGTGGCAGATAGAGGTCCTTCTGGTAGAGATAGTCTTCAATCTGCATCTTCCAACGTTGGTAGTTTTTGCCGTTGAACTTCTCAATCTTGAGCTTCCCTTCCTCCGCCATAACTCCCACTCAATTCAAGGAATCCTTTTCATGAGATAACTTAGCTACGAGCAAACCTTGCTCTGATACCAGTTGTTAGGAAATAAGACGTAGCTAAATAGATAATTGAGTAGATTACTTAATGGAGAGAGACAAATTTACATACATGAGATTATAGAGTAGAGAGAGAGAGAGAGAGTACACACGATATACGTGGTTCACCCAATGTGGGCTACGTCCACGGGAAAGCAGCCACTCAATGGTTTTAGTACTTCAAAACAAGAAGTAGTTTACAAAGGGATTATACCCTTAATGGAGTTCCCGTCTTGCTTCACTCTCACCACCTCACACTCACCTTGTTGCATCAACTTCACACTATGAAATGTGTGTAGAAATGGCCTCCTTTTATAGGCCAAAAGGGCTTCCCTCTCTCATGAGAGGCAGCCATGTGTAGCCGCCCTTGTGTAGATAAGTCCAAATCGGACCCTCCAATCCGCCCATGTGTGGCCGCCCTTGAGAAGACAAGTCCGCTTTTGAATTCAGCCACCGGCCATTGAATTCGTCCACCGGCCACTGGCCATTGACTTCCGACCATCGGCCAACCGCCGGTTGTTTTTCGACCACTTTCCGGCCGCCGTCCGGCCATAGGAATCTTCCAGCTAAGGAAAAAAAAAGTCTCGGGGCCTTCCGCCCCCGAGGCCCCTAAAGTTGCCCCTGATTTTTTACTGTGAAAATTTTGGTTTTCGGCGAGTGCTTTTCCTTCATGCACGATAGCTTCTCCTCATAATCGGGGCCTTACAAATGTGCGCTTTTACCACATAAAATTACAAGGGTAAATCAGGCTCCATACTTAACAGAAAATTGTCAAAAATAGGGAAATTAGGCTAAAGTCACTTGAAAAATTCCCAAACTGACTCTGATGGAATCTGATGTAAATGCTTATGCTTATGCTGTGTGCAACCAGAGGATATGCATCTACACTAAGTGACTGGGCATGCACGGTCTACAAATAGACTCACAAAAGTGCCAGACCACTTCTAAATCTAGACTGATGGAACTGACTGAACCCTGTTATGTTGTAGCTTGTCCACGGACACATAGGTTTGGATGTGTCACGTGACACCACTTCTTCTCTTGCATCTGGTCTCACACCTGGTTCGGACCTGGTTAACAAGGTTTCAAGTCTTTCAGCCGACTCGGGGAGCATCCCCTCTTCCGAGAAGAACGACCCTGTCTCATGGCCTAGAAGCGTATCCACCATCTCTGGTCTTACATCCCGCTCAGTCGTATCTTCCCACAGTTCCAGCACACCCATTGTTTCCGCACCAAGCACCAGCCAGTCCTCGGTTTTTGATTCATACATATCCGCATACGCTTGTGTTCCCCAATCATGTGAGGGGTGGGAGTCGTTAGGGCCCACCTTATGCTTCTCTAAGACTTCCTCATTCAATTCCACTACACGATACATGTTAGCCTTTTCCGAATTCAACATCCCCATGCATTCTTGCACATCCCAAGCACAATGGTAAAGAGGGGTAAAAGGGCCAGTCGGACACTCATCAATATGGCTCTCATTCGAGCAATCTTCATCCAGTACATTCGGCTTGAAAGCCATCAATTCCTCGTCCCGGGAAGCATAAGAATTACCACAAGTATCCACATCCGTATTACCACCGTCATCAAGAATAATCCCTTCGCTCGGGAACATCGCATTCAATATCTCGGCCAAATACTTTTCCTCCATTTCAACCTCAACAAATTGATCCTCATCTCCTCTCATTTCATCCCCACACGATGCATTCGTACTCCTCTTTTCTTCCGCTTCAATAGATCCCTTCGGTTCTGTGGAAGGGCCTCCGGTTTTGTCATCCCCACACGATGCATTCGTACTCCTCTTTTCTTCCGCTTCAATAGATCCCTTCGGTTCTGCAGAAGGGCCTCCGGTTTTGTCATCCAAAAAAACATTGCACTTATTGGGCACATGGAGTGTTCGCCACCGGTGAGGAGGTCGTGCCGCTATGCATGGTGTCCTCCTGGAGTATGTGGGCAATTAACATCTCAACAGTGAGGCCAATTACTGAGGCTTGGGTTGTAATGAAAGGTCGCAAGGAGCAGGGTAGGGCAGCAAGTAGTAACATGGATTGGAGGTTGCCATCCAATTGCACGCCTAAAAGTAGGGCATTGTCCAAGAGTGTGTGCCAATCTTTGACAAATTGAGGTGTGGGTTGCTATTCTGTGAGTACAACAGCAAGAAGGTTGTTTAAGGACGCTAACACGCGTTATGAGGTCCTCATGATCATAGGTTTCTCGTAGGAGATCAATGGGCTGGAACATGTAGTGTTGCAAGGTATTCTAGAATTGGGTCACGGGCAGCTAGAGAAAGATGTGGCATAGCTCTTTGCACATAAGCTCACAGAACAAGCCGCTTTGTTATGCTTTCAAAAGTACACCACACTTAGCGCACAAATTATTCAAAGCATTGGCAAGTACGATGTTGTATTTCAATAGCCCCTCACTACTTACCACATCAAGAATTTGTTTGCCTAGGTCAACGTTTTGCATGGTGCCACATGCCTTCAAGTTGCAAGCATAAATGGTCAAGTTTGCAAATAAGCCTTGGCTACTTCGCATTAGCTGAAAGCACCAGAGCTTTGTGGCTTGTCCATGCTGGGCATAGCCTGCAAGGAGTGCAATCCAAATGACTACGGCCCAAAGACAAGAAGCTTGTCAAGAACTTGTTTGCTTTCAAAAGTGCATCACACTTGGCGTGCTATATCAAAATTGAGTCCCAACTTCTTCCATTTATAGCATGTTATGTTCTTATAATTAAAACAATCATTAAAAAATATGATTATAATTCTTTGGTAATTAGCATCAAATTATATATAACTCTATATTCTAACTTCTTAAGTTTTACCATTTGCTAGTTTACAAGAAGCTCTTCAATATCTACAAAGCAACTTAACATTTGACTATAACACAAGGTATGTCATATTTAAGAATATTTTAAACACCTATAAAAAAAGATTTTAATATTAGTATTTTGATAACCAAAATAAGATCAAAAAGATTTTCTTTTCAAATTGGAATATTAATTTAAGCTCAATAGAAATAATATACATATCAATAGAAATCTTAAGGTCACCAAATATAAAAAATAATAATAAACAATACGTAATTGAAGATGAAAACAAATAAACTATTACCTACAAACAAAGCATCCAAACTAAAACAAAAAACAAAGCATACCAAGATTATAAGACATTTACGTAGAAAAACAAACTTACTTCCAACTTTTGACATTTTTAATTTAGATTTTGATTCATGGGTAAATATTTGTTCTAATTCGATCAAATCATATAAATATTGTTCGAATTGTGAAAACTTATTTTTCAAGTATGAAAAACAAAACTTAAAATATATAGAAAAAACAAATACCTATTTACGAGGATATGAATTATCTAATCCATATCTAACATAATTTCAAAATAACAAACAAGACAATATAGAAATTTATAACTGTTCCAAATGTTTTCAAAACAACATTAGAGGAAAATATTGGATAACTTATCACCAGACTTATATAAAAAAAATACTAACAATGAATGTACATGAAGTACAAATGCTATCTACTTTAGACATCTTTTTAAACATTAGTTAAAAGATAACATCTACAGCCATAGGTAATATAGAACAAAGATATTTAGAAGATATTACAATAGAGAAAGCTCTATTTCCATTTCTATTTCCATTAGGATATGGAGCTCATGATGGAGCTTTAAAATTTCATACATATCTAAAAATGAGAATAGCCTCATTCTTCTCAATATTCACTTTATACAAGCCATACTTATTGATGATGTACCAATTACGTCAAGCTTTGATAATAGTAAATTCAACAAATTTAACAATGCTACAATTAGATATAGATAAATTCAAACTTAAAAATTCACATGCATCTGATCTAGATACCATACATTATATCATAAAACACAATATCTCTTATTCAATTCCAAGCTCTCCGTCATGGTATCGTAAAAATTTAAAAGATTTATTATGCATGGTAGAGTCATTTGGTTTACCTAACTTCTTCTTAACCCTAGCTTGTGATGAAGTATCCTCTAGTAGATGGGTAGAAATAGAAGATTTAGAAAAAATTATACAAAAGATAGACTTAAAACTCAATTGGACAGATTGTCCAGCCGAGTGCATGATGATTTTTCACAAACGATTACATACATTTTTAAACAAATACATGTTTATTCCTAATGGATTATTAGGTACCATCAACCACTATCTAATACGATATGAGATACAAAATAGAGGTTCACCACATGCACATATAATGCTATGGGTAGATTCAAACGATATCGATCGAATATCTTTAGAGATAGATAGCCATATACCTTATTTACATACAATAAATAAATTTGATCCAACATCAATTGAATATAAATTGCATAACTTAGTTATCAAAAAACAAACACATAATTGTAGAGAATCTTGTAAAATAGAATTACAAAATAAAAAAATTAAATGTAAATATGGATTTCCATACGATATTCAAAGTAATCCTAAGCCAATTATTCATGAACAAACTCAACGATAGCTTTATTATAGACCAACATTAGAACACAGAAATGTGGTTTCTTATCATGCAGGAGTATTATAGTTATGACAAGCCCATATGAATATTCAAAAAGTAACCAATACAGGATTATCATATTACTTACTAAAATATGCATTGAAATCAGAACCTATAGGAAAAATAGATATCTATTTAGAAACAGCGAAAACATTAGGACTAAATAATGTTGATGATACAAAGCTCAAACTAATATCTTCTTATGTATTAACAAAACCAATATCAACAACCGAAGCAACCATGATGTGTTTAGAGATACCAATCATAAAAAATCAGAAAAGGTAACTTATATAGGTTGTTCACCTCCTAAAAAAAGACAAAATATATACAATTTTTTTAAACCTCTATACTACATCCAATTGATCTATATACAGCAAGACCATTAGAATTGGAGAGCTTAACATTTTATTCATACTTTCGTCACTATAGAATTAATAAAATACTCAAGCATACAACAAAGAAGATATGTAAAATGCATGATTTATTTGGAAATGAAATAGAAGAGTATAAACAATTAGTAAGATTTATCGATTTTCACCCTGTTCATCAAATGGAAGGTTCTTTTTTACTATTCTATTAAAACATATACATTTTCGCAATGAAAAAGAATTAATCTCAATTAACAACATAGAAAAATCTTACTTTTTAGAATGTCAAATACGACAAATAATAAAGAATGAAGAAGATATAGAGAATCTAGTTGGAAATTATTCTCACTTACATCTATTAATCGATGAATCTAGACAACAAATTACAAATCAAATACTCCAAATGCATCCCATATATAATTTAGAAGAACATTTAACATCAAATGATTTTATAGAAAAACGGACCAATATTAAAACTATAGGAGAGAATCAATATGATCCAATAATACATACACAAGAGCTTAAACACATAGAAAATACAACTTTGACTAAAGAGCAAGAACTAATATACAATAAAATTTTTGAAAAATCGGGTGGGTTACATATAATAAATGGAACACCTAGATCTGGGAAAACGCTTCTAATCCAATATATCACATTTAAATGTATAACCAAAAACATAGGAGTCCTCCTTACAGCAACCATAGGAGTAGCAGCTACAAGACTTAGTCGATTAGCACGTACTTCACATTTTTTTTTGTTTACCTAATAAAAACCAATTATTTTGTTCTAATTAGAACCAAATGATATCCATTCAATTAAAATAAGGTCTTCTGATGTAATTATAATTGATGAATTCTCAATGATGACATCACAAATATTACATACAATTATACTCCAAATTTCAGAAGCTTGTAATTTATCTATGCTAGAAATATTTAACACTAAAAAACTACTTCTATTTGGAGATATAGCGCAATTAGCTGCAATATGTAATTGTAAAAATAAAGACTTGATATGTCAAAAATGTGTAATAATAAATTCTACATTTTGGAAATTAGCTATACACCACACATTATATACCTCCATACGTCATTGTTCAGATCCAGACTTCATTGAATTCTTAAATATAATCAGACAAAGTAAACATACATTTATACACGAGAAAGATTTAGAACAATATATAGATAAAGACACAACTATATTATGTACACATAATAAAGATGTCATATACTATAATGACCTCATCTTATTAAAGATATTCAACCATTCCAATATATTCAATATAGATATTGCTACAACAGCACATCATATACCAGAACTACAACATTGGATAAATGATACAGAATTTCATACCCTATCCAAAGTAGCAATAGGGGCATTAGTAATGTTTACACAAAACATAGATCTATCAATACGTGTAGCTAATGGAACTTTTGGGACAGTCGTAGATATTAAATATAACAATATAACATCTATTATAACAAAACTTATAATACGTGTAAATCATACACAACAAAATGTAACTATGAGAAGATCTAAATATCAAAAAAAGACATACAATGGAACATGGTATCATAAAACATCTTTTCCACTAACACTAGCATATGCAATGACTGGACATAAATCCCAAGGATGTACTATCTTTGGTAAGTCATTGTTAATACTTCGAAAATGTTTTTCTCCTGGACTATTATATGTCATGTTGTCTCGATCGACTAATTGAAAGAACATAAAAATATTGAATTCAATTACGATCGACGATTTTTAAATACAAGTAATAAATCATTTTATATATGAAGATTATTGACTTACAAAAGTTTACTCCAAAGATTAAAACAAAGGTAACGTATGCTAAATTATTTTATATCAAACTTAAGGTGCTAAAATTTATTACTATATTGATATAAAAGAAACTATTAATAAATTCATTTTATACTTTTCATATTGAAAGCTAAACAATATGGAGATAAGCTTATATCTTTAATCACATACTTCAATATTTATAACCTTAAATGTATAAATTGTGTTAAAATATATTAGGTCTTCAATTCTATCAAAGCTAAAGCAAAAGCCCTAATAGACCTACAAGAAAAAGAACAAGAAGAGCAACGAAAATCAAAAAGGCAACACAGAGAAAACTTTTTCTTAAGAATCGAACAATTTAAATATACAAATATCTCAGGACGTGATCCAATAAATTACATTTATGGTTGGCCATCTTATGATGAGCTAAAACAATATATGGACCCAGCCGACAATATGTTTCAAACATGGAAAAAAACACATACTACTAAAGAACTCCCTGCAGATGGTAAATAATTCAGCTTATGTTTTAAAAAATTTACTTATATTATTCATAATTTCAAATATAATTAATTCAAATACAATTACTTTGCAGATCTAACAATACTAATTCTTAAGATATTTAAAGAAGATTTACCAAATTAAGATATAATGCTTGAGCGATACGAAGCTCAAGCTTTACTAGATAAACACACGAATGGAATTTCAGCATATGCTATCAACTTATTGCATTTTGGCTACAACATTCCATTAGCCTCTTTGAAAATTCTTGATAATAGATTAGCTTCAATCATTCTAAAAGAGTATGAGCAACTATACAACGTAAAAAACAAACAAGATCCAATCACTTTGGAGAGCATTACAGCATCACTAGATATGGAATTTGTACGAAGGCAATATGGCACTACTCGCAAATTTTTCATTACTATGAATCAAAGCAATGGTATAAAATCATAATTTCTTCTCTATTTATAAATAATTATATTCTTCAAACTAAAAAAAAATTACATAACATTGTTTATAGATATGGATATAGCTAATAAAGGAGAATCATCTTTGCAATCAGCTTCAATACCTATAGATATTCCATCCACCAGTCAAGGTACAATTATTACTCCAAAAATTCACATTTTATTCAAATACCAACAAGTTCAATAATATTTTAAAGCAATAATTATTCAAATACCAACAAGTTCAATAATATTTTAAAGCAATTATTAACATAATCAAATAATGCATTCTCACATCTCTCTCTCTCTCTCCACCCAAATGTGAATCCATTGTTTACTTTAAAATAAAAATCTATATTCTAAAATATTTAAATATATTTTAAATACCTTATATATTTATACTAAAACTCATAAAAGTTCATACAAAATAATTGTAAAAGAGTTTTTTTTTTTTTTGTACAGAAGCAAAGTCTCCCCGAAAATCAGTAGCTCCAGAAAATAAAAGTAAGAATTGTATTTATAAATTACAATGTAGAATAAATTTAAAAAAATATATTGGACAAACCAATAATCTAAAAAGAAGGATTTTACAACATAAAAAACAACCTACTAAATTGATGATAACTGACATTATCAGATACAAGCCGTTCAACAAAAAGTTCACGATCGAAATTATAGATTCAACAACAATAAAGGACAAAGCAAATCACTTAGAAACACTTTATATCAAGAAATTTAGATCGATTACTCCAAATGGATACAATGTTTTTTTCGAAAATCCTTCTTCTTTTGACAAATACTATTACCTAAAAAAAAAGAGATCTTATTTAATTTAAAGGGTTGTTATCTCTTTCCAACTCTAACTCTCTCTCTCTCTCAAGTACTCTAAGAGCTGCCCTAAATATACACAACCAAAATACTTCTAATAAACATAAAGTGTTGATTTTAGAAATATTTATTCAAAAAAATATATTATAGACGTTATCTATTGCAAAAATGTATACATTTCACATTAAATCTAACCCTACACAACAACTTCACACTCAACCATTAGCTAACTTCCCCATACTAGTTATACCATTTAGAAACACTTATTATTGATGGAAAAGAAAAATGATTTCAACATGTTACATCAATTCTTCTTGAAAATACTAAATATAGGTGTTTTGAAACTCTCGTAGAGCACATGCAAGTACCAACACTAATAATGTAACGCTATTTGAAATTCTTGAAAATGTGATGATTCAATAAGCTTAAAGTCACCAATGAACTTCTCCTACTTGTGCCTAATTAAAGGTTGAAAATATCGTTTGGATTTCAATAGTTGTTCATGAATAAGCTGAAACTAATTTCTCAATTTATGTGGCAATGCTTTCATGAACATGGTGCACATAGTAGAAATGATTCTATGGTTCAAATTCTAGGACATTCATGTTGATCGCAAATTTGATTTCATTTGGAGAGCAACCCTAGCTTCACATTTGTTGAATACAACTAGGCACCTTAAACTTGCTCATATGTTGGACATACCCTACAATTAAGGGATTGCATCCTGAGCATGAAGCGCATCAAGATCTTGTTGTGATTTCAAAGCTACACCACACTTGGCATGTACATGTTAGTCAAAGCTACACCACACTTGGCATGTACATGTTAGTCAAAGCTACACCACACTTGGCATACATGTTAGTCAAGATCTTGTTGTGATTTCAAAGCTACACCACACTTGGCGTACATGTTAGTCAAAGCATGGCCAAGTAGTCAACGCTCTCAATATGAAGTTCTAACTGTTGGATGATGTCATGTGTCTTCAAAACTAAAGCATAGGTGATTGCAATTGGATAGAAGCTTGTCTTGTCTTTGAACAAGTCCCCTTTCAACAACCATTCAAGCATAGATCATTGCATTTAGATAGAAGCCTTGGCTTTTCATTTGTTGAAAATAGCCTAGTGCTTCATTGTCCTACCCATGTTGGGTGGACATACCTCAAAAGAAATGGAGCCCAAGCCTTAAAGCAAGGACACGAAATTTGTCAAGAATTTGATGTGCTTTCAATAGCACAAAATGCTCAGTAATGCATACTAATCAAAGCAATGCTAAGAAAGACATTGCTTGTAATTTGTAAACATTCCCATGCTACTTTTCTCATGATAGATTTGTTTTCTGAGATCACCACCTTGCATGTTTCACATGCCTTTAGATTGCAAGCATTGAAGATTGCATTTGGCAAGAATCCCTCGTTTTAATATTGTTGAAAATGACAAAGAGCTTCCTAGCCTTGCCATATCCTTGAATAATTGTAGTTCAAAGATTTCATAGGGACATAGTGCTTGTAAATAGCTTGTGATTTTAAAACTATAGCATACTTGGCATATCTCAATCAAAGCATTGCCAAGAATGATGACCTTTCAACCCAAGTGACTACCAATATCATCCTTAATTTGGTTTCTCATGTCAATATATTGCTGCAAGATGCCTTCCAAATGAAAACATGACCTCATCATTGCCCCTCTTGAACACATTTTTCAATTATATGTCCAAGAAATTACCACGCATGCTAACCAATCGGAAAGGGATACAAAAAATGGTCAAAGGAGTGTGGATTTTTGGTGAAGAGGCAATGCACATACCTTGCTATAAGTGCAATGCAAGTAGCTTCATCTAGGACAAGAATCTTGACAAGAAATTATTGTACTTTCGAAAGTACACCACACTTGGCATACATGTTGACCAAAGAATTTTTTTTTCCAACGACCATTGACCATAATCTCATCAAGAATTTGTTTTCCCATGTCAACATCTTGTATGATGTCATGTGCTTAAAAATGCAAGCACATGTGGCAAGAAGGAAAAGTGACGACGAGGTGCATAAGGGAAAAAAATGCTTGGATAGGGTATGTAAAAGTAAGCTTGACGTAGTTGAGACTACTCAAAGTAGACCAATGAGTCTACATATACTAGAAGAAATAGAAGATCTATAGTCACATATAGAGAATGTATTGAAAGCATGCATCAATGAGACCAATGAGTCCACATATACAAGAAGAAATAGAAGAGCTATAGTCACATGTAGAGAATGGACTAAAGGCGTGCATCGATGTGGTCAAACAACATGAGGAAAACACTTAATGATAGAAGTGGTTAAAAAGAAAAAGGCACGTTGGAAAGAATGCATGCCACATATTCTCAAAGCTAGAGGGGTGGTAAAATGGGTTTTCTACATAGAGAGGGAAGAGTAATCATTGCCGAGACATGGAGTGCATAACGATGCATGATCAAGAGGTCGATACTAAGGTTTGCAATATGAAATTGTAATGGATACTAAGGTTTGCAATATGAAATTGTAACGGATCCTTTGATTGGATGGAGGTGCTTTTGTAGAAATCATTTTATATCTAGAAGCCCATGAATGTAAGATAAGGAACTTGCCTATAGTCTCATGTTATAGATGGGAGTCACCAGAAGGAAAGAAGCTTCTCAAAATATTAGTAGAGGGTCAAGAGGAGTTGCCATGTTAATAGGGAGGAATTGCATCCATTGTACACAGTATGAAGAGATGAGTCCCATCAAAGTTTAGATAGTGGATTTTCATTCTCTTTGTATTGCCAAATGCCATTTTGTGCCTACTAGCCCAAATGCATAGTCATCTCATGTAACCATGGATGATTATATTCTGGAGTGCTTGAGAGTGGGAAATACCTTTAGTTATACTAGCTCAAATGCGTAGTCATCTCATGTAACCATGGATGATTATATTCTAGAGTGCTTGAGAGTGGGAAATACCATGTGCATTTAGAACTTGAATGCAAGCATAGATTATTTTTAGGTTTCCTTTTTTATAAAATAGTGGAGGATTTGGTGAGTAGTATGACAATGTAAATCATGGCATCGACAAAGTTTTTGATGGTCCAAGTAAATACATCAAGTATGGTAATATCTCTTAGAGATGGGAGCTATATATGTTGTAGCTATACCCAATGTCATTGCTAAATGGACATCCCCGGGAGGGTTTACATGCTATCCACACCACCATAAATGTTAGCATAGAGTCAGCAAAGTGGATTATGTACTTACTCTTATACCACATATATGAGAGTGCAAGACATGGCAACAGTACTATGCCCCAAAATAAATGGTATGTTGATGAGTCTAGAGAGACTACAGGTAGATTATAGAGAGAGGTAGTGATAGAAACCCCACACATTGATAGGTGATATCTCTTAGAGATGGGAGCTACATATGTTGTAGCTATACCCAATGTCATTGCTAAATGGACATCCCCAAGAGGGTTTACATGCTATCCACACCAACATAAATGTTAGCATAAAGTCAACAAAGTGGATTATGTACTTACTCTTATACCACATATATGAGAGTGCAAGACATGGCAATGGTACTATGCCCCAAAATAAATGGTATTTTGATGAGTCTAGAGAGACTAGAGCTAGATTATAAAGAGAGGTAGCGATAGAAACCCCACACATTGATAGGCACAAATTACCTTCTAACACCGAGCTAACACCTTGTGAGGCAAAAGAATCTTTTAAAAGTAGCAAGAGCCTACTCCATTCCTTTGATAGACATGTGGGGATAGTATGCAACCCTTCTACACACAAGCATATCACATGATCACAATCAAAAGTTACTAAAACTTTATGTCACAGTCAAGATATATTAACACTTTTGCTAGCACTCTCAATAGACCCATATGCAAAGTATTTTCCAAGAGTTGGAGCAACACTATCATGCCAATATTAAAGGCTAGGGATCATGTGCTCTCTAGGACCTAGAATACCATCTTGATAGTGTCAAAACTTTGGCCCTCAAGTGAACTGCCCAATGTGATCCCATTATTTCTTTTGGCTTTTAGATATTTATTTTACTTATTTATTTCTTTTTAGCCAGATTTGCCAATCGAGAGATAAAATACCTATCGAGAGACACAACACTTTTTTGAGCAATTTTCACTTATACAACACTGTATGCCTCTTTCATGTACACCAACCAAGAAAAAGTCTGGGGTGCGAGCAGATGATGAGCTACCATTTCAAAATATGACACCTGGAATTTCTAGAGTGACAGTACCGCTAGATCAATCTCAACCGGCAACTTTCAAAATGTTCACGAGTTAGTATTCGTTGTTCATATAATAAGCTAGAAGCTGATCCCAAATTTCTACTTTGACAAATATTGAAGTCATGAGCTCGGCAACTCCGACATCTGCAAGAATGTCACTATTGCCACGACTCACATTCCTACGAGGATAGATCCAGCTTCAATAGCTCCGAATTGGTTAAACTAATTAATAAAACAACTTTCATTTCATCGCTCGATGTACTATTAAGCCAACGCCAGGCCATAACAAGAATCTCTTTGAAAACTCAACAAATCTTCAGAGATAATGTCCTAGTTTTGCACTCCACAGAATATATAACAATTGGAGGGGGTCATTGAGAACAAATTATGATATCTTTTGAATTACTACCAAACCCACTTTCAAGAACTTACACTACTGGAATGGTCCAGTTCGAATTTCAGCTTGTACAAGATTGCAGCTACTTGCAAAGCCTTGATCAAACCTTAACAGTACATCACCTTTATCTGGTCCCCGTTTAAGCGAACTGCCTCATTCGCCGAGAACAGGATGAGTTTATGTATGCTGTAAGCAATTGAAGATGCAACCTTTGCTGTGACAATCTGGAAAGGTTCTCCTTGTAGACCAGAGGATCAAACAATCTTGACCCAAAGGAAGATAGATATGCAAACAAAGCTCTTCTTCCGTCATATACTGTCCGCCCTTGTAACTGAAGATCATCCATAATCCTTTCCTTTTAAAAATATCTCGTACCTGGTCCCCTTAAGATACTCATTAAGATCATCCCAATTCTCAATCTGGCCATGCAAAGGCCGTGTATGGATTTTGACATGTTTGCTCTCTAGCTTCAGTGGGTTAACACCAAGAAATTTTTGAGCCTTCCTCAGTTCCTGGAAGCAATAATCAATGTAAAACTGTAAGAGTTTAGACGATGAATTTTGAAGAAATAACAGGGAAGGGGAAAGAAGGGAGGGAGGGAGGGAGGGAGGGAGGGAGGGAGGGAGGGGGGGGGGGGGGGGGCGGGGGGGGCTGACTGCTAACCTTTCTTGGGTTTACTACAAGATCCTCATAAAAAAAAATCATATGCCGGGTCTCTTTGAAAGAAGAGCATGCATCATCTATGATCTCCTCCACACGTTCAAGATAGGGGATAAGAGACGTCAGGTTCACTACCGGCTTGTATGCTTCAAGGACTTCTGCCTATATGCACAACAACCATAGCTAGATTAGTTATACTGCAATGTAACCAGCACAAAAGACAAGCACTTGCCAGAATTAATCACTTCAACTATCACTTGTGCTCAGTCTTGTGAGGGCCACCTCTTCTTTGGAGTGAACATGTGCCAGATGCGTCCCGTTTAGCTGCTTTGCCACACGGTCAAAGGAATTTGCCAAGATAGAGACATACCGCCTTAAAATGTTCTTTCGAAACAAAAATATTACAGAAACAGAGTTGTCCTTGAGGTAATCCGCAATCTCCTTTTTATACTCCATTACACCCTGGCAATTAAGAGACGATCATTTTCCAAGCATTTAGACTGCCGCACGAATAGGAGTAAAGAAAACTCAATACACATGCCAGATTAATGATGATTAAGGAGCACAGATTTAAGCAGTAGGTTAACAGTCCGCTTGCGACCTCAAGCAGTCCTAAATCCTCCATGGCCAGTACTTAGCAGCAATCTCAAATATCTCCTACAACATCTAAACATTCTAGGTGCAAGTCTTGCATGTTCAAGTTCAAGGCCTGTGATGTTGTTGGCATGCATGCTGGAATTCAAGGCCTGTGGTGTTAATACAAATAGCTTCAGAAAAAAGGCCACTAACCTGATTGAGCATCCACTTCAGACCAACAGCAGCTGTGCACTCGTTTTTAGATGCACTGCTGATCCAATCGAGGTTATATAAGGTATCTAGAGTCCTTGTTATGGTCGATGCACTCTCCCTCCTTCCATCCACAGAAAACACTTCACCATGAGAGCTAATATTTGGATGGCTATTCAGCAGAGTCTCAAACCAGCCACTCCCCGATCTTTGCATAGAGAAGATGACAAAATTATGTACAGGTAGGCAGCTACACTCCTTCCTGGTTATAGAGGCAACCCCATCAAATTAGCAAAAACATGCCAGGCTCAGTCCTTCCTAGCTATAGAGACAACCCCATCGTAGAAATTAGCCAAAACATACTGGACTCCAGAGATTTAAAATATCATACCTATCAAATGTCCGTGGTTGCGGGTGATGTAAAAATAAACCATCTACTAAATTCAGTTCCGAGCAAGGCCTCGTTGTCCCCACTTTATTGCCAGAAGCCATAGAAAGTATCGCTTTCTGGTACATTACTCGTTTCTCAACCCCCAAAATACATATGTACATTCCACTTAGTCCTAGAGCAACCAATAAAATGAGCTTCCATGTCCAGTTGGCTTTTCTGTACAACCATTTTGGAGAAGCTTCCTGCATTCATGGAGGACCACTCTTTAAATATTTGATAAACAGGTGTCACCAGTAAAACGTCGCTCTCCTTTGCCTCATTTACTTTGTAAATTCCCAGTGAAAATTACACATTGTAGAAGGTAATATACCAGGTGAAAAGCTCAGATTTTTCAAAGACGACGAATAGTGTTATCAAAAAATACAATTACATAAATAAAAAGAGATTTGAGAGCTACAGAACCAGAGAGCAACATGAAGGCATCAGCAACACACAATAAAGACTGATAAAGACTGCTCATAGCTTTCAATAATGCAAAGAAAACGCTGTTCCACGTAATTTACAATGGAGCAGTGAGCAAAGAGGGAAAGGAATGTGGGAAGAGAATGTGTACGTGTACGTAACTCATTTGATGCTCCTTTTTGCGTGTGACCAAGAATGAGACTTAGTTCAAATAACTGATAGCTAAGCCTTGTGTGACCATTGCCTAAGCCCCATGAAGGGGGTCAACTCCAGAAATGTACAACAGCCAGCCGAATGGCCGCTAAATAGGAAAAACGGAAAATCTTATGTCACAAAGAACTCAAAGAGAAAAGGCTAAGAAGAGGTGCAGAAAGGAGGCTCAGAAATTAAATTGCATGCACAGAACCTCTTCTTCCAATCTCCACCCTCTTCCTCTAAAAAGGCCATCACTTGAAGCTTTGAAGATATAGGCTTTAATCTAAACCATACTCTTGCAACTACGGCAATTCTGTTAGAGCTACTTTCTCTTCCCCTAACTATCTCCTAAAGAAACCTTTCTGCCAATACGTCTCTCTCACATTGTCCGAGTAACTGGGAACCACATATACCTAGATGAATTTGGGATAAGCCCAGATTCACCTTTAAAGGAAAGCGCAAGGTATAGAACCGTGGTGTCACCCACAAGACAATATAACCATCAGCTCCATCATGCATAGTATTGTTAGACTTACACCACTCTGCTGCTTCACAGGTCTAGGGCATGCATGTACTGCTAGTGTGCCTCCGAGCTGTCCACCCTTTGCATATGCATATAGGCTGCATTGTCCGGCCACCCACTTCTGCCACTTGACCTTGACACGTCAGATCACTTGCTTACACAGGAGCATCTACATGGACTTAGGGAGAGGATCTTGGATCTCTTCTTGGAGAGGTTCATTGCTTGGATCTAAAGACTGGAGTAGGCCTTCAGTGCTTTGGACTCTCTTGGAGAGTTTACCCGGAGCTTGGCTTGGATGGTAGTGCAGTTGCTCTTCTACACTCCCGATCGTTTGGATTGCTACCTTCAGAGTTGCTTACACTCACCCTCGGTAACCTCGGTAACAGACTTATCCCCCGATCTGAGCAGTAGGCCACTCCTAGCTCATTCACATTGAGAGCCACACCGAGATGCGGTTTGGTGGCGTTGATGGTGCGGATTCTGTTTGGTCGATACCGGAGGATTGGAGGCAGGAGATACAGACAAGACGGCGCAGACAGATTGGTCTGGCCTTTCCTCTTCTCAAAGGATCTTCACAGCACAGACTGTTCAGTTTGGCTTCCCTACTTCTACAGGATGATCACGGTGCAGACAACTTGGTCTGACCACACCTCTTCTCAGAGGCCCTTCACAATGCAAACTGTTGACTCTGGCTTTCCCCTCATCTTGGATTGTGAAACCGGCCCGTGGGGCGGTAGGCTTTGGCTTTCACCCGAAATTCTTTACTTTAGACACACACACAGAGCACTTTGCAAAGGGAACCTGCGACGGAAATTAACACTTATGCACACACACGGCTCGGAAGCTAGAATGCTCCGAGCAAACGCCGACAACCTCTAGGCCCCAAAATTGGCGTCCCTTTCGGTATTTTTTTATATTTGAGAGGGTAAATTACAAAGAAGAGTCCTGGGAATCCTTTATCTGTATCAAGCTAGATACCACTTGCTTTGGCCAAATTTCGGTAACATAACAGCCCCAAAACTTGCGCGAAACCAATTTCCCTACTGGAACTCTCTTCCATTGCCATAAACCCTTTGATTCCTGCCCAAAAACAGTAAATTCAGCACGCTGTATTTACTGGTTTTTGCCCTGTTTTCAGTCCTAAACAGTCTCCTAACTGTCCTCTGCCAATGGGGCACTATCCCCAATGGTTCTAGCATCTGTATGGCTGAAAAACAGTCAATTTACAGCGCATACACAGCACTGAAAACGCACTTGTACGGTGAGGTTATGACCCTCACCGGTGCCTGCTTTGGAGCAGTTAGCTACCCCTGTTCCTGCTCAAGGAGGCTCTTACCTCAGCACAAAAGCATGAAACCACACAACTGTACATCAGTCAAATGAAGAGCCCTCTTGTGGGGCATCACATAACTGCACTTAGGGGAGAGAGAGAGCAGTGTGTAGTGTGCAAGGCATCACTCCTAGCACCATATTGTACATGAGAGGGAAAAAAAGCACTCCATAGCTCTTAACCTGTGACAAAACTCTCAAAATGAAGCATCCCCCAGCATAAATCGAGCGCCCCCTCTTTTGCGCTTGACCTGTAATGCATCTGTGAACAAATGGATGCAAAAGGGGAATATTTCTATGGCTGCCAAAACCTGCATATCACTAAAAACGCAGCAAAACAGCCCTGTAAACACGCATCTGATGCCTTCCAATGCTGAAAATGAGCTCCTTGGTCCTAGGTAAAGTCATGGGAAGCTCAAAAAAGGAGAGAAATGGCTGAAAATCACAGTTATCAGCCTCCAAAACTGCTCCAAAAAGTCCGTTACGAGTTCTGTTCTCCCAAACTTGGTAAATTGGCCAAAAAGTGCCACTTGGCACTCATGCATGCAATTTCCCCGCATTGGGCTTCCTGCTTAAAAATCTCTCAACTGGTGCATTAGTTGACTTTGCAGCAGAGTAATAAAATGTTCCCCTAGTCATACCGAAGGTAATGACGCGAACACATTTCACGGCCCAAAATAGCAGTTTCCTAAATATTAGGAAATGATTCCATTGGGCTCCCATTGATCATCTGACCATCTATCCTCAATGGGACCCCATCCACGAGTGCAATGTGGCCAAACTGTCGGATACTTCATGTTGGTAGTCCCACCTTGACTTTATGCCTTTATTGAGTTCACTTCCTGACCTACATGATCTTGCTCTGAGCCTAGACATCCTCTTACTATACAAATTCCAGTGTCGACCACTTCCCGTCTGCGGATGAAACTACCATTCACATTGGCCATACCATGTCCGGCCGTTTGCTACTTCAAAAAGAGGATCTCAAAAATAAAACAAAAATCATTAGAAAGAAACCAACAACTAAGGTTAGCAGTTGCCACGTCCTCGTGACAGATTGCCCTACCTACTGACAGGACACCATCCGATGGTGGTCCGTGCGGTCTATCGATGACTGCTGCAGCTTACGGTAGCTTCTACAGTGCAGACTATTTAGTCTCGCTTTCCTTGTTTTGGAGGACGTTTGCAGCGCAGATTGCTACATCTCGCCTTCCTAGAGTTTTACACAACTTAGCCACCTAGCCACACTCGGTTACAGGTTCATGCATTGACAGGCTTCCGATCATTCTCATGACAGTTCCTGGGCTTCCCATTTCCTCCATACAGTTTGACCACAGACACCACAGATCCTATTGGGCGGGAAACTTACAAATCTATTGGCACTTCTTTCACAACAAGGAGTTGTTTTCACACTTAGTTTCGGACCTTCACGCAGTATCTTCACCCTATATCGACGGAGTAGAGCAATTTGTTACATTGCTCGTGACGGCACTTTACCATGGAGATTTCTCGGAGGTTGGGACACCCCAGACAGTCGCTACACTCATGGAGTATCCTTCAGTGGACATCGCAACAGACATCTTCATCCTTTGCCTCACATCTTCGGTTTCATGTGGTTTGTTCAACATCGGGTGTTAAGAGGGGGTGTTAAGACTTACACCACTCTGCTGCTTCACAGGTCTAGGGCATGCATGTACGGCTAGTGTGCCTCCGGGCTGGCCACCCTTTGCATATGCATATAGGCTGCATTGTCCGGCCACCCACTTCTGGGCAGGCCGCCTTCATTATGTCCAAGCGCCCCATATTCATTTTTATGTTGGGTCGTGGGGTTTTTTCTCAGGCATTGCCCTACCTCCCCTTGGGCACCTATATATGGGAACAAGGGGGTACGCACTGTCACAAAGTGATGACGTGGCTACCGACAGCAGAAACCCTAATTTCTGCAAGAAACCCTAAAATTTCTGCAAACCCTAATTTCTACCAAAAACCCTAATTTCTGGAAACCCTAATCCTAACTGCTGGCTGAAACCCGAAAATGGCTGAAAACCCTAAAAGCAAGCGGCCATGCCACGCAGCAGCAGTGTCCGGATATTTACGGAAATCACAGCTTTTGGGATACGCTTTGCTTTATTTTGCTCTCATTGAGAGAGAGAGAGAGAGAGAGAGAGAGAGAGAGAGAGAGAGAGAGAGAGAGAGAGAGAAACTGCTTTTGAACTGAAAGCTTTTGGGGCTCTGCTTTTGGGCATCCCTTGTAATCTTTATATGCACGGTTTAGGGCTCACTCTGCAGAGCATCTGGACGCAGAGTCTGAGAGTGAAACCCTAACCGCTCTTTGTACTTTGACATTGATTTAATACATAAAGAAATACCGAAAGGGGCTCCAGTCTTTGGGGCCAATATCTCTAGGCACGGAACTCCGCCGGGCCAGTGCAAATCTATTGTGATTTGTGAATTGTTTTGAAGTGGTTATTTGGTGCTGTCGCGATTGATTCTTGACTTGGAGTGTCCAAGTCTGTTACAGTGGTATCAGAGCACGGCCAATTTCTCTTCTACGGGAAAATCCGATCCCCAATTTTTTTCCGCGGCACCTATGGCTTCACACAAGGATCAATCGACTCCCTCTACACCTGGAGATGCGGGCAGGGATCACAACGCAGATTCCAACAGAGAGTATGGCCTGCCTCGACCTACTCAGGCGGAGCAAAGAGAGATGAAGCGTCGTCAATTGATCGGCGATGCAACAAAGATGATGCTCGGTTTTGCGAAGGATCCGAAATTGGCAAAATATATGAGCGAGACTTCTTTTCAGGAAGTGCATACGCAGTGGCAGAAAACCACTACACCACCCCTGAAACCCGCTCTCAAGAAACCTTCTGATCACAAGCAGTATTCAGAGAAGGAATTACAAGAGGTGGTTGATGCACGGATTGCTCAGCTTTTTGACGCGCAAAAGAAAGCCAAAAAGCACGGCAAAAAGAAGCAGAAGAAAGGCACTGACTTCCCGGGATATTGTGGTCGTCAGTCGACATGCGACAAGGCAAAGAAACAGAAGAAGCGTGTTCGATTTGAAGGAGTACCCAGTTCTTCTTCTCTTCTTCTTCTTCTTCTGACAGTTCTTCTAGCTCTTCAGATTCGAGCGAAGAAGACAGGAAAGGTAAAAAGCGAAGCAAGAAACAAAGCTTCGGAAAGGGCAAGAAAAAGGCAAGAAGGCTAAATCAAACAGCTCAGATTCCAATGACGGAAACTTTTATGCGAGCAAGAAGAATTTTTACAAAGCCAACCAGTATGACTTTCTCGAAGATAAAAGCAAGAAAGTCCGAGAGATTAAGGAAGGTGGCCACTCGATCAAGTTTGATACTTTTTCAAGATACTCAGATGCTTCGAAGGCTTTGTATTTTATACAGCAGTTTGACATCGCTTTCGCGGAGGACGCTATTCAGAGCACTCCAAGATTCGGAGAGCTGTCTCTTACTTTAAGGGGAATGCTCGTACTTGGTGGTCCACGCTTCTTTTAAACAAGACTGCGCCAGTTAAATGGCTGAAATTTAAGAAGCTTTTTATTTCTTCTTGGTTGACGCAAGAATATGAACGAGATATACGAGCTGCTTGGAACCATCTTCGGATGACCAAGAAAGATACAATCAATGCTTACTGTGAAAGATTCTGGAGCTCTTTTCTACCCGCCTCTTCATTCAAGAAGATCTCGTTCAGAGAACAGATTGAGCAGTTTACCTTGGATCTACCTACAGAGATCCGAGATCACTGCTTGGAACAAAAGTCAGCTTCTATTCAGGAGTTGATGAGTCATGCGAAGCGAGGCTTTGCCATTCACTCTGGCAGACTGACTTACCCCACAGATGAGGCCATGACACAACGAGCCGAACAGACTTCTCGGAATGAAAGTAGAAAGAAAAAGGGCAATCCAGAGAAAAAGGATGCACGACCCAAGCTTACTCCTGAGGAGAGAGCTCGCTTCATCAGAGAGGGGAAGTGCTTTGGATGCAAGGAAGATGGACATATCTCCGCGAAGTGCCCTAAAAAGGCACAGAAAGAACAGAATGATAAAGACGACGATAGGCTTGAGAGTTCGAGAGCAGCTTAGGAACGTGGCAGAAAAGGTAGATAGAAAAGCAGAACTGGTACCACATGGCGTGAAACCTGCACCGAATCTAATGAATGAAAGTACAAACTTTGCCGCTTTTGGGGCAAAGTGAAGGATCAAGAAGCTCTTTTGAAGGAGCCAAGGCCAACTTCTTTTCACTAGGAATTGGCGGCTCGATTTGGAATTACGCCCGACAGACTGACGCCACAGGCGAAGGTAGTTTGACTGGCACCCGGATGGGATGTTGCCATTACACGGAGCATTGGCAAACTTCGTTTGCAATGACAGGGGTGTTCAGGGCACGCAAGTGACATTCTACTCAGGATCCCATGGTACCACAAGAACTACGCCGTAGTTGACTACCGGGCCGAGAAAGCGACTTTGATAAATGAAGGACTCAGAGAATTGTACTTGATGAACTTCAGTTTCTTTACTCATTCTTTTGAGAGAACTGAATGATGGATAAAGGTTGAATATGTTTTGACCTTATCAAAAGAACGCCAAGATTTTTCTCCACACTCATGCCGATTACTTTTTAGAGGGCCTGAAGATCAGACCATTGACCTGATACCTGGAAACACGTCATCGAACCGGCCACCTTACCGTGTGAGCCAAGTACAGACTGAAAAGATTATGAACCAAGTGAAAGACCTCTTGGAAAAGGGTCTTCTCCAACCTAGTACTTCACCGTACTGCTCTCCACTATTGCTGGATTTGAAGAAAGACGGATCTTGGAGAATGTGCATCGATTATAGAGCTCTCAACAAAATCACCATCAACAACAGATTACTGAAAAGCTAAATGATGTCTCCTTCCGATTGAAACTGCCAGATACTTGGAGGATTCACAATGCATTCCATGTGGGTCTCTTGAAACCTTTTAAGGGTGATGTGCCTGATGATGGAGAGCCTGATGAGCAACCTGAAGTGGAAGAAAACGAGGAGACCCTTATTCCTGAACAGATTTTGGCACACAGGGATACGAAGATAGGTAAAGTCCGAAGGCGGTTCTTGGTTAACTTCAAGAACTTTCTTGCATTTGATGCGAAGTGGATAGAGGTGTTGGGGGTAAAGGCCCCCTGTGGCCCCCCTTCTTGTATAGTGTACACATACTTATACTTAAAACTCACTTATAAGTGAGTACACACATTTTTTATTAAGTGTCCCGCCACTTTGGCCGGACAACTTATAAGTGTACTTAAATAAAACAAAGAACCCTTAAAAACATAACATCGTGGGTTTCTTACGTTGAGCTCTCTCTCTCTCTCTCTTTCGATCTGCTACGCACCCTACTTCCTGCAGTGTGTGCCCATCTCCTCCTGCTCTCACACACTCACTGCGCTCAACAAACTGGTATCAGAGCACGGCTACGTGCCTTGGGCGAATCTCTCGCACGTAGGAAGGAGTTTCTCTCTCCTGCGCAGATGTTCTCTCTCTAGAAACAACAGCGCAGCAGCTTTCTCTCTCTACTCCAAGTACGGTACGTCGACTACCGTTGCTTACACGCTGAAAACAGGGAATTACAAGTCCAAAACAGGTGTTTTTGGGCTTGTTTTGGCTAAAAACAGGCCATTTTCTGCATTTTCAGGTGTAAAAACAACAAAAATAGGTTTACAGATTATCACAGAGCACTTAAAGAACCCAATTTCATGTTTGGAATTGGGGTTTTCTACCACTTTGCTGAAATTTGTCAAATTTCAGCAATTATTCGCGACAAAACTTGGGGCTTTTGCTAATTTCAGCAAAAACTATCAAGTTTACTCCTTACAGGTGCAGGTGGCAAAGCTACAGTGGAGAATTGAGCAATGAGAATTTGTGGTTTTTGCTGAATTTTGAAAAATTCGACAAAATTTCACGTATGTACTTACATTTGTGGTCAATTTGAGCAGAGAGATTGAGGCTTGTGGAGCCTACAGGTGTTTATTCAATTATTTGAGCAACTTTCACCTCTTATGTGTATTGCCAAATGTACTTTATGCAGTGAAACTGTGGCATGTACATCATTGGAGTCATTGCAAATGCATTTGGTGATGTATACTTGATGTGAGGTTGTTCTATGCGTTGAGTTTGACATGCTCAATATGTCATCTTGCTGAAAATGTTACTTTTGAAGTAAATTACAGCATTATATTTGCTCTTGCAGACACTTTTACAGTGTATATTTGCATTTGCTTTTGCGGTACAGTGATTGTACTTCTTGGCTGAAAATTATCAGTTTTTGTTTTGCCTCATTATGGCTGACACTTCGTCATCCTCGGACTCTAAGAGCCTCTCTGAGATCCGTAGGTTTGATGGTACAGGTTTTGATTTGTGGAAGGATCGCATACAGGGCATTCTTTTCTTGAAAGAGTACGATGATGCATTGTCTGCAAATAAGCCAGAGGGTATGTCAGATGCAGATTGGACTAAGCTTAACAGGAAAGCCATTACTTACATCAAGATGGCTGTGACTGATGATATCCTTGTTGACATCAAGGGACTTGACACAGCTATGGCTGTGTGGGATAAGCTTAAAGCTACTTATGAGAATACGACTCCTGTAAATCAGGTCCATCTCATGAGGAAGCTTGTAAGCTTAGAGCTTGATGAGTCCAAATCTGTCTCTGATCACTTGAATGCCTTTGGAGCTCAAGGCTATCTTTCTACTTATGACACTGTCAGAGTCTTGGAAAGCATTGGTTGTTTCTTTGAGTAACAACTCCAACTTGACCTATGATGGTGTGCGTGGCTCTATCCTCAATGAGGAGATTAGACGCAAGTCAAGTGGGAGTGGCAGTGGATCAGCCTATAGTGTGCGTGGTCGCAATGAAAAAAGGCAAAATGTTGCAAATAAGCAAAGAAATCGCAGCAAAAGCAAGGAAAAACAGCAAGACATTACTTGCTATCAATGCGGAAGAAAGGGGCATAAAAAGCCCGATTGCAGGTATTTTAAGAAAGAGCAGGAGCGCAAGAAGCAAATGAATGCAAAAGGCAAGAAAAATGACAAAGAGAGCAGCTCTACCCCTAAGGAAAGTGAGCCTGAAAAGGCAAATGTGATCTCTAGTGTTGTCATTAAAGAGATTGATGAAAATGAAGACACTAGTGATGTTTATGTTGCATCTTTAGATCCACATGTCATGACTGTTGAGGATATCCATATCACTAAGCATGATGTGATAGATGCTTTGCTTTCTACTCATGATGGCTTGTCACAATCTTGGATTGTTGACAGTGGTGCCTCTTTTCATGTAACTCCCTCTTTGGAGTGTTTTGCCTCATACACTGCAGGAAACCTTGGAAAAGTGTATTTGGGCAATAACTATGCTTGTGACATTGAGGGAGTTGGCACCATACGCCTGGCACTTGATAATAGCCAGGAACTCACCCTTCATGATGTTAGATATGTGCCTGGTATCAAGAAGAGTTTGCTTTCAGTTGGGTAGTTGGATAGCAGAGGCTTCTTCACTACATTTGGTGGTGGCATGTGGAAGATCCAAAAGGGATCTATGCTTGTGACTAGAGGCAGTAAGAAGGGTACTTTATACTATCTGCATTGCAAGGCATTACCTGGTCGTTTTGTTGCAATTGCAGAAGTGCAATCACACATGGAGCTTTGGCATAAGCGTCTTGGACATATGAATCATAAGGGACTGCAGACTCTTTCCTCCCTTGGCAGGATTGATGTAAAAAGCTCTAAACTTGATTTTTGTGATGATTGTGTACTTGGGAAGCATGTAAAAGCTTCTTACTCTCATGGAGCCTCTAAAAGGGCTAGTATTTTGGATCTTGTACATTCTGATGTATGCACAATGCCAATAAAAACTCATGGTGGTTCTCGTTACTTTGTGTCTTTCATTGATGATTGTTCACGAAAGCTATGGGTTTATTTGCTCAAGGACAAGAGTGAGGTTTTAAATATTTTTAAAAGGTTTTATGCCTTTGTTTGTACTCAAAAGGGTTTGAAACTTAAATGCATACGTACAGATAATGGGGGGGAGTATGTTTTTAAAGATTTTAATGTTTTTTGTGATGAGAATGGGATTCAAAGGGAGCTCACTGCCCCTTATAATCCATCTTCAAATGGTGTGGCTGAGTGTATGAATCGCACGTTATGTGAGAAGATTCAGTGCATGCTGTCTACAGCTAATCTCTCGCAATTGTTTTGGGGAGAGGCACTTAAAACCGCGGTGCATATATGCAACCGATCTCCACATCGTGCACTTAATGGTGGCATCCCTAAAGAGGTTTGGTCTGGCAAACCGGCTTCATATGACCACTTGAAAGTCTTTGGTTGTGAATGCTATGTACATGTGCCTGTTGACTTGAGGACCAAACTTGATATGAAATCCTTGAAAGGCATCTTCTTGGGCTATGGAGATGAAGGTGAAATGGGATATAGAGTTTGGATTCCGGAGTCACATAAGGTAATTCGCAGCCGGGATGTGGTATTTAATGAACCTAAGCTGCTGAAAAATGCCACATCCAGTGACTTTGATAAGAAAAATGTGAAATTTCAGCATGATCAGTCACTTTCACAGCCATTTTCTACTGAAAATTCAGCTCCTTTTGATGATGGTCATGAGGGTCCGCGTGTTATCATTGAGCCAGATGATAATGGACAGCAAGGGGATGCTGAGATTCAGCCTGAGGGTCAAAATCAGCATGCTGAAAATCAATTACAGCAGGGTATAAATGCTGAAAATCAGCCTCTATTTGATGGGGTTAATGTTCCGCATGATGTAGAACCCTTGCCGGTTAATGTAGATCATTGGGTGAGGCGATCTACACGTGTAAGAAGACAACCAGAGAGGTTTCAGCCCTCTTTGGATTGTGTCTTGTTGACGGATGAGGGAGAGCCTCTTACATACAAAGAGGCCCAGTCATGTGAAGATAAGAGTAAGTGGGAGCTTGCTATGAAATCTGAGATGCAATCATCATTGTATGCAAATAATACATGGGAGCTTGTGCCTTTGCCCAAAGGAAGGAAAGCTCTTCTTAACAAATGGGTTTATAAGGTCAAATGTGTTGATGACAAACCCAAGTACAAAGCACGTCTAGTTGCTAAGGGTTATGCACAGAAGGAAGGCATTGATTTCCAGGAGATTTTTTCACCTATGGTAAAAATGTCCACTCTCCGTGTGCTATTTGCTTTATGTGCTATCTTGGATTTGGAGCTGGATCAAATGGATGTGATCATTGCTTTCTTACATGGTGACTTGGATGAGGAGCTGTATATGCAGCAGCCTGAGGATTTTGTCATTCTAGGGAAAGAGCATTTGGTATGCAAATTGAAACGTAGCTTGCATGGGTTGAAACAATCCCCTAGACAGTGGTACAAGAAGTTTGATACTTTTATGCTCAACCATGGGTTCAAACGCAGTCATGCAGATCACTGTCTTTACACTAAAAAGGCTGAGGATGGAAGCCTTATTGTGTTGGTCCTTTATGTGGATGATATGCTACTTACAGGAAAGCATAGAGCGACATTAGATGCATTGAAGAAAGAGCTGAATTAAGCCTTTTCTATGAAGGATTTGGGTGCAGCTGAAAATATTTTGGGCATGCGCATTAAGCGAGATAGAAAGAAACGATTGTTGTTTCTCTCACAGGACAAGTACATCAAGAAGGTACTTGAACGTTTTCATATGGCTGATGCTAAGCCTCTTGGTGTGCCTTTACCGCCACACACAAAGCTTAGCAAGCTTGATTGCCCAAAAGATGATGCTGCCAAACAAGTCATGAAAGGGATTCCTTATGCATCCGCCTGTGGTTCTTTGATGTATGCCATGGTCGCTACCCGTCCAGACATTGCTCATGCAGTGGGAGTTGTTAGCCGGTTTATGTCCAACCCTCGCAAACCACATTGGGAGGCAGTAAAATCCATCTTTAGATATTTGAAAGGTACACAAGACATATGTATATGCTATGGTGGGAGTACACTTGCGCTGCGGGGTTATTGTGATTCGGACATGGCAGGTGATCTTGACACTAGGAAATCTACCAGTGGGTATGTCTTCACACTTGCTGGAGGTGCTATTTCTTGGTGTTCAAGGTTGCAAAAGATTGTCGCACTGAGCACTACAGAGGCTGAATATATTTCAGCCACAGAGGCTTCTAAGGAAGCCATATGGCTTGGCAGGTTGATCAGGGATTTTGGTCTTCCTGCACATGCTCCAGTGCTTGGTTGTGATAGTCAGAGTGCTTGGTTGTGATAGTCAGAGTGCTGTATGCCTGGCTAAGAATGCCATGTTTCATGCTCGTACCAAACACATAGATGTGCGGTACCACTTTATACGACAAGTCTTGGATGACGGTCTTGTCTCATTGACAAAGATCAAAACACAAGACAACCCTGCAGATGTCCTCACTAAAAGTCTTGCAAAGTCTCAACATGAGCATTGCATACGCTTAGTGGAAGTTGCTTAAAGGTACCACATTGGGCCTTTAAGTGGGAGGTTGTTGGGGGTAAAGGCCCCCTGTGGCCCCCATACTTATACTTAAAACTCACTTATAAGTGAGTACACACATTTTTTATTAAGTGTCCGGCCACTTTGGCCGGACAACTTATAAGTGTACTTAAATAAAACAAAGAACCCTTAAAAACATAACATCGTGGGTTTCTTACGTTGAGCTCTCTCTCTCTCTCTTTCGATCTGCTGCGCACCCTACTTCCTGCAATGTGTGCCCATCTCCTCCTGCTCTCACACACTCACTGCGCTCAACAAGAGGAGGAGGACCTAGCAAATACTCCTCGGATTGTGAAACTTTACCTCGATGCTTTGGTTTAGCATAGTCTACTCCAAACGGAACCCGGAAATTCAGCTTGGCCGAAGATCTGGGATGCACAAGAGGGGAGTTACTCCGCTCCTTTGTCAACAGATGCCTTGATTTTGATACTAAAGTCACTGATGTCTCTTTGAGCTTCAGGGATACTGAGAGCTGACGGTATTCTGCTGGATTACTTTATGAAATGGAATTCCTGATTATGATACTGATTTGTTCTTGACTTCTTTTGAGTGCAAGAACTGATAGACGAAATGACTGCACCATTTTGGTCTGATTGATCTCGCATAGACATGGTTGCAATAGGGGTTAGTCAATCGGACATTGGTGAGGTCCCGATTGGACCTAGATGTGATTGCTAGCTACATTGCCAATAAATCATGGTCTAAGATCCGAATGAATGTTGAATGTCATGTGATGTCTAGTGATGTCGTGTGATGTGATTGTCAATTTGGTACATGTGCTAGATGTGTATTCATAGTACGTAGGTACTAACAGTCAGTGTATGCTAAGACGGTTTATGGCTTTTGTCGGTTTTGCAGGCGTAATCGCGGTCGATTACAATGCTTTCAAGAGGGGGGTATGTCACAAAGTGATGACGAGGCTACCGATAACAGAAACCCTAATTTCTACCAAAAACCCTAAAATTCTTGCAAACCCTAATTTTGCAAAAACCCTAATTTCTGAAAACCCTAATCCTAACTGCTGGCTGAAACCCTAAAATGGCTGGAAACCCTAAAAGCAAACGGCCATGCCATGCAACTGCAGTGTACGGATATTTCCGGAAATCACAGAGGTGAAAAAAAAAAAGTTTTTTTCTTTTTTTTTTTTGAGCGACGCAAATCCCAGCTCAAAAGCTACGCTTTGCTTTATTTTGCTCTCATTGAGAGAGAGAGAGAGAGAGAGAGAGAGAGAGAGAGAGAGAGACTGCTTTTCAACTGATAGCTTTTGGGGCTCTGCTTTTGGGCATCCCTTGTAATCTTTATATACACGGTTTAGGGCTCACTCTGCAGAGCATCTGGACGCAGAGTCTGAGAGTGAAACCCTAACCGCTCTTTGTACTTTGACATTGATTTAATACATAAAGAAATACCAAAAGGGGCGCCAATCTTTGGGGCCAATATCTCTAGGCACGGAACTCCGCCGGGCCAATGCAAATCTATTGTGATCTGTGAATTGTTTTGAAGTGGTTATTTGGTGCTGTCGCGATTGATTCTTGACTTGGAGTGCCCAAGTCTGTTACACCCACTTCTCAGTCTGACATACGATTGTTCAGGTCTCTTGCTCTGGTAGTCATGGGGGGCTGATCGCCCCCTCGTCCCCTACATCAGCGTTTGCTCTCTCTCTCTCTCTCTCTCTCTCTCTCTCTCTCTCTCTCTCTCTCTCTCTCTCTCAAGTATTGACTAAATACCACTACGTTCCCACTAACGTCGTCACTGTTCAATAGTGGGTGTAGATATAGGTATTAACATATGCTCCCAAACACGACACACACCATACGTGCACACGAGCATACGTCAACACAAAGTTCAACGTACTGAGTTTCTATCATGACTCCGGAGATTAAGGGCGTACTCAGCCATAATGAAGCCTAGCACTAAAAGAAGCATTAAATCGAAAATATTAGCACAAAAATGAGGTGGTTGATAGGGCATATGCACCAATAACACACCAATAACCATGTCAGAATGAGCAGCAAAGGATCCTAGGAGTATTAGTACCGACAATTTTGTGAGCTGTTCGCAGGACCTGCATATCCAGACAAGCCCATTGGATTAGGTTTTCTAGTTTTGGAACCCTCTTGCATAAATGGTTTGTACATGCATTTTGATAGGTGTTGTTACACTAAGTTGGGCATCTCGCATGACGTGCATATAGTTCTAGGTTAGAGGAATCCAATGAGCCATTCCCCACGTCAATCGGAATCCCGGGTGGTGGACAGATATGCGACAGTTTCATCCATAAACTGACACCCTAGCCAACTTATTAATGAGTCATTTTTATGATTTATTTGTTAGGTCTAGTGGACAGTTTTGCCTAACTAAGTCTAAAGGAGTTTGTAACTCACATTTCAGCCATATAAAGAGAGCAGGTGTGCTATTGTTTTGCATCACCTATTGTTTGGCATCAGATGCAACTAGCGCCACGAGCTTCCTCAGCGTTTTGCAGATCCCTAGTGTTTTGGAGATTCATATCAAAGCTAGCGTTTCTGGCAAGGACCAGCCAGTGTTTCGGTTTTCAGCCCTAGCACCATCTCTTTCCTGGCAGATCAGCCAGTGTATTCAGTTTTCAGCCCTTCCGTGGCAAGAAGTGCGCGATACCTGCAAGCTCTAGATCTCCCTGTCAGGTGCAGCGGAAGTGTTTATTGATTTAGCTTGAATCTTATACACACTAATCTAATCATTCACAAAACTATAATTAAACACACAATAGATATTCAAGAAATTAGAGAGCACAAGCACAAGGGACACTTTACTTCACTTGAAAGATTGAGTTGAAAGAAAGAGAGAGACAAGAGAGAGAAAAGAGACAACACAGGGATGACGGGTCCCAACCCTCAAGGGCCCCCTTGCTCTGTTGCCAGAGCAAGTACTTTCTTTATTCTTGCACAAATGCTCATACAATGACTGGATGCTGAGATGTTGATGCTAATGGGTACTGATGGTGTGGTACATGATAATGACTATATCGACGACGACGATGACGGCGACGACGATGACGATGACGATGACGACGACAACGATGATGTCAAGGCTGAAATCTGAAAACGCTAATCTGATCTGAAAACGCTGATCTGATCTGATTTGAAACTGATCTAAAATTTGAAAACGCTGAACTGGTTTGAAGTTGGATCAGAGACGCTGGTCTGATCTAAAATGCTGGCGATGCTGGCTGAAACCGCTGATCTTGCCCTGAGAAAACGCTAGAGCTCGTGAGGTGCTGCCTCTAACTGCTCGGTGTCTGCCTCATTTTGTCCCTGCTTCTTCAACTTCTACTGAGCGCCAGGGCTTTGCTTTTATAGTTCCTTTAGCCATTTGCCCTATCTACATTCCAACAAGGGTAAATGAAAAGTCGCTTATTAATAAATGACCTATAAGAGGTGGTTCACGCGATAAAAGCCTGCATGATGAAATGTTGTCCTGTGCAAGAGAGGTTATACAACCATGACCGGCCTGGACATGCACATCTTGCTAGAGGCTCACAGAGGTGTCAGGCTCAGTCCTAAGCTAAGACTCATGTTCGACTGTAGCAGAAGCATGTCCATGTAGCGCAAGTGAAGTGTGCACGTGTCACAAAGTGATGACGTGGCTACGGACAGCAAAAACCCTAATTTCTGCCAAAAATCCTAAAATTCTTGCAAACCCTAATTTTCTGCCAAAAACCCTAATTTCTGGAAATCGCGGAGGTGGGAAAAAAAAAATTAGCGACGCAAATCTCAGCCTTTTTCTCTATGCTTGGCAAGAGAGACAGAGAGAGAGAAGGATTACTTGCTTTTATTATTAAAAGCCACACACAGAGAGCTTGTGAGTGAGAACACTTGCTTTTGATTTTGAAAGCTTTTGGGGCTCTGCTTTTGGGCATCCATTGTAACTTTAAATAAGTGGTTTGGGCATTCACTTCTCAGGGCATCTGGACGCAGAGTCTGAGAGTGAAACCCTAACCGCTCTCTTGTACTTTGATGATTGATTAATACATAAAGAAATACCGAAAGGGGCGCCAGTCTTTGGGGCCAATATCTCTAGGCACGGAACTCCGCCGGGCAAATGCAAATCTATTTTGATATGTGAATTGTTTGAAGTGGTTATTTGGTGCTGTCGCAATTGATTCTTGACTTGGAGTGTCCAAGTTTGTTACAGTGGTATTAGAGCACGGCCGATTTCTCTTCTACGGGAAAATCCGATCCCCAATTTTTTTTCCGCGGCACCTATGGCTTCACGCAAGGATCAATCGACTCCCTCTGCATCTGGAGATGCGGGCAAGGATCACAACGAAGATTCCGGCAAAGAGTATGGCCCGCCTCTGCCTACTCAGGTGCAGCAAAGAGAGATGAAGCGTCATCAATTGATTGGCGATGCAACAAAGATGATGCTCAATTTTGCAAAGAATCCGAAATTGGCAAATTATATGAGCGAGACTTCTTTTCAGGAAGTGCATGCACAGTGGCAGAAAACCACTACACCACCACTGAAACCCACTCTCAAGAAACCTTCTGATCACAAACAATATTCAGAGAAGGAATTACAAGAGGTGGTTGATGCACGGATTGCTCAGCTTTTTGACACACAAAAGAAAGCCAAAAAGCACGGCAAAAAAAGCAGAAGAAAGGCACTGACTTCCCGGGATATTATGGTCGTCAGTCGACATTCGACAAGGCAAAGAAACAGAAGAAGCGTGTTCGATTTGAAGGAGTACCCAGTTCTTCTTCTTCTTCTAACAGTTCTTCTAGCTCTTCAGATTCGAGCGAAGAAGACAGGAAAGGTAAAAAGCGAAGCAAGAAACAAAGCTTCGGAAAGGGCAAGAAAAAGGCAAGAAGGCTAAATCTCGCCCAGAGACTGACAGTTCTACTGAGGACTCGTCTACAGACAGCTCAGATTCCAATGACGGAAACTTTTATGCGAGCAAGAAGAATTTTTACAAAGCCAACCAGTATGACTTTCTCGAAGATAAAAGCAACAAAGTCCGAGAGATTAAGGAAGGTGGCCACTCGATCAAGTTTGATACTTTTTCAAGATACTCAGATGCTTCGAAAGCTTTGTCTTTTATACAGCAGTTTGATATTGCTTTCGGGGGAGGACGCTATTCAGAGCACTCCAAGATTCGGAGAGCTACCTCTTACCTTAAGGGGAATGCTCGTACTTGGTGGTCCACGCTTCTTTTAAACAAGACTGCGCCAGTTAAATGGCTGAAATTCAAAAAGCTTTTTATTTCTTCTTGGTTGACGCAAGAATATGAACGAGATGTACGAGCTGCTTGGAACCATCTTCGGATGACCAAAATCAATGCTTATTGTGAAAGATTCTGGAGCTCTTTTTTACCCGCCTCTTCATTCAAGAAGATCCTCGTTCAGAGAACAGATTGAGTGGTTCACCTTGGGTCTACCTACAGAGATCCAAGATCACTGCTTGGAACAGAAATCAGCTTCTATTCAAGAGTTGATGAGTCATGCGAAGCGGGGCTTTGCCATTCACTCTGGCAGTCTGACCTACCCCACAGATGAGGCCATGACACAACAAGCCGAACAGACTTCTGAAAATGAAAGTAGAAAGAAAAAGAGCAACCCAGAGAAAAAGGATGCACGACCCAAGCTTACTCCTGAGGAGAGAGCTCGCTTCATCAGAGAGGGGAAGTGCTTTGGATGCGGGGAACAGGGACATATCTCCGCGAAGTGCCCTAAAAAGGCACAAAAAGAACAGAATGATAAAGATGACGACAGGCCTGAGAGTTCGAGAGCAGCTGAGGAACGTGGCAAAAAAGGCAGATAGAAAAGCAAAACTGGTACCACATGGCGTGAGACCTGCACCGAATCTAATGAATGAAAGTACAAACTTTGCCACTGCTAGGGCAAAGTGAAGGATCATGAAGCTCTTTTGAAGGATCATGAAGCTCGATTTGGAATTACGCCCGACAGACTGACGCCACAGGCGAAGGTAGTTCGACTGGCACCCGGATGGGCTGTTGCCATTACACCGAGCATTGGCAAACTTCGTTTGCAATGACAGGGGTGTTCAGGGCACGCGAGTGACGTTCTACTCAGGATCCCTTGGTACCACAAGAACTACGCCGTGGTTGACTACCGGGCCGAGAAAGCGACTTTGATAAATGAAGGGCTTAGAGATTGTACTTGATGAACTTCAGTTTCTTACTCATTCTTTTGGGAGAGAACTGAACGATGGATAAAGGTTGAATATGTAAAAGAACGCCAAGATTTTTCTCCACACTCATGCCGATTGCTTTTTAGAGGGCCTGAAGATCAAACCATTGATCTGATACCTGGAAGCACGCCACCGAACCGGCCACCTTACCGTGTGAGCCGAGTATAGAATGAAAAGATTATGAACCCAGTGAAAGAAAAGGGTCTTGTCCAGCATAGTACTTCACCGTATTGCTCTCCAGTGTTGTTGGATTTGAAGAAAGACGGATCTTGGAGAATGTGCATCGATTATAGCGCTCTCAACAAAATCACCATCAAGAATAGATTTCCGATTCCTAGGATCGATGATATACTCGACAGGTTACAGGGATCCTCGTGCTTTAGCAGGATTGACTTGAAGAGTGGATATCATCAAATCCGAATCGCGTCGGGAGACGTCTACAAGACAGCCTTCCGGACTACTTTTTGGATTATTTGAGTTTTTGGAAATGTCTTTTGGCTTAACCAATGCTCCTGCGACAGTTAAACCGGATGATGGACAGGATTTTTCAAGAGTACAGGCCATTTGTTGGCACTTTCTTTGATGATACCATTGTTTTCTCCAAGAATGAAGCAGAACACAGAGATCATATGCTTCAAAGATACATTTTTTTTGGGACACTTTGTCTCAGCAACAGGAGTGCAAATGGATCCGGCCAAGATAGACACTATCCGTGATTGGCCCGATTTGAAGAATGTCCATGAAGTTGAAAGCTTCTTGGGACAGTGTTCGTACTACTGACGCTTCATTCGAAAGTTTGCAGAGGTTGCTTCCCCTTTGCATATCTTGATACAGAAAGGAGTCCCTTTCTCGTGGGGATCCACAGAGGTGACTGCCTTTCAGACATTGAAAGAGAAATTGACTACAGGACCAAATTTAACTTTGCCGGACTTGCAGAAGTCTTTTGAAGTATTTTGTGATACTTGTGGTCGTAGTATGGGTGCGGTCTTGATGCAAGAAGGCCATGTCATTGCTTACGAGAGCCGATTGTTCTCTAGGCAGGAGATGACAGCACAGATTTATGAGAAAGAGCTTTTGGTGGTTATCCATGCTCTTACTCAGTGGCGGCATTACCTACTCAGAGCGGAGTTTACTGTCTTTACAGACCATCAGAGTTTGCGCTACTTCTTGCCACAGAAGCAGCTTTCGGAAAAGCAGATGCGGTGGGCGAACATCTTGACACAGTTTCACTTCCAGATTGTCCATGTGCAGGGACAGAAGAATGTGGTGGCAGATGCTTTGTCTCGAAAGCCGTTCGTTTTGGCTATTTCCGCGATACATCATAGGAGCTTCGAGAATATGGTCGATCTGTATGACACAGATACAAATTTTGCAGATATTTTCACACGGATACGGGATGGGGAGACAGTAGCTAGATACTCCCTTCGGGAAGGCTACTTGATGAGAAAGACTATGTTGTGCGTTACACAGCTGTTGCGGCAAAAGGTTATGACTGAATACCATTGTCCACCTTTTACGGGTCACCGCGGCATTGCTACCAGCATGAAGGGGTAGTGATGCTTCTTTTGGCCGAGACTCAAAAAGGATGTGGAAGAGTTTGCGCGCAGTATGCCAGAAGGTCAAGTTTGACAGGCATAAGGCACAGGAATTGTTACAGCCTTTACCCATACCCACCCGCCCCTGGAAAAATATTGAAATGGATTTCATTTTTTATCTCCCGAGAACACAGAATGATCACGATGATTTTCCGATTACATGGCACGTCTGAGACGATTGTCTCCGACAGAGACCCCAAATTTATGAGTTTGTTTTGGAAGGCAATTTGGGAGAACATTGGCACGCGGTTGCAGTTCTCGTCATCGTTCCACTTGCAAACTGACGGGCAATCTGAGATTGCCAATTCAGTGGTTTTAGATTTATTGAAGTCTTGTATCTCGGATCAGAAGACTCAATGGGAAAAGAACTTACCTTTGGTGGAATTTGCCTACAATAACAAGATACACTCTTCGACGGGGAAGACGCCATTTGAGATTGTTGAAAGTGTTGCGAAGGTTCCATCCTTCCGGAGCACGAAAGATTAGATATTTGAAGCGGATAAATATTTGCGAGATTTGGATACGGCTTTTGCCAAGGTTCGCGAGACTTTGCAGAAGTCTCAAGAACGAGAGAAAAAGGCAACGGATCGCCATCGTTGCTACTTGAAATTGAAGGAGGATGATTGGGTGCTCTTACGTTTTGAGAAGGCGTGGCACGCCTAAGAAAGAAAAAGGGAAAGTAGAGGCTTTTTCCAAATCTTAGTATGCGATACTACCGACCTTTCCAGATCACTGAAAAGATAAATTATGTCTCCTTCCGATTGAAACTGCCAGATACTTGGAGGATTCACAATCAATTGCATGTGAGTCTCTTGAAACCTGTTAAGGATGATGTGCCTGATGATGAGGAGCCTGATGAGCAACCCGAAGTGGAAGAAAACGAGGAGATCCTTGTTTCTTGAACAGATTTTGGAACATAAGGATACGAAGAAAGGTAAAGTCCGAAGGCGGTTCTTGGTTAAGTTCAAGAACTATCCTGCATTTGATGCGAAGTGGATGGAGCAGGAGGACCTAGCAGATACTCCTCAGATTGTGAAACTTTACCTCGATGTTTTGGTTTAGCATTGCCTACTCCAAACGGAACCCAGAAATTCAGCTTGGCCGAAGATCTGGTGCAGTGGGATGCACAAGAGGGGAGTTACTCCGCTCCTTTGTCAACAGATGCCTTGATTTTGATACTAAATTCACTGATGTCTCTTTGAGCTTCAGGGATACTGAGAGCTGACAGTATTCTGCTAGATGACTTTATGAAATGGAATTCCTGATAATGATACTGATTTGTTCTTAACTTCTTTTGAGTGCAGGAACTGAGAGACGAAATGACTGCAGCATTTTGGTCTGATTGATCTCGAATAGACATGGTTGCAATAGGGGTTAGTCAATCGGACATCGATGAGGTCCTGATTGGACCTAGATGTGATTGCTAGCTACATTGCCGATAAGTCATGGTCTAAGATCCGAATGAATGTTGAATGTCATGTGATGTCCTGTGATGTCTAGTGATGTCCTGTGATGTCATGTGATGTCCTGTGATGTCTAGTGATGTCCTGTGATGTCGTGTGATGTGACTGTCGATTTTGTACATGTGCTAGATGTGTGTTCCTAGTACGTAGGTACTAATAGTCAGTGTCTGCTAAGACGGTTTATGGCTTTTGTCGGTTTTGCAGGCGTAATCACGGTCGATCACAATGCTTTCAAGAGGGGGGTATGTCACAAAGTGATGACGTGGTTACGCACAGCAGAAACCCTAATTTCTGCCAAAAACCGTAAAATTCCTGCAAACCCTAATTTCTACCAAAAACCCTAATTTCCGGAAATCGCGGAGGTGGAAAAAAAAAATTAGCGACGCAAATCTCAGCCTTTTTCTCTATGCTTGGCAAGAGAGAGAGGGAGAAGGATTACTTGCTTTTATTATTAAAAGCCACACAGAGAGCTTGTGAGAACACTTGCTTTTGATTTTGAAAGCTTTTGGGGCTCTGCTTTTGGGCATCCCTTGTAACTTTAAATAAGTGGTTTGGGCATTCACTTCTCAGGGCATCTGGACGCAGAGTCTGAGAGTGAAACCCTAACCGCTCTCTTGTACTTTGATGATTGATTAATACATAAAGAAATACCGAAAGGGGCGCCAGTCTTTGGGGCCAATATCTCTAGGCACGGAACTCCGCCGGGCCAGTGCAAATCTATTTTGATATGTGAATTGTTTGAAGTGGTTATTTGGTGCTGTCGTGATTGATTCTTGACTTGGAGTGTCCAAGTTTGTTATAGCACGTGACATCCCCCCTTGTTAAAGGTGAGGCGTCGATGTAGGCCACCAACATGTTGAAAAAACAGCCCAGAGACAGTTTGCAAGGGCGAAAGGGGAGATGGGGGCTAAGGGATAAGGAAGCGATGGGCCGGGGGTGCGGGCAACACGAACACAGAGGGGGTGTCAACGGGTAAAACGAAAGTGAAGGGAGGGGACAGGGGAGCAGCTCAAGGGAGGGGCGAAGGAGGGGCGGTGACAAGAGGCTACAACGCGAGCAGCGTGAGGGGGGGAGAGTAAGGGGGGGGTAAGGGAAGGCAATGTGCAAGGGAGATGGGGCAAGCAGCGAGCTTACGATGGTCGCACCAAAAAGACTCCCATAAGGGACAAATTGTTGGAAGAATGACAAGTAGCATTCTCCGAGGTGTATCCAATGTTCCAATTATTGTGGTGTCCATAGTCGCTTCTACCTGGACTATTCCATCAGCTCAATCCACTATGAGCTACAAAGGGGGTGCTGAAGTTATGCATCTCATGTGAATATTCCCGATTTATAGCTTATTCATTAAGCTAGTCATTTTATGGTTTTGATATTACTTATTTGGATTGGGCAACTCTAAATGGGAAGTATGTAAGAGACCCTAGAGCCATCACCTTGTATTACTTAGATTGATATTACTTATTTGGGTTGGATTGGAGTATGTAAGAGACCCCAGAGCCATCCTTTGTATCCATCTGACAGAATCGATTGGAATCGCGTGAACACTCTCTCTCTCTCTCTCTCTCTCTCTCTCTCTCTCTCTCTCTCTCTCTCTCTCTCTCTCTCTCTCTCTCTCTCTCTCTCTCTCTCTCTCTCTCTCTCTCTCTCTCTCTCTCTCTCTCTCTCTCTCTCTCTCTCTCTCTCAGTGTACTATGAGATATGGGGCCGTTTCCACTGCTTATTCAGAGAGGGTTTCGGTCCTTTCTCTAGGGTCATGAGTTATGAGGATCAGAGATGTCTTGGGCTATATCTACTTGAGTTACACAGATATAGAGACACTTTACAGGGGAAAGATAGAGAGAGACAGTCCCAGAGACAGATTACAGATTTGTTTTCACTAGATATGGAACAGCCAGAGGAGCAGCCATTACTGTACAGCTCGGCCCACACTCATTCGACCACTACCGGCACTCTCATCGACCGAGCACTAGAGCTACGGAGATCCATACGGCCACGATTGAGGAGAGGGGCTACACAGCATCGACAAAGACTACAACAGAGGATTCAAGCCATACTCTCTCGACATCTAGAGTGCAGATGAGGATGGATTCCAGTAGTAGTATCTTTGTTTGGCCTTTTGAAGACGTTAATATAACATTTCGTTTGATCTCTCTCTCTCTCTCTCTCTCTCTCTCTCTCTCTCTCTCTCTCTCTCTCAGACACACACACACACACATGCATGCTCCTCTGTCTTTTTGCTACATCTCTAGCAGTAATAACTATCCCACGACAATGTGGAAGCGGGGTCCAAACCTTTTCATAACAATACTGCAGACCTAGACTTAATGCTAAGAAGAAACTGAAAATTCCATCAGATTTTTTTATCTATGGAGGGTGGGAATGTGAGCAACTGAGCCGGTCCGCAAAAGAATACAAAGAAGTCGGACTCCCAGATACACAAAAGCCCATGATTGACTCATGGGTAGCCAATTTGATCATTGCAAGGGTCGCAGTTGACCAGCAATTGCGGATGAGATATCACAGCAAACTCTTATTCCCTTTCAATAGGGCATGCAAATTCTTCAATTTTATCTGAAAGGAGCTCAATGATATGATAGAAAAATAACAAAAACAAGACAGATTCAGCTGCTGAAAACACGAAATGAAAGCAAATAAGCTAACCTTGCAGGAGGGCTTTCCATCAAAGGAGCCAGCATAACAATGCAGCTTGCTTAAAACGGACTCCACCCTCTGCATTGCCTTTGTTGTGGCAACAGAGGCAACCTTCTGTGGAAAGATGTACCGAGCACAGAAGAATGACAGCGTCGCCGTCGGTACTGAAGGTGGAGGGAGGAGCTTTCAGAAGGCGCATCCGGGCAAGAAGAAGCTACGACGCGTGCAAAGGATAATCCCGCGAAAACGCAGGTGTAAGCTTCAAACGAAGCAGGGAGGAAAGCTGAGCTGAGCTATGGAGGGCGACGATGGAGACGGAGAGCAGATCGCTGGAGGGTGCGTGTCGCAAGAAACTATCGTGGCTAGTGCCTCGCTTTCAACGGAAACGCGGCAGCGCAGCGGGAGCGAATCCGTGACAAAGTCGTATCTCTCCGTGACAAAGCTCAGGCCAAGGCTACCCATTTTGGCGGCTGTTGCCAACTTTGGTTACAAACTGCCACATGTGGTTAGTAACACCATGCACATCTTGAGTTGGTAAGCTGTTAGCCTCGGCCCTCTCTAACCTTTAGGCTAGGTCGGGAAAAAAAAACCATAAACGACCAGTCGAAGCTCATCTCTTCTAATTTGTTGATGTAATAGAACACCCAAAATCGTTACAATGGACAAATGAATGTTTCAAAACTCAAAAGATGCTTTTTGGCCTTTATAACAACTTACTAGAAGTGTTGAAATTCTTGCGAGCAATTGTGGACCGCTAGATAAAGCTTGGTGATAAGTGTGTCACATGGCGCATTTGCAATCTTTTTTATCACATTACTTATGGGGACACATGGCCACAGGCCTACCTGGCAAAATTCATGATGACACTCTTATCCTGTAACTCTATTAAATATGCGGCCGCATTTCTCTCGTCTTATGTGACTTTTCACCTTGTCATAGCATGAAAGCTAAGTATACACTCTCTCTCTCTCTCTCTCTCTCTCTCTCTCTCTCTCTCTCTCTCTCTCTCTCTCAACAATGCCTTCACATGCTAATGAACAAAAAGTTTTGAAGCTATAGAAGGCTTTTTTACAACAGCATTTCTGAACTAAATAGGTTGTGGTAACTTGGCCATGATGTTTGTGGCCACTCGCAAGGCCCTTCTTCGTCAACAAGATCCACAACCATGGTGGAAAATGATCCCAAGCCTCCAAAGATCTTAGGTGACAACACAAACACATCAACAACAACAATGGAAGATACGATTACGGCTTACTTGGCTTTATTGCAAGATACCATTAATAAGCAAGGTGAACTGCTACATGCACTTGTAATGGAGAATGGCACTTTAAAAGTTCTCGTTGATCACCTCAAAAAGGTGCTTGAAATGAAAACAACGCGCATGGTGCAGTTTGATAATGAAGGTCTAAAATGCAAGTGCAACAGGCGGATGCAACATTTTGCAAATATACAAAATAGCATACTACGAGTGATAAAACCAACAGATCTACCTACCTAAAAGACCATAAAGGCATCTAACCCAAAACAAAACTAATATAAAGGGTGTGATAGAGAAAAGAATGTGTTAACGGGCACCCCTTAGAAGGGAGTGCTACCCATGCACGAGCGAGAAGAGGGGAGAGAAGAGACACAAATACTACGTACAATCTTCCCTCATGCAAAAGTGAGTATTTTTCTCTTACATATATTTATTTATAGATTTCATTCAATGCTAAAAAATGATGACATTTTTGGCTTGAACATAAAATATTAGTTCTCAAATAAAAGTGTCCATAGGCTATTTCTCAACCCATAAGCCAATTATCCTTTGCTAGTTGTTAGCTATAGCAAATAAATGTTAGTGCATTATAATTAATTCTCATTACATACCTCTCTAGAGGAAAGCAATTGCCCTCAATTTCTATGTTATTAAAATGCAAGTCATACTTGGAAAAAATAGAGGTTAAAATAGTAGCATCATGTATAAAAATAAAAGCTCACAAACTTAAAGAAACTAATTTGCTTATGCCTTTCGCCATTCACATATTGCATATTTTAATGTCCCATACCACTAGAATAAACAATATGTCACTATAAGAGAAAAACTCCAGAGCCGCCAGCATTATCGCGGTTTAACAAAAAAAATTAGAAAGATAAATTTTTTTGTGAGCGGTAATACGAGCGGAATGTACGCAGTAATGGTTTATCGGTAATATGTGCACATTCTCGTATATATTACCAATGTACGGCTTTTCAAAAATAAAGATACTCATTTTGGGTGGTCCAAATGAGCATCTTTATTTTTGACATGCATAAAATATATGAAATATCAATTGCATTTTGAAAAGTGTAAAAAAATAATAATAAACTTTAAAATTACAATTTATATCTTACCTTTATAAATTGAGGCGAAAAAGAACTATACATTAAAAAATTTACAAATAAAGTCAAATTTTCAAATGCGTTTTATAAACAAAACGTGAGGGTTTTTTGTGCCACATTTAAACTGTAGAAGAGGAGTACATTAAAAAAAAAAAAATCATAATCCTCTTAGTTGTCCTCCTCGTCCTCGTCCTCAACTACATAGGTTGGATAGCTCTGACTCTACACCAACTGAAAACAAATTAGATAAATCAATAACCCAAATTAAACTTTAATATAATATTCATTGTCTACACTTATCGCTTGTCTGACTGCTGAGTAGAATTGCTCTTGAGAGATATGATGCTTTTCCAACAACCATTGCCAAGTATCGAACTCTATGTCTCTCTCTCAATACTTGACTATCTCTCTAGTAGGACAGCTCATAATGATATTTTCATAAGTTAACAATCACCAAAAAAGTTTAATAAGCTAAAACCTGTTCTTATCCAAACTTGCACAATTAAAAATAACTTACATATTTATCTTTCCAAACAACTTTGCCTCCCGCACCATAGTGCATGGGAGTTTGTTTAGCATGAGTTTCGCGTTGTTGACTATGGGATGAACCGGTTGCACCTTACTCGCTTTATTCTTGCATTGACCAGTTGCCGCGATAGCTCCTATCTAGATTTACGATCTAGTTGGACGCTGCGCGTCATACACTTGATTGCTTATTTTTCTTAAAAAGTTTTGATATACCCCTCTAACCACGGCGTCAAGAAACACCGATTGGGAGCATTCGAAAATCAAGCATGAAATGCTTCCTCGACATAGCATACATGATCGGGCACTTGGTACTTGAATTTTATAAAACAATTCTTATACGTTGAGTGTATAAGAATTCCCAGATAGTGTCGAAATGCTCTGTCCTCCTATGCAATCTCAAAGTCGACCTCGCCCACTATACTTTACCTTGTAGTAGCGTCCATGCGTGTCTCGCAAGGGCATGTCAGTGTCCTCGTCCCCTATGGGTGGAGCAGCACGCTCCGAAATAGATGAGCCTATCCCCCTCCACCACCAAAACAAGCATCCCAACAGGAGTCCCCGTTGCTCCGCCTATGCCCCCTACTTTGAGACAAACACCATTGTGCACTGCTAGAAGACGCTCGTTGACCACCTGTGGACTGTTGAAGGCTCGGACGAAGTAAGAGTTGAATGGAATGGTGTATGGCCCTGTGATGCAAGGGGGGTGGGTCCCTGTGATGGAAGGGAGGATAGAAGAAGGTGTCATTAGTGATATGCTCTAGATGTATGGAGTCCCTCCCTGGCTCCCCCACGGTGTGGTCTGCTATGAAAGACCATAGGCCGCAAGCTGTTGTGGAGTGTAGCAACCAAACAATTCCTGTGTTGAAGGCATGTATTACTCATGTAAAGACAATGCGCGCTGCAGATCTGGATCTACCATCAATGGAGGAACCTGTGTAGATGGATCGGCACCTCCAAAGATGTAGGAGGGCCATGCCTAATAAAAAGAAATCTATACTCATGCTCACAAAAAACTAGCTACAGATAAATCTTAACCCATTGTTTGGACGTACTGCTTCAAGACTTGAGTCCATTGGAGGAGATGTCCACCCTGGATGGGTGACCACCACCTGGGATGTGAATCAACTAACGGAAGAATGCGATAGTTGTTCCCCACCAGATCTCTCACCCAGCATCTATAAGAGATGCGTCCCTCTTTAGATATTATCACAATCTCAATTGTGGTAAAACCAAGGTTATGTTGCGATAATCCATACATGAGTGTATCAAAGACCGCAACACCACGATTAAAAAGGGACTATGCCCAAAAGGAAGCGTTCAACCATTAGGTGCTATGCTGCCTTGCTTAGTGCCTATACACACACATATACACATGTATACATAACTACATATATATACATGCATATGCACATCTCTCTCTCTCTCTCTCTCTCTCTCTCTCTCTCTCTCCGGCTCTCTATCTCTCTTCCCTCTTTCTCTCCCTACTAATTTCACTCCCTCTTTCCTCCCCCTCTCTCTCTCTCTCTCTCTCTCTCTCTCTACATTTTCTCCTTTTTATGAACTCAATTAGTTTTTTTTTCATTTATTTGTTTTTTAAATGTTGATTAACACCATTTAGTCATCACTTTATGGTCATTTACTCAAAAAAAGTTAAATTAAACCTACTTATTTTCACTCATTCACTTAATTAAAACTCAAACCTACTATAATCATACATTTTTCCTCTCTCTTTTCATCTCCCTTTCTCATACATTAGTCAAGAATTCTTTCCTCCCTCTCACACAGATTAATCACACACTAGTTACCTCCCTTTCATTTCCTCTCTCTCTTTTCATCTCCCTTTCTCATACATTAGTCAAGAATTCTTTCCTCCCTCTCACACAGATTAATCACACACTAGTTACCTCCCTTTCATTTCCTCTCTCTCTTTTTCACTCGAAGCCAATGCCAAGGACAAATCGATCGGGGACAAACAAAAGTGTGCAGAATACAAGCAACTTGAAGCAAACAAATCAATCAGGGAACAAACACAAGAGCACATATTGCAAATGGTGAGCATTTCAAACAATGTATGTGTGTGTGTGTGTGTGTGTGTGTGTGTGTGTGTGTGTGTGTGTGTGTGTGTGTCCGCAGTTCACATATAGGGTAAGAGGGGGGGGGGGGGGGGGGGGGGGGGAGGTGTTTGTGAAAAAAAACTAACCCTAATCTACTCCACTCCATGCAGTCGAGCTTTCGACAATGCTACTGCGTCCTCCCTTTGTTGTGCCCTGGCTCCAATGAATGGCTATCAAAAAATGAACCTCTAAAATAGGGTTTGTGTGTGTGTGTGTGTGTGTGTGTGTGTGAGAGAGAGAGAGAGAGAGAGAGAGGGAGAGAGCGGGGGGGGGGGGTGAGTAAGGGGGAAGGAGATAGTGTGATGGCAGGTAGAAAACTTGAGCAAGTTATGCAAAAAATGCGGCATACCTTGCTCTGTTTCTTTTTTAAGTCCACTAGTCATTATCGCGGATATTACCACAAATATTATTGTGTACATGACCGCGAATATTATCGCGAACATTATCGCATTTTGATTTGTTTCCCCTTGCATTTGTTATAATTCTTTGTTTTGTTGTAGTTTGATGTGGGAAAAAATGCTTCCTACAGGTCACCACATGCCTTTGGATCATTGACGAGCGAGGTTGTATGTCCCCGCACTTGGCATGGAGTATGAGTGTATCTTGCATACGTCAATGATTGCATACTATACCACAATGAACATGCATATACTACCTTTTTTCCTATGTGGAGAGAGAAGCATGCTACAAGGTCGGTGTGAGTGGGGCTCCCTTACCTCGCAAAGTATTGAGGCATTTTTCATTTATCCCTCGGATTCAAACATGTTCAAAAGCAGGTCTGTAGTGGAGCTTCTCACATGGCATGCCAACCATCACTCAAATGATGGGATGATGTGTGTCCCTTCTGATTCACCTGCATGGAGGCACATCAAGACTCATTAGCCCAGGTTTTGGCTAGAGCCTCGACACTTGAGGCTTGAGTTGGCAAGTGATAGTGTCAATCCCTTTGGCACCAAGTCTACATCATGGAGCACTTGGCATGTGGTGATCATCGACTACAATATTCCACCATGCGAGACTTCCAAGAAGGGAAATATACTTCTTTCTTGGCTTGTGCCAAGGAAATACAAAGTGGAAAATATTGATGTCTACCTTAAGCCCCTCGTCAAGGAGTTGTAGGAGTTATGGAAGGGCATCTCCTTTGTTGACGTTTCACTTCCAAAGGAGAGGAGAGAGGCCATTGTGAGGGTGTCCTTATGTGGACCATGCATGACTATCCTACCCTTGGAGAGATTTTTGGTATGTTATGTTCATTCTTCTCTCTCTTTATCATTTGAAGTTTGAAGCGTTTCTCTAAGGATATGATATGAGTGCAGGGTTGTCCACATCAGGTCACAATGCCTACTCTCCTACTTGTGGGCCATCATTGGTGACAGAGCACGGAGTGGCCAAATGCCTTGCACAAGGTAATCTATCCAAACAACCATCGTTTACTTCCCCAAAGTCATAGCAAATAAAAGGCTCCAACAAATGGAAAGACAAGTCTAAAGCTTACAATGGCAGATTGGGCAACCATTTGGGAAGAGCAATCAACAGTGATCTACCTCCGTCTACTCCACCAAAAGGTATGTAACATTTAATGCACTAGTAACTTGTGTGTAGCTGAAATTGATAACATAGTGAGCATTTCATCAAGAATAAGTTCCTAATGAGCATAGGAGAGAGAAAGCAACATAGCAATTTACACCTAGCTAATTTAGCATTGACAATACTTGAAAAGAGAGAGAAATAGAACAATTGACAATAGTTGAGGACCGAATTTACATGGAGCCGGTCCCCCCTCCATAAAGGCTTTGTATTATAGCTTCTCCCATCAAAGGAGACTTTTGTACAATACAATCTTTGTGTTCCTTGATAAAACTAGTTAGTGCAATGAAGATGGAAGCTTCATACACCAAATTATGCTTGAAAAACACACCTAGTGTCCCTAGCCTCATTCCCAAGACCTCACACACCTTCAAAAATGGTGAGAGCTAGCAGGGAATGAGGATAGATTGAGATGGAGAAGATGTATCTTACGAGAAAGAAGTATTCTCCTCACATAAGCCAAGTTGATCTCTCTTGCTGAGAGCCTCTCCTTGACATAGTGGTAATGCACCTCAATGTGCTTTATGTGAGCATGAAAAACTGTGTCATGCCAAGGGTAGGACTAGACGGGCACGGCCCGGGCAATGTGCCAGACACACATGCAGTAAAGGGGTCTATATATGGAAGAGGGCCAAGGGCCTATATATAGGATGGTTGGGAGGTTATTCGCATGTCTGTCTACCCATCAGAGCTTGGGGAAGGGGAGGAGAGCGTGGAGAAGCGTGGAAAGCATGGAAACGCAAGGCGTGGAGGCAAGGTCTCTCTCGTTTTCTCTGTCATTTTCTCTCTCGATTTTTCTTCCCCTTTCCGTTCATGGGAATTCAGTACGTGCTGCCATGGACTGCTCTTGCAAGCGATGGAGGAGCAATTTGTGCAACTCATGCAAGGTGCATGCATGCAACGAAGCTCGGCCGCGGGTAAGCACCCTTGTGCAGAGAGTCGGGGAGGTAGAGGCCGTGGAAAGCAGCTCTAAGCCGGGAAGGAGAAGCTTTTGCAACCGGACCGAAATTGGCTCTGCATGGCCTCAACAGGAGCGCAAGGGGATGGCGGTACTTTCTTGTCAACAGCCAGAAGGGCCATGGCGCCCTCCTGCGGCCAACGCGTGGTTTTTTTTCTCCCAACTCGTCGCCTGTGTCGACCGCCATCTCTATGAACCGATTTCCCATGGTGTTTATTATTTTGGGCGCCGGCACCCTAGGAGCCCCTCCCACCATGGAGCGGCAAGAACAGTTTCAGAAATCTGTTAGGAGCTGCAAGGTACACACGACGGCTTTCCTACTCAGCAAATTACAGAATTGCAGTGTTCAGAGGAGTTTCTCGAAAAGACGTTCGAGCATGAAAGGGAATTAGACCATTTTTAAACACTACGAGCGAGATTGGGGAAACAAATAACAAGCATGGCTTGTGACCTGCAATAAATCGGGAGGTCACCAAAGAAAATTTACGCCATTGATGACTAAGGTATGCATTCACGTTTGAATTTGTTTAGTCAAATTTTCAGCAAATGCTGCATAGCCATGGCATATAACCAACATGCGTGCACTTTCGGCACTCCCGGCACAAGCACGGCTTGTGATAGTTTCATATGCATTAAAAATTTGTTCAACCTGTTGTTGGCAAGGGCCAATGATTAGTTGTACATTTGACTCAAGCATGGCTTGCGTACACCAAATGTCGATTAGAAGCAGGGCTTCTCGAGAGTACCTTGATGACACATGTTTGTCTGAGGTTCCAATTTGATGCTACAATTGCTGCAAAGGCTTGAAGGATTTCATAGAAATCAGCATGGCCTATTGCTCAATTTATTGACAGACGTTAAGATGATCGGCATGGCCGATTGTTTGTTACATTTCTTTTTATACCTCTAAGTTTGGAGTAGCGAATCGGGCAAGGCCCTTCGCACCAGGAACTCGTTCGATTCATACGGCGGCAACCTTCGTCGGCACGTGTACTTAATGAGGTACATAGTTGATATTTGTTTATTGATCATCTGCTTGATACCTATGGTATGCGCTATCATTCCTAGACTCAAGTATGTACGAGATGCACATATAATTCTATTTTTCCAGCAGATTTACACGTAGACAAGGTCTATTTTATGCACTAAGACTCTCTTTGCTATGACATCTATCGCTAATAGCATTTGTTGGCAATGAGACCAGATATAATTATATCAAGCAAGGCTTGACTGTCATTACAGCACGGCTGGTAATGACTTTAGTCACTTCCATTTCTCGACATGGAGGTTTGACTAACATGATTGACCATTCATGTACAGAATTGTTTGCATACGCTTTCTGCATATGGGACATATTTATAATTGGCAACGCATAGCACATTTGCAATGTTTTAGAATCTCAAGGAGATTGGCACATCCTATTGCTCGACTCGATGCGGGGGGGCATGTTGCTCGGCATGGCCAACTTCGTGTCACTGTTTCTCGAAGGCGGACAGAGGATGTTTGCCACATAGTACTGGTTACTTTCAATTGAAATCACTCGACAAGGTTGATGCTTTTTGTCATGATATCTGTGTCTCAACAGCCGACTTTGTCGGCTAGTATCACAACATTCTTTATGCGAAGCAAGGCTTCAAGCCAGGCATCTTGCATTGAAAATTCCCACGTTCGGCTTATGCTATGAGCATACAAACTTGGAAAGGATTTGGTAAAATGCTTGCAGCTTATTTCATTACGTGACAGACGGGCGTATATGATACAAGGGACGTATATTTACATACAACATCTCCCATCCGTGCAGCAGATATGGCTATGAGCCATTTTAAGCGAGTTTTTGTTCCACGAAATTTTGGGTCAACTGGTGACCGCAACGACCAGGTTAGCCAATTTTATGTTCTTCTTATTTTTCCAAGTTTACACCTTTGATTAGAATCTACTGCTTTTGTGCAAAGTAAAGTGCTTTGACAATTTTCCGAAACAAGACTTCTCCCTTGTGCCGAGATACTGCCCATTGATTTGGAATCAAGGGCATTGGCACACAAGTTTGAAAAAATTGGCAACATGGGGAATCCCTCCTAGTTTCGACTGTGCAAGGCACTTATGGTTGTGGCTCTCACGTTTAGAGGCCATCACTTTTGCCAAGGGCTTACAATTCGGTGTGCACGGCATGCTAGCTTGGTGGATTCACTTCTACCGCCTCATGAACGCTTCCGCTATAACACCAGATACTTTGTCAAGGACACGTTACGTTCTAGATTGTTTAGCATGACTTTTTGGGTCGTCACAACCACCTACACGGTAGGCGGGTCTGTTTGTGACTTGTTTGTGTTTTCCTATTACCTCTCTCGTTGAGCGAGTCATAGCAGAAAACCGTTGCATGCTTATAGGATAAGCTGCACGTTAGGCATAAGATGCACACGAGCATGGCAATCAACTATACACGTCATAGTCGTTCAAGGAAAGTTCATCATCACAGCATGCTCTTCTTCTCTCTCTTTCTCTCTCTTTAAGGGAATAATGAAAATCTTCTAAGAAGCTTTTGATACGTGTTTTGCTCGTGAGTCAGTCTGAGCCAAGGTGCTCTAACTCTCAGCTAGCACGTGGCTAAGCTGCTACTCAAATTAGTCTTCATCGGTTTGTCCATTGAACACTAGTTTGCATAAGGGCTATGAGCCACACAGGCTAAGATCCATTGTCAGGCCAAGGGTAAGACCCAATTATTGGCATTCTTTGGGTGCTTGTTTTCAAGATCGAACAAATCTACCCGGGGAAGTACACATCGACGTTAATGGACAAGCAAGAGTCTTGTCCATTATGGATGTTTAGGGTGTCATTTTTGCACTACATGTTTTCAGTGCGACACTCAAGTCGAGTTTTTGATAATCTTCAACTCACAGCAACTGATCTCTACAAGGAAGTATAGATGCAGCAATCAGTTGCGATAGCATGGCTGTCCATAAGAGCTAGGTAGTTCACTTGTGTGGATTCCCTATTCTCTCTATAGCACTACGGAGTGTCTATGGACATATTGTTTAGGGTACGACCCGACAGGTGACTGCTAAATCATCCCATAAGCATTGAGAATCACAGTTTGATCTCTCCCAGTTATACTTTCAAGGAAAGAATTCCGCAATCTACCACACGCTAGCGGATGAATTCAACTTTTCAAGTTGATTCCAATCATCATGTACACGGTTAACTATGTTGGTTACCGTTACCTGCTACTTGAGTAGTTTCTACAGAGGTTCTTACCAAGGGGTTTGACTACGTAGATGTTAACCAAAGGGGTTGGATTGCGCAGGAAACACCCACGGTTTCCAGTGCAATGTTGTTTGCTTTTTCAGGTAGGAGACGTACTCCTCTCCGTTTGACTACGGGTACGTGAACATTACGTTCAAATCCGTAATAAATACGCTTGAATGTTTCACAGCCATGCCAAGGGCATGTTGGAACAGAGTATTTTGGACCGTAGTGTTCACTATACATTATGTTGTTACGAACCTAGTTGTAGGGTTTGATTTGGCACATGTTGTCACATGGGATATAACATGGTCTAGGAACTCACGGAGTTCAGGTTAACCAGTGTGGAGCATGATAATGAGGGTCCCTCTCACTCTTGTCACGGAGTGTTTGCAGTTACCTCCACACACAAGTACCAGCTCGTACTTGATGGATGTCTCTTTTCTTGATATCCTTGTTTGAGGCATATTCCACATGTGGAGAATATGAGTCTCTGGGACTGACACTAGTGCCAAATTTCTAACAATGTGTCGCGACGAAGTCCCTAGGTTCTAATCGCATCCATTGGTTTGACCATTTTGAGCACACAGTATCACGAGCAATTTCAGTGGCCAGAAATTGTCGGGTACTAAGTACAAACTTGTTACGATTACAAGTGCTATGTAACCACCGTAACGGAGGGTTGTTTCTACATATAGCTAAGTATGCTATGTACATGATAATGTCTCATGGTTGGTACCTAGGTGTGACTGGGTTGTCACATTCTGTTATGGTCCAACTTTTGTTGCAAAGTATGCTATGTTCATGAGAATGTCTCATGGTTGGTACCTAGGTGTGACTGGGTTGTCAACATTCTGTTATGGTCCAACTTTTGTTGCAAAGTATGCTATGTTCATGAGAATGCCTCATGGTTGGTACCTAGGTGTGACCGGGTTGTCACATTCTGTTATGGTCCAAAGTCTCGTCATGGAATTGCGGTTCGGATATGTTTGTGTTAAATGCATGCACACTAGGTGTTATGGCCCCTAATGTTTAACACCAATTTATTCGGAGCGGCATGCAAATTCATGGACTTTATTCTTTCTGCACCCTTTTGCACTGTCAGGGCAATCTCTCTAGCAGATTTAGTATGAGTTTACACCCTGCCATACAAGGTGATGGCTGAGTATGGGTGTTCATGATTGGCTGCTTGAAACTCCAATCTGCTTTCAACCTAGTTGGTTGTCTCCATTCCATATCGAGTTTATGGCTGGATACTCAATGATTGAATCATAGTTTGTCGTCAGTCGTGGGCGACTGTCTGTAAGTGGTTGGGGGAAAGCACCTCACTCTTACTGTTGCTATTCATTCCGCGTAGGATGGGCAACTTACAAGCATTCTATTTAGTACTAAAGGATATGCAAAGTGCATACGTTAGTAAACCACGCTAAAGGATATGCTAAGTGCATACGTTAGCAAGAAGTAAAACAACTGGATCGGTTACCTTTTTGGTTTGGAGTTTGCTTCATATGATGAAAGGCATGTTACGACTAGTTTTAGTCTCTGCCTGTTATTCTCAAGTTATCAACCTTAATCATCAGTTTGGATGAGGTTGACTATTGGCAAGAAACCACAGCAAGTCAAGGACTTGGTTGCTGCTGATGAGTATGTCAGCATAGTACTTTCATGGAAAGATGAGCCGAGGTTATATTGCACATTCCAGTACCTTCAGAAAGTCTGAAACTTGGCTATGCATTTAGACACCTCTTAGTTGTGATAACTCGTTTAGCATTCTCAAGTGAGTTCTAAATGGAGTCTTCACGCTCTTTTGATTATGGGTCGGTTAACCAAGATGGTTGCACAGGGACAACAATGTGGAAAATCAAGATGTTACTCTTGATTTCATTGAACCTCCCACTGAACCAGGTTCCGATTCAACGAACCGTTGGATCCATGAGGGATGCCATGGTGGAAAACATTAGTGTTCTTATGAAGATACTACCACTTGTGTTTTCAAGGACGAAAACGCTTCTCCAAGGGGGGAGTAATGTCATGCCAAGGGTAGGACTAGACGGGCATGGCCCGCGCAATGTGCTGGACACACATGCAGTAAAGGGGTCTATATATGGAAGAAAGCCAGGGGCCTATATATAGGATGGTTGGGAGGTTATTCGCATGTCTGTCTACCCGATGTCCTCACAAACTGGGTTCCTCGCAACTGCCAATGCGCTCTGATTGTCAGTGTAGATAGTGTTGGCAGTGTCCTGTCCAACACCCAAATCAGACATAAGGCGTATGAGCCATACACACTCAATTGTAGCTCCTGTGAAGACTGCCCTGTACTCAGCCTCACAACTCGAAGTGGCCACAGTAGGTTGCTTCTTGCTCAACCATGATATACATGAACTGCCAACCATGAAACAAAAACCACTTGTGGACACCCACGTGTCAAAATAACAAGCCCAATCTGAGTTTAAAAAAGCATGTAAGTCTGACAACAATGATCCCCCCTTGGGATAAAACAAACCAGGATGTAAAGTGCCACTAAGATAGCGAAAAATCCTCTTAACAGCCTGCCAATTCTTAGACCCTGGGCTATGCATAAATCTGCTGACGTGTGAGACTGCAAATTGAATATCCGGTCTCGTGTTGCATACATAAGTGAGGCATCCAACAACAGTTTGGTAAAGAGTGACATCAGGAGGATTACCAGTGTTATGAAGACTCAATTTCAAACCTGTTTCCATGGGAGTGGCAATAGGTTTGCAATCCTCAAGTCCAAACTTACATAGCAATGTCTCTTTTCTGACACGAGGCAATACCACCATCACACCGCTTAAACTGTATACCCAAGTAATGATGCAACAACCCCAAATCTTTCATCTTGAAAGTAGCATTCAAATCAGCCTTAAATTCAGTAATATGTCTCTCATTTGGTCCAGTGATCAGCAAATCATCTACATAAAGAACCACAATGAGAAGTACGCCACCCTCACGCTTTACATACAATGTGCTTTCTGTTCGACTGTTACGAACGTCTCGTTTGACCTAATGAGTGTCAGCTTTCTCATACCAAGCACGAGGAGATTGCTTAAACCCATACAAAGCCTTCTTACATCTGCAGACTTTGTCCTCTTATCCTTTCTTGACAAAACCGCGAGGCTGCATTACATAAACTTCCTCAAATATGTCACCATTCAAGAAAGCAGTTGTTGGAATTAGGGTTGCAGAGAAACGCACACAGCTTGGAGAAGATGAAGGAAGCTCAAAGCACACAATAGAGAGTGTGTTTCTTAGTATGCAATGGAAAGATAGATAGCCCTAGACTGATGGGCGTTTATACAATGCACGGGGGAAAAAACCTCCTAAAGAGGGAAAAAATGCCCCGGCGGTCCTAGTGTGTTCACACACATCACTATCACATGTATATGGTAACTAATCCCCCCTGGAGTGATGCTGTGAACGAGACCTGGCACATGAGTAAAGGGAAGTGCCATGCCCTGAGGACATGATCAATCCACAAAGGGGAGTAAGCCCAAAGCTTTGCAGAAAGATTCAAGCTTCTCACGAGACAATGCCTTTGTGAGAAGATCTGCAAGGTTGTCTTGTGTTGGCACATAAGCCAACCTGATCTCTCCTGCTCAGAGCCTCTCCCTGACATAGTGGTAATGCACCTCAATGTGCTTTGTGCGAGCATGATAAGTGGGTTCCTCGCAACTGCCAATGCGCTCTGACTGTCAGTGTAGATTGTGTTGACAGTGTCCTGTCCAACACCCAAATCAGCCATAAGGCGTCTGAGCCATACACACTCAACCGTAGCTGTGAAGACTGCCCTGTACTCAGCCTCACAACTCAAAGTGGCCACAGTAGGTTGCTACTTGCTCAACCATGATATACATGAACTGCCAAGCATGAAACAAAAACCACTTGTGGACACTCGCGTGTCAAAACAACTAGCCCAATCTGAGTCCGAAAAAGCATGTAAGTCTGGCGGCAATGATCCCCCCTTGGGATAAAACAAGCCAAGATGTGAAGTGCCACTAAGGTAGCGGAAAATCCTCTTGACATCCTTCCAATGCTTAGACCCTAGGCTATGCATAAATCTGTTGACCTGTGAGACTACAAACTGAATATCCGGCCTCGTGTTGCATACATAAATGAGGTAGCCAATAGTAGTTTGGTAAAGAGTGACATCAGTAGGATCGCCAACATCATGTAGACTCAACTTCAAACCTGTTTCCATGGGAGTGGCAATAGGTTTGCAATCCTCAAGTCCAAACTTACATAGCAATGTCTCTATGTAACTTTTCTGACACAAGGCAATACCACCATCACACTGCTTAAACTATATACCCAAGTAATGATGCAACAACCCCAAATCTTTCATCTTGAAAATAGCATTCAAATCAGCCTTAAATTCAGCAATATGTCTCTCATTTGGTCCAGTGATCAGCAAATCATCGACATAAAGAACCACAATGAGAAGTACATCACCCTCACGCTTTACATACAATGTGCTTTCTGTTGGACTGTTATTACGAAAGCCTCGTTTAACCAAATGAGTTTCAGCTTTCTCATACCAAGCACGAGGAGATTGCTTCAGCCCATACAAAGACTTCTTACATCTGCACACTTTGTCCTCTTGTCCTTTCATGACAAAACCGCGAGGCTGCGTTACAGAAACTTCCTCAAATATGTCACCATTCAAGAAAGCAGTAACAATGTCTGATTGATGTACATCCCAACCAAAATGAGTTGCCAATGCACATAGAAAACGCACAGTAGTCATACGACAAGTGAGAGCAAAAGTCTCCATAATCTATGCCTTTTTGCTGTGCATAACCCTTTGCAACAAGTCGAGCCTTATGGTGATCGATCTCACCATCCGGCTTGCATTTCAACTTGTAAACCCACTTCGTACCAGTAGCCTTTTTACCAGGAGGCAAATCACATAAAGTCCATGTGTCATTTTATATAAGTGCATCATATTCTGATTGCATGGCAGCCATCCAATTTTTTGAATTCTATGCTTCATCAAAAGACAAAGGCTCCTCAACATCATGTAAGCTAGACACAGCCAAAGCATAACAATCTGATGCATAAGATGCATGGCGAGAGCCTGAACGAGTACCACTAGACAAAGGTGTATCCAATTTACCGTCATGCAAAGTGTGCACCAGCCATTTGGGCATACCTCTAGCCTGCTCATTTTCAGCCCTTTCCTCATCAAGTACATCATGTACATCTGCATCAGTAATAGGCTGATCTGTAACATTTTCAGAAACCCCCATAGGCTGTACATTTGCCTCATTGGAACTTACATTTGTATTTCCACCACTGAAAAGAGGCAAGAAAGTGTCATAAATATCATGTGAGCTTACATTACTGTCTCTAGTACATGACAGCAAGGGCTGAACATAATCTTCCACAAACACTACATCCCGTGAAACCAGAATACGTTTTGTTTGCGGATGATACAACCTATAACCTTTGCTTTCAACACTATAACCAATAAAAATACATTTGACAGCCTTATCATCCAATTTTCTACGCTCTCTTTGTGGCACCAAAGCATATGCCAAACATCCAAAAACACGCATGTGCTCAATAGAAGGCTTTCTATCATGCCATGCTTCATATGGAGTAATAGACTATAAAGCTTTCGTAGGATACCTGTTTAGTACATAAGTAGCGCACATGATGACCTCAAGCCAAAAGGAATGTGGCAAAGCTTGACTTTTGACCATACATCGTGCCATTTCCGTAAGAGACCTGTTTTTCCTCTCCGCAACACCATTTTGCTGAGGTCTATAAGGCACTATACATTGGTGTTTTATCCCACGACTAGCCAGAAATGCATTAAATTCATGAGACATATACTCCCCCCCTCGATCGGAACGGAGGGTGCCCATAGTACATTTTGAGACATTTTTAGCCATAGCCAGAAATTGTTTGAAGCACATAAAAAACTTAGGACTTCGCTTTAAGCGGAAATACCCATGCATGCCTGGAGTAATCATCAATGAAAGTCATGAAGTAAAGGTAATTGCCCAAGGACGGAGTTTGCATGGGTCCACAAACATCACTATGCGCAAGCTGCAACCTGCATGTGGCCCGAACTGAACCATCCTTTGGAAACTTAGAATGCTGCATCTTACCCAAAATACAGCCTTCACAAACATGTTTGACAGGTGCTTCAAGAGGCGGCAAAGAAGCAACCATATCAGATTTCTGCAAATGCAACAAACTGGCAAAATTCAGATGACCAAAACGTGCATGCCAAAGTTTTGCATCTGAAATAGCCCTTGAATCTGCAACAGCACTTGCAAAATTTTGTCCACACTTGTCATACAAAGTGAGCTTATACAGCCCATGGCACAAAAGGCCAGATGCAACAATTTCATCACCAAAACTGAGATCATGAACTGTACATCTGTCATCCACAAATTTGACTACAAGTCCAAGTCTAGCAAGTGCAGATACAAACAAAAGATTCTTCTTGATTCCAGGTACATAAAGTGCATCAACAAGTGTGAAGTAACTGCCATTTGCAGAAGTAAGCACAATCTTTCCAACTCCCTGAACTGGATAAGAGGCATTGTTGGCACAAGTGACTGAATTCCCATGAGGGACAGACTCGAGAGAGGTAAACAATTCATGATGTGAGGTAATGTGCTTTGTAGCACCACTGTCGGAATACCACACATGTGAATCTGCAGCAATTGCGAAGCATGCATCATGGACAACAAGATTGTATGTGCACTTTGCACTAAAAGCCCATTCTGCATCAACATCAGCAACACAGTCTCCTTTCACAAAAGACTCAACAATGGCTGCATTTGTAGTGGAACCAACATTTGCAGTGGAACCACCCTCTTTCTTCTTAGCCTCTTTGGCCTTCAACTTAGGATACGACTTGATCAAGTGATCATTAGCTTTACAATAATGACAACACATCTTCTTTTTGCCCTTATCACTAGAATTGCCAAACTAATTGCTGCCAGCAGAAGCATTGGGAACATAAGTTTTTCCACTCACAGCAGCAGAACCATAAGAAGTGGCTACATTGCTGTTACCACCCTTTCTTTGAGAAGCAATAAAAGCCTGTTCAACTGCACGCTTTTTCTGGAAAGTGAATCTTGCAACACAATGTGCATAATGCATCAAACTTGACAAATTCTGGATTTCCTTGGGTCATAAGTCTCCAAGTACTAGCAAAAGTCTGGTAAGAATTTGGTAAGGCATCAAGAACAGTTTGCACAAGGGAACTGTCTGAAATGACTTCACCTGCAGAAATAAGCTGCTCATTGATATCCTTGATACTAGCAAGGAAAGTGTCCATATCATCTTCCTCATGCATAATCTTCGACTCCAGCTCTTTACGCAGCAAAGCAATTTTAGCCTCATTGCGACTTGCATTAAGACCTGCTAGAATATCCCAAGCCTGTTTTGCAAATTTTGTTGAACGAATGTGAGGAACAATGGTGCGCTTCACAGACAACGCAATCAATGCATGAGGCTTCACATCCTTTACATCCCAACAAGCTTGTTCTGCCGTAGGCAAAACAACTCTAATAGCAACAATCCTTGCAGCAAGACCTGCAACATCCTCAACATCGCCTACATCCTCAGAACCAGGACGTACATCAATGCCCTCCACAATGTTCCAAACGCCCTTTGACACAAGAACCTGTTGCATCATATAAGCCACATAGGGTAGTTGTCCCCATCCAACCTGTCCTCAGTAGCAAACATCTTGAACACATATGTGTTGTTGTCAGCCATGGTAAATGCTGCACCTGTGTGAGAACTACCCGAAAATAGGAGAAACGGAGTGGGAACAACACGTGCTATATAGCACAAACCATAGAAGATTGTAAGGCACCTATTATGCAGAAATTGGCACTGACAAAAATTCTATACAAAATGACAAAATTGCCTGTGCAGACCTGCCTGTAGAGCGAAAACGGAGGCCGAAATGAGCCCGAATCAGAAATCTGAGCAGACTTAGCTCTACGAGCCACCGCAAAATATTTGTCGACCTGCAAACGCTTGCCAAACCTCACTGTAATCGGAGAAAGTGAGCAGGCGTGTGCTGGAGCAGCTGGCGACTAAGCCCGAGAGGACGTAACCTGCTTTGATACCAATTGTTGAAATTAGGGTTGCAGTGAAATGCACACAGCTTGGAGAAGACGAAGGAAGCTCAAAGCACACAATAGAGAGTGTGTTTCTTAGTATGCAGTGGAAAGATAGATAGCCCTAGATTGATGGGCGTATATACAATGCACGGGGGAAAAAACCTCCTAATGAGGGAAAAAATGCCCCGGCGGTCCTAGTGTGTTCACCTACCACATGTATATGGTAACAACAATAACAATGTTTGATTGATGTACATTCCAACCAAAATGAGTTGCGAATGCACAAAGAAAACAAATAATAGTCATACAACAAGTGGGAGCAAAAGTCTCTTCATAATCTATGCCTTTTTGTTGTGCATAACCCTTTGAAACAAGTTGAGCCTTATGGCGATCGATCTCGCCATCCGGCTTGCATTTCAACTTGTAAACCCACTTTGTACCAATGGCGTTTTTTCCAGGAGGCAAATCACATAAAGTCCATGTGTCATTTTCTATAAGTGCATCATATTTTGATTGCATGACAACCATCCAATTTTCTGAATTCTGTGCTTCATCAAAAGACAAAGGTTCCTTAACATCATGTAAGCTAGAGACAGCCAAAGCTTAACAATTTGATGCATAAGATGCAATTTGTAGAGCCTGAATAAGTACGACTAGACAAAGGTGCATCCAATTTACTGTCACGCAATGTATGCACCAGCCATTTTGGCATACCTCTAGCCTGCTCATTTTCTGCCCTTTCCTCATCAACTACATCATGTACATTTGCATCAGTAATAGGCTGATCTGTAACATTTTTGAAAACCCCCATAGGCTGTACATTTGCCTCATTAGAATTTACATTCGAACTTCCACCACTAAAAAGAGGCAACAAAGTGTCATAAATGTCCTGTGAGCTTACATTACTGTCTCTAGTACATGACAACAAGGGCTGAACAGAATCTTCCACAAACACTACATCCTGTGAAACCAATATACACTTTATTTGCGGATGATACAACCTGTAACCTTTTCTTTCAACACTATAACCAACAAAAATATATTTGATAGCCTTAGCATCCAATTTTCTATGTTGTGTTTGTGGCACCAAAGCATATGCCAAACAACCAAAAACATGCATGTGTGTAATAGAAGGCTTTCTATCATGCCATGCTTCATATGGAGTAATAGACTGCAAAGCTTTTGTAGGACACATGTTAAGTACATAAGTGGCACACATGATGGCCTCAAGCCAAAAAGAATGCGGCAAAGCTTGACTTTTGACCATACATCGTGCCATTTTTGTAAGTGACCTGCTTTTCCTCTCAGCTACATCATTTTGCTGAGGTGTATAAGGCATTGTACATTGGTGTTTTATCCCACGACTAGCCAGGAATGCATTAAGTTCATGAGACATATACTCCCCCCCTCGATCGGAACGGGGGTGCCCATAGTACATTTTGAGACATTTTCAGCCATAGCCAGAAATTGTTTGAAGCACATAAAAACTTCGGACTTCGCTTTAAGCGGAAATACCCATGCATGCCTGGAGTAATCATCAATGAAAGTCACGAAGTACATGTAATTGCCCAAGGACGGAGTTTGCATGGGCCCACAAACATCACTATGCACAACCTGCAACCTACATGTGGCCCTAACTGAACCATCCTTTGGAAACTTAGAATGCTACATTTTACCCAAAATATAGCCTTCACAAACATGTTTGACAGGTGCTTCAAGAGGCGGCAAAGAAGAAGCAATATCAGATTTCTGTAAACGCAGCAAACTGACAAAATTCAGATGCCCAAAACCTGCATGCCACATTTTTGCATCTGAAACAGCCCTTGAATCTGCAACTGCATTTGCAAAATTTTGTCCAAACACTTGTCATACAAAGTGAGCTTATACAGCCCACGACACAAAAGGCCAAATGCAACAATTTCATCACCAAAACTGAGATCATGAACTGTACATCTGTCATCCACAAATTTGACTACAAGTCCAAGTCTAGCAAGTGCAGATACAAACAAAAGATTCTTCTTGATCCCAGGTACATAAAGTGCATCAACAAGTGTGAAAGAACTGCCATTTGCAGCAGTAAAAGCACAATCTTTCCAACTCCCTGAACTGGATAAGAGGCATTGTTGGCACAAGTGACTGAATTCCCATTAGGGACAAACTCGAGAGAGGTGAACAATTCACGATGTGAGGTAATGTGCTTTCTAGCACCACTGTCAAAATACCACACATGTGAAACTGTAGCAACCGACATGCATGCATCATGGACATCAGGATTGTAAGTGCAATCTGCACTAAAAGCCCATTCTGCATCAACATGAGCATCACAGTCTCCTTTCACAGAAGACTCAACAATGGCTGCATTTGTAGTGGAACCACCCTCTTTCTTCTTAGCCCCTTTGGCCTTCAACTTAGGACATGGCTTGATCAAGTGATCATTAGCTTTACAATAATGGCAACGCATCTTCTTTTTGCCCTTACCATCGGAATTTCCAAACAAATTACTATCAGCAAAAGCATTAGGAACATAATTTTTGCCACTCGCAGCAGAACCAAAAGAAGTGGTTGCATTGTTGTTACCACCCTTTCTTTGAGAAGCAATAAAAGCCTATTCAAGTACATGCTGCCTAGTCCTGTTTTTTTTGGAAAGTGACTCTTGCAATAGCAATATTGTGCATAATGCACTCAAACTTGACAACTTCAGGATTTCCTTGGGTCATAAGACTCTAAGTACTAGCAAAAGTCTGGTAAGAATCTGGTAAGGCATCAAGAACAGTCTGCACAAGGGAACTGTATGAAATGAATTTACTTGTAGAGATAAGTTGCTCATTGATATCCTTGACACTAGCAAGGAAAGTGTCCATATCATCTTTCTCATGCATAATCTTTGATTCCAGCTCTTTACGCAGCAAAGCAATTTTAACCTCATTGCGGCTTGCATAAAGACCTGCTAGAATATCCCAAGCCAGTTTGCAGATTTTGCTGAACGAATGTGTGGAGTAATGGTGCGCTTCACAGAAAACACAATCAATGATGAGCCTGCGCATCCTTAACATCCCAACGAGCTTGTTCTGCCGTAGGCAAAACAACTCTAATAACAGCAATTCTTGCAGCAAGACCTGCAACATCCTCAACATCGCCTACATCAGAACCAGGACGTATGTCAATGCCCTGCACAATATTCCAAATGCCCTTTGACAGAAGAACATGTTGCATCATGGAAGCCCACATAGGGTAATTGTCCCCATCCAACCTACCCTGAACACAGCAAACATCTTGAACACATTTGTGTTGTTGTCAGCCATGGAAAATGTATGCACCTGATGTGAAAACTGCCCGAAATGCGGAGAAATTGAGCGAGACTAGCACGTGCTATATAGCACAACCTGCAATAGACTGTATAGGATCTGTTATGCAAAAAACGGCACTGACAAAAATTTTGCACAAAATGACTAAATTGCCTGTGCAGACCTGCCTGTAGTGGAAATGAAGGTCGAAATGAGTCCGAATCAAAAATATGAGCCAACTAAGCTCTACGAGCTTATTCAAAATTTTTGTTGACTTGCAAATGCTCCCCAACGCTCACAAAAATCGGAGAAAGTGAGCAGGTGTGTGCTGGAGCTGCTGGCGACTAAGCTCGGGAGAGAATGGACCCGTGGTGCAACACCTCTTCTTGGTCCTTGATCTCTGGTGGGTCTTCAATAATTGCTTCTTGAGGTGGCTCTCCTTTGTAAGGCTTTAGTAGGCTCACGTGAAAAGCATTGTGTATGAGCCAATGGTTGGGCAACTTGAGTTGATAGGCCATCTCATTGATTGGCCTAAGAATCTGAAAGGGACCATAGTACCTTTTTGCGAACTTAGCATAGTACTTTTGGTGTCCTATAGCATTCTTGCATGTTGTGTGCCTTAATCGAGCCTTGGGAAATTTAAGCAAGACCCAATCATTTTGTTTAATGGTTAGGGCTCTTCTGTGCTTAGCAGCAGTAGCCTTTTGCCTTTGCTAAGAGATGGATATAGCATCCTTAATCTTTTGGAAAGATTCTTGTAGGTCTCGGTTATATTCATCTGCAGCAGCGAAGATCTTCCCATGTACCTTGAGTAGAAGGGGACTTTTTTATGTTCCCTCTATCACCTCAAAAGGTGCTTTTCCCGTGGAATTATGTACAGTGTTATTGTAAGCATACTCCACTAAGGGTAGTTCTCCCATTGAGACTTTTGATCTAGTTCTGTGACATAAGCTTTTAGTAGATCAAGAATTGTTAGGTTAACTATTTCACTTTGGCCATCCGTTTGGGGATGATAGGTAGAAGAGAAATTTAGCCTTGTACCTAAATTCTCAAAGAGACCCTTCTAGAAGTTACTGGTCATTCTATGATCTCTATCCGACATTATAGACATTGGCAAGCCATTGTGTTTGAAGATTTGTAAACTTGTCTACATATTTGTGAATGGATTCGTAGGGAGCGAGCTTCAAAACTTTGCCATTCGGTGAGTACTTTGTCTTTGGCATCGGTAGCCAAAAACTGCTTCATGATGGAAGCTCTTAAAGCTTTCCATGTTCGTGGAGTTTCACCGTTTGCTTGTAGGCTAGACCACCATTGCCTGGTAGACTTTTGAAAATGTATAACTACATGACATAGCTTAGAGGACTCTGTGAAGCCCTCATCTCCAAACACCACTTCAAATTGCTAGATAAAGGCCAAGACTTTGTCCGTAGCACCAAAGGTGCCATCGTAGGTAAGCAAAGAGATGTTCTTTCCTCCCTCTTTGAACTTTTTGAGCTTGGACGACCTCTTCTAGGCGGCATAGGATTTCCTATGGCCTCTTCTTTCAGGTGGTTCGAGAACTGCACCATCACTTTCTTCAGAAGAGGAAGAGTATGAGGAGGATGGAGAAGAGGGTGGCCTTTTTCTCACCTTTTTCTTCCCTTGTTCCTCCTTGTCTGCACCATCACTTTCTTCAGAAGAGGAAGAGGATGAAGAAGATGGAGAAGAGGGTGACCTCTTTCTCGCCTTTTTCTTCTCTTGTTTTCTTTCTTCCCTCTTTGAATTATGGTGTAGAGAAGTATGCGGCGGTCTTATCCGTTTAGGGGGTGTTGGAGAGCATTTTACCGTCATCTTTGTGGAGCCATCTCCGCCGAGGTGGTAAGAGACTCACTTCTTTCTCGTTCTTTTGGTGGAGGCTCTACCGTTGAAATTTGGGTTCTCCTTTGTGAGGGAGATGCATCATTGAGAAGTAGGTTTTTGAGCCCTTCGTACGGATCCTCCTCTTCTTCCCTTATCTGAGAGAGTCCTCTTTTGGAAGTCCCATGTAAGACCGCAGGTGGTTAGGCATACTCATCTCCTCCCAGCCTCCCTACTTATAGCCCTTGGCTCATGCAAGTAGGACCCCTTAACCATATGCCCTTGCCCTTGGCCTAGTCGTAGGACCCTTGTCCTGACATTACCTTCCCCTTCTTGGAGAAGCATTTTCATCCTTAAAAACAAAAGTGATAATGTCTTCGTAAGAACCAAGATAAATATCTTGATTTTCCAAATTGTTGTCCTGTTATCAACTGCTTGTATCCAAGACTGCATGAATACAATAGTGCGTAGACCCAATTGATAACTCACGTGAGTACTCTAAATGAGTTACTACAACAACTAAGAGGTGTCAAAGTGCATAGCCAGGTTTCAGTCTTTCTGAAAGTACTAGAACATATAAGAATACCTCATTTCCACCTTTCATGAAAGTAACATCTTGCCTACATCAGCAGTGACCAAGTCCTTGACTTGCTGTCGGTTCGATTAGGAGGCAACCCCACCATAACTAGTGATCAAGGTTGAAAACCCGACATAAACATGCAGGGATTAAACCTAGTCACAACAGGTTTTTGGATCATGATGAGCAAACTCCAAGAAAGAGAATCTTTGCCAATTGGGTTACTTCTTGTTGCTAACGTACACTCTTAGCATATCCTTTAGCACTAAGCTCGTTGCTAACGTATGCTCTTCGCATATCCTTTAGCAGATAAATACTTACCAATGGCCCCATCTTGGCCCATCTATCTTTAGACGAGTGGTAGTAGATATGGTGGTTGGCTTCTGCCCAACCATTAACAAATAGTCCGCCACAAAACGACTTGTAAATGTGGGGTCATGATTACTTACAAAAGTAGGGGGAAATCCATACAAACTATACAGATTGTGATCAACCAACATGGTTAAAGAGTGAATTTGATTGAAATAAACACATACAGTTTAATCAATCTATCTACAAACACCCATACCGAGTGCGCACCTCATATGGTAGCTGGTAGATCCACAAAAAATCTCATAGAAATACTCCACCTATGGTGCAATATGTGTCATAAACTATCTTGTCCATGAATTTGCATGCCGTTCCAAAAAAACATGTGTTAAACACTAGGTCCCATAACACCTAGTGTGCATGCTTTTAACAAAAATTCATCCGAACCCGCAATTTCATGACTAGGCTTCCCAAATAACCACGTGAAAACCTTACAACAAAAGTTGGACCATAAGAGAATGTGAAAACTCAATCACCTCTAGGTACCAACAATGAAACCCATGCTTGCTACCATATACATGTGGTAGTGATGTGTGTGAACACACTAGGACCACCAGGGCATTTTTTCCCTCTTTACGAGTTTTTTCCCCCGTGCATTGTATATACGCCCATCACTCTAGAGCTATCTATCTTTCCATTACGCACTAAGTAACACACTCTTAGTTGTGTGCCTTAAGCTTCCTTCGTCTTCTCCAAGCTGTGTGCGTTTCTTTACAACCCTAATTCCAACAATTGGTATCAGAGTAGGTTACCGGGCTTCGTCGCCAGCAGTTCCAGCACACGCTTGCTCACTTTCTCCAATTTTTGTGAGCTTTGGCGAGCGTTTGCAGATCGACAAAATTTTCGGGTTTAGGGCTCATTTCGGCCTCCGTTTCCACTACATGCAGGTCTGCACATGCAATTTTGTCATTTTGTGTAGAATTTTTGTCAGTGTCATTTTCTGCATAACAGGTCCTATACAGTCTATTGCAGTTTGTGCTATATAGCACGTGCTGGTCTCACTCTGTTTCTTCTCATTTCGAGCAATTTTCACATCAGGTGCATACATTTTCCATGGCTATCAACAACACAGATGTGATCAAGATGTTTGCTGCTGAGGACAAATGGGATGGGGGCAATTACCCTATGTGGGCTTACATGATGCAACATGTTCTTGTGTCAAAGAACGTCTAGAATATTGTGCAGGGCATTGATGTATGTCCTAGTTCTGAGGATGTAGGCGATGTTGAGGATGTTGCAGGTCTTGCTCTGCAAGGATTGCTGCTATTAGAGTTGTTTTGCCTACGAGAGAAGAAGCTCGTTGGGATGTAAAGGATGTGCAGGCTCATGCATTGATTGCGTAGTCTGTGAAGTGCACCATTGTTCCTCACATTCGTTCATCAAAATCTGCAAAACAGGCTTGGGATATTCTAGAAGGTCTTTATGCAAGCCACAATGAGGTTAAAATTTCTTTGCTGCATAAAGAGCTGGAATCGAAGATTATGCATGAAGAAGATGATATGGACACTTTCCTTGCTGGTGTCAAGGATATCAATGAGCAACTTTTTTCTGCAGGTGAAGTCATTTCAAACAGTTCCCTTGTGCAGACTGTTCTTGATGCCTTACGAGATTCTTACCAGACTTTCGCTAGTACTTGGAGACTTATGACCCAAGGAAATTCTGAAGTTGTGAAGTTTGATGCATTATGCACATTGTTGTTGCAAGAGTCTCTTTCCAAAAAACACAGGACTAGGCAGTGTGCAATTGAACAGGCTTATGTAAAGGATGTGCAGGCTCATACATTGATTGCATTGTCTGTGAAGTGCACCATTGTTCCTCACATTCGTTCAGCAAAATGTGCAAAACAGACTTGGGATATTCTAGTAGGTCTTTATGCAAGCCGCAATGAGGCTAAAATTGCTTTGATGCGTAAAGAGCTGGAATCAAAGATTATGCATGAGGAAGATGATATGGACACTTTCCTTGCTGGTGTCAAGGATATCAATGAGCAACTTATTTTTGCAGGTGAAGTCATTTCAGACAGTTCCCTTGTGCAGACTGTTCTTGATGCCTTACCAGATTCCTACCAGACTTTTGCTAGTACTTGGAGACTGATGACCCAAGGAAATCCTCAAGTTGTCAAGTTTGATGCATTATGCACATTGTTGTTGCAAGACTCGCTTTCCAGAAAACACAGGACTAGGCAGCGTACAATTGAATAGGCTTATGTAAAGGATGTGCAAGCTCATGCATTGATTGCGTTGTCCGTGAAGTGCACCATTGTTCCTCACATTCGTTCAGCAAAATCTGCAAAACAGGCTTGGGATATTCTAGTAGGTCTTTATGCAAGCCGCAATGAGGCTAAAATTGCTTTGCTGAGTAAAGAGCTGGAGTCGAAGATTATGCATGAGGAAGATGATATGGACACTTTCCTTGCTAGTGTCAAGGATATCAATGAGCAACTTATTTATGCAGGTGAAGTCATTTCAGACAGTTCCCTTGTGCAGACTGTTCTTGATGCCTTACCAGATTCATACCAGACTTTTGCTAGTACTTGGAGACTGATGACCCAAGGAAATCCTGAAGTTGTCAAGTTTGATGCATTATGCACATTGTTCTTGCAAGAGTCGCTTTCTAGAAAACACAGGACTAGGCAGCATGCAGTTGAACGGGCTTTTATTGCTTCTCAAAGAAAGGGTGGTAATAGCAATGCAACTAGTTCTTATGGTTCTGCTGCGAGTGGCAAAACTTATGTTCCCAATGCTTCTGTTGTGGCAGCAATTCGTCTGGAAATTCTGGTGATAAGGGCAAAAAGAAGATGCGTTGTCATTATTGTAAAGCTAATGATCACTTGATCAAGCAGTGTCTTAAGTTGAAGGCCAAAGAGGCTAAGAAGAAATAGGGTGGCTCCACTGCAAATGCTGGTTCCACTAAAAATGCAGCCATTGTTGAGTCTTCTGTGAAAGGAGACTGTGATGCTGATGTTGATGCAGAATGGGCTTTTAGTGCAGAGTGCACTTATCATCCTGTTGTCCATGATGCATGTATGTCAGTTGCTGCAGATTCACATGTGTGGTATTTCGATAGTGGTGCTACAAAGCACATTACCTCACATCGTGAATTGTTCACCTCTCTCGAGTCTGTTCCTCATGGGAATTCAGTCACTTGTGCCAACAATGCCTCTTCAGTTCAGGGAGTTGGAAAGATTGTGCTTATTGCTACAAATGGCAATTCGTTTACACTTGTTGATGCACTTTAAGTACCTGGGATCAAGAAGAATCTTTTGTCTGTATCTGCACTTGCTAGACTTGGACTTGTAGTCAAATTTGTGGATGAGATATGTACAGTTCATGATGATCTCAGTTTTGGTGATGAAATTGTTGCATCTGGCCTTTTGTGCCGTGGACTGTAAAAGCTCACTGTGTATGACAAGTGTGGACAAAATTTTGCAAATGCTGTTGCAAATTCAAGGGCTATTTTAGATGCAAAACTTTAGCATGCACGTTTTGGGCATCTGAACTTTGTCAGTTTCCTGCGTTTGCAGAAATCTAATATGGTTGCTTTTTTACCGCCTCTTGAAGAACCTGTCAAACATGTTTGTGAAGGCTATATTTTGGGTAAAATGTAGCGTTCTAAGTTTCCAAAGGATGGTTCAGTTAGGGCCACATGCAGGTTGCAGCTTGTGCATAGTGATGTTTGTGGGCCCATGCAAACTCCGTCCTTGGGCAATTACCTATACTTTGTGACTTTCATTGATGATTACTCGAGGCATGCATGGGTATTTCCGCTTAAAGTGAAGTCCGAAGTTTTTATGTGCTTCAAACAATTTTTGGCTATGGCTGAAAATGTATCGATATGTACTATGGGCACCCTCCGTTACGATCAAGGGGGGAGTATATGTCTCATGAATTTAATGCATTTCTGGCTAGTTGTGGGATAAAACACCAATGTACAATGCCTTATACACCTTAGCAAAATGGTGTTGCTAAGAAAAAAAATAGGTCACTTACGGAAATGGCATGATGTATGGTCAAAAGTCAAGCTTTGCCGCATTCTTTTTAGCTTGAGGCCATCATGTGTGCCACTTATGTACTTAACATGTGTCCTATGAAAGACATTATGACACTTTGTTGCCTCTTTTCAGTGGCGGAAGTTCGAATGTAAATTCTAATGAGGCAAATGTATAGCCTATGGGGGGTTTCAAAAATGTTACAGATCAACCTATTACTGATGGAGATGTACATGATGTACTTGATGAGGAAAGCGCTGAAAATGAGCAGGTTGGAGGTATGCCAAAATGGCTGTGCACATTTTACGTGACAATAAATTGGATGCACCTTTGTCTAGTCGTACTCGTTCAGGCTCTTGCCATGCATCATATGCATCAAATTGTTATGCTTTGGTTGTGTCTAGCTTACATGATGTTGAGGAACCTCTGTCTTTTGATGAAGCACAAAATTCAGAAAATTGGATGGCTGCCATGCAATCAAAATATGATGCACTTATAGAAAATGACACATGGACTTTATGTGATTTTCCTCATGGCAAAAAGACCATTGGTATGAAGTGGGTTTACAAGTTGAAACACAAGCAGGATGGTGAGATCGATCGCCATAAGGCTCGACTTGTTGCAAAGGATTATGCACAACAAAAAGGCATAGATTATGAAGAAACTTTTGCTTCCACTTGTCGTATGACTACTGTGCACTTCTATGTGTATTGGCAGCTTATTTTGGTTGGGATGTACATCAAACAGACATTGTTACTAATTTCTTGAACGGTGACATATTGAGGAAGTTTATGTAATGTAGCCTCATGGTTTTTTCGTGAAAGGACATGAGGACAAAGTCTGCAGATTTAAGAAGGCTTTGTATGGGTTGAAGCAATCTCCTCGTGCTTAGTATGAGAAAGCTGACACTCATTTGGTCAAACGAGGCTTTTGTAACAGTCCAACAGAAAGCACATTGTATATAAAGCGTGAGGGTGATATACTTATCATTGTGGTTCTTTATGTAGATGATTTGCTGATCATCACTGGACCAAATGAGGGACGTATTGCTGAATTTAAGGCTGATTTGAATGCTACTTTTAAGATGAAAGATTTAGGGCTGTTGCATCATTACTTGGGTATAGAGTTTAAGCAGTGTGATGGTGGTATTGCCTTGTGTCAAAAAATTTACATAGAGACATTGCTATGTATGTTTGGACTTGAGGATTGCAAGCCTTGTTGGGGTATAAAGCCCAATGTGGTCGCCCAGGTAAGTGGGCGGGCCGCCAGGTATGTACACATATTCTTTTGTAAAAACCTAATCAGAACTCACTATGCTCTACACATTACAGTAGAGCGAGTTCACCATATCGTCGTGCTCTTCTTCTCGCACTCTCTCTCGCGTCGCACTTCCGCCCGTACTCCTTCAACTGGTATCAGAGCTCAGATCGAGGCTTGGGGCAGCATTTGCAGGTAGCCAGAGTCACCTACTCAGATTGGAGTGAGATTCGACATGCGAAGACACGGCCACCGTTCGGCTTCGACAAAGATCTGCGCAGGCCAATTTCGACTACGTGGTCTCGACGGGTGCAGATCCGACTCTGCAATTTTGGGGTTTCGGTCTACGACTGCAAGTGTTGAGGATATCTGCACTTCCAGAGTGCTGCTTTGTGGCTATCTACACAACGAAGGACGACTTACAGTTCTTGGAGGCGTGTCACATACGACACGGGCGCACCTACACACAGACTGTAGGCGACATCCACTAGTTCATCAGGTAGCTTGTGTTTGCTGCTTGATATTCCAGATTTCATCCTGACATTGCGGGTACTACCACATGGGATGTATTGTCAGAGATGATGTATGTCTGTTGAGGGTTTGCTGGCTGTGAGTCACGCAGCAAACAACCGCCGCAGTGGTTACAGTATACAGTGGGAAATTTGTGGATGTATGACTTTGTGGGAAGTCTATGTACTGTTAGATTTATTGCAGCCTTTGTTGAGGGTCGAGTGAGGCTTTATTGAACTGGGGGATTCTCGAATGTTGAGATCCTTTCGGTGATACAGGTCTTGGAGCGATCCCTCGAGCACCCTTAGATAGGTAGCTAGGATGTATTGACTGTGAGTTAGACAGTTGGGATTGCATCTTTGCTTTACTGCCGTTGAGGTATTGTCGCAGTCTATGCTTACAGGACAATGACAGGACAATGAGAGATAGTACAGGTGCAGGACAGGTTTACCCACAGCTTACAGTGTTAGAGAGACAGTGGTTTTTTCAGCTGTTTTTGGTCTGTTTTTAGTACACCAGAGCCATTTACAAAGGAGACTGCCAAAATTTTTGCAGAATCTGAAGCTTTATTGGTTCATTTGATAGGTTGATATTGGTTCAGAGGTCAGTTTACAAGAGAAACTCTGCCGAATTTTTCCCAGGAAAGTAAACTACTGTGAAGCGTAGCTATGGCTGGATCACACGACACTGCTCTTTACAATATCAAGAAGCTGGATGGAACCAATTTCCCATTGTGGAAGAAGCAGATTTGGCATGTGTTGGTACAAAAGAAGCAGATAAAACCTATAAAGCTCAAGGGGATAAAACCACAAGATATGGACGAAGATGAATGGAGCGAAATGGATGAATTGGCACTTTCTACCATTATGCTGACTTTGGTAGAAAGCGTTTACTTCAATGTAGCAGACGAGATGTCGGCTTATCAAGCATGGACAAAGCTGAGTGATCTTTATGAGAAGCAGAGTGCAGCTTCACAGGTATACTGGCTTAAGAAGCTTGTTGACTTGAAGATGAAAGAAGGGACAACTATGTCCAATCATCTGAATGAATTCAACACCATCTACAGTCAGTTGTCAGCTCAAGGTGTCAAGTTTGATGAACCTGTTAGAGCTATGTTCCTGTTGATCACATTGCCGGAAAGTTGGGACACTTTTCGCACAGCTTTGAGTAATTCTGCACCTCCAGATGGTTTGACCATAACAGGTGTAGAAGGCAGTCTGCTTACTGAAGAAACCAACAGAAAGACAATGGACAAAGGCAAAGGAACAGCCTTAGTTGTTAGGGGAAGGACCAAAGAAAATTACAAAGGTGGAAAGAGGGATCAGTCTCGTAGCAAGTCCCGCAGTGCTAAAGGCAAGAGTGACATAGAATGCTACCATTGTGGCAAGAAGGGTCACATGAAAAGAGACTGCAGAGAATGGAAAGCAAAAAAAGGCAAAGAGAAAGCAGAAGACCATGGTGAGAAGAAGAAGTCCTCAGTGAAGATTCAAGAAATAAATGTGACAAACACTGTTGCAGAGGATGACAGTCTAGTGTCAGGAGATATCTACTTCTTGAAAAATACAATGGACTCAGCTCTTCTTACAGCATCTGATGGAAATGCACTGAGTGACTGGATTATAGACTCAGGGGCATCACTTCATGTGTCTGCAAACAAGGAGTGGTTTACCTCTTATGTGACCACTAAAGATCATGTTCGGCTAGGCAATGGGCAGACATGTGAGATCTTAGGTGTTGGAGATGTTCAATTGAAGTTTCAGAATGGCTCTTCTTTCACCCCAAAGAATGTGAGACATGTTCCCGCAATTACAAAGAGCTTGATCAGCACAGGTTTACTTGATGATGCTGGCTACGTCACCACTTTTGGACAGAATATGTGGAAGATATCCAAGGGTTCTATGACGGTAGCACATGGAGTAAAGTCTGGAGGACTTTACATGATTTATGTATCAAATGTCTCTAAAAATGTAATCAATGTAACCGAGCAGCCGAACGTTTCTTTGTGGCATAGCCGGTTAGGACATATGTCCAAGAAGGGAATGGAAATCTTGTCTCGTTCTGGTTATTTGCCTGGCTTGTCATTTAATGATTTTGAATTCTGTGAACATTGTCTGTATGGTAAGCAAACACAGCAGCCACATAAGCATAGAAGCAATAGAAGAGATACACAGTTGGCACTTGTTCATAGTGATTTGTGTGGACCTATGCCTAACCTATCTCTAGGGGGAGCTTCTTACTTTATGACATTTATAGATGATTACTCGAGGAAAGTATGGGTTTACTTTCTCAAGCACAAGGATGAAGCGTTTAGTGTTTTCAAAACGTTTGTGACACTTGTGGAGAATCAGAGTGGCAAGAAGCTTAAATGCTTACGCACTGACAATGGTGGAGAGTATGTTTCAAAGGCCTTTCAGGACTTTTGTGAGTCAAAAGGTATAAAACGTGAACTTACTGCTCCTTACAATCCTCCTCAAAATGGTGTTGCTGAGAGGATGAATAGGACCATACAAGAGAAGGTCAGAAGTATGTTGTCTAATGCACAACTGCCAAATGGGTTTTGGGCTGAAGCTGTATCAACAGTTGTTCATCTTATAAATAGATCTCCAAGCAAGGTTTTGCAGAAGGATTCAATGGCAGAGATGGTATGGTGAGGCAAAATGCCCTCATACAAGCATCTTAGAGTCTTTGGCTGTGAGGCATATACTCATGTTCCAAAGGAATTTAGGAACAAACTTGAGCCAAAGAGTAGAAAGTGCATCTTTCTAGGCTATGGTAATTCTAGTGAGATGGGGTACAGACTTTCGGATCCCGAATCCAGAAAGGTTATCCGCAGCAATGATGTTCACTTTAATGAAGCCAAATATCATTCTAAACCAGAGAGGGTTGAGGAGATTAGAAGAGTTGTCTTCCAAGAAGATGGACCTGCACGTGCAAGACAAAACGTCAGGGCTCAAGAGGAGCAAGGATAGGATAGAGTGGAACCACAGGTTGTGGCTGAGCCTGAGCCACCTATTTTGCATAGATCTGGACGTATCACACGACCTTCTGATAGGTTTGTTCCATCTATGAACTATGTCATGTTGACTGATTGCAATGAGCCTTCATGTTACAAGGAAGCAGTGCAAATGAAGGACTCCGGGAATTGGGAATTGGCCATGCACTAAGAGATGACAGCTCTGCATAAAAACCAGACATGGAAGCTAGTTAAATTACCACAGGGCAAAAAGGCTCTACCTTGTAAATGGGTTTACAGGTATACGATCACCGCTCATGATAGTCAGCCAAAATACAAAGCAAGGCTTGTTGCCAAGGGCTTTAAGCAAGAACAAGGCATGGACTTTGATGAAGTCTTCTCTCCGGTGGTCAAGATGACTACATTGAGATGCTTTCTTGCATTGGTTGCCATATTAGATTTGGTGTTGCACCAAATGGATGTCAAGACAGCGTTCTTGCATGGTGATTTAGATGTGGAAATTTACATGCAGCAGCCCGAAGGGTTTGTTGAGAAAGGCAAGGAAGATTTGGTATGCCAGTTGTTAAAGAGTCTTTATGGCTTAAAACAATCACCGAGGGCATGGTACCATAAGTTCCACAAGTTTATGCTTTCTCAAGGCTACAAACGTAGTGAGTTCGATCATTGTCTATATACAAAGAAGGCTAAGGATGGCAGTTGACTGATCCTTATTTTGTATGTGGATGACATGTTGATTGCTGGCAAGAACTTGAAAGAAATTTCAGCTTTGAAGTCAAAAATGGCAAAATCGTTTGACATGAAAGACATGGGTGAGGCAAGTCATATACTTGGTATGCGCATTGAGAGAGACAGATCAAAGAAGTTGATTTGGTTATCTCAAACAGAGTATATTGACAAGGTTTTCCAACGTTTCAATATGGAAGGGAAAGGCATTGAGTGTTCCATTGCCACCATATGTGAAACTTAGCAAACAAGATTGTCCCGTGTCTGAGAAAAAACAGGCTGAAATGGATAAGATTCCATATGCGTCTGCAGTGGGTAGTTTGATGTATGCAATGATTGCTACTCGCCCAGACATTGCATTTGCAGTGGGAGTAGTAAGTCGATACATGTCAAACGCATGCAAGAAACATTGGGAGGCAGTGAAAGGAATATTGAGATACCTGAAAGCTACAAAGAGTATGCGCATATGCTATGGGAGTCAGGAGCTAAGTGTAAAGGGTTTTACAGACTCAGATTATGCATGTGACTTAGACAACCGAAGGTCTACGTCAGGGTATGTCTTTACATTGGCTGGTGGAGTAGTATCATGGCGTTCTAGATTACAAGATTGTGTTACTCAGTCTACTACAGAGGTTGAATATGTTGTAGCATCAGAGGCATGCAAAGAATCAATTTGGCTTAATCGACTAGTAACAGATTTGGGAATCAAAGAAGAGATGCCTGTGTTATATTGTGATAGTCAAAGTGCTATACAATTGGCTCGCAATCCAGTTTATCACTCAAAGACAAAGCATGTGGATGTGAAGTATCATTTCATCTGGGAAATGCTCGAGGATAAGCAACTTCAGCTTGTCAAAGTTCACACCACAGAAAATCCTGCTGATCAACTTACAAAAGGACTTCCCTCAAAGAGCTTTGCACATTTTCGCAAGCAGTTAGGTGTAGGGTAGTACATCACTTCTCTACATCTCTTGTATATTAGCTTTTATAGTAGCTTCTCTCACACTTAAAGTACCACATTGGACTTTAAGTGGGAGGTTGTTGGGGTATAAAGCCCAATGTGGTCGCCCAGGTAAGTGGGCGGGCCGCCAGGTATGTACACATATTCTTTTGTAAAAACCTAATAAGAACTCACTATGCTCTACACATTACAGTAGAGCGAGTTCACCATATCGTCGTGCTCTTCTTCTCGCACTCTCTCTCGCTTCGCACTTCCGCTCGTACTCCTTCAAGCCTATTGCTACTCCCATGGAAACAGGTTTGAAGTTGAGTCTACATGATGCTGGCAATCGTGCTGATGTCACTCTTTACCAAACTGTTGTTGGCTGTCTCATTTATGTATGTAGCATGAGGCTAGATATTCAGTTTGCAGTCTCACAGGTCAGCAGATTTATGCATAGCCTAGGGTCTAAGCATTGGCAGGCTGTCAAGAGGATTTTCCGCTACCTTAGTGGCAGTTTACATCTTGGCTTGTTTTATCCCAAGGGGGGATCATTGCCGCCAGACTTACATGCCTTTTCGGACTCAGATTGGGCTGGTTGTTTTGACACACAAGTGTCCACAAGTGGTTTTTGTTTCATGCTTGGTAGTTCATGTAGATCATGGTTGAGCAAGAAGCAACCTATTGTGGCCACTTCGAGTTGTGAGGCTGAGTACATGGTAGTCTTCACAACTACGATTGAGTGTGTATGGCTCAGACGCCTTATGTCTAATTTGGGTGTTGGATAGGACACTACCAACACTATCTACACTGACAGATAGAGCGCATTGGCAGTTGCGAGGAACCCATTTTTTCATGCTCACACAAAGAACATTGAGGTGCATTACCACTATGTCAGGGAGAGGCTCTCAACAGGAGAGATAAGCTTGGCTTATGTGCCAACACAGGACAACCTTGCATATCTTTTCACAAAGGCATTGTCTTGTGAGAAGCTCGAAGCTTTCCGCAAAGCTTTAGGCTTACTCCCCTTTGTGGACTGATCGTGTCCTCAAGGGATGGCACTTCCCTTTACTCATGTGCTAGCTCTCATACACCGCATCACTCCAGGGGGGATTTGTTACCATATACATGTGGTAGTGATGTGTGTGAACACACTAAGACCACTGGGGCATTCTTTTCCTCTTTAGAAGGTTTTTTCCCCCGTGCATTGTATATACGCCCATCACTCTAGGGCTATCTGTCTTTCCTATTGCACACTAACTAACACACTCTCAGTTGTGTGCCTTGAGCTTCCTTCGTCTTCTCCAAGATGTGTGCGTTTCTCTTCAACCCTAATTCCAACAGTGCTATATATATAAACAACCATCCGTCAATGTTGTTTACAGAACCTGCAATCTCAACAAGTCTGTACTTAGTACCCGACAATTTTTGGCCACTGAAATCTCTCTTGGTACGATGTGCATAAAATGGTCTAATAAACAGGTGTGACCAGTATCTAGGGACTCTATCGTGACACATCAGTAGTAAAGTATCAGTCCCGGAGACTCATACTCTCCACATGTGGAATATGTCTCAGAGAGTGATGTCAATAAATATGACATCCTGCAAGTACAAAATGTACTTTGTGTGGAGGTAACTATAGACACTCAGCAACATGAGTGAGAGGGACCCTCATATACTTGCTTCACACTGGCTAAACCGAACTCCATGAGTTCCTAGACATGTTGTACACCTGCAAGTGCCCCACAACATGTGCGAAACAGATCCTACCATGGAGGTCTAAAATAGTTACAGTAAGGAACAAACCCATCATGGTGTCCTCATGAACAGTTAAGAGAGAAAGTGACACTACTTTCCCCAATTGCCAAATTGCTATGCTCATGCCTGAACTTGTCATGTGGCTAAAGAGCAAACTGGATGAAAGATGTGTAGCTTATGCATACCTAGTAAGTAAACTTGTTTGGAAATCAAACTGGACCAAAAATATATACTTACATTGAGGTAAATAATACCTTATACTTACCCAAATGGCTAGTGCACCTTTCCACCTGGAAAGATACATTACCAAAATTTCTTTGACCTGTGAAACACTAAAAGAGAAATTACTGAAGATAAAGAAATTTAAACTGGTAGCCCTGGGTGTTGCCTCGACAATCCAAACCCTTGGGGTATATCCTGCCAATCCAACTCCCTTAGTGAGAGTCTAGAAATACCTTACTGACTACCCCTTGGCAGATTTTGAATTCCTTTCCGTGAAGGTACAATTGTGAAGAGGTCAACAAATGACCAGCACCTCATATAGAGTGCTTTGTAAATCACGAGTAGGGTCGTACCCCTGGAAACTGTCTTCTAGGGACACACCTAGTGCGCCTAGAAATGAGAGATCCTTGGAATTTGATTCACAACTGGATCTGTGCTAGACGTAAAGTCTATACCCTTGGGGTTTTATGGACAGCCGTGCTGTCTGAAACACTTACCTCATCCATGCATCATGGTAGAGATAAGTTTGGACGAGTTTAAGATCATCAAAAATTCAACTTGATTGTTGCAATAAAAGGATGTAGTACTACAACAACACCCAAACCATCATTAATGGCAAGACTCTTGCTTGTCCATTAGAGGCGATTGGAACTCAATTGAGGCGATCGGTTCGATCTGAAGAGCAATCCCTAATGGATTAGAGGTAGATGGATCGTAGACATTCCAAATTAGATGGTTCATAACCTTACGAACAGATGGCTCTTAGCTCTTCCAAAAGTGATGGACCATAGCCCTTCTAAAATAGATGGCTCTTAGCCCTTCTAATTATTATACCGGCTGAGAAAGGGTGTGGTAAAATCATGACTAATTTCACTATCCCTTCAGACAAGAGAGAAAGAGAATGTGTGGCTAAGGAAAATCCAGTAGGCTACTGTGATGTGTGCCTGCTATGTATGCTTCAGTGCATACTATGTCGGGCTTGGAGCTTATCTTATAAGCCTACAACAATTTGTCTGCACGACGCTCTCTTAGAGAGAAGCCTCAAAAACATAAGGCACAACTTGACCCACCTTCCATGAATGGGGTTGTTACTGGACTAGATTGACGGAATGATGGCACTTTGACCTATGCAATGTAAACGGTAAAAAATGCAATATGTTTCTTTGTCCTTACAGAGTAGTTTATGTTTTAGCAAAAGCGTAGATAACGATGAGGTGAAAGCACTTTCACCATACTAGCACGCCATGCATGCAAAGCAAAAACTTGAAATGTGAAGCCCTTGGCTATAAGGATGGTCTCAACAGAGTGAGCCGATACCAGAAGTGCCGTGCACGATCTGGACTGGCATGAATACATCACAATTCAACATTGTGTGACAAAAAATGTGAACTATCTCTATAATGCCAAATCCCAAAACCAGTGTGCCAGTGATCTTGATCTCAAATCAATGTGAATACCTGACACGTGTTCAAAGCCTTGCTTCCCATAAGTTCTACCAAAGCACTTTGCTTTGCACAATAGGAAATCCTTTCCAAATGAAAAGTTTAAACCTAGAAAAGCAAGAAAAACTTGAAATTGTCTGACCATATCGCCTTGCTTTGGCCTATTGGCCAGAACTTTCAAAGTAAACTCTCACTTGAGAATGAACTTGTAGTCTGATGTTGGTTTCCTTGCTGGAATCTGGCTCATAGCCATGGATGCTAAGATAGAGAGATGTCGGATGGATCATGGGTGCTCTCTGAGTTGATTCCATGCCGACACCCAGTGAAGTATTATTCATGGCATCTGCAAAGTCCCCCCAAGTGTGTATGCTCTCAGCATATCCCCGACTTTGGGAGCCACTATGCAAGATGCCTAAATGGAAGCTTTGCTTCACATAAATACTGTTGAGCTCATAGCCAATAGATGCGCTGGTCTTTTTCCTTGACAAGGACGTTGCTAGTCGCCTCGCTGAGACCAGTTGTCCTAAAATTCCAAAGGAAAGGCTTGCCTGAAACTTGCTCCTAGCCATATTTGCTAGCGAGTGAGAGCATATTCCAAAATTTGGAAACCTTGCTCATGAGTAGCCACGCATGGAGCCGTGCTCCTTAGTTGCCAAATACTGAGGACCAATATCGTAAGAAAATCCTTAACCGTCCTCAACAAGTAAGTGTTTCTTGTTCTCCATGGGATCTTGGTCTTGGCATGATATTTTCCCTATCTCGAGTGCGGCTCATAGGCACAATGCGTCTTACGCGAGCAAGAGAAAATTCCACAGTGCAAGTTGCTTTGAGAGTAGATCCCTCTTGCAATGGCATACCACCCCATTTGCAAGACCATGCATGATTTCATAGCGATAGAAGACATTCGCAACAAAAAGAGAAATTGATGACATACTGTAGGAAGTGTGGACTGCGACTTGCTATGTTGGTCATAGAGTCAAGGATGTACCTCGAGCCGATGCTGACTTGCCCTCTGGAGCACTTCTTTCATTGCCCTTGCCTCAATCTTTGAAAAATCTACCATGCATAAGGTTTGATTGCCGTACCTCCATTGGTGAAGTTGCACCACGGTTTTCTTGCATTTTCCAATATCTTCAAAAAGTCTGAAAACTGGTTAGATACAATGGTTGCAAAAGAACGACAATGTTGAAAATCAAGATGTTGCTCTTGGTTTCATTGAGCCTCCTCACTGCACCAATTATCGGTCTCATAAGGACAAATGGCCCACATATGGGACGCCAATAAAGAAAACATCGGTGTTCTTACAAAGATATTAACACGTGTTTGCAAGGACGAAAATGCTTCTCCAAGGGGGGAGTAATGTCATGCCAAGGGCAAACCTAGGCGAGTAGGACTCGGCCAAGGGCCGGCTGCTAAAGGTGGACAGGGAGATTCTATTCAATGGCCAAGGGCTATATAATGGGGGGTTGGGCGAAGAATCTTCATTACGCAGCTCCTGGATCTTACAGTTTTTATGTTGTATATACAATTATAAAATCTCATGATGCAAGTAGCATAATTATCCCCTATCATGTGCAACATCTACGGTAAGGATTTTAATGGTGTATGTACAATATATAAAATCTCATGATGCAATTCTTCAACTGAGAAAAGATAGGCAATCCTTTTTATAAAGTTTTTATTGTGAGAATCAATGAATGAATCCAAACTTGCAACCTTTTGTTGCCTATAGATTGAATCTACAACCCTTGTGAGCCTCAACCTAGACACATATACAATTCCCTCTCTCTCTCTCTCTCTCTCTCTCTCACACACACACACACACACACACACACACACACACACACACACACTCACTCACTCACTCTCTTATGTACTTCTACAACTAATATTTAAACCTAGTTAAAAAATCGACTCTTTTGGTTGGGTTTAGGACTTTAACCCCACAACCCCTCAAATATATAATTAAAAAATCCCCCCCCCCCCCCCCCCCCCCCCCCCCCCCCCCCCCCCTCTTTTGTGGGAGTGGCCCCTTAAAACATAACTTTGTCAAAGCCTCTCAAAGGCGCATTGAAAATGGAGCAATACCCCATAATAAACTGGCGGGCAGTTATGGGTACTGTGTCAAATAATCTTGGGCATATTGAGTTGTTCACGCTTGCCTCTTACAATATATACCTCACATATGAGCTTTGTGCACCTGCACGCTGCATGATGATGTTCTTCATCTCTTCTCTCCCACTCAGTCCCCCTATGGGTCCATGGTAGCTACCGTTTTAAGCCATACACTTTGGGAACTGAGCCGATTTCCATAATGATGGTCTGCATCATCATCAAAGCACTATATAAAGGTGAGGATGGCACTAAGCCCCTCACTTAGTCTCTTTTTTGTGTGGTGTTTATGTTGGTATAAAGAGAGATTGAGGGGTTTTTATTTATAAAAAGCTTGCCTACTGTCTAACTATGGAGCTTGTGGAAAAAGAGGGCGCTTCTCACGTCCGCATTTTGTACAAAAAATTTTACTGGATGTTCTGGTTTTATATGGTTTGCAGGGATATTTTCTAAACTAAAGTAAAAAAGAGGGTGTGGCTTGAGATTTAGCAGCCACGAGTTCTGTCTCTGGGCTTTTTTAACGAAGTTGGTTTTTTAATACAGTGTTTGACTGAATTTCTTTTAATTTAACTTTGAAGCATAAAAGGCAATTGGCCTGAGCAGGTTAATGAGGTTTGCATAGATTTTTGAAGGGATTTTTTCACATGTCGTATATGTTTTATGACTGCATGGGTATAGGTTTCTTTACACCAAGGCTTTGACTGGCATTCACTAGAAAATAAATGGAAAATTTTCCATCTTTTTGATGTTTAGGGGTAACTGGCATTAGGTCGTACCCATGCACTTCCAAGCGCAAATTTATTTTTATATAGAGTGAATCCCCCGGGTTTACTACTCACTGGTTTGAATGAAACACATATTGCCAAACTTAAGGTTGATATTTGAGACATCGAATTTGGGGCTTTTGATCATTATTTGGGCATTCAATTTAAGAGTGTGATGAGGGTATTGTATCATGTCAGGCAAAGTATGTGACGACTTGATGACTACAAGCAAATTGCCACCCCTATGGAGACATGTCTGAAGTTAAGTCTACATGATGCTAGAGATCTTGCAGACGTTACCCTCTACAAGATAGTTGTTTGTTGCCTCATTTACGTATGCATTATAAGACAAGACATGAGTGGCAAGGGCTCCTCTCTACTTGTATGCGATGATGTACCTCGTCTCTTGTTCAGTTTAGAGGACTCTCAAGATATATTTCTCCCTCTCCTTTGGGCACTCCTTTGGCAAACCAGGGATTGCATCCTCTTGGTTTGCATGAGTCTCCATAGCTTGCATTTGGCCTATGGAAAAAAGTAAATTATTAGCCTCTAGCCATGTCTCGACAAGTGCTTGCTAGTTAGGATTACTATGTGCTTCTTGCAATCATCGTGCAAAGTATCTAATTGCATGCATTCCTTCTACAAAAACAAAATCATCATCAAAATTCATTCCTAACAAAGTCATACCAATTTCTAGAATATCAAACAAAGCAGTAAATTTAGGAGATCATAGGGAAAATGGAAGTGAGATATGCTCTAGCCAATAAAGACGCAACCCTCCTTATGGTAGATTGCCAACTGACTATGAAGAGGGAAAAGTACATGTAATGAAAATGGACTATGAACATTGAGAATAGCGGAATTAAGAAAATTGTAGTGGGAATTTTTATGAGAATACTTTGAGAAAATAGAGGGAGAACTTGATTAGAGGTAGCAACATGGTCATTATACTTAATTAACTTTGGCATCAACAATACTTTGCAAGATAAAGAATTAGAGAACTTGACAACACTTGAGGACCAGATTTATGTGGAGCCGATCCCCCCTCCAAAAGGATTTTGTATTATAGTTTCTCCCATAAAGAGATACTTGGTACAATACAAGCTTTGTGTTCCTTGAGACCTTGATGGTGCAATGAAGATATAGAGCTTCATGCACCACAATTATGCCTGTAAATTAATCTAATGAAAGCATTAACTTGTCCCCCCGGCCTCAGTCCCAAGACCTCAAACATCTTCGAAGGTGGAGAGAGCTAGCATGGAATGAGGGTAGGGAAGAGGAAGAAGAATTATCTTATGAGAAAGAAATAATCTCCTCACTTGTATTACTCTTGTAACTTAGCATAACATAGTAGCATAGTAATAGAGATGAAGAAGATGGCAAGCTTGCACTTTGGAGCATGGCTCTTGGTTGGATTTTCATTCCATAGCCAAGAGTTCTTGGTGTAGGCTCTCAACTTCTCAAGCTTGGAGAAGGAGATGGAGTTCGTGCTCAACATACCATGAAAATGAGTGTGTGTGTGTGTGTGTGTGTGTGTGTGTGTGTGTGTGAGAGAGAGAGAGAGAGAGAGAGAGAGAGAGAGAGAGAGAGAGAGAGAGAGAGAGTATATGGTCAAGCTACCCCCTTCCTTGCTTGGATCGACCCCTCTTCCTAGCTCAAGCTTGAAGTTGGTTGGACCTTATCTAGACTATCCAATCACATGCATTAGACATATCAAGCAACCATGGTAGCATTTGAACAAGTGTCCCCCTTTCCCCTTTGAGAGAGAGGACTTGAAAATAGCTTAAATAATTAATTAAATAAATTAAATTCCCATTGGACCCCTTTAGAGGTCAACCAATAGGCTTTAGGCACTACATGAGGGCAGCATGTGTAGATGCTTGACATGTGTCCTTGTTGCCTCTTAAGTCTTGGGCTTGCCTTGAGTGTGTGTGTGTGTGTGTGTGTGTGTGTGTGTGTGTTCTCTCTCATGCCCCTAGCTTTAGGGCTCGCCCCCCTTCTTGTGGGGATCATGTTGACTTTGGAACACCTTACCCCCTTGAGCACCTTAGTCGTAAAGCCCCTCAAGCACCTTAGTCATAAAACATGACAAGCACCTCAAGCACCTTAATCATCAAGCACGACAAGCACCTCAATCACCTTAGTCAGCAAGCACGACAAGCACCTTAGTCAGAAAGAATGACAAGCACCTCAAGCTTGGGTTGGGTTCCCTCCTCAAGATCAACCCTAGCTTGCCTAAGGTCCTAGGCCTAAGGACTTTTAAGACTAACCTTTGGAGGTCTTTAATGAAGCTAACCCTAAGGTCTTTCAAGATCCATTAGCTAGCATTGCTCTTTGACATACCATCTCTCATTTGGACCCATTGACTTTGGTCATGTGCTGAGATAGATCTATAAGCACATGTCTATATTCTAACTCTTGTTCTTGTTTATTCTCCCACATTAAATGATCAATTTAATATGAGAAAATCATTTGGGTTAGTTAGATATTAGATTTTATGACATTACCTCTCTCTTGAAATCATAGTTGTCCTCGACTATGAGGTAGAGGAGATAAAGCCTTAGTCATTAGTCTATGTTTCTTAGTGGGTAGAGAATCCCTTTTTACCCTACGACATCATTCCAGAATGGATGACTAATCCATTTGGTGCTTGGGAGACTAAACATGATTCTAAGCATGCATACTACTTAAACTTGTGCACAATAGAAAAAAAAAGAACTAGTTTATAAGAGAAAAACAATTTTCATTTAAAAAAAAGTATTTACATTTGATTATTCTATTGTATCATTGTAAGCATTGACAAGGTTCATACTATCCTTAAGTTGTGTTCATTGCATCCATCTAGCATCTTCAAAAGAATAAATTTTGAATTTAATAACGGATAATCTTACCATGTCTTAGTACCTTGTCTTCATGTCGAAGAATCAATTTGGGCTGAAGCACCTCTTCTTGATCTTTGATCTCGGGCGGATGGCTCTCCTTTGTAAGGCTTAAGTAGGCTTACATGAAAATCATTGTGAATGAGCCAATGGTTGGGCAACTTGAGTTGATAGGCCATCTCATTGATTGGTTTTAGGATTTGAAAAGGACCACAGTATCTTTTTGCTAGTTTAGCATAATACTTTTGGTGGCCCGTAGGACTTTTGCCCGTAGTTTGCCTCAATCGAGCCTTGGGAAATTTGAGTAAGACCAAATCATTTTCCTTGAAAGCTACGTCCCTTCTATGCTTATTCGTAGTAGCCTTTTGCTTTTGTTGCGAGATGGATATAGCATACTTAATCTTTTGGAAAGATTCTCGTAGGTCTCGGCTATACTCATCGACATCAAGCGAAGATCTTCCCATGTACCTTAAGTAGCAAGGGACTTTTAGGTCTTCTGTTAATGATTTCAAAAGGTGCCTTCCCTGTAGTGTATGGACAGTGTTATTGTACGCATACTCTACAAGAGGTAGGTACTTTTCCCATTGGGAACATTGATCTACCTTGGTAACATAGGTCTTAAGTGGATCTAGAATTAAGGTTGGCTATTTCACATTGGCCATCCATTTGTGGGTGATAGGCAGAAGAGAAATTAAGCCTAGTACCTAGATTCTCAAAGAGACCCTTCTAGAAATTACTGGTCATTCAAGGATCTCTATCCGACACTATTTATGTTGGCAAGCCATGGTGTTTAAAAATTTGGGATATAAAGAGAGTTTCCATTTGGTGTGCCTTAATAGTCTTTGTGATAGGTATAAAATGTGCTTGTTTGCTAAACATGTCTACTATTGTCCATATTCTCGTATTCCCATGGATAGACTTTGTCAATCCAAAGATAAAATCCATGGATATGCTCTCCCACGGTGAATTAGGAATTGGCAAAGGTTGGAGTAATCCAGGTTGCTTCCCCCTATCATACTTTGTCTTTGGTATATCACACGACAGATAGTTTTGTATGTCCGTCTTCATGTTAGGCCAATAGAAATACATCTCTACTCCGTGAATGGTAGATTGGATCCCTCGATGCCCCGCATAGGGAGGAGCATGGGATTCATACATCACTTTCTCACGAAGAGAGTGAGTAACACATAGCCTATTGCCATAGAGAAGACAACCATCCTGTAAGGTGAATGGTTCTTCTTTCTTCCCTAAGGCAAGGGCTGAAATTATATCTTTAAAATTGGGGTCAGTAGCATACTCATCTATCATAGAGAAGACAACCATCCTATAGAAATACATCTCTACTTTGTGAATGGTAGATTGGATCCCTCGATTCCCCGCATACGGAGGAGCATGGGATTCATACATCACTTTCTCACAAAGAGAGTGAGTAACACATAGACTATTGCCATAGAGAAGATAACCATCCTGTAAGGTGAATGGTTCTTCTTTCTTCCCTAAGGCAAGGGCTGAAATTATATCTTTAAAATTGGGGTCAGTAGCATACTCATCTATCATAGAAGATAGATCATTATGAGTTGCTATGGACACTGCATTGGCTCTTGGCCATTGTGATAGTGCATCAGCTACTCGATTGTGCTTGCCAGTAATGTGAGCAATATGAAAATTGAATCACGAAAGAAAATTTTCCCACCTCATTTGTATATCAAAGAGCTTGGTTTGCATCATAAAGTACTTGAGACTTTGGTGGTCCATTCGTAAGATGAATGGAGTCCCCAATAGATAGTGCTTCCAAGTGTCAAGGGCATGTAGGACAGCTAGTAGCTCCTTCTTGTAGATGCCCAATACTCACTCATCAAAATTGAGTCTTTGACTCTCATATGTTATGCCATGCACTTCTTGAAGCAAAACTGCTCCAATGAAATCTCCGCAAGCATCACATTGGACTTCAAATGGTTTTGAGAGATCCGATAGTGTAAGCACGGGTTGAGAAGTAAGATTTTCTTTAAGCTTTTCAAAAGCACTTTGCTCTTTAGTAGTCCATATGTACTTAATATTTTTCTTTGTCAAGTCATGTAGTGCTCCTACTATTTGGGAGAATTTAGCTATGAAGCATCTATAGTATGCACACATACCAATAAAGCTTCGTAGTTTATGTAGATTCCTTGGGTTATTACATTCTTTTATTACCTCAAGCTTAGTTGCATCCACACGGATATACCATCTTAAGAGATAATATGAACTAAGTATTGAATCTCTTGGAGAAAAAATTCACTCTTCTTTTGGTTAATGAAAAGTTTATCTCCCTCATAGCTTGAAAAACTACCTGGAGGTGTTGCTTATGCTCCTCCTAAGATTTGAAGTAGATGATAATGTCGTCGAAGAACACTCCGGTGAACTTGCGGTAGGGTCTAAATATTTTCTCCATTAGGCGGTTGAACGTGGCTGGAGCATTTGTCAAACCAAAAGGCATGATAATATATTCATAAAGATCAAAAGTTGTACGGAACGTGGTCTTTACGATATCTTCATTCACTATCCTTATTTGATGATAGACACTTTTAAGTCAATCCTACTGAAGTAGGTTGAACCTTGGAGCTTATCAAATAGATCTTCTATCCACGGTACGAGCAATCTGTTTTTGATAGTGATATGGTTTAGTGCTTGATAGTCCACACACATGCGGTATGTGCCATCTTTCTTTTGCACTAAAAGGACTGGAGAACAAAAGGGAGAGGAGCTAGGCCTCATCATGCCCTTGTCTACTAGCTCGTACAGTTGCCTCATAATCTCCTCTTGTTGAGCTTGAGAAACTCTATAAGGAGGTTCATTTGGCGGTGAGCTCCCAAGTAGAAGCTCTATCTTATGGTCATCATCCCCTCGTTTTGGAGGTAACTCCACAGGGATGTCATTGATGAATACATCTTGGAATATATTTCAAAAATTAGACAAATCTAATTCTTCTTGATTCCTACCACTTTGTTTTGTTAAAACATTAGCATCATTTAGAGACTCCTTAACAAAAATCATGTACGAGAAAACTGAGCTTTTCATTGAATTATTAAAAGCATGTGAGTTTACAAGTTGTATAGTACGATCGGACTCATTAGCATCTATGTACATGCTCTTTTCCCTGTAGGTGAAGTAGATTCTCCTTTCAGGGAACTTCATGCTGGCAGCCATGCGGTTGAACCATGGTGCCCCTAGGATAACATCCTCATGTTGGAGAGGAGAAATGAAAAAGTCTTCTTTGTCTACGTAGCTTTGGACATGAAGCCTCAACTTCCCAATCAAGGGAGTAACGGAGGCTTGCTATCCCTTGAAAGACCCATCGGCATTTATAGTATCTTTCATCTTGAAAGCTTGAATGCCTAGCTTAGAGGCCAACTCCATTGATATGAAGTTATGAGTAGAGCCAAGGTCAAAAAAGATGAAGGCTTCCCTCACCTTCCCTGAAAGGGTGGTGGTAATGCGTGTGATAGTCTCCACCCAACCATGCTATCTTATAGCCTCCCCCTAACGTAGACACTATTTGGTGGTGCTAGTGGCCTTGCTTGTAGGGCCCATGTCCTTAGATTACCCCCCCCCCCCTGGAGAATCTTTTTTGTCCTCGAAAATGAATGTAGGAAAACGTTTTTTAAGTGAATCCGTCTATCTAGCCATTTTACCAACACCTGTCGTCTGACATGATGTCTGGTGCAAAACTCATGAGAATCCAAAATCTTTCCGGGCTCATGAGGGATGCGTGGCGGTTCGATAAGGTCGACCAACACACCTGTCTCAATGACATTATCATTTTGTCCTAGTTGTTTTCGTAAACGGCTAACATGAAAAACAAGACGAACTCGTGAGTGCTCTAGAAGAGCTAACTTATAGGCCACTTGACCTATACGTTTGAGAATGGTAAATGGTCTACAATAGCGTGGTGAAAGTTTAGCAAACTTTCCCATCTTCAAAATTTCTAAATGCTCCGGAGCCTTGAGAAAAACCTTGTCTCCTTCTTCAAAAGTAGCAAGACAACGATGCTCATCTGCGTACTTCTTATATCTAGCTGGCTGTGGTGGTTAGCGATGCATAGTTCTTATATCGATCTTGAGCTTGCTTAACATTATATCGAGCACCTCGCTTATTGTATCTTCTCCTTAGCCAACCCCACCGTAACGGATGATCCAAGTTGAAATCCATATAAAAGCATAAATGGACTAAACCCTATAGTCACATGCTTTGAACTATTATAAGCAAATTCCAATATAGGTAAATAGTCTTCCCAATTGGTTTTCTTCTTGCTAATGTACGCTCAAAAGCATATCTTCTAGTACTTGATTAACTCTTTCGGTTTGACCATCTGTTTCTGGATGATCGGACGTACTTAGATTAAGTTTAGTTTCCAACTTTTGAAACACAACTCTCTAGAAGTGATTATCAAACTTTCGATCTCTATCGCTAATGATACTAGCTGGAAGACCGTAGAGTCTATATATATGCTCTACAAATAGCCGTGCTAATTTCGGTGTCTTAACCATGGTCTTAGTGGGAATGAATCGACCCATCTTTGTTAGACGGTCTACAATTACCCATATGGAATCATGGCCATGATTTGTAGTAGGTAGTCCTACTACAAAGGCCATAGAGATACTCTCCCACTTACCTTGTGGAATCTCTAAAGGATGTAACATGCCACCTACCTTGAGGCGCTCTGCCTAGCATCAATCTCTACCACAAACGGCTTAAGTGGGTCAATGATTGCTAGGATGGGGCAGTGGCTGCAACTATCGTGAGCTGTTCAAAACTGTGTTGTTGGGCTTCTTCCTAAGAAAAGGTCTTAACTTTTGCTTTAAGTTGATATGCCATAGGAACAATGATTTTGCCATAATCACGGATATACTATCGATAAAATCCAGCCATGCTTAAGAATATTTGAAGCTCCTCAACCGTGTTGGGATGTGGCCATCGAAGAATGGCAGCGACCTTGTCAGTGTCCATCTTGATGCCATAATAAGAGATCACATGACCAAGGTCATGTATCTCTGTTTTAAAGAAATCGCACTTGCTTTGCTTAGCATGTAGAGCATGAGCTAGCTGTTCAAAGACTAATCGTAAGTGTTCTATGCGTTCATCTTCAGTCTTACTGTGAATGACAATGTCATCAAGGAAAACCACCACAAATTTTCCAAGATATGGATGTAAGACACTATCCATGAGTATCACAAATGTAGCTGGAGCATTGGTTAAACCAAAAGGCATAACCAAAAATTCAAAATGCTCGAACTGTGTTCTAAAGGTAGTTTTAGAGATATCTTGCAGAAGGATACGCACCAGGTGGTATCCTGAATGAAGATCTATCTTTGTATAGCATCTTGCTCCATGGAGTTGATCAAACAACTCATCCACTTGAGGTAGAGGAAGCTTGTTTTTGATGGTTATGGCGTTTAATCCGCGATAATCTACACACATGTGCATAGTACTATCTTTCTTTTTTACCAATAGGATTGGTGATGCCCAAGGCAAAGTGCTAGGTCTAATGAAACCACGGGCGAGGTAGTCAGCCAACTGACTCTCAACCTCCTTCGCTTCACTAGCACTCATATGATACGGTGGTTTACTCCCCGGTTTAATGCCCAATAGACATCTATGCCATGCTGCACATCACGTGTAGGGGGTAAACCTGACGGTAGATCACTTGAGAATACATCACTATACTCCATGAGTAAGTGAGTGAGCTTTTGCCGTGCAAAAGGAAAAAGTAAACTAGAGTTATGCTGGGATGGAGAATATTGTAATTCCTGTAATGTTTGTTTTACAACAGTTGCACGTTGCTCAATAGAATTAAAATGGAGAGCACTTTTCTTTTTAGAATTGTAAACACTTTGCTTATCACTAAAGTTCATTGCACTTTGCATACCATAACTAGAATTCACAGCACTTTGCTCTTGAGAAATCATAAAACTTGGAGACAAGTAGTAACACAAAAAGACTTCATCTATTAAATCTACTTTCTGTAAAATAGAAAGCTCGGCTGTACATATAAGAGGTGCAGATGGTATATTTTTCTCACCAAGCAAAAGCTCATGTTTACCATTGGCCATAAAGGATAAGGAGTTGTGTTCATAACTAGTGTGCAATGTGTTTCCTAAACCATGCAGCCACTCCCATCCTAAAACTACATCAACACGGTCCATGTTCATAACTTGAAAGTCAAGGGTCATCGTATGATCTTGAACAATAAGCTCAACCCCTTGAACTACCGTGTCCCATACTTCTTTATCATTTCCAGACATATATTCTACCACATACTTGTGGAAGCAGGGAGTCTGTGCAAGCTTCAATTTCTTAACTAGCTTATAGTTGAGGAAGTTATGAGTTGCACCATCATCCACTAAAATATGAACATGTTGTCCGTTAATAGTGCCATTCATGCGAATCAAATCATGGGGTCCAAAGGTGGGCTACCACATTGAAGTAGACACACAACACTTGTGCTTTTCTTCCCTATGAAGAACCTCTACATCACAATATTTAGGAGATGAGTCTAATGTGAGGCGTTGTACGGTGTGCATGGATTTTTCTTTGCCTTGCAAAAGAGGACAATTCTTCTTGTTATGTTGGTCCGAAAGACATCTGAAACACAAATTGTGTTTCTTTGCACACTCAAAATCAGTAGTGCTGAGAGATCCATGTGGAGTATCTCGTAATTGCTTAGGCTTCTTCGCCTCTTGTGGACGTGGAGAGGTAGATTGTCTCTTATTCCTCTTGGAACGTGTGTACCTCGCCATTGGCTCTTAGCCACATTGCTCTTAGCAAACTTTTTCTTAGTGTAGGGAACATTTCCCTTCCTCTCTTGGTCATCATCACATCTTTGGGCATGACTGATGGCTTCTTCCAAAATTTTTGGATGTTGGGTCTTGAAATGAAGACGATAGTCTTTGTCAAGACCCCTATTAAAATCCCGTATCTTTTGGAATTCATCTAGAACTTCTAGTGATAATATGATTTTTTGATACCTCAAAAGGTACTGTGTGAGAGAGAGGCCAAACATGCGGTATGCATCCCATGCTAACCAATTCTTATCTTCTTCATTGGAGTCCAAAAACTCTTTGGAGAAAGAAGCTTGAAACGTAGCCCAAGACAGAGGACAAGCATCTATTGAACATGTCATCCACCACTTATAGGCCTTGTCTTTAAGAGATAGATTCGTTTCCACAACATTCTTTATATCTGGGGTGTGTCTCAACCTATGAATATTGCTCCATTTGTGTAAGAACGTATTGACTGCATCCTGGTTGTGATCACGCTCTTCCCTGTAAAACTCAGGAATGGTGATACTCTTAAGCAATGCATTGCTACCTTTTGCATCTTTCTGAATCACTTGTCTCTTGGACTCCTTGAGTCGTGCTAACTTGGTTTCCTTGAACCGTGTCACTTGTGGCTTCTTGAGCCATCTATGAATTCATAAATTTCACAATTAGCTCACTAAGATTTGTAACATTTGCATTGAGTGCAGAGAGGTTACGTTCAAGTACGCTTTGGTGATTTTCCAAAGTCTTGAAAGCATCCATATCGACAAGGCCATGATCTCCTAGATCATCATCGTCATGCATATTAGTGTCGGTAGCACTCGTGGTGCCCTGATTTTGATGTACATGCTCCAAATCAAAAGTGTGCGTATGTGGGATATCCTCACTGGCCATGGTAAACACACACTAATGTAAAGAGAAAAAAAAATGTCAACTTGTACCTTGTAAAGCTTGAAGTCTTTGTTTTTTATGCTCGGCGATTTGTGTTGCACGCGAACCTCGCTTTGCGGAAATTGTAGTGCTTCACGTCGCGTTCGTTGTAAGAATACCTTCGTTGATTATTCACAAAAACTCGTCGGTTTTGTGAAGGCTTTTCTTCACATGTGAAGCTTTTTCTTGGAAGAAAAAGAAATTTTAGAGGAAAACTTTACTTCCTCCACGAAGTGAAAAGGAAGGGTGAAACTACTTCTTTGAAGTTTGAAGCTTTCCTTTTCCTTCTATCTTTCTTGTCAACACAAGTATGCTATCTTTCCTTGTCATACACAATAAGGCTCAATAGCTTCGATGGTAGAGTGTTGGCCTCTTACCCTCATGGGATGGGTTCAACCCTCCTTCATGCAAGGGTTTAGAGGGCCTTCCTATGCGTGGCACCAATGGAGCCTCGATGCTAGCCTCGATGTCGTAGAGTTGTTGGCCGAGTTTGCCTTGGTCACTCGCCTTGGTTGTGCGTTGTGGAGGGCGTAGGTGGGGCTAGAGCGGTCGACTGTCGTTGTCTACCTTTGCGTGTTGTGCACAAAATTCTATGCATGTCTTCTTTTTTGCTGCACAATGAAGACGCCGTTGTCCCTGTCTGCGAATCGTGGGAGAGAAGTAGCGTGTCGCATGCCCATGCAACCCGCTTTTCCTCTTGTCCAAAAATAGCTCTGATACTAGTGAAAGGGTGGTGGTAACACGTGTGCTAGTCTCCACCCAACCGTGCTACCTTATAGCCTCCCCCTAGCGTACACACTGTTCGACCATGCCGGTGGCCTTGCCCGTAGGACCCATGTCCTTACATTCCCCCAAGCATATGAGAGGGGTGATCCTTTGCAATGAGCATCCTCTTTTGGAGCTTCATTCGTGGAAGCTCTAGGAGTCTCATTGTAGGCATTTCTTTTGGGGCAAGAACGATAACCATGTCCTTGCTCCCCACACTTAAAGCATTTGTGTTCTTTACGAAAAGCCTCTAACTCTTCAAGAGAGAGATTGTTTTGACCTTTGTAAACTCCTTGAAGAGTGCGTGCGAGAGCGTGTGTGTGTGTGTGTGTGTGCAGCAATGGAGAAGAGAGGAGACACAGGTTTGGGTGGACTCCAAACCTGTGTGTGCAGCAATGGAGAAGAGAGGAGAAACAGGTTTGGGTGGACTCCAAACACAATAGTGTTAGGGTTATGAGTCCTTATTCTTTTGTATAGAATGAATGGTTAGTGTTAGTTCCCGGTTAGTCTCCGGCCGCCCAACACTTAGGCGCGGCACATTGGGATTTACCACCCCAACAACCTCCCACTTAAAGGACAATGTGCCTTTAAGCTGGGGTGATAATGTATATATACATACAATACAGGTAGACAATGACCATGATTATCTACCCAATGCCCATGAGTGCTCGACAATGTGCAGACCGCTCTGAAGGTAAGCCCTTTGTTAGAAGATCAGCAGGATTCTCAGTGGTGTGAATTTTGGCAAGCTGCAATCACTTGTCCTCAAGCACCTCACGAATGAAGTGATACTTCACATCCACATGCTTTGTCTTTGCATGGAACACTGGATTCTTTGCCAATTGTATAGCACTTTGGCTATCGCAATGTAACACAGGCATCTCAACATTGATTCCCAAGTCTCCCACCAGCCGACCAAGCCATATAGCTTCCTTGCAAGCTTCTGAAGCTGCAACATATTCAGCCTCTGTAGTAGACAAGGTAACACAATCTTGCAAACGAGATCGCCATGAAACTGCACCTCCAGTGAATTCAAAAACATAGCCTGAAGTAGACCTTCTCTTGTCCAAGTCTCTTGCATAATCTGCATCTATGTAACCAATGACACATGCTTCCTTTCTTCCAAAGCAAATGCACATGTCTTTTGTACCATTCAAATATCGCATAACCCCTTTCACTGCCTCCCAATGTTTCTTGCCTGGATTTGACATATATTTGCTAACAACTCCCACTGCAAAAGCAATATCAGGACGTGTAGCAGTCATAGCATACATCAAACTTCCAACTGCAGATGAATAAGGCACTTTTGCCATTTCAGCCTTTTCCTCTTTAGACTTAGGGCAATCATTTTTAGAAAGTTTCACATATGGAGGCAATGGAGTACTCAATGTCTTCCCCGTCTCCATATTGAAACGCTTGAGCACTTTAGCAATGTACTCAGATTGAGACAAATAGACCAATTTCTTGCATCTGTCTCGCTTAATGCGCATGCCAAGGATATGGCTTGCTTCACCCATGTCTTTCATTTCAAAGTTTGCATGTAACTCTGACTTCAAGGCTGGCTCATCCCTGCATTTCCCGGCAATTAACATATCATCCACATAAAGGACCAAAATCAGCAAACTACCATCTTTAGCTCGCTTAGTGTAGATGCAATGGTCCATATCGCTACGTTTGTAGCCTTGAGAGAGCATGAACGAGTAGAATTTATGATACCACTCCCTTGATGACTGTTTTAGACCGTAAAGAGTCTTTTCTAATGGACACACCAAGTCTTCATTGCCCTTCTCAACAAAACCTTCTGGCTGCTGCATATAAACTTCTTCTTGAAGATCACCATGCAAGAACGCCGTCTTGACATCCATCTGGTCAAGTTCCATGTCGTCTTTAGCAACCAACGCAAGTACACACCACAGAGTAGTCATCTTGACAACCGGAGAAAAGATCTCATCCTACTGCTTAAATCCTTTAGCAACAAGCCGTGCCTTGTACTTGGGTTTATTATCATGAGGTGTAATTTTCTGCTTGTACACCCATTTGCATGGTAATGCCTTTTTACCTTTAGGCAACCGAACCAACTTCCAAGTTTGATTCTTATGCAGCGAGTCCATTTCTCATTGCATAGCTTTCTCCCACTTTGCCTTGTCATCCATTGACATGGCTTCCTTATAGCAGGAAGGCTCTCCGCAATCTGTCAACATAATTTAGTCCAATGAGGGAGTAAATCTATCAGGAGGCCTTGAAACTCTTGTAGACCTTCTAATAACTGCTTGAGCCGGTTGTCCCTCAGCAACATCTTGTACTACAGGAGGATTTTACACTTGTTGTCTAACATTAGGCACTTCAGCCCTATTGTGGACAATTCCATCTTCTTGGAAGATAACTCTCCTGACCTCCACTGTATGCACAGGCTTCTTATGCATCTTTTCTTCATTGAAGTATACGTCATTGCTGGGAACTATCTTTTGAGCTTCAGAATCCCATAAGCAAAATCCCATCTCGCCAGGATTGCCATAGCCAAGAAATATGCATTTCTTTGACTTAGGAGCAACTTACTTCGAAACTCCTTTGGAACATGGCAATACGCTTCACAACCAAAGACTCTAAGATGCTTGTAAGAAGGTGACTTCCCAAACCAAATCTCTTCAGGTACCTTCTCATCCAAAGCCTTGTTAGGAGATCTATTAATAAGATGGACAATAGTTGCTAACACTTCCGCCCAAAATCCATTAGGCAACTCTACATTAGACAACATGCTACGTAACTTCTCTTGTATGGTATGGTTCATCCTCTCAGCAACACCATTTTGTGGAGGGTTATATGGAGCAGTCAATTTTCTTTTGATGCCTTTGAAATCACAAAATTTTTGAAAGGCTTTAGTGACATACTCACCACCATTGTCTGACCTCAAGCACTTTACTTTCTTGCCAGACTGATTCTCCACTAATGCCACAAAATTCTAAAATTTTGAAAGAACTTCATCCTTCTTCCTGAGAGGATATACCCACACTTTCCTTGAGAAGTCATCAATGAATGTAACAAAGTACAATGAACCTCCCATGGATACGTTAGGCATAGGTCCACAGACATCACTATGCACTAACCCTAATGGCTCACTTTTCCGAGTGCTTCCCCTTTTGTGTGGTGACTGTGTTTGTTTACCATAAAGACAATGCTCACAAATTGAAAAATCTGAGAAATTGAAGCCAGGCACATAACCAAAACGAGATAAGATTTTCATTCCCTTTTGAGACATATGTCCTAATCGGAGATGCCACAAAGAAACACTTGGCTGCTCGGTTACACAAATTACATGGTTTTTAACATTGGATACATGTAGCATGTACAAAGTCCCAGACTTTGAACCATGTGCTACTACTAAAGAACCTTTGGTGATCTTCCACGAGCTATCACCAAATGTGCAGTAATATCCTACGTCATCCAATTGTCTTCTCTAATCAAGATTTTAGTAAGCTTCGGCACATGTCTCACATTCTTGAGTATGAATGAAGAACCATTTTGAAATTTCAGCTGCACATCGCCGACACCAACTATGTCGCAAGCAAAATCATTGCCAAGACGAACACGACCTTTACGGGCTGCATCATATGTACTGAACCACTCTCTGTGAGGAGTCACATGAAATGATGCACCTGAGTCAATAACCCAATCCTGTAAAGCATAGTCATCAGTGGCAACCAAAAATGCTGAATCCATGGCAGATGTGAGATAAATATCTCCATCAGAATCTTCAACAAAAACATTGTTGATCTCTTCAATCTTTATACTGCTTTCCTTAGTCTTGCCTTCTTCCGACTTCTTGTCTTTACCTTTCTCTTGTTTCCACTTTCGACAGTCTTTCTTCATATGACCCTTTTTGTGACAATGATAGCACTCAATGTCTTTTTGGCCATGTGATTTGCTACGAGATTTTCCTCTCTGATTTTGCTTGCCCTTTTCTTGTGATCGACCATGAACAACGAGAGCATTGCTAGTACCACGAGAAGTATCAAGATTCTTCTTGCTAACTTCTTCAGCAAATTGCCCTCAACATCAGCACATGTTAAACCATCAGGAGGTGCTGAGTTACTTATGGCTGTGCGAAAAGTATCCCAACTTTCTGGCAACGTAACTAGCAAGAACATTTCTTTGACCGAATTGTCAAAATTGACTCCCTGAGCAGAAAGCTGACTGAAAATTGTGTTGAACTCATTGAGATGGTTGCACATGGGTGTGCCCTCATCCATCTTCAAATCAACTAACTTTTTCAGCCAATAAACCTGTGATGCTGCACTTTTCTTCTCATACAGGTCACATAACTTCTTCCACAGCTTATAACTAGTCTTTGCCATGTTCACATTGAAGTACACATTCTTTGACAAAGTCAGCATGATGGTGGACTTGGCAAGCTCATCCAACTCCTCCCAGTCATACTCATCCATATCCTCAGGCTTTATCCCCTTCATCTTTGTCGGCCGGATCTGCTTCTTCTGTACTAAGACATTGTAAATTTGTTCCTTTAAAAAAGGGAAGTTAGTGCCATCCAACTTCTCAATGTTGAACAAAGAGTTCTCCGATGATGAAGCCATCACTCTACAAGGAACAAAAGTAATAGATCCGCTCCACTAAAGACGATGATAGAAAACCTGGAAAATTTCGGCAGAGTCTCCCCTGCAAAACTGACTTCTGAACCCAAAACAAATGTGTATAATGACTGAAACACTGATCAAAGTGGCTTAACCGGCAAGATAAAATCTCAAAGAACTGTCAGTGTCAATGTCTCCAACTCTAGAAGAGTGTCTCTGACCAACTGAACACTGTCAAAGGCATGCGCATAAAGATGACAGCAATGCCAACAATGGCGGGTCAACAGATGCACACCAATACTGCACTAACCACATAAACATACATCCTATGTCGATGCCGAAACTATGGGGATGTTGGGGGCTCGCTCCAAAACCTATATCACTGAAAGGGTCTCCACATTTGAGAATCCCCCAGCTCAATAAAACCTCACTACGACCCTCAACAATAGGCTTTGCATATTTCCATCGCAATACATAAACCGCATAAGATCTTACATCAACCACAGAAACCCTTTCTGTAACCGCTGCGGTGGTTTGTCTGATATAACAGACCCTCAAGACCTTACATCAAATATGCATGTGACAGACATTACAGAAAGAGTCTCCAATGAAAACCTGTACATGCAGAAGAACCGACGAGGGTAGACCACCCTACTAACTGAATTGAATATCTCTCAAACTGTGCAAAATTTGCAGAAATTTCCTTCTGCAAAGTTGTAGACCACGCAAAAACGGTTGGGGACCGAGAGAATGGACTTGAAATAAGCTGTTTTTAAAGGTCAAAACAGATCTATAAAAATCTGCACCTGTGTACCCTAGACGTGCAGGCAGTCTGAGTGACGTATCTCAAAATTGGTGAGGATTTTGAGAAAACGTTCTTCTGCAAAGTTGAAGAGGATGAAAAACCGGTCAGGATGCATTGGAATCGGCTTGAATGAAAACGTTTTGGTAGGCCAAAATAGATCTGCAAAAACGTGCTGCAGTTTTTGCTGCTTCTCTGCTTGCTTCCTCGCTGAGCTCCAATGGTGCTCCCAATCCCTGAGCTCTGATACCAGTTGAAGAGTGCGTGCGAGAGCGTGTATGTGTGCAGCAATGGAGAAGAGAGGAGACACAGGTTTGGGTAGACTCCAAACACAATAGTGTTAGGGTTATGAGTCCTTATTCTTTTGTATAGAATGAATGGTCAGTGTTAGTTCCCGGTTAGTCTCCGGCCGCCCAACGCTCAGGCGCGGCACATTGGGCTTTACCACCCCAACACTCCTTTCTCGTTGGTCTTGTTGTTGTCGTTGTTGGAATTTCCTTGGGAAGAACTTTGAGCATTGTTCTTCCCCTTTGTATCATTTCGATCTTTGTTTTCCATGGGCTTGGCTTTCCTTTTAGCCCCTTGTTGAAAATTGATAAGAGATGCAACCATAGTGTGATGGATAACTTCGGTGATAGAACCGGGCCATTGGGAGTTGACATACTCGGCCATATCCTCAGGTAATCCCGCAAAAAAATGTTGCTTTTTCTTGGCAAAGTCTACCTTCTGAAAGACTGTAGCTTTGAGATGTAAAGCCCAAAACTTGTCTACATATTTGTGGTGGATAGATTCGTTGGAAAGTAACTTCAAACTCCGCTATTCGGTGAGCACTTTATCTTTAGTGTCACTTGCAAGAAATTGCTTTATTGGAGCTTCATTGTTTGCCACGAAGGCTAGCCCACCATTGACGAGCAATTTTTTGAAAGTGCATAACTACATGACGTAGCTTGGAGGATTCAGTGTGTTATGAGGGCGTATAGATCTAGAAGAGAGCAAGAGGAGAAGACCCTAATAGTAAATTAGTCCATCAATTTCTTGAAAGTCATCATTAATTCCTTGTCCTTGTAGTTGTTGTCTAATATTCTGAGCAAGTGGGTCCATGGAAATTTGCGTCTTCACCTTAGAAAGAAAGGTAGAATCTTCAGGAGCTTGGCTTATGGTGGCGTTTAGCTTAAGCTGCTCAGGTTTCAAAATCACTGACTCTTGTTGATCAAATGTTGCGTCGCCTTCTCTAGGTACAAGGTAGGATCTTCTTGATAAGGCATCTGGCTTACCTTGTTGATGGCCAGGCCTATAAGAGATAAGAAAATCAAACCTTGATAGGATACCACTCCACCTGGCTTGGCGACGATTTAAGACGAGGGATACCATGAAGTATTCCAAATTCTTCTGATCTGTATAGACATTGATCTTATGAGGAGCTCCTTCAAGTAGGTGACGCCAGTGTCAAAGGAGTCGATGATTGCTAATAGCTCTTTGTCATGGATTTCATAATTGATTTCTGCAGGTGAGAACTTGTGGGAATGAAAAGCCAATGGATGTAGTCGACCATCCTCACCTACTTGGGATAGAATAGCGCCAAGGGCAACATCTGAAGTGTCTGTTTCTAGAATGAAAAGCTTTGTAGGATCTGCGTGAATTAGAATGGGTGCGGTCGTGAAAGCTTGCGGTCTAAAATGCTTTTGCGGCCTCTGAGTCCCAAACAAACTTATTATGGCATGTCAACCTTGTGAGTGCTGTAACCACCTTAGAGTATCCCTTGATAAAGATAAGATAGAAATTTGCAAATCCGAGGAAACATTGGACATCTCTTACCGAGGTGGGTGTCTCCCAATCATGGATGGTTTGAACCTTCTTTGGATCCATAGAGATTCCCTTTTCAGAGATAACATAACCAAGAAATTCCACCTTAGATTGATGAAAAGAGCACTTCTCCAACTTTGCATATAACCCCGATGCACGAAGCTTTTCAAGCACTAACCGTACATGGTGCTCATGCTCTTCTTGATCCTTGGAAAATATCAAGATATCATCCAAGTATATTACCACAAAATAATCCAAATACTCCTGAAAGACGTCGTTCATAAAATGTTGAAAAACTAATGGGGCATTTTTGAGACCAAATGGCATGACGGTATATTCAAAGTGGCCATACCTTGTGTGAAAGGCTGTCTTCCATTCATCACCTTCTTTGATTCTGATTAGGTTGTAAGCACCACGAAGGTCTATTTTTGTAAATATTCTTTCCTTGCCAAGGTGCTCAAGAAGCTCTGGGATCAAGGGAAGGGGATAGCGATTCTTGACGGTGATCTTGTTCAGGCCTCTATAATCCACGCACATCCGGAGAGTTCCGTCCTTCTTTTCTACAAAGAGTATTGGAGCTCCTGTTGGGGACTTTGAATGCTGTATGAACCCCTTAGCAAGATTCTCATCAATACTTTTTCGTATTTCTACCAATTTATCTTGAGATAGCTTGTATATTGGGCCAAAAGGGGGTTCGGTACCCTCCTGAAGCTCTATATCACAATCATAGGGTCGATGCACCAGTAAGAGATCTGCATTCTTCTTTTCAAAAAATTCATTCTAATCTTGATATTGACGTGGCAATGCCTTCATGATTTTTGTTGTTTACGTGTCGATCTGTGTTGCATATATTAGGAAAATTCGATACTTTTTTGCTGCACGCATAAAGACCCTGGCTCCAAGATATATAGGTCTATTATGTCTTCCCTTCTTCTTTTGGACTTTCCGTGGTTCAATTCTCCGAGCCCTCCAATCGATGTTAGGATTATGTAATTCAAGCCATGGTAGCCCAATAACAATTGGACTTCTTGGGCTTTGTATGATATTGAACACTATTCTTGAAACATGCTCCGAGTTTCATACCTAACATCCCCTGAAGCGTGGGGGCGACTATCAATGACTTCTACATTTGTTAGATTAGACTTCTCCACAAGTGGTATGCCTTGCTCTTTTGCAAATTCTTTGTCCATGAAGCACGCTGTTGCACCTGAATCTAGTAATGCTTCACAATCCATGTGTCTACCCGGCATATGGATGTTGACTGGTAGCATTGAAGTGTTGGAATTAGGGTTGTAGAGAAACACACACAGCTTGGAGAAGACGAAGGAAGCTCAAGGCACACAATAGAGAGTGTGTTACTTAGTGTGCAATGGAAAGATAGATAGCCCTAGATTGATGGGCGTATATACAATGCTCGGGGGAAAAAACCTCCTAAAGAGGGAAAAAATGCCCCGACGGTCCTAGTGTGTTCACACACATCACTACCACATGTATATGGTAACAAATCCCCCCTGGAGTGATGCGGTGAACGAGAGCTAGCACATGAGTAAAGGGAAGTGCCATGCCCTGAGGACATGATCAGTCCACAAAGGGGAGTAAGCCCAAAGCTTTGCGGAAAGCTTCAAGCTTCTCACGAGACAATGCCTTTGTGAAAATATCTGCAAGGTTGTCCTGTGTTGGCACATAAGCCAAGCTGATCTCTCCTGCTGAGAGCCTCTCCTTGACATAGTGGTAATGCACCTCAATGTGCTTTGTGCGAGCATGAAAAACTAAGTTCCTCGCAACTGCCAATGCGCTCTGACTGTCAGTGTAGATAGTGTTGGCAGTGTCCTGTCCAACACCCAAATCAGCCATAAGGCGTCTGAGCCATACACACTCAACCGTAGCTGTGAAGACTGCCCTGTACTCAGCCTCACAACTCGAAGTGGCCACAGTAGGTTGCTTCTTGCTCAACCATGATATACATGAACTGCCAAGCATGAAACAAAAACCACTTGTGGACACTCGCGTGTCAAAACAACCAGCCCAATCTGAGTCCGAAAAAGCATGTAAGTCTGGCGGCAATGATCCCCCCTTGGGATAAAACAAGCCAAGATGTAAAGTGCCACTAAGGTAGCGGAAAATTCTATTGACAGCCTGCCAATGCTTAGACCCTGGGCTATGCATAAATCTGCTGACTTGTGAGACTGCAAACTGAATATCCGGCCTCGTGTTGCATACATAAATGAGGCAGCCAACAGCAGTTTGGTAAAGAGTGACATCAGCAGGATCGCCAGCATCATGTAGACTCAACTTCAAACCTGTTTCCATGGGAGTGGCAATAGGTTTGCAATCCTCAAGTCCAAACTTACATAGCAATGTCTCTATGTAACTTTTCTGACACAAGGCAATACCACCATCACACTGCTTAAACTGTATGCCCAAATAATGATGCAACAGCCCCAAATCTTTCATCTTGAAAGTAGCATTCAAATCAGCCTTAAATTCAGCAATATGTCTCTCATTTGGTCCAGTGATCAGCAAATCATCAACATAAAGATCCACGATGAGAAATACATCACCCTCACGCTTTACATACTATGTGCTTTCTGTTGGACTGTTACGAAAGCCTTGTTTGACAAAATGAGTGTCAGCTTTCTCATACCAAGCACGAGGAGATTGCTTCAACCCATACAAAGCCTTGTTACATTTGCACACTTTGTCCTCTTGTCCTTTTATGACAAAACCGCGAGGCTGCGTTACATAAACTTCCTCAAATATGTCACCATTCAAGAAAGCAGTAACAATGTCTGATTGATGTACATCCCAACCAAAATGAGCTGCCAATGCACATAGAAAACGCACAGTAGTCATACGACAAGTGAGAGCAAAAGTCTCCATAATCTATGCCTTTTTGCTGTGCATAACCCTTTGCAACAAGTCGAGCCTTATGGCGATCAATCTCACCATCCGGCTTGCGTTTCAACTTGTAAACCCACTTCGTACCAATGGCCTTGTTGCCAGGAGGCAAATCACATAAAGTCCATGTGTCATTTTCTATAAGTGCATCATATTCTGATTGCATGGCAGCCATCCATTTTTCTGAATTTTGTGCTTCATCAAAAGTCAGAGGCTCCTCAACATCATGTAAGCTAGACACGGCCAAAGCATAACAATCTGATGCATAGATGCATGGCGAGAGCCTGAACGAGTACAACTAGACAAAGGTGCATCCAATTTACTGTCACGCAAAGTGTGCACCAACCATTTTGGCATACCTCTAGCCTGCTCATTTTCAGCCCTTTCCTCATCAAGTACATCATGTACATCTGCATCAGTAATAGGCTGATCTAGAACATTTTCAGAAACCCCCATAGGCTGTACATTTGCCTCATTGGAACTTACATTCGTATTTCCACCACTGAAAAGAGGCAACAAAGTGTCATAAATGTCTTGTGAGCTTACATTACTGTCTCTAGTACATGACAGCAAGGGCTGAACAGAATCTTCCACAAATTCTACATCCCGAGAAACCAGAATACGTTTTGTTCGCGGATGATACAACCTGTAACCTTTGCTTTCAGCATTATAACCAACAAAAATACATTTGACAGCCTTATCATCCAATTTTTTGCGCTGCACTTGTGGCACCAAAGCATATGCCAAACAACCAAAAACACGCATGTGCTCAATAGAAGGCTTTCTATCATGCGATGCTTCATATGGAGTAATAGACTACAAAGCTTTCGTAGGACACCTATTAAGTACATAAGTGGCACACATGATGGCCTCAAGCCAAAAAGAATGCGGTAAAGCTTGACTTTTGACCATACATCGTGCGATTTCCGTCAGTGACCTGTTTTTCCTCTCAGCAACACCATTTTACTGAGGCGTATAAGGCACTGTACATTGGTGTTTTATCCCACGACTAGCCAGAAATGCATTAAATTCATGAGACATATACTCCCCCCCTCGATCGGAACGGAGGGTGCCTATAGTACATTTCGAGACATTTTCAGCCATAGCCAGAAATTGTTTGAAGCACATAAAAACTTCGGGACTTCGGTTTAAGCGGAAATAGCCATGCATGCCTGGAGTAATCATCAATGAAAGTCACAAAGTACAGGTAATTGCCCAAGGACGGAGTTTGCATGGGCCCACAAACATCACTATGCACAAGCTGCAACCTGCATGTGGCCCGAACTGAACCATCCTTTGGAAACTTAGAACGCAGGTGCTTCAAGAGGCGGCAAAGAAGCAACCATATCAGATTTCTGCAAACGCAGCAAACTGGAAAAATTCAGATGACCAAAATGTGCATGCCAAAGTTTTGCATCTAAAATAGCCCTTGAATCTGCAATAGCATTTGCAAAAATTTTTCCACACTTGTCATACAAAGTGAGCTTATACATCCCACGGCACAGAAGCCCAGATGCAACAATTTCATCACCAAAACTGAGATCATGAACTGTACATCTGTCATCCACAAATTTGACTACAAGTCCAAGTCTAGCAAGTGCGGATATAGACAAGAGATTCTTCTTGATCCCAGGTACATAAAGTGCATCAACAAGTGTGAAAGAACTGCCATTAGCAGCAGTAAGCACAATCTTTCCAACTCCTTGAACTGGATAAGAGGCATTGTTGGCACAAGTGACTGAATTCCCATGAGGGACAGACTCGAGAGAGGTAAACAATTCACGATGTGAGGTAATGTGCTTTGTAGCACCACTTTCGAAATACCACACATGTGAATCTGCAGCAACGACTGACAAGCATGCATCATGGACAACAAGATTGTAAGTGCACTCTGCGCTTAAAGACCATTCTGCATCAGCATCAGCAACACAGTCTCCTTTCACAGAAGTCTCAACAATGGATGCATTTGTAGTGGAACCAGCATTTGCAGTGGAACCACCCTCTTTCTTCTTAGCCTCTTTGGCCTTCAACTTAGGACACGACTTGATCAAGTGATCATTGGCTTTACAATAATGGCAACGCATCTTCTTTTTGCCCTTATCACTAGAATTGCCAGACGAAGTACTGCCAGCAGAAGCATTAGGAACATAATTTTTGCCACTCGCAGCAGAACCATAAGAAGTGGCTGCATTGCTGTTACCACCCTTTCTTTGAGAAGCAATAAAAGCCCGTTCAACTGCACGCTGCCTAGTCCTGTCTTTTCCAAAAAGTGACTCTTGCAACAACAATGTGCATAATGCATCAAACTTGACAACTTCAGGATTTCCTTGGGTCATCAGTCTCCAAGTACTAGCAAAAGTCTGGTATGAATCTGGTAAGGCATCAAGAACAGTCTGCACAAGGGAACTGTCTGAAATGACTTCACCTGCAGAAATAAGTTGCTCATTGATATCCTTGACACTAGCAAGGAAAGTGTCCATATCATCTTCCTCATGCATAATCTTCGACTCCAGCTCTTTACTCAGCAAAGCAATTTTAGCCTCATTGCGGCTTGCATAAAGACCTGCTAAAATATCCCAAGCATGTTTTGCAGATTTTGCTGAACGGATGTGAGAAACAATTGTGCACTTCACAGACAACGTGATGAATGCATGAGCTTGCGCATCCTTAACATCCCAACGAGCTTGTTCTGCCGTAGGCAAAACAACTCTAACAGCTGCAATCCTTGCAGCAAGACCTGCAACATCCTCAACATCGCCTACATCCTCAGAACCAGGACGTACATCAATGCCCTGCACAATGTTCCAGACACCCTTTGACACAAGAACATGTTGCATCATATAAGCCCACATAGGGTAGTTGTCCCCATCCAACCTATCCTCAGCAGCAAACATATTGAACACATCTGTGTTGTTGTTGTCAGCCATGGTAAATGCTGCACCTGATTTGAAAACTGCCCGAAAATAGGAGAAACGGAACAGGAACAACCTGTGCTATATAGCACAAACCGTAGAAGACTATAAGGCACCTGTTATGCAGAAAATGGCACTGACAGAAATTCTGCACAAAATGACGAAATAGCCTGTGCAATACTGCCTGTAGTGGAAATGGAGGCCGAAATGAGCCCAAATCAAAATTCTGAGCAGATCGAGCTCATTGTAATTGGAGAAAGTGAACAGGCGTGTGCTGAAGCAGCTAGCGACTAAGCCCGGGAGGACGTGACCTGCTCTGATACCAATTGTTGGAATTAGGGTTGCAGAGAAACACACACAGCTTGGAGAAGACGAAGGAAGCTCAAGGCACACAATAGAGAGTGTGTTACTTAGTGTGCAATGGAAAGATAGATAGCCCTAGAGTGATGGGCGTATATACAATGCTCGGTTGAAAAAACCTCCTAAAGAGGGAAAAAATGCCCCGGCGGTCCTAGTGTGTTCACACACATCACTACCACATGTATATGGTAACATGAAGTGGACTCAACGGGAAGAAAGAGACCTTCTTTTGCTTGGCTTTTGTCCAACCGGTTGATCTCTATTGAGGGTTGACATCCATGTTTTCCTAACACATTGAGGCCATTGCACCGTGAACCTTCATCCTTCTCTTCCTTGGACACTGTTTAACAATGTGCCCCTGTTCTCCGCAATACATACATAAGCCATTAATGCATCACCTTTGATTCTCTTGGGCTGAGAGAGGTTGAAACCGTGCTGAATCAATTTGCATGGGCTCAATGCTTGATTCACGGCCCTGTTGAGGTGTGTAGTCATCATGTGTCACTTTTGTTTGGGATCGAAATGGTGCCCCAAGATGTCTCTCTTGTCGTCTCTCAAATAGTCGATTATCACATTCTATTGCTTGAGAGATGAACTCGCTTAGTGTGTGAACCTTTGGCATAGTCAATAAAAGAGCTTTTATGTCATCCTTTAATCCCCACCGAAATTGGCTAATGAAATATTCCCCATGCCAAGTTAAATCACAAGTGAGTTGTCGAAATTCGGATGCATAGACGGATGCAGGTCTTGATCCTTGGTGGAGATTTCTAAGTTTGGTTTCAGCAACCCTTGCTCTATCAGTATCCCCAAAGGTTGCAGAGAACTCCGGCACAAAAGCTTCAAAGTCATGAAGGAGAGGAGATTCTTTTCAAGTAAGGGAGCAAACCAAGAGAAAGACGTACCCGAGAGGAGGGTCCCAATAAGGCCTACTTGAGAGGCATCATCTGGATAACGCTCTTGTTGTATTCGAATAAAGAGATGCACTTGTTGGAGAAAACCTCTAAACTTTGATCCAGTCCCATCAAATTTTTCAGGCATGCTGACCTTCGGCTCCTTCTTATGTTGTTGAGAATAGCTGGATCTTGCAGCTTGTGCTTGATGTGTGCTTGTCTTTTGAAGCTCTTGAATTTGACGTTTAAGATCTTGCAACGCCGGTCCCTGCTTGAAGTTGAGAATTACTTTCGCAAAGTTCTTGTAACTGAGCTTGGATGCTTTGCAATGCATTGATGACACCTTCCATCGTCGGCTCCATGATGGCTTGAGAAGATTAAGAGATGGTAGTCTTGCCAAACTGTTATGAGTGCGTATAGAGCTAGAAGAGAGAAAGAGGAGGTGCTCACAATGTACAAGAACTTGAACTTGATGATAAGCTTAATATTGATTACAAGACTTAATACTATATTAGGAGAGCTAGATACAAGACTTGGATTACATGACTTGAGTACAAGACAAGGCTTGATTGGAAGGACAAGACTTGAACATAAGAACTAGAAGAGGGATTTCCTCATAGGAGCCTCACAACTGGTGTTGGCAAGACTGAGGGGCTTGTGGCCCAAGACCCCTATTTATGTTAGTGCTTGAGGAGGGTACTTGAGGAGGTTAGAATCTTCTAGAACCTTCTTGTCCCTTTTAGTTATTCTAGAACCTTCTAGATCCTTCTTCCACTTTCTAGAGCTTCTAGATTCTTACGAAATCTCCTCCAAGATCCTAGAATCGTCTAGTGATGATGTGGGCGATGACATAGGTGCTGATGCAGCAGCCGATGACAAAAGTGATGACATCAACGATGATGCAGGCGATATGCAAACAATGAGCGATGATGCAGGCGATGACATCAATGATGATGCAGGTGATGATGTAGGCGATGATGCAAGCCGCAATGAGGCTAAAATTGCTTTGCTGAGTAAAGAGCTGGAGTCGAAGATTATGCATGAGGAAGATGATATGGACACTTTCCTTGCTAGTGTCAAGGATATCAATGAGCAACTTATTTCTGCAGGTGAAGTCATTTCAGACAGTTCCCTTGTGCAGACTGTTCTTGATGCCTTACCAGATTCCTACCAGACTTTTGCTAGTACTTGGAGACTGATGACCCAAGGAAATCCTGAAGTTGTCAAGTTTGATGCATTATGCACATTGTTGTTGCAAGAGTCACTTTCTAGAAAAAACAGGACTAGGCAGCGTGCAGTTGAACAGGCTTTTATTGCTTCTCAAAGAAAGGGTGGTAACAACAATGCAGCCACTTCTTATGGTTCTGCTGCGAGTGGCAAAAATTATGTTCCTAATGCTTCTGCTGGCAGTACTTCGTCTGGTAATTCTTGTGATAAGGGAAAAAAGAAGATGTGTTGCCATTATTGTAAAGCCAATGATCACTTGATCAAGTCGTGTCCTAAGTTGAAGGCCAAAGAGGCTAAGAAGAAAGAGGGTGGTTCCACTGCAAATGCTGGTTCCACTACAAATGCAGCCATTGTTGAGTCTTCTGTGAAAGGAAACTTGGTTGCTGATGTTGATGCAAAATGGGCTTTTAGCGCAGAGTGCACTTACAATCTTGTTGTCCATGATGCATGCTTGTCAGTTGTTGCTGCAGATTCACATGTGTGGTATTTCGACAGTGGTGCTACAAAGCACATTACCTCACATCGTGAATTGTTTACCTCTCTCGAGTCTGTCCCTCATGGGAATTCAGTCACTTGTGCCAACAATGCCTCTTATCCAGTTCAGGGAGTTGGAAAAATTGTCCTTACTGCTGCTAATGGCAGTTCTTTCACACTTGTTGATGCACTTTATGTACCTGGGATCAAGAAGAAGCTCTTCTCTGTATCCGCACTTGCTAGACTTGGACTTGTAGTCAAATTTGTGGATGGCAGATGTACAGTTCATGATCTCAGTTTTGGTGATGAAATTGTTGCATCTGGCCTTTTGTGCCGTGGGCTGTATAAGCTCACTTTGTATGACAAGTGTGGACAAAATTTTGCAAATGCTGTTGCAGATTCAAGGGCTATTTCAGATGCAAAACTTTGGCATGCACGTTTTGGTCATCTGAATTTTGCCAGTTTGCTGCGTTTGTAGAAATCTGATATGGTTGCTTCTTTGCCGCCTCTTGAAGCACCTGTCAAACATGTTTGTGAAGGCTGTATTTTGGGTAAGATGCAGCGTTCTAAGTTTCCAAAGGATGGTTCAGTTTGGGCCACATGCAGGTTGCAGCTTGTGCATAGTGATGTTTGTGGGCCCATGCAAACTCCGTCCTTGGGCAATTACCTGTACTTCGTGACTTTCATTGATGATTACTCCAGGCATGCATGGGTATTTACTCCTGTACAGTGACTTATACGCCTCAGCAAAATGGTGTCGCTGAGAGAAAAAACAGGTCATTGACGGAAATGGCACGATGTATGGTCAAAAGTCAAGCTTTACCGCATTCTTTTTGGCTTGAGGCCATCATGTGTGCCACTTATGTACTTAACAGGTGTCCTACGAAAGCTTTGCAGTCTATTACTCCATATGAAGCATGGCATGATAGAAAGCCTTCTATTGAGCACATGCGTGTTTTTGGTTGTTTGGCATATGCTTTGGTGCCACAAGTGCAGCGCAGAAAATTGGATGATAAGGCTGCCAAATGTATTTTTGTTGGTTATAGTGCTGAACGCAAAGGTTACAGGTTGTATCATCCGCAAACAAAACGTATTCTGGTTTCTCGGGATGTAGTGTTTGTGGAAGATTCTGTTCAGCCCTTGCTGTCATGTACTAGAGACAGTAATGTAAGCTCACAGGACATTTATGACACTTTGTTGCCTCTTTTCAGTGGTGGAAATACGAATGTAACTTCCAAAGAGGCAAATGTACAGCCTATGGGGGTTTCTGAAAATGTTCTAGATCAGCCTATTACTGATGTAGATGTACATGATGCACTTGATGAGGAAAGGGCTGAAAATGCGCAGGCTAGAGGTATGCCAAAATGGCTAGTGCACACTTTGCGTGACAGTAAATTGGATGCACCTTTGTCTAGTCGTACTCGTTTAGGCTCTCGCCATGCATCTTATGCATCAGATTGTTATGCTTTGGCTGTGTCTAGCTTACATGATGTTGAGGAGCCTCTGTCTTTTGATGAAGCACAAAATTTAGAAAATTGGATGGCTGCCATGCAATCAAAATATGATGCACTTATAGAAAATGACACATGGACTTTATGTGATTTGCCTCCTGGCAACAAGGCCATTGGTACGAAGTGGGTTTACAAGTTGAAACGCAAGCCGGATGGTGAGATCGATCGCCATAAGGCTCGACTTGTTGCAAAGGGTTATGCACAACAAAAAGGCATAGATTATGAAGAGACTTTTGCTCCCACTTTTCGTATGACTACTGTGCGTTTTCTATGTGCATTGGCAGCTCATTTTGGTTGGGATGTACATCAATCAGACATTGTTACTGCTTTCTTGAATGGTGACATATTTGAGGAAGTTTGTGTAATGCAGCCTCACGGTTTTGTCATAAAAGGACAAGAGGACAAAGTGTGCAAATGTAACAAGGCTTTGTATGGGTTGAAGCAATCTCCTCGTGCTTGGTATGAGAAAGCTAACACTCATTTGGTCAAACAAGGCTTTCGTAACAGTCCAACAGAAAGCACATAGTATGTAAAGCGTGAGGGTGATGTATTTCTCATCGTGGTTCTTTATGTTGATGATTTGCTGATCACTGGACCAAATGAGAGACATATTGCTGAATTTAAGGCTGATTTGAATGCTACTTTCAAGATGAAAGATTTGGGGCTGTTGCATCATTATTTGGGTATACAGTTTAAGCAGTGTGATGGTGGTATTGCCTTGTGTCAGAAAAGTTACATAGAGACATTGCTATGTAAGTTCAGACTTGAGGATTGCAAACCTATTGCCACTCCCATGGAAATAGGTTTGAAGTTGAGTCTACATGATGCTGGTGATCCTGCTGATGTCACTCTTTACCAAACTGCTGTTGGCTGCCTCATTTATGTATGCAACATGAGGCCGGATATTCAGTTTGCAGTCTCACAGGTCAGCAGATTTATGCATAGCCCAGGTCTAAGCATTGGCAGGCTGTCAAGAGGATTTTCCGCTACCTTAGTGGCACTTTACATCTTGGCTTGTTTTATCCCAAGGGGGGATCATTGCCGCCAGACTTACATGCTTTTTCGGACTTAGATTGGGCTGGTTGTTTTGACACGCGAGTGTCCACTAGTGGTTTTTGTTTCATGCTTGGCAGTTCATGTATATCATGGTTGAGCAAGAAGCAACCTACTGTGGCCACTTCGAGTTGTGAGGCTGAGTACAGGGCAGTCTTCACAGCTACGGTTGAGTGTGTATGGCTCAGACGCCTTATGGCTGATTTGGGTGTTGGACAGGACACTGCCAACACTATCTACACTGACAGTCAGAGCACATTGGCAGTTGCGAGGAACCCAGTTTTTCATGCTCGCACAAAGCACATTGAGGTGCATTACCACTATGTCAGGGAGAGGCTCTCAGCAGGAGAGATCAGCTTGGCTTATGTGCCAACATAGGACAACCTTGCAGATATTTTCACAAAGGCATTGTCTCGTGAGAAGCTTGAAGCTTTCCGCAAAGCTTTGGGCTTACTCCCCTTTGTGGACTGATCCTGTCCTCAGGGCATGGCACTTCCCTTTACTCATGTGCTAGCTCTCGTTCACCGCATCACTCCAGGGGGGATTTGTTACCATATACATGTGGTAGTGATGTGTGTGAACACACTAGGACCGTCGGGGCATTTTTTCCCTCTTTAGGAGGTTTTTTCCCCCGTGCATTGAATATACGCCCATCTCTCTAGGGCTATCTATCTTTTCATCGCACACTAAGTAAAACACTCTCTATTGTGTGCCTTGAGCTTCCTTCGTCTTCTCCAAGCTGTGTGTGTTTCTCTGCAACCCTAATTCCAACAATAACTTGATTAGAGGTAGCAACATAATCAGTATTCTTAATTCACTAGGCATGAACAATACTTTGCAAGAGAGAGAATTAGAGAACTTGACAACACTTGAGGACCGGATTTATGTGGAGCCGATCCCCCTTCCAAAGACTTTTTAATTATAGCTTCTCCCATAAAGAGAGACTTGGTACAATACAAGCTTTGTGTTCCTTGAGACCTCGATGGTGCAATGAAGATAGAGAGCTTCATGCACCACATTTATGCCCGTAACTTAATCTAATGAAAGCATTAACTTGTTCCTAGACTCAATCCCAAGACCTCAAACACCTTTGAAGGTGGAGAGAGCTAGCAGGGACTGAGGTTAGGGAAGAGGAAGAAGAAGTATCTTACAAGAAATAAATAATGTTTTCAATTGTATTACTCTTGTAGCATAGTAGCATAGTAATGGAGATGAAGAAGATGGCAAGTTGCAATTTGGAGCATGGCTCTTGGTTGGATTTGCATTCCATAGCCAGGAGTTGTTGATGTAGGCTCTCAACTTCTCAAGCTTGGAGAAGGAGACAGAGTTCTTGCTCAACACACCATGAAAATGAGTGTGTGTGTGTGTGTGTGTGTGTGTGTGAGAGAGAGAGAGAGAGAGAGAGAGAGAGAGAGAGAGAGAGAGTATATGGTCAAGCTACCCCCCTCCTTGTTTGGATCGACCCCTCTTCCTATCTCAAGCTTGAAGTTGATTGGACCTTCTCTAGACTAGCCAATCAGATGTATTAGACATATCAAGCAACCATGGAAGCATTTGGACAAGTGTCCTCCTTTCCCCTTTGAGAGAGAGGGCTTGAAAAATGCTTAAACAATTAGTTAAATAAACTAAATTCTCATTGGACCCCTTTAGAGGTCAACCAATAGGCTTTAGGCACTACATGAGGGTAGCATGTGTAGGTGCTTGACATGTGTCCTTGTTGCCTCTTAGGTCTTTGGCTTGCCTTGAGTGAGTAAGTGTGTGTTCTTTCTCATGCCGCTAGCTTTAGGACTCGCGCCACTTCTTGTAGGGATCATGTTGACTTTGGAACACCTTACCCCCTTGAACACCTTAGTCATGAAGCCCCTCAAGCACCTTAGTCATAAAACATGACAAGCACCTCAAGCACCTTAATCATCAAGCACAACAAGCACCTCAAGCACCTTAGTCAGCAAGCACGACAAGCACCTTAGTCAGAAAGCACGACAAGCACCTCAAGCTTGGGTCGGGTTCCCACCTCAAGCTTAGCCTTAGCTTGCCTAAGTTCCTAGGTCTAAGGACTTTTAACACTAACCTTTGGAGGTATTTAATGAAGCTAACCCTAAGGTCTTTCAAGCTCCATTAGCTAGCATTGCTCTTTAACATACCATCTCTCATTTGGACCCATTGACTTTGGTCTCGTGCTGAGATAGATCCATAAGCACATATCTAAATTGTAAATCTTGTTCCGATTTATTCTCCCATATTAAATGACCAATTTAGTATGAAAAAATCATTTGGGTTAATTATATATTAGATTTTATGACAGCACACAAAGATTACCACACTACAATTATAGATGAAACCAACTTGCTAAAGAGCTCTATTTGGAGAAGCAACGACTGAACTCCAAGAGGACCTAGAGCTGGTTGATTTATGCAAGCCAACTTAAAAGTACAGTATAGGTAAGCATGGGAAGGTCATTAAACATGCTAGAAGTGGCTATATACAAAGGCCTCCATGAGGTAGCAGAAGCTAGCTTAGGCAATGCCCTAGTAAGTAAAAATGAACTTGAAGATGATAATAAAGACCTCAATGATTAGTTGAAAGCTCACAAAGGAAAAATGAGGAGTTAAAGTAATTAAAGGAGGCTCCTAGATAGCAACAAGCTAAACAAGTCTAATTTACTTCCATGGAAATGACAATTGTGCCAACAATAGGCACACTAGGAGATTTGAGCTGTTAAAAATACCCACTCCACATGAAGAAAGTAAAACAAGGGATGACTTAGACCGTGGATAACTGGTGGAGATGCCACAAGCCATAAGGGATTGGGAGAATTTTGATTCATATTTTTCGATTCTCCCAATAGAAAATGACATGCTCTATGCCTTCACAAAGAATCTCTTTGATGTGCACAAAAGCAAAGAGTGAATAGTTTCCAGGTGAAAAAAGAAGATGGTTTGTACAAGATTATAAACAAAGCTTTTATGCCACCAAGCACCATTGGAACTCTTAGATACAACAAGGACCAAATAGAAAGAGATTATGTAGAATGGGAGGAAAATGATGGGAATGGGATCGTGCTAGCTAGGGTGGATGGAATACAAACATAATGAACATAAGTGAGTGTGTGTAGGCTAGATTATCACCCAAGCAAATTAGGTTCCAAGATAAATTAACTTGGACTCATAAACATGATCTTGAGTAGTTGCTAACCCATCACAAGCTCACCATAAACAAGAGAGATGTAATGCAAAGATGGAATGAATTGTTTATTCATGAAATGAGTTTTAAGTAGCTCTACAGCCTTGCACCACCTACATGTGGGATAATTCCACCTTTCTCTCCTTGACTCATACTCTAGTGACTCTAGGAAAAAGCTCACACCTAACAATCCTCCCCTTGAGGTTTGGACTAGGACAATACAATGAAGATTCTTTATCCAGGATGACATAGTATCCACACAAGATGTCAATACATATCCACTAACTATGACATATAATCTCCCCTTGGGCTTTGGGCTACAACTTGATGAAGAAAGACAACACTCCAATCTAGGAGCACAATTGCTACCTTAGGATATAACCCACAAATTGCCTTTGTGAGCAAAGATGGCCTTGATAGAGCTTTGCGTCACAATAAAGGCCTGACCCGCAACTTTTGAGCTTCACAAAAAGACCAAAGTCACCAAGGGTCAAGAAGCAGATGAATCATATATGCTCTATCTAAGAGCGTTTATCATTGGCATGCATGATCGCTTAACCCAATTGTTGATTAAGTTTCCAAGATGTTTTTAGGTGCTGCTTTACAGAATTCAAAGACACAGTTATAAATGCATAGATTTGATCAAGGCGCTCTAGGTTTAGGATGTGACTTTGACAGTTTCATGAATGTACAATTGCTGTACGTCTACAAAACCTGATGCATGTAGCTCCTAGCATGTTATCTAGAGACACATAGTAGGCTTACCGACTTTTCTTTTCCATTTACGTCAAGTTTCACATTAGGAGCGCATGGGACCAATATTTTGAGCCATAAATTCGTCATGGAGGTCTAGGATCAAGTCACATGTGTGTGCGCGGTGTGTGGAGAATAAATCTGAGGCACATACTAGCTGAGATTCCTCAAATTTGAGGGGGCAATGGAGAAAAATGTGCATGGAATGCACTTTTTAGGGGCAAGAAATGGAACTGATGGCTCACAATTTGTATGAAAGGGGCCAAATTGACGATGAGGCATCCACGTAAGGGTGGGGCAGAAAGGGCAATCCAATGTGAGCCACAGGAGAGAGGGCAGGCAGGAGAGCCATCCATCCCCCATCAACCCTCTCTCCTTTCTTACTTAATCGTTTTCTTGCCCACTTTCCTACCCCTCGTTGAGCATTGTGTGCACTTTCCGCAGGAAGAAGCTCGCTCTCAGGCCTACGCTTCTCTCTCTGCCTCTGTACACAGGAGAGATGGCCGCCCTCCTCAAGCCCGCCGTTTCCTTGGCATCCTCCCAGTTCATGGGTCAATCGTTGAAGCCGGCAGCTGCCTCTTCTTCCGTCGCTACCACACAGCAGTACACCCCCCTCTCGATCCGAGCTGGGTCGTACGCAGATGAACTCGTGAAGACTGCGGTAATTCTTTGAATGCTAGTGTTAGGGTTTGTATCATTGAAGGTCGCCCTGCAGAGAGAGTTTTTTCGATCATCTCTCCTTTGCTTGTGTGGTGTACGTGTAAATTTCTGCGCTCGTGCATGATACATGTGTGAGCGGAGTGCTCATTGTTGTCGCCTTCATGGAGAGTATAGGGGTTGGCTCTGATCATGGGCTAATTTGCAGAACTCTATTGCCTCTAAGGGCCGAGGAATCTTGGCCATGGATGAGTCCAACGCAACATGTGGGAAGCGCCTTGCCTCAATCGGCCTTGAGAACACTGAAGCAAACCGACAGGCTTACCGACAGCTTCTTTGTACTGCACCTGGTCTTGGTGAATACATCTCTGGTGCAATTCTTTTTGAGGAGACTCTGTACCAATCGACCCTCGATGGGAAGAAGTTTGTGGACTGCTTAAAGGAAGGTGGCATTGCCCCTGGAATTAAAGTGGACAAGGTATGAGTGTCAGAATTGCAATTTCTGTGGATCTATGTAATGTCTGCTAGGCATACTCTCGAGTATGTATGTGCTTTGTACACGGATTTTCTGCATGTTCATGTGGATTGTGATACACATGGGAAAGCACTGAGTATAAGGTGGTGATTTTAGGATGTAGTATGTATGTGGTCTTGCAAGGGTCACCTAGTTAAGAGTGCCCATTATGTTTACGAAAGGACGTAGTTCGCATGTCACATTTGAGGCTTAATTGGAGTTGTCAGCTCTCTTGAGTCCGCGTGGGTATGGCCCCCCATACTCACTTCTATAGCATTCTGCATTCTTCATTTGTTTTGCTGGTTTTCACTCTATATTTTTGATTATCTTAACAGGGTTTGGTGCCTTTGGCTGGATCCAATGATGAGTCCTGGTGCCAGGGTCTTGATGGGTTGGCATCCAGGTCTGCTGAGTATTACAAGCAAGGTGCACGATTCGCCAAGTGGTAGGTTGAGCAGATTGAAGGTGATTCTGAGCCTGGCAACTATCATATGATGGGCATGTCTTTGATTACATGTGGATGTTACAGGAGGACTGTTGTCAGCATTCCCAACGGGCCTTCGGAGCTGGCTGTGCAAGAGGCTGCATGGGGTTTGGCAAGATATGCTGCTATCTCACAGGTATATTTGGTGTTGAAAGTTTTATATGTAGCTGTTGTTGATGTAATGTGAATGAAGTGCATTTTGGAGAATCACACAAAGATGTGTAACATGCTGTCGGTTATGTGTGCAGGACAATGGTTTGGTTCCTATTGTGGAGCCTGAAATCCTTCTTGATGGAGAGCATGGGATTGACAGGACGCTTGCTGTGGCCGAGAAAGTGTGGAATGAGGTTTTCTACTTCTTGGCAAAGAACAATGTGATGTATGAGGGTATCCTCCTGAAGCCCAGCATGGTCACCCCTGGTGCTGAGTGCAAGGATAGGGCTTCTCCTGAGAAGGTTGCTGAGTACACACTGAACATGCTGAAGAGGAGAGTACCACCTGCAGTGCCTGGAATCATGGTTAGTGTCATGTGTCAATGCTTCGGGCGGTTTTGCTTGGATCTGAGTTTTGGTGGGTACAGTTGCATGCACATGCTCATTTGTGAATGTTGATTTATGTGCTAATGCTTTGGGTGGGTTTGCTTTTTGATTCGAGTCCTAGCGCCAGGGTCTTGCACACATGTTCATGTTCTATACCTTTGCTTTTTGAATACAGTTCCTTTCTGGTGGCCAATCCGAAGTGGAAGCTACCTTGAACCTTAATGCGATGAACCAATCCCCCAACCCCTGGCATGTGTCCTTCTCATATGCACGGGCGCTGCAAAACACCGTGCTTAAGACATGGGGTGGCAATCCTGAGAATGTGAAGAAGGCACAAACTTCCCTCCTCATCAGAGCGAAGGCCAACTCTTTGGCTCAGCTTGGCAAATACTCAGCAGAGGGAGAGAGTGAAGAGGCCAAGAAGGGTATGTTTGTCGCTGGGTATACATACTAAGAAGATAGTTTGTACCCATTTTGGTTCTGTGATCTGTCCAATCGTGTGAATCACCACCACTCACTATATGCTCTCTGCAGTTGTATATGCTGCCTAGTCAGTAAATTGTGAAAGGGATATGAGGTACCAAGTTTTTAATGTTATGGTAAACCTCCATTTGTTGTATGCTGAGCAACTTGATTTGCCCATGTATCTTACATTATGGCAATCAGTTTGTGTTGGCTCTTCTGGCCTTTTCAATTGCGGAAAAACCTTGGATTTCAATCGTAAATTTGAAAATTGGTGGTTTCACATTGAAATCGGCACAGGTGGACGTAACTGTCTGTACATAACAAAAATTGTATTTCTGCAGGTTCTGTTGAATTGTGAAGTACAAATGGTCTAGCTAGAGGCTCGAACATTTTTAATCTTGATTTTGCGGTTACCTAAAATTCGAAATTATAATCGAGTATTGGCATATGGCATTGAAAACTATCATGAGAAAATGCTCTTCATGGACTTGTGATGAATGTAAAGTGAGAAGATTGTTTACTACACGCTTTTTCAAATCATTCCACAAAAGAATCCACAAAGCATCATTCCGCAGTAAACCGGCAAAATATGTGCCAAGCTTGGGACTGCGAGTGGAAGGTCAATGGTGATATAGGGATACTGAAAAGTTTCATGTATGTATGTGCTATTAAAGTTTTCTAAGTTCACAATTGATATTCTACTGTGACACTTGTCTCTTTCAGTGAAGTTAAATTAATTGACGATGAATCTTGGTGCTCTTGCCACCAACCGTCTCCACCCTCCCTTGGAAAATACCCTTTCTCTAAAGACAGTTTACACATTATAGCAGGCTAACTTGCCCCTAAAACAAACAGCTATGTCAAAGGAGTTAATCAAGTAGTTGCTGGAGAGGCATGGAAATGTCGGGAAATCACTCAAACTGTTGGAAACTATTACTCTACTCGATTATTGTGCCATCTTTTGCCAATAGCCATGCATTGCAATTTTATACTGCGAATTTCAACTGCCATGGATTACAAGTTTATGTTGCAAAGGTCAACATTTTGTAAATCAATAGAAGGGCTTGCATCTAAATTGCCTGCAGGCGAAAGGGAGGACACTAAGATGCTCAATGTAGAAAACACAGACAAGATATGGCATTGAAAATGTGAAAGCAGTAGGTAAAAATGAGACTCTCTTTGAGGTTCCCTGTACTTTTGAAACTTCTGTGCAGTAGGTTTTGATCTACGCTGAGGATTCACTAAACATATTCACCCTCATATTCTGAACCAACCACGCCTCTAAGTTACAAATTGGATTTGTTATGTTGGTGATGGCAATATGAGAGGATGCCTTTCCATAGAAAGGTACTAGGATAAAGGAATTGAAGGACCAGTAAAAGTTGGCGCCAATAGAGGGGCAATTCAAATTCAAATGACTCAAATCTTGGACTACAATGAATGATTTTGAATGCAAATGAATTCAATAGAAAACTTATGTCTGGCTTTGGTCATAGCCAAGGCTATCTGAATTCCTAAATTTTCATGATAAATTATATTTACTTAACGTTGGTTGATTTGGACAGAACCCATTATTTGCTCCTTTACCCTACTCCTCATTGAAGGAATAAAAGCCCTTCAAATTTCTAACACCCGTAGTCCTTCTGATTTGTTTCAACTACTCATTTGTAGTTCTATGTGCTATATGTCCTTTCTGTCAAGGGTCGATGATGCAGAAGCGTAGAGACCAAGGGGAGAGAGAGAGAGAGAGAGAGAGAGAGAGAGTTTTTTGAACCAACCAACCTTGGCAATAAAATAAGTGATGTACAATACAATGGGGACTGAGGGTTGCTTATATAGTACCTCACTAAATTGCCCTACCCAGAATTTGACAAATAAATAAGATAAATACCTAAAAGCCAAGCTAAATAATGGGATCACATTGGGCAGTTCACTTGAGATGCCAAAACTCTTACACCCAATCTACAACTCATAGTGGACATAAATAGTAAGACAAAGTCGATGAAGAAGCTATATTGGACATCCCAACAACTGTACACTCCACTGGATACACCTCGGATTTGCTTCCCTTAACTTTGCTACTTAGAAGAATGCCATATTGAGCATCGGTTGCCTTTTAGAAAATTGAAGTGTAGACCAATTTATGTCCAAGAATCCCCGTGCATGACCGTGAACACATCACATCTGAAATTACTTTACAGACAATAAAATTTGAAAAAAATCCTGTTCATAATTTGACCAACAACAATGGATTGGCACACTCATCCATAGTGTTTTAGGTACGTCTGATTGGTTCCCTACCAGATGCATGTGACTTGAACTCCGATCTATGGGTTCAAACACCGATAACTTGAACTCCAACCAGGGTCCAAGTTAATTATACAGAGCACTGTTTGCCTCTCTCTGCCACTCACAAGCCTCTCTCTAGTTGAAGTAGTGGCGGTAACTGCCCTTTGATTAGAAATCTGGTGTTGTGGCCACTGTGGTCACCACCACGTGTGCCATGCCGATCTCCATTGTCGAATCTTTATTATCGCAAAATCTCTATCCAGCTTGGCTTTATCTTTGTCTATCTGTGAGTTCCTACTCTTGCCTTTGGTTCAAACTCCCGAGCCAAACAAAGCGTCAAGTTACATTTATAACAATGGTTGTCGGACCTCATGGGTACCGAGGCAACCAATTGAGTACTGGTACTGTCAAGCTTGCCTTTGTCGTTGTCCTCTAGCAAACTCGTGCAATTGCTTTTGGCTTCCAAACAATTTGCTGGTCTCGTTGAGAATTGTGCCAATGTATAGGCTGCTAGCTAGATGGTTGATCTGCCATCTGTTGGTTTTGGTCCTGGTCGCAGGTGATCGAGAAAGGGGAGGCCATGTTGAAGTTGCAAGATCTAGATATTGTACCTTCTTGCATTCCAAAAGGCTTTAAAAGTTCCATCAAGGCGCTCCAAAACCTTCGTTCAATTGGCTTCCGATGCCCTCGCAAGTCACCGTCTCACTTCCCAAAGACCGTACAAAGGGAACCTCCTCCAATGCCCTTTTCCTGGGCTCCAAACTCCCAAAGCTCCTCTAGTGCCCAAAGCCACTTAAAAACTCAGGTTGCCTCTACAAGTTCCCTCCTTACTTCGCAAAGCTGCATAGAGGAAAGTTCCTATAATGTCCCTCTCTTGGGCTATGACTCCCAAAGTAGGTTTCCTACAACATTTCAAAACGCTAGCAGTAACCAAGGGAGGCAGCCGGTGGGGCGAACGGTAGGTGGAGGGTGGGGAGTCGTAGTGTTTCACGACGTTGCCTGCAGGAAGAAGAGGAGGTGGCCGTCGTCGTCAAGGGGCTCTACAGAGATCATATCAAAATGCTATGAGAAGGGGGGGGGGGGGAAGGGGCGGGGGGGACTCGTGAGCTCTCCTGCAATGTTTCAAAACATCCTCGCGGAGAGCTGCTGCCAGCAAGAAGTCCCCGCCGATTTGACTGCAACGTTTCAAAACACAAGAGAAAAATGCTAGGGGGGCGCCCTCCTTTGCAACGCTTTCAAAAATGCCAATCAACTCTTTAGCACTTCGCCTTGTCCAATTCCTCTTCTCACGTTGTTGCCTTGCTCGTCCAAGGTCACGGAGCACAAAGCTCCGATACCATGTCAAAGTTGATGATGCGAAAGTGTAGAGACAGAGAGAGAGAGTCTCCTGAACCAACCAACTTTGGCAATGAAATAATTAATGTACAATACAATGGGGGTTGAGGCATACCTCAGTAAATTGCCCTATCGAGACTTTGAAAAATAAGTAAAATAAATACCTAAAAGCCAAACTAAATAATGGGATCACATTGGGCAATTCATTTGAGATGCCAAAACTCTAACACTTATTAGGGTATTTTAGATACCTTGATATGGCCCTCCCTCTTGCAACATTAAGATGCACTTATAGGATTGGATGTTTCATGCAGATGGCCGCTAAGGATGAAGGTCTTTACTTGGAAAGTGCTTTGGGGGGCCTTGCTCACTAGGGTGAAGGTCCTATTTAGAGGTATTGGGCCAGACAGATGCCCACAATGAAGATTTGCAAGTGAAAACCTCCCTCACCTATTCACGGGGATATGTGGCCTGGCAGGGAAGATTTGCAAGTGGATTTGAAAGGCATGGAAGATTGGGTTCTACAAGAACGATCTTTACCTGGGGGGGAAGGCATTCACGAGCCAACCACACTTCATCAGTACTCAAATCATCAAGTTCCGTTACTTCCACACTTCATCAGTACTCAAATCGTCAGGTTCCGTTACTTTAAACACGTTGGTATACATACAAAGTTGGTCCAGTCCAGAAGTGGTTCTAAGCAGTGCCAGAGGTGTGCCCAGGTGCAATGCAAAATGCTAGAGCAGGTATGAAGTCCCTAGGACAACCAGTGGCAGTGGGAATGTATGCCAGATGCGGCTTCTTAGGCCAAAAAGGCTCCGAAGTGGCTCAATTTTGGGATGAAAGGTAAAGGTGTCCAAAATGCTATGTTTGTGCTCTAGAGTGTAGAGTTCGAGGTGCTATACAACCCGGTCTAGATGACTAGTCAAACGGAGCCCCCGTATGCTAGATATCGCAAGTTAAATTTAGAAGGTGTTGCAGATCCCCGATGGACAGGGCAGCTGGGAACAGGTCGCCAGAGCAGATGTCAGCAGATAGATCTATAAAGCTCAAGTTATGGCCATGCATGTCTTCTCGGATTGCTAATCAGAGCTCTAGATTGCAAGTTATGGCCATAGAATATTTTTTGGGGGACCAGTTTACGGGCTGGGTTGAGCATGGGGGAGTCGTGCCATCTGGTGTTTTTTGAATCTCGATAGAGTTCAAGGAGGTAGTAGGTGATGTGAGGAGTTAGCCGGAACTGACCGCTTGGTAAACGGATGCACGATGGCCGAGTTACGGCCTTGTAAAGTTGGGCGCATTTGGTAATGGGGAGTATGCATGTGATTTTCTTGGTATTCCATGGCCTTAGTTTGTGGGCTCCGAGGAGTCGAAAGGAGGCGAGGTTTTCATGGTTTGGAGCTAACATGGTGAAGATCTGGCATGGCTTGGTGGTTCGAGATTCGGATTATCGGGCAGGTAATGGTAGTACTTGAAAGGGGCACCATGAGGGGATTTTTTTGGTGCTTTGGAGGTCACCCCAAGGGATGGGCGCCCGGTGGATGCCACGTGGTGCAAGGGAAGTCCCACATGCGCAAGGAGCACCGGATTCAGGGGGTATATTAGTCCAATAGTGGTAGGCAAGAGAGAGAGAGAGAGAGAGAGAGAGAGAGAGAGAGAGAGAGAGAGAGAGAGAGAGAGAGAGAGAGAGAGAGAGAGAGAGAGAGAGAGAGAGCTTGCTCTTGTAGTAGCCATGGGGATCGGTATATGGCGCTGCGCGGTGGCGTATTGGGTGTGCGCGGAATGGTTTTGGCCAAGGCAAGAGGCGCGGGGTAGTGGTGGCCGGCCCGACGGAGCTGGGATAGCGCGCTAGTGTGATGATATGGAGGCCCTAAGGGGCTAGTCCCACAGCCGCTCGAGGCCCCTTTTTGAGGAAAGAATGAACACCCCCCCCCCCCCCCCCCCCCCCCCCCCCCCCCCCCCCCCCCCCAGCGACCTCACTAGTGCTCGGGAGGAGGGGATGAGTTCCATGGTGGAAGAGAAAGAACGTGTGTGAGAGAGAGAGGAAGTTTGGAGGCCACCCAAAGGCCGGGCACAACAAGTCAAAGGGGCCCAAAATCCGGTCGGATGCAAAGGGTAGGAGATAGGAAATCCAGGCTCGAAGAGGGCAAAGCCAAGCTGGCCCAAAGCAATCAAAGCCAAATGGAAGTGGGCAAGCTAAGGGCTATTCAAAGAGGGAGGACAAGCATAGGAGGCCGTCCGGATAAGGTCAATGGGTAAACTCCAAAGAGAAAAGGAGAGAGAAAAAATAAAATAAATAAAAATAATAAATGCCAAGGGAGCACTAGCGACATCGCTAGTGCACCCCCCCCTCAAGTACAAGCCAAAGAGTGCAGATGATCCTTTCAAAAAATGCCAAATTAAGGTGCTAGATGGACCAATTACAGGGTAGTTTTTAAAGTTGAAAATTTCCCACTATAAAAGTCAAATTTAATCAAAATAGGGCCTTTTTTGGTGCCATTTAAAGCCTACAGAGTGGAGCTCTTTGGCAGAAGAGTATGCATGTCAATCCCCTTTGTAATTTTTCTTGAAAATGGCCATTGTGATGGCATTGCAAGCTTTGTACATGCTTCTTGAAGTGTAATCAAGTCCCTATTGCCCAACTATAATGTCGTTTCCCCTTCCCCCCTTCTCTTTCTCCTGCTCCTGTGTTTCCCGCAGTGCCAATAGTGTGGATGTGTGTGGCCCCCCAGACTGGCGGTGTTTTGTGCAAGAGAGTGAGATTGAGCGGCTATGTGTGTGTGCAAGGGTTTATACAAACTATGACAGTAGGTGTGCATTGTGTGGTAGTCTTGTGGAGTGTGTAAGAATTGGGAAGTGAGCAGGCTGTAGTCTGCTAGTGTAAAGTGTGTTTTTGAAGGTGTTTCTGAGAGTATAGGGGTGCTGTGGATACCGTGAGCTATAGAGAGACCTTTGTTTTTGTTCCGGGTTGTTCCTCCATTCCCCTCTCCATCTTCTGGTGCCCCCACTGAGGAGCACACTGATTGCTCCCACTTGATCGAAAAGTAGCGGTTTTTCACGTTGGAAGTCATGGGGATTAGAAGATATGGACCGATTTTTACAGGGGAGGAGGGCCCCGACGAGTGGATGTCGAATTTTGAGCTGTATATGCTATCATTACGTATGCCGAACAAGGATAGCAAAATGCGTTAGGAAAAAAATTGGACTCACAAAGAGGCCTTATAAGGAGTTTGACTTTCTCTCTCATGTCCAAAACGGACGTGTGGTAAAATTTTTGCAAATCAACTCTAAACTTGGCGGAGATTTGGTAGTTAGAATCTACTCTTCAAGCTCTTTCTATTGGTATATAGCACACTATGATTTTGAAAGATTCTATTTTTCATACTCTTGTGATGTGACAACTCCGTTTGGAATCTAGAGAATCAAAAATAAAATCTTTCAAAATATGAGGAATCTTGTGGCAGATTCTAAATATGAGGAATCTCGTGGCGTGCTATATATCAATAGAAAGAGCTTGAAGAGTAGATACTAACTGTCAAATCTCTGCCAAGTTTAGAGTTGATTTGCAAAGATTTTACCGCACGCCCGTTTTGGACATGAGAGAGGAAGTCAAACTCCTCATAAGGCCCCTTTGTGAGTTCGAATTTTCCCTTATGCAAACATTTCCTTTGGTGATGAGTGGAAAAGCTAAAGTTTGGTATGAAGCTCTGAAAGGCGAGTCGAGGCAAGTGTGGCCAGCCCTATGGGCAAGGTTTGTTCACGCCTTTCGCAAGGAGGTGTCCCTAGTCGAGATGGATGCGAAGCTAAAGGTGCTTAAGCAAGATGTAAGTAAAGAGTTCAATTTGTTTTTGGGTCGTTTTGAAGAGCGTTAGGCAGAATTGGCAACAACCATGCAATTGGCTAATGGGGATTACTTTAAGCTGGAAAAATTCATGGCGTGTCTACACCCTAAAGTGAGAGAGAAGGTTGATTTTGAAAGTCCAAAAAATTACAATGGTGCTGTAGCAATCGCATGGTCAACGAGTAGAAAGATAAAGAAGAAGATAGAGCAGGGTGTGTCGGGCTATGAGATGATGGCCCCTCTTCAATCGCAGAGTCCAAGGGAGGCTATGTACGAGGAAAATCATGGAAATCGGGGTGTAACCGTTGTGCCACAAAATTGGGTTCGCAAGGTGCAGTATTTGTTCGAGAAGATGTAGGAATTGCGGCTAAGCGTGATGGATAGAGGACAGCCAAGAGGAGCAAGGGGCAGGGCAAGGCCGCTGCCAGGTAGGTGCTACAATTGTGGAGAAGAGGGGCATTATGTGCCTGATTTTCCTCAACCACCAAGAGACAGAGGAGGCATTTACCCGCTGTTTGGTAGAGGCCAAGGTCAAGGACAGTTCAATGGTCCAAGAGAGAAAACATTGGAAAATCCTGTGCAGCTAGCTCCGCCAAATGGAGGTGAAGTCCCAAGGGTGAATATTATTGGGGTGGATAAGCAGGATGTCAAAATTTTGGCCAACAAGAGGGCAAGAGCTGAGAGGGAGACAGAGACAAAGTGGAAAACTAAAGCTCACAAGGGCAAGGAGAAGGTGTACGAGGGCAGAGAGCAGCCTGAGACTAGCAAAAAAAGGAGACGTCGCAAAATCAAGCAAGCGAATTTCCAATTGGGACATGGATACCCCGAGTACAAAAAAAGCAAATGTTACTTTTGGTCAGTTATTGGGTTTAAATCTGAAATTGAGGAGGTAGTGGTCTATGAGTGTTAGCACCAGGCTGCCAAGAGCTAAGGGAATGTGCACGCGGTGCAGAACATGGCCTTGAGGGTAGGTAGCCCGACTGATGTTCTTCCATTGGTGGATGTGGTCATAGAGAAAAGGATGCAGGTACATGCCTATATAGACAGTGGAACACATATATGTGTCATGACGGAAGCAACCATGAAGGAGACGGGAGTCAAGGCGATAGCCAAGTCGAATGTGCGCCTTAGTATGGCCAGCCATACTAAAGCTAGGTGTCTGGGTGTGGCTCAAGATGTGAAGGTTAAGGTGATGAGCATAGAATGCCTGATAGACTTTTTTGTGATGAAGGCAAGTGATAATCCTTATCCAATCATTTTGGGTAGGCCGTGGATTTTGGCAATAGGTGCTAAGCAGGATTGGGAGAGCAAAGTGTTCACTTTGCTTGAGAGAGAAAAGGGGAGACAGATTGTGCTAGATTTAAAGACCAAGGAGAGCAATTTTCATCCTATGGTAGCTAAAGATGAAATGACACGACAAGCTACGAGTACAAAACAAAGACTGCCTATGATGAAGGCTATACTAGCACAAAGGAATGGGAAAGCGAGGAAGATTTGCTAAACATTAATACATATTTTCTTGGAGTCACCATAGAGGATTTTTGTGCAGATGAGGAGAGCACTGCTGACCTTGTCGAAACGAAGTATGGGATGAATTTTTGTCTTATCTGTCCGATGGTGTGATGGTAGAGCAGGTGTTGGAAGGGAAAATGGACGTAGATTGTGAGGGTGAGGTGGCACTTCCAAAGCTGATAGATGATCAGCTTGGCCCACTCTATGATGAACAGGTTGGAGATTTAGCGGAGCAAGTTCTTGAGGCTAAAGAGCTAGGTGTGGAGCCAGTCCTCGAACCAGTGAAAGGGTCTTCAAATACTAGTTTACAAAGAGAACGACTATGCTTAGCCATGCAGCAGGTGGATGCAAATGGCCAGGTAGTACTGGAGCTTGATGTTGTGCTATTGCTGAGTATGCTATTGAAGGTTGATTTGCAAATATCTTTATATAAATCACAAGGCTTTCCTGGTGTGGGTTGTGCTATGGAGTCTCTTCTACCGGGCGGTTCGAATAGGATTGATAAAGAACCATGCTATGGAGGGCTTCAAGGGAGGCTCATTCCATGGTCTAGGGATGAGGCCAAAGAAGTGTGTATGCATGTTTTGCAGCTAGATGGGAAGGCAGCAAGGGCTCATGGTGTGAAGCAAAAAAAGGAACAAGTGGGGAAGGCCAAGCCAAGTTTGTTGGATAGGGAGATGCAAAAGGAAGTTGGGTGATGAAGTATGAGAATTTCAAGTCTAAAAAGAAGTGGACGGGTCCGTACAAAGCGAGGCCATAAGTGATGCTAAGCAGTGTGAGAGGTGTGCACAGGTGTAGTGCAGAAGGCTGGAGCATGTATGAAGTCCTTGGGCAAACTAGTGGCAGTGGAATGTATGCCAGATGCGGCTTTTTAGGCCAAAAAGGCTCCAAAGTGGCTCAGTTGGGATGATAGGTAAAGGTGCCCAAAATTCTATGTTTGTGCTCTAGAGTGTAGAGATTGAGTGCTCTAGAAGTCGGACTAGATGACTAGTTAAACGGAGCCCCGGTGTGCCAGATATCGCAAGTTAAAGTTAGAAGCTGTTGTAGATCCTCGATGGACAGGGCAGCTGGGAACAGGTGGACAAAGCCGATGTCAACAGATAGATGTGTAAAGCTCAAGTTATGGGCCATGCCTGTCTTCTGAAATTGCTAATCAGAGCTTTGGATTGCAAGTTATGGCCATCGAAAGATTTTTCGGGTGCTAGTTACGGGCCAGGTTGACCGCATGGGGAGTCGTGCCATATGGCATTTTTTGAACCTTGATAGAGTTCAAGAAGGTAGTAGGTGATGCATGGAGCTAGCTGGAACGAACCGCTTGGCAAATGGATGCACGATGGTCGAGTTACGGCCGGGTAAAGTTGGGAGTATTTGGTGATGGGGAGTATGTAGATGATTTTCTTGGTAGTCCACGGCCTTAGTTTGTGGCCTCGTAGGAGTCCAAAGGGGGTGAGATTTGCATGGTTTGGAGCCGACATGGTGGAGATTTGGCATGGCTTGGCCGCTTGAGATTCCGGCTGTCGGACAGGTAATGGCAGTACTTGAAAGGGGCACCATGAGGGGATTTTTTTTGGGGCTTTGGAGGTCACCCCAAGGGAACGGAGCCCGGTGGATGGCACGTGGCACAAGGGAAGTCCCACATGCGCAAGGAGCACCGGATGTAGGGGGGTATATTAGTAGAACCATGGCCCAGTAGTGGTATGCAAGCGAGATAGAGAGAGAGCTAGCTCTCGTAGTAGCCATGAAGATCGGCACAGAGCGTTGCCTGGTGGCTATAATTCCCATACAAATGATCTCAACCCTCCACATTGAAGATGAAATTGATGAAGCCCAAGAAGAAGATCAACTTCGGGTACTCAAACAAAAAGCTGCTCTCAAGAATCAACAGATACCGATTCCCATCTACACTTTGGAAATAGATGACCAACAATGGGAATTGCCTAAAGATGCAGTTTCAATAGATGATGAATGGTTAGACGGAATGGACCTGTGCATCAAAGGACATCTCAACAATCATAGCACAAATGCTTTCATTGACACAGGAGCTAGAGTAAATGCAGCCAATTATTCCACGTACAAGAAAGCAACAAGTCAAGCATTGACGGTGGGAATATCGACTGTCAAAGGATACAACAAGAACCCAACACCGACATTGGGAGTAGTCAACTTGAACGTGATAGTACATGGATGTTCATTTCCTCATCAATTTGTATGCTTACCAGATGAACACATGAATGAGACAATGATTCTTGGAATTCCTTGGATGTGGACATACAAGGCAGTACTAGATTGGGATACAAACCAGCTCAAGCTACCACCGATAGGCGGACAACTCATTGTTCCAATTGCACCAAGTAAGGAGCAATGAAAAGGCAATCAACAGTAGAGAAAACCAGAAAGTAATTAATCTTCTCCATCCTCTCGACAAGTAAATGCTACACGTAGCATGCAAGGAGTCAGACAAATTTGGGTACCAAAAGCACAGCTTAAGGACAAGCCAATCCAAATCTGGGTGCCCAAAACAATACCAGCAAAACCACAGACGGTTCCAAAGGTCAAAACATAGAGACGAGCATCTCCGAGCAAGAAACCTATCTTGAAATGGATTAGGCAGAAAAAGGAGCACTTATCTTCTCCACAAACCGTAAAACCAATCAAGCAATGGAGAGTTAAGTCTCAAAAGACTCCACCACACCATTCCACACCAAGCAAACCAACTTACCAATGGCAAAAACAAACTCGACAACAGTCAAAAGTGTTAACAACAGCTTAGGCAATCAGCTTGCTGAAGCATCCTGATGGTACAATCAAGCAAAGAGCACACAAGCTACAGGACTTGCTCTTTAGAAAACAGCAACAACAAGCCTTGACATCAGAAACCCTTGAGTTAATTACTCAAGACCCAGCTCTTGCACATCATATTGGTTTGAGCTGCATTGATCTTCAAAGCATGGTAGAGCCAACCACGGCTATGCATAAGACACGAGTGTTCAACCCATGCACACAGTCGTTCCGCAGTATGCCATCTAAGAGGGGTGGAAGGGTACTAAGTAATTAAGGGAAATGTTTGAAGACTGAAGAAAAAAGTTTGATGTTAACGTGTGATTTTTTGCAAAATTAACTAATAATGCCCTTATAATTCATCATCAAGGAAAAATTCAATGATAATATCTTTCCGATGAGTGTAAATAGTGTATATACTATCAGAAGATCATAAAAAATAGTGCTTTTTGGTTATTTTTCATCATTTTTCTTGATAAGGAGACTTAAAAATGGAGAAATCCAACAAAAAATAATAAAGCTGTGTTTTTCAATGGACTTTCTTAATTATTGGATTTCACTTTGCTTTTCTAGTGCATTTTGTTATTTTCTTTGATTCTTTTATTAAACATGTCAAAAATAAATAATAAATAGCAAAGGAGCTCAGATGGAAAAACGGAAGACACGATGGTGATCAGAAAGACAAGGTGGACAAGCACAAAAATTTTCAATGAAATCAAAAGATGGAAGCGGGAAGCCTAAATTAGGCGGCCATACCTACTTTTGCAGAATTCTTGCAGAATAAGCTACATAAATCTGATCAGAGAAATTTTTGAGTCTAACATAGATTTCACGGCCTAGTAGGACTGACGGGGGAATCTGGGGAAAATTGGTTCGGGAAGTCCGGGTATAGATATCCCATGTAGGCTAAAACCACCTCATTTCCACTTATGGCCTTTGCAAAGAGAGCTTTTCGACCTCTTTCTCGCATCTTTTCCGGAGTCTACAGTTGCCCGTTTTTAGTGCCGTCTCACACGAGACATGAGGGGTGAGTTCTGTACTCATCAATGATCCATTTTGTACTGCCGAAAGCTAGTCTAAACCCCTAGAAAAAACCCTAGGATCTAGGCAGTGCACGAAGATCTACGACCGAAGACTGACCATAGCGGTCTGTCAGCGTGACCAAATCAGATGGGATGTGAATTGTAGCATGCCCTAACATAATAGAACCTTTCTATATCATCAGTTGACCATTTGGCAGGGATCGAGGGGGTCCCAAGTAGAAAAGCTAGGTTTTTGGCAGATGCCAGAATTTGGTTCTGACTCCATAGACAGCTTGCCTACAAGGTTTATATACAATGTCTATGATTGGTTTCATGAAATCAATCAAGCAAAGCCCTCGAAAAGCAGAAAACAGTTCGAAGGCTACAAAGCGTCAAATTCGACATATGAGGTCAAACTGACTCCAAATGAGCGAGAATTGGATGAGTTGCTTCACGACTATGTTGCGGACAAATCCAAAGCCTCACAAGTGACAAACAAACTCAACAGGCAGTGTAGTCACAGAAATCGGTGATTTTAGAGTTGACAAAGCACAAAGTGATGCCGACAAGACCAAACTTGACCAAATTCAATTTAGGACTTGTTGTAGGTGTATTGAATGCGTTTAGGTCAAAATTTTTAAGGTTTGCAAGAAAATGTGACTACTGTAAATAATCACGATGATTTACTTTTGCACAATTTTTGCTTGGAAATTGTATCATCACCTCATCTATCATGTGTACACACCTATTACATGCCCAAAATCAAGTATGAGCCAAAATAAGCACCTATAACTTGGAAAATTGCCAAATAACGCAAAGAAGTCTTTGCAAGCCAAATTTCTAAGTTATGGACCACATTTCTTGATCCAAATCACTTCATACCACATAGACAAGGTCTATACAATGCTTAGAACCAAGTTGTACACAAAAATGTTGATTTTGTTAAAAAAGTTAATAATCGCGATTATTTACTTTCATGCCAAAATAGGGGAATTTTGCTATTTTGCCATCATACATCCAAAGTACATGATGTGATAAGCCCACTAGCCAAGTTTGAACCCATTTGGAGCTTAAAATCCCAAATTTCCTTTATAGCTACTGTTTCAGAGACCTAAAGCCAAAATCTGGTACTATTTTCACCCTATGCATCCAAATGAGCCCATATTTCACTCAGAGCATGTATTTGGTATATACTTCAAGCCTGTGATGCCAAGTTTGGAAAAATTTGGAGAAATTACTCAGTTGTAAATAATTGCGATTATTTACTTTGGTTGCAAAATTTTGTTTGAACTTTACAATTTTGTTCCTTGCATGTTTTTTTACCTCCATGCTTGTTCAAAAATTGATTTGAAGCAGATTGGACCAAAATTGTCAACATTTCAGACTGAAGGACATTTCTGAGAAAAAACCGTCAAATCTGCTAACTTTGACACTCTATTCATTGAACAGGAGCCATGCAAGCAGCAGAGCGGGCCAAGAAGAAGCTCAACCAGAAACAAAAGTTGTAAGAACTACCAACATACCAACTGGACCCCAATTCAGTCAAAACCGCCAAAGCAACCTATCTCTCAAAAGAACAGGTTGAAGAGCATCACACCACAGTGTTCACCGACAGATTCGACAGCAAGGAGGGACATCAGGTAGAGTTGCAACTCCTACCAAAAGAAGTGTATGATGTCTCCGCAAAGCCCAAAACCAAAGATGACAACCGACGGCTAGGACTCAGAGACTTTTATGAATAGGAGCCATGCCGAGTGGACTTCCAAAAAGCTTACAAGCTTTTGTCCATGATCAAGGAAGATGGAACGGTGCAGATTTTTGACCCACAAGGGAACAAACTTGAAGTGGTAATCACCAAGTAAATAGTGGTAGAAGCACTCAAACTGCCCACGGAAGGAATGATAATGCGGGCAAGGGATAGGAAGACGGTGTCAAGAAGTAGGCGGTCTTGTCAGGAAGGCACCAGGTCTCTTGTTGTGAGACTTTGTGAGCAAGCTCAAGGGTTATGAGAAGGAGCTAAGATGTAGATAACATAGCTTCTAGAGCTAAATAAGAAATGTGGCCAAAGAAGCCGCTCACTTTCCCTTACAAACACATACGTGATGGAGAGAACTCATGAAAGATAGTCAAAACAAAACAACAATGAAAACATCGAGATTACGATCATATCGTATCATGGGTAGGATAAAAGGGTTAATGGATGAGTTAATGATATTTAATCTTTGTTGTCCAAATAAGCTACGGATTGCTCTTTGGAACTGTAGCTTTGTGCTTACTATAATGTATACGTTTTGTCTAGCGATGGGGATTAGTTGTGAGTACAAATCCTCTTGATTCATAATAAAATAACCACACTCACATCAAAAGAGAAGTTATAGTCAATAATAGGTAGTATGATGGGATCTCGTGAGAGAAGTATTTCGTTGAGCCTTTCAGGACCAAATAGAAACACTATGCATTGCTGAAAGTGAATCTTTCGACTAATCCAAATGTTGACCCTAATAGATTGCACATAATGGAAATGAAAGAAATCGCCTCTATGTGGATTATGGTTATTCATTGATGATATACTTAGTATGTTCAAAGATAAAGGTGTGAAAGAAGTGAAAGGAGAAGAAGAAGAGAGTTTCTCTCCCAAGCCCTATTGTTGCCCTTAGGCAATAAGGATACTGCGGGGAGAGAAGTACCTGTAGCAAGGAGATTCTAGAGTTTGTGGAAGAGAATGAGAACCTTAAGAGAGAGAGATGCTTGTGGAAGATGAAGATATGGTTACTAGCCTTGTGCTCCTAATTGTTTCCCGCAAGAAGGTTGTACTCATTACATTGACAAGGTTGCTGCTTGAATACCTTCCAATGAAACAATTAGGACACAACAAGAGAGATCAAAGGGGAAATAAGATAGAATTAGAGATAGATCTAAGTGTGGTGGTGGCATTAAAGATAGACAGAAAGAGATAGAGATAGAGTTAGAGACAAGTATTGGACTAGATATGCAAATGAAAGAAAAGCTAGCAACATATATCTTACATGAGAGCAATCGCCACCACCTTAATGGAGAGAGAAGATGAGGCAAGACTTCAGCCTTTCTTCAAGAGAAGTGTGGCACTAAGATGAGTGTGTCACTATGGAATTGAGCTATTCTCACTCACTCACTCATAACTTGCCCCAATGAAGAGAAGGTTGTCCTTTTTATAGGTGAGGGAGCCATGTTTTACATAATCACTTGATTAGGCTAAAGAGTTAGCCCAAATCAAATGTTCTTTGGATATTTTTTAAAATGGGAAATATTAGGACTCAAAATATCATGAAATTCAGCATTTGTGGTCGTTGAGGCTCCATGTGGGTGCATGATGTATGTGGGCCCCACTTAGGCATCTTCTGTGTGGCTCCAGCAGGGGGTCCCCACTTGTGTGTCTTGTCCTTCAAGGCATCTTTGAGGTGTCACATTCACATGCTTATGTCTTTTATCCTCTAAATATCTTATTTTATGGAAAAAGACCAAGATTACCTCTTTTCACTTGATTCACCTGTTTACCATCTCTTCTTGCAGTGTAGTTATGAGAGGGTTTTTCACTGGTTTCCCTGTAACTTTTGACCTGTAACTCGGATTGACATGCTTCAAAAGGAAAAATTGGCCTAATAAAAGAGCTTGAATTGGTTTTGGCCTTTTCTCCATGCCCTTAGGTTGGGATTTTCAAATTGGGATGGTCCAAGAAGCTTTGGATCTTCCTTTTCATAAAGTCTTCTAGTAGGCCCTTCCCTCTTGTATGTATCCAAGAAGGTATGCATTATTGAAGGGTTGTATTATTAAATAAATGTGAAAATAATTTATATATGGTAGGGTATAGCTGAGAAATTAGAAGAAATATACAAATGCTTTTCCCCCATACAAAAAGAGGCACAATCATTGATACTTTTCTTGCAGTACTTTCTAATAGTAATGTACATTTATATTACTTCAAAGGTAATACTAAGGTATGGTAGAAAGCTTTTATTTATGCATATGAGTATTATATGAAGTATACTTATGCGTCAAAAAGTCACAAGATAAATTTTTTAATGTCCGTTCCCACTATATACGTGCCACAGCATGACATCCACCCCCTCTAAACCTGCACATCCTCTGGTATGTGCCACATTGTCTCTTTGTAAAATCAGACCTTTTGTACATCTTCCTTGCTTTCTTCTTCACTGGATGATTCCAGATCTTCATGTTCACTTTGATCTTCACCTGTGTTTTGCTCTTCTTCCTCAACATCTTCTAGATCATTGTCTCCTCTTCTCTTAAACATTTTGATCCTTTTTCCTGCAATGGGAATCTTTACTTATGTACCATCTAGTTCAGACAAGCTGTAAGTAGCATTTTCATGCACATGCTTTACAACATATGGTCCAAACCATCTTTTTGAGAACTTACGCGTGACTGTGTGCTGTTTATCAAGGCTACTATCATACACTAAAACCCAGTCACCTTTGTCAATTGCTTTGCTCCTGAGTCGATGTCGCTTATCAAAGTAGTCCTTGTTTTTCAACCTTGCATTTTTGAGTCGTTCTTTTGCAGCCTGCTAAGCCCCTCTTTCCAAGGTAGTACATTCCATGTGGGAATTGTATCTTCAATCGGCATCACTGGCTTTTGACCATACATTAGCTCCGCAGGCATGTAGCCAGGTACTGAGCTATGTGTTATACGATCAGCCCATAAAGCATATGGTAACAGTTTTGGCCACTCACCAACTCTTCCTTCACAAGCCTTGGCCAAAGATTTGATGATAGGAGGATGCCCTCTTTCACTCTTTCCATTGCCTTCAGGGTTGTAAGCTGTGGTAAGAGGAAGCTTGATTCCTAATCCAGTAAAGAACTCCCTTGCTTCCTCATCATCCAACTCACCTCTATCTGCAGTGATCTTTCCCACACAACCATAACGGCAAATCACCTATCAAGAAGGCATTTGCACACAGCTTCTGTGGTTTTAGCTCTTAATGCTCTTCCTTCAACCTGATTAGTTAGGTCCTCTCGTGCAAGAACCAAGTATCTCATCTGCAAGAGTCCTAAAGGCATTGTGACTAGATCCACAACCCATTTATAGTGCATGGCTAGTGGATATGTAGGGTGCAATCCATCACGATGTCGGACATTTGAATACATTTGACAAGTTACACATGACTCTACAAATTGAGATACATCTTTATACATACCCTTCCACCAGTATTTTTCTTTCAACTTGGAGAAGGTTGCCCACACACCCCTGTGTCCAGCCCATAGACTCTCATGAAACTCTTGCATGAGCTTTACTTGAGTCTCTTTTTTACATATAACCCGTTGTGGTGTAGCACACTTTTGTTTAGGATGCTTCCACAAGTAACCATCCCTCAAAAAGTACCCATATGCTTTCCTGCGTATCCTCCTGAATTCTTGTTCAGACCAATCATCCTGTTTTGCTAGAGTACTCAAATAGTTTCCAATAAGAAGCCAATCACCTTCATAAAGATCTTTCAAGAACAATTCAAGTGAATTAGTCATGTAGACATTGTTACCTTTGACATGAGAGATAGAATAGAACTTTGTGCCTACATTATCTCCCTCATCAATCATTTGTGACTCATCTTCATACCTTGCCCTTGATAGCATATCTGCCACTGTATTGTGTTTACCTGCAATGTGCTTAAACTCGGGATTTAAGGACTCAATGTAGGCAATCCACCGCAACATAGCAATGTCTGGCGTTGAGCAGGTTGTAATCATCCCAAGAAGTGGTAGACAATCTGTTTCTACAACCACACACGCACCAATAAGGTACTCTTTTCCATTTTTCAAGGCTGTAACCATACCCCATAGCTCTCTCTTTATTTGTGGATAGTTTCTTTGGCGAGCACTTAGTACCTTTGCTCCAAATCTTACCACATACCTGCGTCCTTCTTCGTCATCTTGCCCTATTGCCCATCCAATCCCTGTAGGACTGGTGTCTACTGTCACAATTACTGGCCTTTGACACTCATAGTCTACCTTTCTTAAAGTTGGTGCTGACTGGAGCAACTCCTTTAGCTTTTTCATGGATTTTACATGTGCTTCTGTCCATTTAAACTTTTGATTCTTTCTAAGCATCTGATAAAGAGGATCAACTACATGTGCATAATATGGAATCCAAATAACATAGAAGACACATGCTCCTAGAAACCTTCTAACCTCAGTGATGCTAGTGCATGTTCCTTTCATTCTTTGGATGGCATCTACCTTTGTTGGACAAGGTTTCCTACCATATGGCCCGCACATGTGCCCCACAATGAGCACTTCATTGACACCAAACATATACTTTTTCCCTGACAATGTAAGATTCACTTCTTCCAGCCTAGACAAAATTTTATCACAATCATTTATGTGATTTACCACAAACCTGCGACATCCCTTGAGATCCAAAGCTTCATCTTTGTCACTTTCTTCACATCCTTTGATAGGCAAATTATCAATGAAAGGCATTGTGATTTGAGGAATAAAGTCACGTAAGACCTTATTCATCTCATTCATCATATGTGCAACCGAGTTGGTTGCTCCCTGTGGCAAGGTACACATCCTTACCAAACCCAAAGGTGTCCTCATGGTTGTCAAGTCTCTGCTTTTGATTGCGAGCTGAAATTGATCATACCCTGTGTAGAGATCCCCCATTGAGTAGATTGCCCTCCCTGCAAACGCCTCTGCAAACTCATCCACAATTGGACCTTTACCTACATTTCTAATTGTCACCTTGGTCACTGGTTGCATATCTTGGATGAAGCATAGAGAACCATTCTTCTTTGGAACTGTGAATCACCTATTTGAGTATGGAGCACAAGAAGGCTCCAAGATTCCCATTTTGATTTTCTCATTCAGTAGCTCTACTAACTTTGGCAAATGAGCCTTTGGAACCGGAATAGGCCGCAGATTCCAAGGCACATGAGGTATTGTGAAAATTACCATTGGAGCTACAATAGAAGGATCAACACATCCTATCTCATGTGGCTCAAATGCAAAAGCCTTACCATGCTTTGAAAGCATTTGTTTGAAGCACTTTGTCTCCTCCTGTGTTAGAAACTCCTCGCAACCAATCTACAACTCTTGAAAAGACTCCTTTGTGAAGGTATGCCCAATCTTTTTAGGATTCCTCAAACTTGGTTGTAAAGAAGCCTGCTCAATCTTTTCCCTGTTGTTGGGTGGTAAGGGTGAAGCTACTGGTTTCACCTTCTTTGCTACACTCTTGTATTTAGTTTCAACATGGACTTCTGGGCCAACTGTTTGGCTTTGTTTAAAGGCTTCTATTACTTGATACATTTCCATAGAGCAAACTTCCACAACTTCATTTTCAAGATGCAAATTAGACCCCATTATAGCATCAAGCTCACCCATAGTATCTACAAAAGAAAATTGTTCACACAAACCCAAAACATTTTCAGTAGGCTCTAGCAACCCACTCTTTTTCATGCCTATTTGTACATTATGCACATATTGCCTCTCACATCTCTTCAAATCTTCATGTTTTGTAAAACATACTGATCACTTCTTCCAGCCTAGACAAAATTTTATCACACATGCACCAATAAGGTCCTCTTTTCCATTTTTCAAGGCTTTAACCATACCCCATAGCTCTCTCTTTATTTGTGGATAGTTTCTTTGGCGAGCACTTAGTACCTTTGCTCCAAATCTTACCACATACCTGCGTCCTTCTTCGTCATCTTGCCCTATTGCCCATCCAATCCCTGTAGGACTGGTGTCTACTGTCACAATTACTGGCCTTTGACACTCATAGTCTACCTTTCTTAAAGTTGGTGCTGACTGGAGCAACTCCTTTAGCTTTTTCATGGATTTTACATGTGCTTCTGTCCATTTAAACTTTTGATTCTTTCTAAGCATCTGATAAAGAGGATCAACTACATGTGCATAATATGGAATCCAAATAACATAGAAGACACATGCTCCTAGAAACCTTCTAACCTCAGTGATGCTAGTGCATGTTCCTTTCATTCTTTGGATGGCATCTACCTTTGTTGGACAAGGTTTCCTACCATATGGCCCGCACATGTGCCCCACAATGAGCACTTCATTGACACCAAACATATACTTTTTCCCTGACAATGTAAGATTCACTTCTTCCAGCCTAGACAAAATTTTATCACAATCATTTATGTGATTTACCACAAACCTGCGACATCCCTTGAGATCCAAAGCTTCATCTTTGTCACTTTCTTCACATCCTTTGATAGGCAAATTATCAATGAAAGGCATTGTGATTTGAGGAATAAAGTCACGTAAGACCTTATTCATCTCATTCATCATATGTGCAACCGAGTTGGTTGCTCCCTGTGGCAAGGTACACATCCTTACCAAACCCAAAGGTGTCCTCATGGTTGTCAAGTCTCTGCTTTTGATTGCGAGCTGAAATTGATCATACCCTGTGTAGAGATCCCCCATTGAGTAGATTGCCCTCCCTGCAAACGCCTCTGCAAACTCATCCACAATTGGACCTTTACCTACATTTCTAATTGTCACCTTGGTCACTGGTTGCATATCTTGGATGAAGCATAGAGAACCATTCTTCTTTGGAACTGTGAATCACCTATTTGAGTATGGAGCACAAGAAGGCTCCAAGATTTCCATTTTGATTTTCTCATTCAGTAGCTCTACTAACTTTGGCAAATGAGCCTTTGGAACCGGAATAGGCCGCAGATTCCAAGGCACATGAGGTATTGTGAAAATTACCATTGGAGCTACAATAGAAGGATCAACACATCCTATCTCATGTGGCTCAAATGCAAAAGCCTTACCATGCTTTGAAAGCATTTGTTTGAAGCACTTTGTCTCCTCCTGTGTTAGAAACTCCTCGCAACCAATCTACAACTCTTGAAAAGACTCCTTTGTGAAGGTATGCCCAATCTTTTTAGGATTCCTCAAACTTGGTTGTAAAGAAGCCTGCTCAATCTTTTCCCTGTTGTTGGGTGGTAAGGGTGAAGCTACTGGTTTCACCTTCTTTGCTACACTCTTGTATTTAGTTTCAACATGGACTTCTGGGCCAACTGTTTGGCTTTGTTTAAAGGCTTCTATTACTTGATACATTTCCATAGAGCAAACTTCCACAACTTCATTTTCAAGATGCAAATTAGACCCCATTATAGCATCAAGCTCACCCATAGTATCTACAAAAGAAAATTGTTCACACAAACCCAAAACATTTTCAGTAGGCTCTAGCAACCCACTCTTTTTCATGCCTATTTGTACATTATGCACATATTGCCTCTCACATCTCTTCAAATCTTCATGTTTTGTAAAACATACTGATCCATTCCTCCCATTGAGAAAGTTTCACCTATTTTTGGATCAGGCGAGACCCTTTTTCTTTCTGTACCACTGCAATCTCGCTTCACAATGGTACTTGTAGTGTTTACTACCATCTTGTCCGTTCTTCTTTGTTGTTTGGCAAGCAGTGAGACAGCACCTTCAACCTCATTCCAGTCGGTCTTTAGTCCTTGTTCAGCATCTTTATCTTCAAGAAGAAGCTCCATATTTTCTTGAAACTCTTTACCTGCAGCTTGTAAGAAAAGATCTATCTTCTCTGCATCTAGTGTGGCCCTTTCTGTCCTTGTGAGTTGTGCATAGCCCCGCTCAAAAATCCTAAGTAGCTCTGTTATTGATAGTCCTTGCTTTGGCTTGACTACCCATTCTAAGAATGTCCTTTTGGTCACTCTCTCCGAGTCCTCCATGAAATATTCCTCCTTTAAAGCTACTTTGAGTTCTTCCCAATTTCTCCCATGCCCATCTTTAATTGCCCTAACATGCTCCCTAATTTCTGGAGCAACAACTAGCTGAAAGCTTTGAATCATCTCACCTTCTGACACGCGATGCAGCTCCATCTCCTTCACATACTCGCGTAAGTACTTGGTTACATCTTTGCCATTGAATTGATCCATTCTGTTGACGACCGCTTGTATGGCCTTCGTTGCTGAAATCTCCCTTCTTTCAGTAGCATGTTGTTGCTGGGTCAAAATGCATACCCTGTTGCTCAACATGATCACCCATGGTTACCCAAAAACTCTCACCCTGGCAGATTCGCAAACTCTCACCCTGGCAGATTCGCGTCGGGTTCACCAAAAATATGTCAAGAAGTAGGCGGTCTTGCGAGGAAGGCACCGGGCCTCTTGCTGTGAGAGTTTGTGAGGAAGCTCAAGGGTTATGAGAAGGAGCTAAGATGTAGATAACATAGCTTCTAGAGCTAAAGAAGAAATGTAGCCAAAGAAGCCGCTCACTTTCCCTTACAAACACATACGTGATGGAGAGAACTCATGAAAGATAGTCAAAACAAAACATAAATGAAAACATCGAGATTACGATCATATCGTATCATGGGTAGGATAAAAGGGTTAATGGATGATTTAATGATATTTAATCTATGCTATGGATTTCTCTTTGGAATTGTAGCTTTGTGCTTACTATAATGTATACATTTTGTCTAGCGATGGGGATTAGTTGTGAGATTCATAATAAAATAACCACACTCACATCAAAAGAGAAGTTATAGTCAATAATAGGTAGTATGATGGGATCTGGTGAGAGAAGTATTTCGTTGAGCCTTTTAGGACCAAATAGAAACACTATGCGTTGCTGACAGTGAATATTTTGACTAATCCAAATGTTGACCCTAATAGATTGCACAGAATGGAAATGAAAGAAATCGCCTCTATGTGGATTATGGTTATTCATCGATGATATACTTAGTATGTTCAAAGATAAAGGTGTGAAAGAAGTGAAAGGAGAAGAAGAAGAGAGTTTCTCTCCCAATCCCTATTGTTGCCCTTAGGAAATAAGGATACTGCGGGGAGAGAAGTACCTGTAGCAAGGAGATTCTAGAGTTTGTGGAAGAGAATGAGAACCTTAAGAGAGAGATATGCTTGTGGAAGATGAAGATATAGTTACTAGACTTGTGCTCATAATTGTTTCCTGCAAGAAGGTTGTACTCATTACATTGACAAGGTTGCTACTTGAATACCTTCCAATGAAACAATTAGGACACAACAAGAGAGATCAAAGGGGAATTAAGATAGAATTAGAGATAGATCTAAGTGTGGTGGTGGTATTAAAGATAGACAATAAGAGATAGAGATAGAGTTAGAGACAAGTATTGGACTAGATATGCAAATGAAAGAAAAACTAGCAACATATATCTTACATGAGAGCAATCGCCACCACCTTAATGGAGAGAGAAGATGAGGCAAGACTTCAGCCTTTCTTCAAGAGAAAGTGTGGCACTAAGATGAGCGTGTCACTATGGAATTGAGCTATTCTCACTCACTCATAACTTTTTCCCTGAATGAAGAGAAGGTTGCCCTTTTTATAGGTGAGGGAGCCATGTTTTACATAATCACTTGATTAGGCTAAAGAGTTAGCCCAAATCAAATGTTATTTGATATTTCTCAAAATGGGCTATATTAGGACTCAAAATATCATGAAATTCAGCATTTTTGGTCGTTAAGGCTCCATGTTGGTGTATGATGTAAATGGGTCCCACCTAGGCATCTTCTGTGTGGCTCCAGCAGGGGGTCCCAACTTGTGTGTCTTGTCCTTCAAGGCATCTTTGAGGTGTCACATTCACATGCTTATGTCTTTTGTCCTCCAAATATCTTATTTTATGAAAAAAGATCAAGATTACCTCTTTTCACTTGATTCACCTGTTTACCATCTCTTCTTGCAGTGTAGTTGTGAGAGGGTTTTTCACTGGTTTCCCTGTAACTTTTGACCTGTAACTCGGATTGACATGCTTCAAAAGGAAAAATTGGCCTACTAAAAGAGCTTGACTTGGTTTTGGCCTTTTCTCCATGCCATTAGGTTGGGAGTTTCAAATTGGGATGGTCCAAGAAGCTTTGGATCTTCCTTTTCATAAAGTCTTGTAGTAGGCCCTTCCCTCTTGTATGTATCCAAGGTATGCATTATTGAAGGGTTGTATTATTAAATAAACGTGAAAAGAAGTAAATAATTTATATTTGGTAGGGTATAGCTGAGATATTAGAAGAAATATACAAATGCTTTTCCCCCAGACAAAAAGAGGCACAATCATTGATACTTCTCTTGCAGTACTTTCTAATAGTAATGTACATTTATATTACTTCAAAGGTAATACTAAGGTATGGTAGAAAGCTTTTATTTATGCATATGAGTATTATATAAAGTATACTTATGCATCAGAAAGTCACAAGATAAATCGTTTAATGCCCGTTCCCACTATATATGTGCCACAGCACGACAACGTGCCAAATATGCTTCTTTCACAATGGGAAATTGGTTGCATCCAGCTTCTTGATATTGTAAAGAGCAGTGTCCTGTGATCCAGCCATAGCTACGCTTCACAGTAGTTTACTTTCCTGGGAAAAATTCGGCAGAGTTTCCCCTGTAGACTGACCTCTGAACCAATATCAACCTGATGAACTAGTGGATGTCGCCTACAGTCCGTGTGTAGGTACGCCCGTGTCGTATGTGACACGCCTTCAAGAACCGTGAGCCGTCCTTTGTTGTGTAGACAACCACAAATCAGCACTCTGGAAGTGTAGATATCCTCAACACTTGCAGTCGTAGGCAAAAACCCGAAATTTGCAGAGTCGGATCTGCACCCGTCGAGACCACGTAGTCGAAAATGGCATGCGCAGAACTTTGTCGAAGCCGAACGGTGGCTGAGATGACCTCATAATGAAATTCTGAGAACACCAAGCCCTTTAGGCTTACCCCCAGGATTTGGGACCGTGTCTTCGCCTGTTGAATCTCACTCCAATCTGAGCAGGTGACTCTGGCTACCTGCAAATGCTGCCCCGAGCCTCGATTTGAGCTTTGATACCAGTTGAAGGAGTACGAGCGGAAGTGCGACGCGAGAGAGAGTGCGAGAAGAAGAGCACGACGATATGGTGAACTCGCTCTGCTGTAATGTGTAGAGCATAGTGAGTTCTTATTAGGTTTTTACAAAAGAATATGTGTACATACTTGGCGGCCCGCCCATTTACCTGGGCGACCACATTGGGCTTTATACCCCAACATGGTGAATCACGTGGAGAATGGTGATGTTGCCAATGTTAAAGTGCCCAAGCTTGCAACCAATACACAAGGCCATTAGCTCTCTAGCATGGGGTGCACTACATGTTTAGTGGTGCTTACAATGTAGAGTGCATGGAGCTAGCGTGCTCCTCCTTCACTTGTGTCTTGTGTCTGTCTTGTGTATTCTCTCCCTCCTTTTCTTGTGCTAAGTGGAGGCCTCTTTATATAGGCTTGAGAGATGATCCTTACCTAATGGTCATTGCAAATATCCATTGGTCACTGTAGAAGATCTAGATGCCTCTCTAGTAAGAGAGAGAAAAGAGTAGGGTGGGGAGAGTTTTTTTTTACAATCCACTAGCCATGGCTAGGTTATTAGAAGAGACTGGGGGTTTTAGGATATTTACAAGGGTTTTGTCGATGGTTCGGGTGGTCGGTGTGAGGTTTTAGTGCTGCTGGACACGGTTTTTATTGTGATAAGCCGATATGTTATGTGTTACCTCCTTTCGGTGCTGGTCAGGGCGTGCCTTCGGCGCCACTTCTTGTTTTGGTGTTGGTGGCGCACGAGTTAGCCGCCTTTTTTCCTTTGATGTTTATGTCGATAGTCTCCTTTTTTTTGTTGTGAGTGCGTATATGCATGTGTGCATGTATGTGTGTATGTATGGTGTATATGTGTTGTGAGTATGTATGTAGTGCCGTGTGTAGGAATGAGAGTAGGAGGGGGGGGGGGTGTTTTTAATCAATTATGTGCATTATATATATATATATATATATATATATATATAGTGTGTTTACTGCGTAGGGAAAACGAATGAGTGGGATGAGACAGCGCTGGGGAGGATGGGAGGGGTGTGTGTGTGTGTGTGTAGGGTGTGAGAGAGAGAGAGAGATGGCTTCGTGCCTGCAAACTGCGCCTACAGGCTGGTCTGAGCACAGAGAGCGAGAGAGCGAGAGTGCCGGGGGGGGGGGGGGGGGGCGGTGAGGGAGGGAGTGGGTGTGTTTGGGTTGTGGGCGATAGAGAGAGAGAGAGAGGTCATCTCATGCGCCTATGGGCTGGTCCAGAGGATGCGCAAGGGAGGGGGGGGGGGGGGGGGGGGAAGAGAGAGATAGGGGTGGTAGGGCTGCTTTCGGTCGTCTCTGAGCGAGGAAGGGGGGGAATTAAATGGGGTCAATGGTGGGATATGAGGGAAAGGGGAGAGTGCATTATTATCGCTCCCCTTATGGGTTGTTCACATACAACGAGAGACAATGAGGGAGAGGAAGGAAAGAGAGGAAAAGAAGGGGGATGGAGGTAGTGAGAGAGGGGAGAGATGGGGGGGGGGTCGGGCTCGGCCTGCCGGTGGGAAGAAAAAAAGGGGGCGGAGAGAGAGGTGTGTGTGAGGCAAAATAAGGGGGGGGGGGAAATAAGAGAGAGAGAGAGTGTGTGGATCATAATGAAAGAGAGAGGTTTTGAAGGAAAAAAAAAAGGTGTCCGCCATTGTTTTCAAGAACCTCAGCTTTCTGGCTGGGCTAGAGGGCGGTGTGGATAACCCGGCGTCAGAAGCACAAAGTTCATCATGCACATTGAAAATTTGATTTACTGTCCTATTTGTTGTTGAGATGGCGAGCTCTACACCTTGAGCTGGCATCCACTACGGGTCTTGGCCGCTTACGACATTTACTCACTGGCGGGTTAGGTGACCGACACGGAGGATCTCTGCCAGTGATTCTACAACTGGACTACACTTATAGTGCCAGCCTAGTACGCTTCTAGCGAGTTCACACTTAGTGACCGCATGTACATATGTGCTACTTTTCAGCTTTAGCACTTAGTCATTTTGTACTCTCTTTTCTGTGAAGAAGAAGAAGAAGCTTTCCATCTCTGTGTGCTTTGTGCTTGTCTTGTGTAGCTCTCTTGCATCCTCATTCTTTACATGGTATCAGAGCCTGGTGCAGGCAAGAGAGGCTAAGAGAGCAAGAGCATCACAATCCCTTCGTTCGCAATCCACGACCAGATGCACAAGTTTTCGCACAAGTTTCTGAACAGGTCTCCAAAGTGCAGTATACAGAGATTTACTGTACAAGTACAGTGGTTGTATGTACGCTTGATTGTGGACACTCGTTGAGTGTAGAAAGCGTTACAAGAACCACGATAGCAGGTTCAACAGATTTGCAGGTTTTTGCAGATTGCAGCTATTTTGTCTTAGTGCTTCAAGATGTCTGACGGTTTCAGTCAGATTGTTACTGAGAAGCTTGAGAAAAATAACTACCCTGCATGGAAGTTCAGAATAACAAATTTCCTAAAAGGAAAAGGTTATTGGGACTATGTAGAAGGAGAAAATGAAAAGGAACCAGAGATTCCCGAGGCAAATGCTACAGCAGAACAAAGGAAAGCTTTGAGGGACTGGCAACAAGGCCAGAGCAAAGTGATGTATTGGCTTTCTATGAGCATCACAGATGGCATGATGGGCTATCTACAGGATGCTGAAACCCCCGCCATTGCATGGAAAAACTTAGGGAGAGTGTTCGAGGTGAACACCAAGGCCAGGAAGCTTCAACTAAAGTCGGAGCTAAATCAGGTTAAGAGGAACAACCTCTCCATCAATGATTATGCTTTGAAGATCAAGAGTATCATTGAGGCTCTTGGATCTATTAAAGTCTCAGTGGAAGACGATGACATTGTCCGTGCATGCTTGGATGGTCTAGGAGATGAGTATGTACATTTTAGGTCTTCCATGAATACAAGAGATGACATCCCCGTGTTCCAAGATTTGATTTCTATGCTTATTCTTGAGGAGAAGAACCTTGACACATCTTCTTCTCATGGCAGAAATAATTCTGAACAGGCCTTCTATTCTAACTCCAACAGAGGTAGAGGTAGAGGTCGTGGTCGAGGCCCAAGGGATTGCAGGGGCCAATTTCTGGAAGGTCAATCAAATCAAAACAATACAGGTGGCAGGGGAAACCAGTCTCAAGGCAGGGGGAGTCAAAGAGGTCGTGGTGCAGGATCAAGCAGGCAGCAACATACTCCAGATAGTAGATAATGTTGGACTTGTAGTGAAAGAGGTCACATGTCACGTGACTGTCCAAAGGGAAAAGCAAGTAGAAAGAGAGAACAGGGCAACTATGCATCTACTAGCAGAGATGCAGATGACAGCAAAAACGAGCGCATGTTTGTTATGCAACATGTAATGAATACAATGACTGCAGAGAATTCCACCCAAGATGATGTTTGGTATGTGGATTCAGGTGCCTCTAATCACATGACGTCTCGTGGAGAGTGGTTTAGAGATATGCGCAAACCAGATGTGTCAGGCTATGTGCAGACAGGAGATGACACAGCTCACCCCATTGCTCATGTAGGGGACATACCTCTAAATACGAAGAGTGGGAAATCAAAGTACTTAGCAGATGTACTTCATGTCCCAAACATTACAAAGAATCTTGTTTCTGTTGGACAAATGGTTGAGCAGGGTTTGCAGGTTTGCTTCAATCCAAATGGCTGTCATGTAGAAGATTTCCAGAATGGCTGTAAGCTGATCACAGAGGGCAAATGTGTGGGCAGAATGTTTACGCTGAATGTAGACATGCCTGAGGTAAAAGCTGCATTATTTGCACAGGGCAGAGGTGTTGTGGCTGATGTTGACATTTGGCACAAACGCATTGGCCATGTCAATGAGCAGAGATTGCGCAGCATGCAATCAAAACAGATTGTAAAAGGTTTGCCCAAATTCAAGGTGGATGGTATGCATAAAGTGTGTGCAGCATGCCAGTTTGGAAAACAGTCAAAGGGCTCATTTCCACATGAGCGCAATGTATGTAAAAAGCCACTTGAGGTGGTGCACACAGATGTTTGGGGTCCAACCGATACTGCAAGTATACATGGTTGCAGGTATTATGTCTCTTTCATTGATGACCATACAAGGAAAGTATGGGTCTACTTCATGCGTAACAAAAGTGAAGTGTTTGGTCACTTTCAAGACTTCAAAGTCATGATTGAGAAGGAGACAGATATGCAAATCAAGACATTGAGGTCAGATGGAGGGGGAGAGTACTTCTCCAATGATTTTTCAGATTTTCTGCGAATGCATGGTATACACAGGCAGTTTACATGCAGATATACTCCACAGCAGAATGGGGTCGCAGAAAGGAAAAATAGGCACATTGCAGAGGTTGCACGTGCATTGATGAATGAGAAGAACATGCCTCATCATTTCTGGGCTGAAGCTGTAAATACAACTGTGTACATTATGAACAGGACACCTACAGCTGCGGTGCATGATGTAACACCTGAGGAAAAGTTTACAGGTACAAAGCCTGATTTGGCACACTTGAAAGTGTTTGGCTGCATAGCTTACGTGCATGTACCAGATGAGTTGCGTAGGAAATTGGATCCTAAAGCAGATAAATGTATTCTTGTGGGATATTCCCTTGAACAAAAGGGGTACAGGTGCTACAATCCTACTACACGAGAATTACGAGTGAGCAGAGATGTAGTCTTTGATGAGATGAGCAGCTGGTACAGTAATGCACATGGCACTATTGGGGCTGATGTAAAAGATGATGTGGTTGTACAAAATGTGAGGCCACAGTCACAGGTTTGAGTGGACCACAAGAGTCCTCTTCTCGTGGCTCTGTTGAGAAACCATGGAATGGTAGACTACGTACGCAGGTTACTCCACCAACAGGTACAGGGAATGTATCACGAAAAGGAAAGGAAAAGGTTGATGAACCTCCCTTTATGGTTGATGCATCATCAGGTTTTTCACATGTAGACATGGATTCAGATGGTTCTGAACAAAGTCTTGATGAGGAATTTGGAATTCCGGCTGTCAGGACACCTGGTGTAAGGAAAGTACAAGAAGATGCTAGAGGGCAAAGGAGTGACCCAGGACCGCGCAGATCTAATAGAGTCAGAAATCCAGTTCAGAAATTGACTTATGATGGGTATCTAGCGCATCAACAAGCCTACATGGCTAAGGTGATACAGGATGTGGAGCCCACATGTTTTGAGGATGCAGTTGGAAATGTGCATTGGGATGATGCAATGAATGAAGAGATGGCTGCATTGGAAGCAAATGACACATGGGAGTTGGTGCCATTGCCAAGTGGCAAGAAAGCTATTGGCTGTAAATGGGTGTATAAAACCAAGCATCAGGCTAATGGTAACATTGAGCGTCACAAGGCAAGGCTGGTCGCAAAGGGTTATGCACAGACGTATGGCATAGACTATGAGGAGACCTTTGATCCAGTGGCAAAGATGACGACAGTGAGAGCTGTCATAGCAGTGGCTACATCTAGAGGATGGATTATGCATCAAATGGATGTAAAGAATGCCTTCTTGAATGGTGAGTTGCAAGAGGAAGTGTATATGGATCAGCCACCTGGTTATGTCGATCCAGGTTACCCAGATTATGTATGCAGACTTCTCAAAGCTTTGTATGGTTTGAAGCAAGGCTCTAGAGCATGGTATGACAGGATTGCCAAGTATCTTGTCAGTATTGGTTTTAGGAGAGCTCATGCTGATCATTCACTCTATGTACGTGAGAGTGATGTGGGGATTGTGGTCATTACCATATATGTAGATGACCTTATTATTGTTGGTGACAATGCTATGGAGATTGACCATGTGAAGGGTCTTCTCAAACAGGAGTTTGAAATGAAAGATTTAGGCGAGTTGCGCTACTTTCTTGGCATTGAAGTGATCAGGACTCCAGAGGGTGTATGGCTATCACAGAGACAGTATGCTTTGGACATGTTGTCAAAGTATGGTATGGCTGATTGTAAGCCAATTTCTATTCCCTTGGATGTGAATGCAAAGCTGAGTGCAGAGAAGGGTGATGTTGTTGAGGATGTCAACATGTACAGGAAGATTGTGGGTAGTCTAATCTACTTGACTATCACGAGGCCAGACTTGAGCTACACAGTAGGCTTGGAGAGTCAGTTCATGCAACTTCCGAGGAAGCCACATTTGGATGGAGTACGACGCACACTTAGGTATGTGCAAGGTACTCTTGACTACGCATTGTTCTATGCAGCAGATGCACCATTAGCATTGTATGGGAATACAGATGCAGATTGGGCAGGTAGCATTGTTGATAGGAGATCTACGAGTGGCTTCATGTTCTCTTTTGGGAGTGCGCTGTTACTTGGAGCAGCAAAAAGCATAGCATACGGTTGCTTTATCGAGCACAGAGGCCGAGTACAGAGGTGCACCAGTTGCGGCGTGCGAGGTAGCTTGGCTACGCACATTACTTGAGGACATTGGGAGTGTAGGTGGACCAGCAGATTTTCATCCATTGTGACAACCTCAGCAGCATGCAGTTGGCTAGGAACCCAGTGTTCCATGCCAGGACCAAACACATAGAGGTCCATTACCACTACGTTCGAGAGCGAGTGTTGGCGGGCGACATCGACTTGGTCTACGTCAGCACAGAGGAGCAGATAGCGGATATCTTTACCAAGGCCCTCGGAGCTGAGAAGCTTCGACGTTTCCGGACTATGATTGGACTCTGCGACATGCAGAGCTCGAGGGGGAGTGTTGAGATGGCGAGCTCTACACCTTGAGCTGGCATCCACTACGGGTCTTGGCCGCTTACGACATTTACTCACTGGCGCATTAGGTGACCGACACGGAGGATCTCTGCCAGTGATTCTACAGCTGGACTACACTTATAGTGCCAGCCTAGTACGCTTCTAGCGAGTTCACACTTAGTGACCGCATGTACATATGTGCTACTTTTCAGCTTTAGCACTTAGTCATTTTGTACTCTCTTTTCTGTGAAGAAGAAGAAGAAGCTTTCCATCTCTGTGTGCTTTGTGCTTGTCTTGTGTAGCTCTCTTGCATCCTCATTCTTTACATTTGTATCATCGGCATAATGAATCCAATCATATTCAACACCACGAGATTTCTCTTCACTATGCACCCCCTAATTAGCATCGATAAGTTCATGATCATTCTGCCGTAGTGTGAGCCCTGTGTCACAAAATCTTACTAAAGAAGAAGTTTGCTCCCCCTCTTAATCATCAGCAAATTCAGGATCAGTTTTCCACATCAGTAACTCTGGGTCACAGAAACTTGTCAAAGAAGGAGTCTGCGGAAGAAAAAGTATTAGTTGAAACCAAATCTTCATGCATGTCTACTTGAATATGGTTACACTCATTCACCTCCACAATTTCTTCTTGAGCTTTAGCCAATTTGTTTTTTGATCCCTTGATTTCTTTTCCTCATGTACTGCATGTATAGGTTCTTTGCAAAATTCACCCTGTGTATCTTGAGGCTGTAGAGAATCACCATCAAATACTTCTACTTCATGTAAGGCATCTGTTAAACCCAACTTTTCATACACAACTTCAACTATATCTTCATCATTAGCCTGTAAGAAGGTAGAATCTTGTACAATACACTCATCAATCACAGCTTTTAATTTTGATCGTACTTGTCCTCATTTTGTGTAGTTTGGTAGACTTGAACTCTATTCTTGATAGCTTGCATAATTCTCATAACTTACTTGTACAATAGCTTCTTTGAAGTTTTCCCAGTCATTGTTGCAGGCTTTGGTAACCTCTTGAATCTGCTCCTTCAAATTCACTAATTGCTCAAAGGATCTGATCATTAACTCTTCTGGTATCCCTCTTAACTTGGTTTCCAACTCATAGCACTCTAGGTAGCCCTCTGGATGATAACCATTGAAGACTCACCTCTCATTGTATACCACATCTAAAGTTGCATCCCAAGCTTCATCCATTTGATTCTTCTTCTTCATGGTCTCCATTTCAAGCAGAGATCCTTGAACCAATTGAAAAAACTTCAAAAAATTTGGAACTGTTGACTTATCATCAAAACCATTTGCACTTAACTCTTCAAGCAACTTCATAATTTGCTCTAAATTCTCCATCTTTACCTCCCACCCCGGCTCGTTTTTACATCGGGTTCACCAAAGATGTCTTGTGATATGTGTTCAAAACGTGAGTCAGGAAGGCATCGGGCCTCTGGCTATGAGATGTGTGAGAGAGAATAAGAACAACAGGTGCAAATGGCTATGGCAATTACTGTAAACTTCTCCCTCCGCCCTTCCTTCCCTCTTCTACTTATCCTCATTATCCTCTTGCAACACTCCTTCCTTGGTCATCCAAGCCCCTCACTCAAGAGCCTTGCTTGGAGTTCCTTGCTTCTCCTCTTGGTTGAGAGCGAGAGATAGAACCTCCTTGAGGTCCCGAGCCAAAGAAAGGGATTGACCGCCTTTCTCCTTCCTTATGTTCCAATATCCCTTTCTTCATGCAATCCCTTCTCCCTTCCTCTTCCTCACTTAACCACAAAACTCTTATTTTCCTTGCTTGCTTGTCCATGTGTGTGTGTGTGTGTGTGTGTGTGTGTGTGAGAGAGAGAGAGAGAGAGAGAGAGAGAGAGAGAGAGAGAGAGAGAGAGAGAGAATCTCGTCCTTCAAGCTTCTTCCCCTTTTGCTTTTGCCTTTTACCCCCTCCTTCTCCTTCCCTCTTCCTCGTTCATACCCCCCCCCCCCCCCCCCCCCCCCCCCCCCCACCGTTGATTATGCTTTTCTTCTCGTCTAATGCAATTCCCTAAGCCCCCTATAAATACCTTCCCTCCCTTAGCAAAAGGACGGTGCCGTCATTGCTAAGGCGCGTAAAAATGCCCTCTTGATGATGTGGCATGGTGGAGTTGACCAACACAAAAACTGCCAAGAGTAGTGCCGAACAGAGTCACCATGCCCTGCTGAGGAGTTCTCGTTTCATGCCCATCGGCATTTGAGCACCACACAAACCTCCACAGGCTGTGTTCTCTCTCCCATGTGCCCTATTCGTAGCCTACACTGCCATGCCCTTCTTCTTTTTTTGCTTCACACACAATTTGCCCCATTTTCATCCAATGGGTGGCCACCTCTTTTGGGCTTTGGGTGTCCATAAGCCTTTTGGGTGGCCGGTTCCCCGCAAGGGACACCACATTTGGCATACACATCAACTAAAGCATTGCCAAGAACAATATATTTCTCCAGTAGCCCTTGCCGAGAAATCTCATCATGAATCCAGATCCATGTTGGGTAAATCTTGCAATCAACCCACTCTAGGAGATGACATCAAGAACTTTTTGTGCTTTCGTGAAGCTACCTCATTTGACATGCATATCGGCCAAAGGAGTGCCTAGCACAACATTTGGTATTTAATGACAATATCATCATGAATTTTATTGCCCATATCAGAATCTCGTATAATGCCATATGCTTTTAGGATGCACGTACATGTGATTGGATTTGGAGAAAGGCCTTCCCTTTGCATTTGGTTAATTTTTCCTAGAGCTTCCTTGTCGTAACCATATCGGGCATATCTTGCTTTCAATGTACTGCATAAGATGACATTCTGAACAAACCTCATCGTTCGTCATTGTCGCCGAACTCAAGCATTAATTTTTTTACAGCTCTGAACTTTAGTTGACAATCTGTAAATTCCTTTAGCCTTCACTCATCACATAGTCTCTATACAAACCCTTGCTAGGCTGTAAAATTCCCAAATAGCACACCGACCAAGGCGATCGACCTGGCAGAGATTTGGCCCCTACAGAAACTTAAACTGGGTAATAACTTGGCGAGTAGATCTTCGATTGCTAATCTGAAAAGACCACCACAGTCCACAAAGTAATTACTTCAGGCCCATGCTTTCATATCAACTTTGACCCTTCATCAGCAGAAGCTACTCCATCTGGTACAGATTTGCAAACATCTCGACTTCAAACTGCCATAACTTCTTTACCGTAGCTCCAATTGATGAACCATAAAGATAGGCTCACAGAGCACTTCAAGCACTGTAGTTCTAGATCATAAACTCCCATATACGCTCACTTCAAGCATACTCTTTTTTAGCATCATTAAGGAATTTATTGGCCCTTGTAAGCCACATCTAGCATACATTACTCATAAAGGTAGCTTGTTACCAAGCCCTGAACATTGATCGATTATCAGGTAATCTTCAAATAGGCTCAATGTGCATCTTTTTGGTATCTTTCTTAGCATGGGAGCAAAGTTGCACCACGACGCTTAGTGGACGCAGGCACTGTTGAAAGTTTTTATTTAATTAAAAAAATATTAGCAGCAATAAGCTCGCATCGATGCATCATAGTTGTAAGTGTTTTTACTGGAGTATATTTTTATGGAGATTTTTGTTATTTTTATTTCTTCGAATTAAATCAGAGCTAGGGGAGTAATATTTGAGTGAACATATTGGTAATTTGAGCGTGACTCCTGAGTGTATATGCAACCTCGTCAAATTTTGTCAAATGCTACCTTATTCTAATAGCACAATTATTTCCTTTTAATTTTTTTTAAATGGGCAGTGCTAGACTTAAAACCAATTATAGGGCTTTAAACTCTAGGCTTACCTGTCATTGATGGTTGTGCAAAGAAAATCTTTTTAGGTTATTGAAGATCGTTTATTAAATATGATGTGACACATTAGTTTAAGCAATTTTTGATGTAAATGATTTCATAATGATGGTTGTTATGCAATAGACCACACTCGTATAGACTCCAAGCAACAATGTCGAGAAAAATCATTTTTGTCAAGAGAAATTTTAGAAAATTAGGGTATTTTTTGGGTTTTCTCTATTTTTGGGTGAAATTTTTCCTTTTTCCCTTGCCCTCAACTGACATTTTGGAAATTGAAAACATCACAATATTAAGCTTAGACACATTTTTCTCAAACACTGCCAAGCAACAAACACTCTATCTAACTTTTGCGCAACTTCATGCCTACAACTTTCTGAAGCAACTTACAACATGCAACAACCATATCAATTTCTTAAAATTTGCTACACCTTTCTAGAAATGGCTAGACACATTACTATGTATGGACCAAATCTTAGACAAAGACTTGTTTTAATCTTCAAAACTAGGATGTTTGATCTTTTTGTATCTGCAATCAAACAACATTTGAACTTGGAGATGATGTATTAATATTCATCCATTGACACTCGATGGAGAGCAAATAAAAATGGAAGCTATAGAAAATGCAAATGGTGAAGATGTTTTTGGGCAAAAGGAAACGTGGGATACGTCTATAGATAGCTATATAGCCCAAGAGCGTTAAAACATCAACCTCAACACCAAAAATTATACCAAAACCACTCTTAGCAAACGTTAACCAAAAGGAATATGCTCCCTTGGGAATTTACAAGCACACACCCACCCAAATAAGCATGACACAAAGGAGCAAAACCATGTCAAAGCACATGTTTACAGCACATGCCCACCCAAAGGACCATAACACATAAGAGCAAAACCCTGTCAAAGCACATATTTACATCACACGCCGACCAATGTATATGAAGATAAGGGCATCCACTTTCAAAATTTAACATAAAAGATCCACAACTTCAACATAAATTCCATAATTCATAGATGCATGCCCTCCCAATCTGTCTGCACACAGTTTGCCACTAGGCTGCCATAGCCATAACATTGCAGAGAACTAGTCGTAACTTGAAGAGCACAACTCCAATTGGGGCACATTAAAGCTTGAGAGAAAGCTTGAAAAATGACTGGCAAGAAATTTGAAGATGATCAAAATTTAATCTACACGCAGGTACATGCAAAATTGACGCGAAAAGAGAGCTGTCTCGCTATGACTATACATAGAGAAGGCAAGGCGAGGGCAGAAATTGCATCAAAAACCATCAAGGAGGCACAACGAGCTAAAATCTGAAAATTTCTGAACTTTGGCTGAAATTTTTTAATTTTTTACATGATTTTTAGTTATATACAAGTCTCACTTGAAAAAACTTACTCACGGGCACTTATAGTAGCCCGATAGCTAGCGCTATGCTAGTGACTTGCCCTTTTGCATGTACATGTGCTTGTGCTTGCTAAAGAAATCATAAAAGCGCAAAAGAAAATGTCCAAACACACAAATGAAATTCTATCTCAAGCCCATAAGTATGATTTTTACAAAAAATGGGGTTCTCAATATGTGTGCAACATAGTTTGCCAAAACCCCAGTCTGCTAGAGCAGTCATGCTCAGCAGTAGCATGAGACGTCATGTCCACCTGGATCACAAGGCCATACAACATAAGTACAAAACTCATGATAAAGCATCAAACAAATCAGTTTTTTCACTTCGAATATCAAATCATAAACTATAGGTATCACCCAAATTCTCTTTAGGCATAACGTGCTACCAATAGAAACCACACAGAGAAACCCTTCCATTACTATAGCATGTAAAGAAGGCTTTAACATCTCATCCAAAAGGTCTTAAATTTTTACCTCAGCCATTCACATATCATTATTCATATTCATATTATTATCCACACTCTTTGTTAAGCATCCATCCAATTCAACTGCACCATGCTTGATAGGTAAGCCACCTTCTATACATATCTTAGGCTCCTTAACAAGAGGATCAAGCAAGGTAGCATCAACCATGTTCACATGAGGCATAGAAAGAGAATCTCCATCATTTTCCATATCTTCTAAAACCTCAATATTCTCTTCATCAATCAAAGGATGGCCACATACATCACTACAAATGCAATTGCAAGAGTCCTCATGGACAATACCCTCATTAACAAGGTCCACAACATGCTCAGTAGCATCATCATCTATTGGAAAAGACCCAACAATAGCATGCATTTGAGAGAGCTCTCTATTCACATCATGCACTTCCATATAAGTATCCTCATTGACTTGCAAAGCATTCACATAAAGGAGAGGGATACTCAACATCCACTTTCACATCACCCATATGCTCATCCTTCACATTGGACACATCAGCAATGACATCTACAACTTGTTTCTCTTCATGATCATTCTCTAAGACATCACTAATTGAATTCTTCTCCTTCTCATTAACTTTCACATTGGTAAAAACATAACCTTTCGCATGTGAAACACCACTAAGTGCCATAAACAACAAGGATGGCATGATGTGTGCATTCATCTTAGCGTCTTTCCCCTCATTATATGTTTTCTACTCTTTCCCAAGAGAACCATCATGATACAATATTACATTAGAGGCTTTCTTTGTATCCACATCAATGCATAGAGAAACCTTTGGCTCCGCATCACCCTACACTAAAAGCTCTCTCAATCTCTCTAGCTTCCATTCCTTATGCTTTGCAGCCTTTATTGCATCCTCAAATGTAAGTGGCCTTTTAAGCTCAACCTTTAACTTCAAATCAAGCCTCAGACTTTGCATAAACATACACTTTTTAAGCATAAGAGGAGGAGCATCACTTCCCAAAGCAACACACCATCTTCTCCACAAAGAATTGAACCCCTTGACAAAGGCATCTACACTTGGACCATCACATTGCATAAGTCCTTCAATGGAGTGCCATACATCCGTTGGGTCCTTTACCTTCATAAAACTATCAAGGAGAGCATTCTTAACCTTAAGATAAGTCATCACTTGTGATGGCTGAGATGATTTCAACCAAGACTCATGCTCATCATACCATGTTCTTGCATCCTCTTTCAAGAAAAATAACAAAATCTTCAGCATAAGCATTGAATCTTCCTTATCTACAAGCAAACAAGAAAACTCAAGTTTCTCAATAAATGCATCAACATCCTCACCTACATGACCATAGAACCTTGGAACTCTGTCATCATAGCCATCAAAGCTGTCAATTGAAGGTCACTTGAAGAAGATCCTCACCTACTTGACCATAGAACCTTGGAACTCTGTCATCATAGCCATCAAAGCTATCAATTGAAGGTCACTTGAAGAAGATCCTCGGTTGTGGCGGGCACCAAAACACTGTTAGGCAAAAGAAAAAGTGGGACACCTCTATAGCTATATAGCCCAAGAGTGTTAAAACATCAACCTCAGCACTCAATATTTTACCAAAACCACTCTTAGAAAACCCCAACCAAAAGGCCTATGATCCCTAGGGAATTTATAATCACACGCCCACCCAAAGGACTATAATACAAAGGAGCAACACCCTGTCAAAGCCTGAATTGGTCTAATAAGTTACACACCAACCAATTCATATTAAGACAAGGGAATCCTCGTTCACAACTGAAAATCACAAACACATAACTTCAACATAAACTCCACAATTCATAGATGAATGCCCTCCCAATCTGTCTGCACATAATATTTGCAAGACTAGGCTGCCATAGCCATAACCCTGCAAAGAACTAGTCGTAACTTGAAGAGCACAACTCCAATTGGGGCACTTTAAAGCTTGAGAGAAATCTTGAGGAATGAATGGAAAGAAATTTGAAGATGACCAAAATTTAATCTACACACTGCTACATGTAGAATTGACGTGAACAGAGAGCTGTCTCGCTACAACTACACGTAGAGAAGGCAAGGCGAGGGCAAAAACTGCATCAAAAACCATCAAGGAGGCACAATGAGCTAAAACCTGAAAATTTTTAAACTTTGGCTGAACTTTTTTAAAATTTTTACATGAGGTTTAGTTATATTCAAGTCTCACTTAAAAGAAAATCACTCATGGGCACTTACATTAGCCCAATAGCTAGCGCTATGCTAGTGACTTGCCCTGCATGTACATGTGCTTGCTAAAGCAATCATAAAAGACCAAAAAAACATGTCCAAAAAATCTAATTAAGTCTATCTCAAGCCCATAAGAATAATTTTTTTAAACCAAGAACGGGGTTCTCAAAAGGTGCGCAACAATTTTCTTGATCATGAACACTGCCAATTTTACAAAGTGCGACTAGTTTCAAAAGAGATTGGGTGTGATGGTAGCAAACACTCACCAATAATTTTTGAAGGTGGATTAGAAGACAAAATTTTCAAAGAGATTAGTGTAATTGATATTATAAAGTCCATGCCTTTGCAAACTAATATCTATGTGGCCTTGAAGCAGGTAAAGGAAATAATCAAAACTAGAGAATTACCCACATATTACAATGGGTATGTTGCATTTGAGTTGCCCCCTTTTGGCCATGGGAATGGGATGATGGGCATGGAGCAAAGACATGACAGTCATCGATGGAATGAATATGTTACTTGTAGTAGTGATATCTTTCCAGGTGTTGTTCGCTTTAGTAGATGCTCTGGTCATCTCCGATGTCTTAATAAAGAGTGCCCATTTGACATTAGAGCAAGAGTGCAAAATGAGGCTCATTGGCACGGTCAGCTCTCTAAAAATTGTCTTCCTGGGAGGTTGTCACCTGAGTATGACACTGTTAATTGCATTCACTGTGGTCACCTCCCTGATTGCATTTCAATTTGTCCTGCCATTATCTACTGTTGTTTGCCAGGAGATAAACATAGAAGTACACAATGTGTTATTCACTTGGGAGAACACAAGTATCCTTGTGCAGAAGGGTTGCTGGAGAAAAAGGTCGATAATTACTTGCAAGCCAGAGCACAATTTGACCCCTTCACAATAGCCAAGCAGCTTGAGCGTGCTACAACTCAAGACATTATAATGAATAATTTTGTTTCAGAGTGTGATCAAGTGGATCAAGAGATTGCTGATGATGAGTTTGCAGAGTTCTTGGACACAATCACCCCTTTGTCAAATAAGCGAAGATTTGAAAGGAGCTTGGAGTCAGCCAAACAAAATAGGCATATAACTACAAAAGATTTGGAATCAACTCTTGATTTAAAGGCTAGATGTAGATATCCTTTCATTCATAGTGTGTTTTTCCCTGGGCAACTTGAAGGCAATAAGCAACCTCACATGTTCAAGATGTCGACAAAAGGTCATGGGAGTGGTGTTGACTTGGTTAACAGAATGCGACCTGGAAGAAATCTAGAACAAATGTGGGTGCACTTTGACCACGTTCATTGTGTACAAGGGTGGCTTACAATGTCAACTCATGTATATAATCCCTTTGTGCGTGAGTTACTGACACCAGCAACATGCGTGTTTACTGTGGAGAATAAGCATGTATAGATAGAGTTTTGGAGAATGTTGAATAAGGTTGTTCAAGACCAAGGGTTAGAGAAGCCTGAATTTTGAGGGTTCATGAAAGATGAAGCTAATGCTAATTGGATTGTAGGAAGGACAATGTACTTTAGTGGCGCTAAAAGAAGTGTCCCTTTCAAAGAGTGATCTTTCGTTTTTCATTGGGAACAATCTATGATTCGACACACTGTGAAGTGTATTCATCCATCTTCTCAAGAAGAGCACAAAATCCTTTGCAAAAAATGGCATAATGCACCATTAGAGAACCAAGTCGACATTTTCAAGGAGGCACTTCTTCATTTTTGGAAGGCCGGACATGCTATTGTTTTGAGGTGGCTAGCTTGGTGGGATGTAAGAGTATCACATTGGGGTGGAAGATTTTTGACTCAAGATGCATATGGTGTCTTTGTGCGCACAAATAATTTGGCCAAGACCATGCTAGCATGCGAGCATTGGTTGTCTATAAAGCTAGTTATTTTATTTGAGGCAGTAGGGGCAGACATGTCAATGGTAGTGTTATAGAGTGTGATGTACAATGCTTACTTGAAGTGAGTAAGGACTTCAATCGGTCCAAGAATACAAGACCGTGCACAAAGATTCTACAATTGACAATCTATTTCATCTGCTGCAAATAAGTTGGTCAATGTGGCGAACTCTTGAATGATTGAGATGGGCTTTCTCACACATGAAAAGAATAGAGGTCTTCCTAGAGAGAAGAGTGTGAGAAAAAAGAGACCAATATTTGTTGATGCAGACGAGCCACTAGAAGATGATAGCCATAGACCTGAGTATGTAATTGTCACAAAACCTGTGCATGCACAAAGAAACCAAACTTCACATGCTACAAACATGAAGGATTATTGGCCAGAGGTGAATGTTGTGAAGTCGGTATGGGAAACATGTGTTTCATTGGAAACAATAATAACCTCTTTCACCAGATCTGCAAGAAGGGTTCTTGCAATGTCCGTAAGTTCTCGGTCTCTTGGAGACAATTTCTTTTAGGTGATTTAGTCGGTATTCTCTCGTGCTATTGGAACCAAATGAGAGATGAGTTTTTGGGGATAATCTAAAAATTGAGAAATAGTTGTGTGTTTGATGAGGCTTACCAGGATCCTTGTCTAAGTTCTCTATTTGTTGATTTTAATCTGCAAGCATAGAAGCTGAAGATCAACAAGATCAACATTTATTATATGCGCAAGAGGATTTCCCACGATGCAAAAAAGGTACTCTATGAGTTACCTGACAAGGACCTAGAGCAAAAGCAAGCTTAAGGAAATTCACAACATGCAGGTGGCCGATAACAAGGCTACGACTTAGGAAGCCTATGTTGTTGTCTCCAAAGCAAGGGACTTCATGGAGAAGCTACAAGACATCATAAACTCTTTACATGCCTTTGGTGTGGCATACTAATACCCTTTATCTGGGTCTTTTGTAATTCTAAATTGTGATGTTTGTTTGGTTGGGGTTCTGGATAAGAGAGTCTCCTATGGTTTTGTTTTGTCATTCATTGTGATCACGTGATGGATGTAAATTTTCTTTTTCCTCTTGTTAATATAATATTCACTGCTTTGTTGAAAAAAAACCCTGTTGACACCACTTGAAAAATAAAAATAAAAACCCTCACGGGTATGGGACAAGCCCCTAGGGTAAGGGGACCAGTAGTGGACAGGCTAATGTTTGCAGACCATTGTGAGCTCATTTTTGGGTGGATTTTTCCATCAAGAGGCGCAAAAGGTGCACGTTTGGTATCGCTCTTCATTGAGATTGGTAGCTCCTTCAACTGCACAACACATCGCTCTTACTATAGAGAAGCACACAATCCAATGCAAAAGGGAGGCTCTGAAGTATTGGAGATGAGTGCACCTCAATAATAGTCCAATTTTCAACAAATCACAAGAGGACACGTTAGTGAAATTCATAGCATATTCCTTTTTTTCTTCTTTGAATTGTGGGGTGGGTTCATCTTTCTTCTGGGGGCCGTCTACTTATGGGCCATCCTCCTCAGTATCTCACACGGGCATAGGGAGGAGGGGATCAATGGCTAACACCCATTTTGGGGATCGGGTGTGATCTGAGCCATCCAATGTGATTTGTGTAAATTTGGGAAAATAGGTAAATTTGGGTGCAACAAAACTTGTATGCCTCAACGTTTGGCAGGACCAGGTTGCACGCCAGCCTACATTTCCGTCTATGGTCATAAGGCTCCACTAAAGATTGAAATATCTTTACACACTTGCAATAGCTCTGTTCACCTCCAGTCTTGCGTACAAATCAAAACCTTAATAGGATACACTTCAACACAGTTTGAAGTCAATACTCCAAAAAAGCCTATAGATTATGAAACTTACCTCTAAAACTAAAATCAAAATTTGAAATGTAGTTCTAAAATTTAAATTTGAAGGTGGGAAAAGTGGACTTTTTTTTGTGCAAAACTCATGAACGTGAGTATATTATATTAGTAGCCCAAAATAATTACAAATACTAGTCATGGTCATGAGGAGCCATGCCATCTTCAAGCAGACACTAGTACCCCGTGGTACTACTAGACTATACTTGTACTGATATTGGCACTATACACTACTGGCATTGATACTGCTATACTATTATATTGCTATACTAGTACTGGTACTATTGGAGTTGTACTGGTACTGTATATACTGGTACTGGTATTGGTACTTACTGTTACTGATCCTTGTATGCACGCACACACACACATATGGCTATTTATAGCGTGTTGCTATTTTCCTAGTATATTTTTGTTGGGACTATTGGCCTGGGGTACCTTAGGGAATAACTCACTAAAATTCACTACGTAATTTTTGTAAGGTAATACCTTAATGGTACCTAACCATTAGATACTAAATGGGTCATGGGCGGGTGACTCGGCTCTGTAAATGATATTGTCTTCTGCTTAATAGCGAGGTGGATCCCCCTGACAGGTCTGCGATACTGTTCTCTTAAGTGCTCTCTCTCTCTCTCTCTTCCCCCCTCTTTCTCTCTCTCTTTACATGGTGGCGTTGTTACACCATCCCCCTCTTGAAGACCGGAACTTCCATACATCTAAGAAGGAAGGTGGCCACTTGCTCCTAACCGTATAAAAAGGTGAGCTTTACATGCTCACTTAACATTGGTGGCATGTGTATTTGGGAGAAGTGTCTGTACATTAGGACTGTGAGGACTTTATTTGCAAAGGGGTAGTGTTAAGTGTCGGATATATGGCAAACAGCATGGATGAGCAGGCTATTGTGCAGGTGAGGTTACCTTCTCAACTATGGTTTTCAAAGTTCCTTGGCTGGTAGATGTGGACTATTATATCTTCTAGCTCTTGATTTTAGCACTAGTGTATAAAGACTGTTCTATACTATGAATTATACCTCCTTTTCATTGAAATAGTTTCTAGTGTCTTTTGTGATTTGAAAGGATTCTTTGGTGTATATGTTATTGTTATTGAAACACACACACACACACACACACACACACACACACACACACACACCTAACACCAAGAATAGATGTGATACTATTCAAAGATCTAGTTACTATATTTTAATCCCGTGATGTCTATCCAAGATTTTTTAAACCTTGGAATGATCCTTGAGAGATGGGGCTCTCTTCACACGGCCTTTATAGGTTCTCCTGATTGGTTGAAGGCTGAAGAGGCTACCAATTTTCTCCATTGATGGTATATTTCTCTAAATAATATTTTATGAACTATGTAGAGCTTAGCACTATCTCAAGGGCTAGAGATTCCTCATGGAGCCTCTTTCTAAAGCCTCATTACAGGTACTTAGATGGTTAATTTATTTTATTCTAATGATTTCAGGAACACGTTACTTTTAAACAAATCAAGGGACCTTGTTGAACATTTCAGCAGCTCCTGCAGATACTGCAAAATCAAGCAATTTTTCATCCACACATGCAGGATTTTCAACACCATCCACCCCTTCCTCCTTACAATTTGTAGCTCGCTCATAGGCAGAAGAAACATCAATGTATGTCTTTTCGGTGCTAGTCACTTGAAGCTTCAAGATTACAGGCACTTCTTCATGTTATGATGCTTCTGAGTCATTGGGGGGTTCCTCTGTCCCCATAACATCATCTCCAAGAAATATATCTTTGGCCTGCGCAAAGTCCACATCTCTCTTTAAAGAGCCTCTCAACAACTGAGGTGGTCTCCCTTCTGCTTCCTGTTCACCTAAGACAATTTTTGGATCGACCCTCTGCCTCTTGATTCTCTGAGATCTTAATCCTAAGAAAGACATAATACATGCAATAATAGGTAAGTATCAGGACTAAGAAGCTTCAGCCACATACCATAGACACACCAATATTTGAATTTTTTATTAAATATTACAACACATTTTCTCAAATATTGCAAGTTATTCCTCTCTCTCTCTCTCTCTCTCTCTCTCTCTCTCTCTCTCTCTCTCTCTCTCTGACAAAGTGGCATGTTAAAGAGGTTAGTAGAGCAACTCATTTTATTTGAGTTCCATCTCCTCTCTCCCCCTGGTTTGCTACCCCTTATATTCTCACGGGGCAGGAAGGACAATCGGAAGACCAATAGTACATATATGCACCCCCATAGGAAAACAACAAAGTTCCATTTCTCTCTCTGCGTGTTGGTCTCTCTCTCTCTCTCTCTCTCTCTCTCTTTCGTTCTTTCTTTGGGTGACAGATTGGTCTCATAGGTCATGTTGGTATTTTAAAGAGGTCAGTAGAGCATCTCCTCTTATTTGAGTGCCTACCCCCCTCTCTCCATGATTTGCTAACCATTTTGTGCTCTACGACACGCGAAGGAGAATCAATGGACCAACAACCCCCATTTGCGTGCCATAAGACGAGAAAAAGTATTCTCTCTCTCTCTTTCTCTCTCTCTCTTTCAATATTTACATCAAACCATGCGTAGAAGAAATAAACAACAATATGTGTTACCTTTTCCTGGACTTGGCATGGCGACCTTCTAGAGATGAAAAACTCACTGGTACCTTGGGCATAGTTCAAGCCTTCTCTCCATTTCATGCACAACATTTTTGGGTACCTCTCTCTCTCTCTCTCTCTCTCTCTCTCTCTTTTTGTATGACCTCTACCTAAGTGCATCTCTCCTTCTCTCTCTCTCTCTCTCTCTCTCTCTCTCTCTCTCATAATCTAATTGCCACCGTGCATGATAAATAACAACTACATGCTTTACACGTGTCAAAAAGCTAAAATTAACTAGTGGGCATTTATTGCACCGTATAATTTTGATAGAGAGGTCACTTTCATACTTAATGGGTTGTACAACATTCATTGGCATACTTATTGAAGCACCTTAGAGAGAGAGAGAGAGAGAGAGAGAGAGAGAGAGAGAGAGAGAGAGAGAGAGAGAGAGAGAGAGATAGATTTTATTATCGTCCTCGAAGGTCAAATATGACCTATGGGACCAAAGTTACATGTGATGTAGTATGTGTATGGCTGATGAGTGACTCTCGATGCTCCAAAATTGTAGTGATGAGAGTCGCAATGGAGAGCCCACACTTTGGCTGGGAGAGGAAAGTGTGTAGGTCTAAGTTATGGCAGAAAATGTGAGAGAAGCAAGTTCGGATGTGATCAAAAGCTGAGCACTCTAGTAGTGTGTGGTACCCAGACTCTCGAACTTGCAGTGAGCATAATGTGCACAATTGATTTGACTCTTCTCCATTGGCCCAACGCCCTATCTCGCATCGAAGGAAATGGGAGCTAAGCCGAATTGCTGCGATAGTGCATATCGCGGACAAGGGAATAGGCTCAAGCATGTAAGTGTGAGTACGATTTCCTCTCTCAGCGAAGAACATGGTTTTGTAGTTGGGGGCAATATAGGTGGTGTAATGTATGAAGCGTGACCCACCGGATTTCTCCCAAGCCGTAATACATTGGCGTTGTAGAAAAGCTTCATTCACTTGAGAGTCAATTGAAGCATCATGTAGCAAGTGTAATGCATCCCATCTCCCAAACCACTTCTTTATGTCTTGCATCCATCCCGTGCTCAAGATCTTGCTTTTATGCGTCTTTTGAACTTTTTTTCTTGCTTCCCATGCAATTGTAGGAAGTCGATGTGAGGGGTTTTGACGCATCTTTATCATGTACTCCACAACCCTTTCCATGCCCATAACCTCAATTGGAAGAGATCCCGACTCAAGAAGTAGGAGCATATATGGTGTTTGTGTCTTAACTTGGAGAAAGTTTGTAAGAAAACGCTTTTGGACATTCTCAAACTCTTTCCAAGTAGACTTTGAGATGCTCCCGCCCCACACTTCAACTCCATAAAGAAGAACCGGTGTCACCAATGCATCAAAAAGATACTTCTTGAGAACCCAACACTTGATGTTTCCCGCATTACACATGTTCTCAAATGCATAATATGCTCTCTTTCCCGCTTCCAAACAACGCATAGCACATTCATGCCACTTGTGATTGGATGGAACCTCAAGGCCAAGGTACTTAAAGCTCTCAACAACTTCAAGTGTCTCGTTGTTGTACACAATGCATGGCTTCTCCTTATGGTTGGTTTTCACAAGCATAACCTTTGTTTTGGATTCATTTACAATCAGCCCACTATGCAAGCAAAAGTTCTCAAGGACAACCATAAGATTTTGTTCATCTTCTAAAGTGTGTGCTAGAAGCACTACATCATCCGCATACAACAAAAGCATGATTACCACATTGCAAATAGTGACCTCTTCAATGCCTTCTTCTTGCATAAAGTCAAGTACCATTTGTTCCAATTGATCGATGCATAGACCAAAGAGAGTTGGTGACAATGGACATCCTTGTTTAACCCCAATAGTGCTTACAAAAATTTCTGAAATTTCTCTTCCCACGCGCAATTGACAAATCACCTTCTCATAGATTCGAGAAACCGCAAGCATAAACTCACTTGGCACTTGGAGTTCTTCCATCCTTCTCCACAAATTGTTACGTGGAATCATATCAAAGGCTTTCTTAAAGTCCACAAAACAACAATACAATCGCTTGCCTTTCAACCGACTTTCCTCCATGAGAACACGAAGAGTGACAAGATGATCAATGGTGCTATGGTATCGACGAAAACCCGCTTGTCCCTTTGCACACTTGTCCTTCTCTTCAGCCCAATCACTCAATTTCATCTCCATTATGCACCCAAACAACTTTTCCATAAGAGACCCAATCATTATAGTCCGGTAGTTGCTTACATTCTTTACATCCCCTCCTTTATGCAAAGGCTTAACCCAATTAGTACTCCAATCATGAGGCATACCATGTTGAAGTGCAAGATTGAACATATCACACATCCACTCATGGGTAAAATCTCCTGTCCATTTGATCATCTCCAGCTTGATACCTTGAAGATCTCCCGCTTTGCGAGTGGCCAACTTTTCAAGCCCACCGCATACATCCTCAATAGTAAAAAAAAGACGGCATACATGGGAGTGAACCATAAAATGGCATTTTTTCAGTATTTGCTTGCTCATATAATTGCCTACAATGTGTGTACATATCCACTAGACTCAAGTTACCAAAATTCTCAACCCGCTTGCCTCCCAAGTTTCTCCAAAATCTTCCACATGCATGTGCCTTTTCTTGGACTTGAAATTCTTGTTGCTTTACTTCCCATCTTCTTCTCTTCTTTTGAATCAATGCCTTGTATGTATGCAAATGACTTTGATAGTTGTCTTTGTCCATAGTTGCATCAAGCTTTATCAAGGACTTTCGAACATCTTGACATTCTTTATCAAACCACCTTTTGCGTGATCTATCTTTGTTGATACCATGGAGATGCTTTATGGCAAAGAATTCTTCCGCACAAGAACAAATAGCTTTCTTGAAAGCTTCCCATTTAGTTTCCAATGGTGCATCACGTTGAAGCTTTGTCATCCATAATTTTTGCTCAACCATTTCAATGTACATTGGTGCCCGTTTGAAATCCATACATAGTGATAACTTCTCTTTCCTTTGGCTGAGATTATCATCCTTAGTTGCTTCTCCACATGAAAGGTCAATACATAAGGTGCGATGGTCGGATTCCGAGGTCCATTGACCAAACATAAAACTCTTTATGCGATACATGATGGCTTCAGAGAGTAGCATATAGTCAATCACACTATCGCCATTATGTCTCCTACATGTAAATCCATTGGTTCCACTCCACAAAGATACACCATTGGCAATGAGCATACGCGTGCTATTACACATGTGTAAAAGTAACTTTCCATAGTGATCCGGCTCTTTCTCATCCATTGAAGTACGATCATACAAGTGAACTTCCTCCAACTCCCTTAAAATGTATGGCATATCAAATTGTTGAGTATCATGTTGCTATGTTTTTGTGCGAGCATTCATATCCCCAAATACAATAACATCACCTTCACCTTTGAAATAAGCAATGTCCTCTTCCAAATCAGAAAATGGTTGATCTCTATTCATGCAAGCATAAAAGGGAGAATCATGATGAGGAATGTAGCAACCGGCTACAAAAATGGGTGCTCTTTTTGGTGTCATAATTTTCAGCCATACATAACGTTTGTACTTGTCATCTTTCACAATTGATACAAAATCTTCCAATCCTTTCTTAACCATACATGCTAACCCTCCTTGTTCTCTTCGTTGCTTGAGATTCTTTGACCACATCAATGAATGTACATTGTAATCCTCCAAGCCATTAATCCTTTGTGTATCATGCTCCCAAGTTTCAACAAGAAGTACAACATCGGCTTTGCTTGTTAGTTCATCAATGCCAACCCCCGCATTCCATGGGTATCGATTACAATTCCAAAAGCATATTTTTGATTGTAACTCGGTCTCATAGGTCACGCATCCCTATTTGCTTGAGAGACTTGCCTCCTCCTTGGGCACATTTTCTTCATGAGAGATCTCCTTGTTTTTATTATTCTTTTCCTCATATGCCTTGCGACGCATATTTTGTTGCTTAATAGTGCGATCTTCACATACAAAACATTTTGTATCCCTCAAATAGATCCAACTATTATCAAGGATAATCTTTCGCTTGGTCTCATCCGGCATGGTGCATACAATTGGCCGTTCTCCCAAGCGAGGAGCTCCTTGCTTCCCCACTCTATGTGCTCCATAGACCATAACTCCGGACATGCCAAAGTGGGTTTTGAAGAAATCTTCAATAACAATGGCAAGAGAAGGAGGTGTCTCTAACTTCTCTTCGGGAATTCCACGAATAAAAATGTTCTTGGAATGTCGCTCCCGTTCCTTCAACTCCTCCACATCCACATTCTCAACATTCTTTGTTTGAACCATAGCTTGCATGAGTGAGGAATTAGAAACCACATTGCTACCACATACATCAGCCCAAGACTTGTTTGTGCATACATTTTTCATGTCGCATACATCCCGGCTCATAGTGTCAAATTTCTCCTCTTTCAATACATGGTCATGCTCTACTTTGCTCATCCGCTCCTTCAAAGCATTCAAGTCCACAAGAGAGCGTTTACATTCCTTGACTTCCTCTTCAAGTTGCATCAAACGCGTTGTTTGCATCTCAAGTGTCCTCTTGAGATTCTCATTCTCAACCACAAGTACCCTTAGTGTGCCATTCTCCATTGCAAGTGCTCGTAAGTCTTCGCCTTGTTTGTTTACGGTCTCTTGCAATGATACCAGGTACGCCATGATCATGGTTTCCGATGTCGTTGGTTGGGTGGTTGTGTTGCTATCTCCACACTTAGGAGAAAAACCACAACTCAGAAGAGCATCACACAAGGTGACAATGTAGAGGTCTCGTTGTCCATCAGAGCAACCCAAATATTACATATACATGCTGCTATGAGAGAGAGACATAGAGAGGGAAGTAGATTAAGGATAGGGAAGAGAGAGAGAGAGAGAGAGAGAGAGAGAGAGAGAGAGAGAGAGAGTAGAGTTGTGTGTGTGTGCTTAACTGAAAATGGTATGTTATTGACACTATTTCATAAGCCAAAATGACCACTACCCATAAAATTTTCCAGTTTGCACAATGGTGTGCGGAGACCATTCTATTATTAGCAAAATGTAATACATGTGCCATAATGCCACTTTGTCACCTTTAGATAGACATATATGGGAATGAAACGAGGGAGAAGAAGGAGAGTCAGGGTACAGAAAGAGGGGAGAGAGAGAGAGAGAGAGAGAGAGAGAGAGAGAGAGAGAGAGAGGGTAAATGTTTGTGTCCTTGTGTGTAAAGAAGAAATGAAATGTTATGGCAGTCCAAAATGATGTATGACAACGACTTGGACTAGTGTGCACAATGGCGCATGGATATCAATCTATCTTCTCAAAATCGCACCTACGTGCCATAATTCCACTTTCTCAAAGAGAGAGAGAGAGAGAGAGAGAGAGAGAGAGAGAGAGAGAGAGAGAGAGAGAGAGAGAGAGAGAGAGAGAGAGAGAGAGAGAGAGAGAGAGAGAGAGAGATTGGCTTACATGTAAATGGCAAGAACAAAGGTGTCATTAGAATCAATATCTAATTCTCCTAAATGATTTTCTCATATTAAACTGATCATTTAATGTGGGGAAGTGCCGGGGGAGAAAAAGCTAGAATATTGGTTAAGCTAGTAGACCGGCCACAGTAGGAATCCAAAGGAGGGAAAATAGGGATCCAAAGGGGGGGCCATCTGCAAAAGAGCCATGTGCAACAATGGGCTAAAAAGACCCTAAGGTTCAGCCCATTAAGACTTCCAAAATGCTAAGGTTCCAAAATTCAAAGGTTGTGTCCAAAGGTCAACCCTAGGGGAAATTGGATGCTTTGTGTGTAGCTAAAAAGTCTTTGCATATCCCTACATGGGAGGGGGCGAGCCCTTCTTCTAGGGGATGAGAGAGAAAGTCACACACACACACACACACACACACACAGAGGCTCCCTTTACACAAAGGGAATTAGGGACACATGTCAGCTCCCTAGCCCAGATGCCCACAAGGTGTGCCCAATTCCTATTGGATGGCCTTGGAGGTGGACCAATGAGAATTAGACTAGAGTAAATCTAGTTTAATTAATTTAAAAACACATAATTAAAGAACCAATGAGAATTAAGTCTCCTAGAAGACTATTGGACAGTCTCCCAAGGGGACCAATGAGCATTCAAGAGCCCAATGGCTTGCCTGATTCCTATTGGCCAGGAGGCAAAGGGGTCCAATGAGAGTTTAGTTTAATTATTAAATTACCTAAAGCTCTCACAAAAGGGGAAAGGGGGACACATGTCAGAAGGCTATCACTTATGCTGCTAGCTAGATAACACCTAGCTAGATAGCATCAACAATACTTTCAAAAGAGAGAGAAATTAAGATATTGACAACAGTTGAGGACCGGATTTGCATGGAGCCGGTCCCCCCTCCAAAAGGCTTTGTATTATGGTTTCTCCCATCAAGAGAGACATTGTACAATACAATTCTTTGTGTTCCTTCAAGACTAGCTAGTGCAATGAAGATGAAAAGCTTCATGCAGTAAGCAAAACACTTAGTAAACACAACTTTAATTATCCCCGTTCTCAGACCCAAGACCTCACACACCTTCGAAGATGGTGAGAGCTAGTAGGGTATGAGAGTAGATTGAGAGGAAGAAGTAGTATCTTACATAATCACTCATATTAGCATAGGTTTAGCTAAGTAATTAGCTAAGTACATCTCCTCACATAATCACTCATATTAGCATAGGTTTAGCTAAGTAATTAGCTTGGTAGAGGAGATGAGCATGCATTGAAGCTTGGCTCTTGGTTGGATTTGCATCCACAAGCCAAGAGTGTGTCGATGTAGGCTTCTATCTCACAAGCCTGAAGTAGGTGATGAGCTCTCCATTAAAGCTTGGGAAGAGATAGTCTTCTCTTTCTTCACACATGAGATTGTGTGAATGTGTGTGTGATAATGCCTTGCAAAAATCAGCCCATTAAAACTTCCAAAAGGTTAAGGCCAAAATTTCAAAGTGTAAAGTCCAATGGTCAATTGTATATGGAATTGGATGCTTTGTGTGTGTGCAAAAGGCCAATAAGCTAGAGGACAAAAGAAAAAACGTTTTGGGAAGATGACAAAGCTTAATAAGGACTAGACACACACACACACACACACACACACACACACACACACACACACTATGCACCTAAGCTTACCCTTTCCACAAAGTAAAGAGGACACATGTCAAGCATGCAAAGAAACCCCCAATTCTTGCCTGAATCCTATTGGATGGGCACAGAGGTGGACCAATGAGAAGTTAGCTAGTGTAAACTAAAATTTTATTTTTATAAATGCTCAAAAAATAACCAATAAGAAATAGTCTCCCTAAAAGACTATTGCACAGTCAAAAGGTCCAATGATTTTTATCTAATTCTCCTAAATGATTTTCTCATGTTAAACTGATCATTTAATATGGGGAAGTACCAGGGGAGAAAAAGCTAGATTATTAGTAAAGCTAGCAGATTGGTCACAGTAGGGGGCCCACAGTAGGGATCCAAAGGGGTACCATCTGCACAAGAGCAATGTGCAATGTGCAATGAATGGGCTCCAAAGACCTTAGGGTTCAGCCCATTAAGACTTCCAAAAGGTTAAGTTCCAAAATTTCAAAGTGTAAAGTCCAATGGTCAATTGTAAATGGAATTGGATGCTTTGTGTGTGTGCAAAAGGCCAATAAGCTAGAGGACAAAAGCAAAAACGTTTTGGGAAGATGACAAAGCTTAATAAGGACCACACACACACACACACACACACACACACACACACACACACACACACTATACACCTAAGCTTACCCTTTTCACAAAGTAAAGAGGACACATGTCAGGCATGCAAAGAAACGCCTAATTCTTGCCTGAATCCTATTGGATGGGCACAGAGGTGGACCAATGAGAAGTTAGCTAGTGTAAACTAAAATTTTATTTTTATAAATGCTCAAAAAATAACCAATAAGAAATAGTCTCCCTAAAAGACTATTGGACAGTCAAAAGGTTCAATGATAATTAAGTAGTTCCTAAAATTGCTTAATTCCTATTGGCCAAAGGACTAAAAGGTCCAATAGCAAAGCAGATAATTAAATTAATTATTTGGCATTTACAAAATGGAAAAAAGGATGGACACTTGTCACAAGGCTCTTGACTGGGCCTCTCAAAGGCTATTGGCCAAATTATTTACGGGCCAATAGGAAGCCAGCAAGAGTAAAACTCATACTCAAATACTATTGGCTAGGCTTTTCAAGGGCCAATAGGAATGCAGCATGAGTAATTGGCAAGGGGGGTCAACCAAGAGGAGAGAGGGGGCTGTTTTGGAAGGGCATTATTCCACACACACTCACACAACTCATGTGTAGAGCAAGAAAATCATCTCCTTCTCCAAGCTTTAATGGAAAGCTCATCTTCTTCTCCAAGTTTGAGAATGGAGGCCTACACTAACAACTCTTGAATATGGAATGCAAATCCAACCAAGAGCTAAGCTTCAATGCCATGCTTCTCTCCTCTATTATCTAATTACCAAGCTAAGCAAAGCTACAAGAGTAATGAGTAATTAAGTGAGGAAATACTTCTTTCTCGTAAGAATACTCCTTCTTCCTCTAGATCTACTCTCATACCCCGCTAGCTCTCACCATCTTCGAAGGTGTGTGAGGTCTTGGGTCTGAGACCAACGAGTAACTGATGTTATGTGTTATCACATGTAAGTTTGGTGCATGAAGCTTCCATCTTCATAGCACCGACGAGTTTTTACCAAGGAACACAAAGAATTGTATTGTACAAAGTCTCTCTTAATGGGAGAAGTTATAATACAAATGCCTAATGGAGGGGGGACCGGTCCATGTAAATCCGGTCCTCAATAGTTGTCAATTGTTCTATTTCTCTCTCTCTTTCAAGTATTGTTATGCCAAACTAATTAGGTGTTATGCTAATGTTGTTATCTCCAACCAAACACTCTTGTATGCTCATTAGGAATTTGCTCTTAATGAAATGCTCATTATGTTAAGTTATTTTCCGCTATTTACAAGATTTATAGATCAGTAATTGTTACAAAGAGCATCTCTTTTCTTACCTATGATGGCACCTTTGGTGCTACGGACAAAGTCTTGGCCTTTATCCATCAATTTGATGCGGCGTTTGGAGATGAGGGCTTCACGGAGTCCTCTAAGCTACGCCATGTAGCTATGCACTTTCAAAAGTCCGCCAGGCAATGGTGGTCTAGCCTATGAGCCAACGATGAAGCTCCACGAACATGGAAAGCTCTAAGAGCTTCCATTATGAAGCAGTTTTTGGCCACCGATGCCAAACACAAAGTACTCACCGAATGGCGAAGCTTAAAGCTCTCTCCCAGTGAATCCATCCACAAGTATGTAGACAAGTTTTGGGACCTACAACTCAAAGCCACTGTCTTTAAAAAGCTGGATTTTGGAGAGCAAAAGCAACAATTTTGTGCGGGCTTAACCGAAGAAATGGCGGAGTATGTCAACTCCCAAAGGCCACGTACCATATCGATGGTAATACACCATACTATGGTGGCCTCACGAATGAATTTCCAAATGGGGGCTAAAAGGAATAAGAAGCCCCCGGAAAAAAAGGTTTCCAATGAGCCTAAGGGAAAGGACAATGTCCAAAAGTCTCCTAAGGGCAACTCCAACAAAGCTAAAGAGAAGGGAGTTTACAAAGGTAATAACAAACTCTCTCCTGAAGAGCTGGAGTGTTATCGCAAGGATAACCGGTGTTTCAAGTGCGGCGAACAAGGGCATGCATACCGCGCTTGTCCCCAAAAGAACAACTGTCAAGATCCTCCTAGAGCTTCCTTGGTTGAAATCCAAGAGGAGGAGACTCACCAAACTCATCACAAAGGATCTCCTCTATGCCATGCTTGGGGAAAGGTAAGAGAACATGATGCTTTTATTCTCTTTGACCCTGGTTCTACTCACAATTTTATATCTATAGAGTTGGCCACCAAGCTAGGCATACAAGCCTATGAGATGCTAGATGTCCTACCCCGCAGACAGTGCCTTCAAGGGGCAAGAAGCTTCGGTCACTCCCTTAATCGGGAAATTGAGGGTTCATGTCCAAGGCTATGTGGACAAAGAGGACTTCTTTATCTCTCCTCTCAAGCATGAGGATGTAATCCTAGGGGCACCATGGTTTGACCGCCTGGCTGCCGATGTTAAATTTCCTGAAAGGAGAATCTCCTTTAAGTTCAGGGAAGAAGACATGTATATAGATGCTAAGGAAATGGGTAACACTATCCCCATTGCATATACACCAGCTTTCAACAAGTCAATAAAGAGCTCTATTTCCGTGTACATGATTTTTGTTAAAGATTCTCAAAATGAACCTAATGCTTTAACAAAAGAAAATACAAGCAACCAAAAGGAATTAGAGTTATCCAATTTTCTCAAGGGGTTTCAAGATGTTTTTATTGACGACATCCCTTGTGAGCTACCTCCTAAACGAGGTAATGATGACCATGCAATTGAACTTCTTCCAGGAAGTTCACCGCCTAACAAACCTCCTTATAGAGTTTCTCAAGCTCAACAAGAGGAGATTATGCGGCAAGTGCATGAGTTAGTTGAGAAGGGCATGGTTAGGCCTAGCTCATCTCCATTTTGCTCACCGGTGCTATTAATGCAAAAGAAAGACGGCACATATCGTATGTGTGTCGACTATAGAGCACTAAATAGGATCACTATCAAGAATAGGTTTTCCGTTCCACGGGTAGAAGACCTATTTGATAAGCTACAAGGATCAACCTACTTCAGTAGGATTGACCTAAAAAGTGGCTATCATGAGATAAGGATAGTTGATCTAGATATTGTAAAGACCGCATTTCGCACCACATTTGGTCTTTACGAATACATTGTCATGCCTTTTGGCTTGACCAATGCACCAGCCACATTCAACCGCTTGATGGAGAAGCTGTTCCGGACTCATCGAACCTTCATTGGAGTGTTCTTTGATGATGTTATCATATGAACACAAGCCACACCTCCAGGTAATATTTCAAGTTTTGAGAGAGAATAAACTTTATGTTAATCAAAAGAAAACTGAATTTTTCTTGCAAGAGATTCAGTATTTAGGTCACATTATCTCTCAAGATGGCATCCAAATGGATCCGTCAGAGTTAGAGGTAATAAAAGGATGGCCTAAACCAAGGAATCTTCATGAACTAAGAAGCTTTATAGGTATGTGTGCATACTATAGACGCTTCATAGAAAATTTCTCACAAATTACGGGACCATTACATGACCTAACAAAGAAAAGCGTTAGGTACACATGGTCTGCTAAGGAGAACAATGCTTTCGAAAAGCTTAAAGGAAAGCTTATCTCTCAACCTGTGCTTACACTACCGGATCTCTCAAAACCATTTGAGGTCGAATGTGATGGTTGTGGTGATTGCCTTGGAGCTGTTTTACTCCAAGAAGGGCACGCCATAGGCTATGAGAGTCGAAGGCTCGACCCTGTTGAGCAAGCTCTAGGCATATATGAAAAGGAACTCCTTGCAGTTCTACATGCCTTAGACTCATGGAAGCACTATTTATTGGGGAATCCTTTCATTGTGCGAGAACGGATCACCAAAGTCTTAAGTACTTCATGACACAGACCAAGCTCTCCGACAAACAAATGAGGTGGGCAAATTTCCTTTCGCAATTTCATTTTCATATTGCTCACGTTGCTGGCAAGCATAATCAAGTAGCTGATGCACTCTCAAGACGGCCGAGAGTGAATACGGTTTCCATAGCAACTCACAATGATCTATCTTCAATGATAGATGAGTATGCTATTGATCCCGATTTTAGAGATGTGATTTCAGCCCTTGCATTAGGGAAGAAAGAAGAACTATTTACTTTACAAGATGGTTATCTTTTCTATGGCAATAGACTATGCGTTACTAACTCACTACGTGAGAAAGTAATGTATGAATCTCATGCTCCACCGTATGCGGGGCATAGAGGGATTCAGTCTACCTTAAAGGGAATTGAAACATATTTCTATTGGCCTACCATGAAAGTGAACATACAAGAGTATGTTTCTAAATGTGTGGTATGCCAAAAGACAAAATTTGATAGAGGGAAGCAACTTGGATTGCTTCAACCCTTGCCAATCCCTAATTCACCATGGGAGAGCATATCCATGGATTTTATCTTTGGATTGACTAAGTCTATCCATGGGAATACGAGAATATGGACGATAGTAGACAGGTTCAGTAAACAAGCCCTTTTTATACCTGTCAAAAAGACTATCAAAGCCCATCAAATGGCAACCCTCTTCATTTCACAAATTTTCAAGTACCATGGCTTGCCAATGTCCATAGTGTCGGATAGAGATCCTAGAATGACCAGTAATTTCTGGAAGGGTCTCTTTGAGAATTTAGGGACAAGGCTAAACTTCTCTTCGGCCTATCATCCACAAACGGATGGCCAAAGTGAAATAGCTAACCTAACAATTCTCAATCTACTAAAAGCCTATGTAACGGAAGTAGATCAAAGATCCCAATGGGAGAAGTACTTACCCTTAGTGGAGTATGCTTACTATAACACTGTACATACTTCCACGGGAAAAGCACCTTTCGAGGTAATTGAGGGAAGATAAAAAAGTCCCTCGCTACTTAAGGTAGATGGCAAGATCTTCGCTATTTCTATCTCATAGCAAAGGCAAAAGGCTACTTCTGACAAGCACAGAAGAGCCCAAGCCTTTAAAGAAAACGATTGGGTCTTATTAAAGTTTCCCAAGGCTCGATTAAGGCACACGACGGGCAAGAATCCTACGGGCCACCAAAAGTACTATTCTAAACTAGAAAAAAGGTACTATGGTCCCTTCCAGATTCTTAGGCCAATCAATGAGATGGCCTATCAACTCAAGTTGCCCAATCATTGGCTCATACAAAATGCTTTCCATGTGAGCCTATTAAAGCCTTACAAAGGAGAGCCACCTCAAGAACAAACTATTGAAGACCCACCGGAGATCGAGGACCAAGAGGAGGTGCTACAGTCCGAGTCCATTCTCCGACATGAAGACAAGGTATTAAGAGGCGGTAAGACTATCCGACAATATCTTATTAAGTTTAAGAATTATCCTTTTGAAGATTCTAGATGGATGCAAGGCATACAATTAAAGGATAACCTAAACCTCGTCAATGCTTACAATGCTTCCCAAGAGTAAGCAAATGTACAAAATGTTAAAAATGAACAAAGTTTTTTTTTTTGTCTTATAAGACTCTCTTTTTCTTTATTGTGCACAAAAATGAAGTAGTATGCATGCTTAGATCAAGTTTGCGGAGACGACGTCTCCCAAACACCAAGTAGAGCTTGTCACTCTACTATGGAAGACTGATAGGACTAATGTGCAGACATGCTTGCGGCAGCCTCAGGCTCTCAAGCGCCAAATGGACTAGTCATCCATTGTGGAATGATGTCGTAGGGTAACATAGGGATCCTCTACCCGCTAAGAAAAGGACTCATGAATATGCTTTATCTTCTCTACACCATAGTCGAGGACGACTATGCTTTCAAGAGAGAGGTATTGTCATAATAATCAATATCTAATTCTCCTAAATGATTTTCTCAAATTAAGCTGATCATTTAATGTGGGGAAGTGCAAGGGGAGAAAAAGCTAGAATATTGGTTAAGCTAGCAGACCGGCCACAGTAGGGATCCAAAGGAGGGAAAATAGGGATCCAAAGGGGGGGCCATATGCAAAAGAGCCATGTGCAACAATGGGCTAAAAAGACCCTAAGGTTCAGCCCATTAAGACTTCCAAAATGCTAAGGTTCCAAAATTCAAAGGTTGTGTCCAAAGGTCAACCCTAGGGGAAATTGGATGCTTTGTGTGTAACTAAAAAGTCTTTGCATATCCCTACATGGGAGGGGGCGAGCCCTTCTTCTAGGGGATGAGAGAGAAAGTCACACACACACAGAGGCTCCCTTTACACAAAGGGAATTAGGGACACATGTCAGCTCCCTAGCCCAGATGCCCACAAGGTGTGCCCAATTCCTATTGGATGGCCTTGGAGGTGGACCAATGAGAATTAGGCTAGAGTAAATCTAGTTTAATTTATTTAAAAACACTTAATTAAAGAACCAATGAGAATTAAGTCTCCTAGAAGACTATTGGACAGTCTCCCAAGGGGACCAATGAGCATTCAGGAGCCCAATGGCTTGCCTGATTCCTATTGGCCAGGAGGCAAAGGGGTCTAATGAGAGTTTAGTTTAATTATTAAATTACCTAAAGCTCTCACAAAAGGGGAAAGGGGGACACATGTCAGAAGGCTATCACTTATGCTGCTTAATAGCCATTGGCTTGACTTGGGGAGGTCCAATGGGGAGCCTGCAAGAGCAAATAGCAAGAGGGCTCGCCCAAGAGAGAGAGGGGGCTGATTTTTGCAAGGCATTATCACACACACACTCACAAAATCTCATGTGTGAAGAAAGAGAATACTATCTCTTCCCAAGCTTTAATGGAGAGCTAATCACCTACTCCAAACTTGTGAGATAGAAGCCTACATCGACACACTCTTGGCTTGTGGATGCAAATCCAACCAAGAGCCAAGCTTCAATGCTTGATCATCTCCTCTACCAAGATAATTACTAAGATTAAGCTATGCTAATATGAGTGATTATGTGAGGATATGTACATCTTTCTCGTAAGATACTCCTTCTTCCTCTCAATCTACTCTCATACCCTGCTAGCTCTCACCATCTTCGAAGGTGTGTGAGGTCTTGGGTCTGAGAACGGGGATAATTAAAGCTGTGTTTACTAAGTGTTTTGCTTAGTGCATGAAGCTTTTCATCTTCATTGCACTAGCTAGTCTTGAAGGAACACAAAGAATTGTATTGTACAATGTCTCTCTTGATGGGAGAAACCATAATACAAAGCCTTTTGGAGGGGGGACCGGCTCCATGAAAAATCCGGTCCTCAACTGTTGTCAATAGCTTAATTTCTCTCTCTTTTGAAAGTATTGTTGATGCTATTTAGCTAGGTGTTATGCTTTTTGGTGCTCTCAACACCCAAGCACTCTTGTAATTCTCATTAGGAATCTATTCTAACGAAATGCCCACTATGTTCATGCTAATTTCCGCTACACACAAGTTATTAGGCCATTAAATGTTACAAAGGTGACTGCGTAAAAGGTAGGCAATAGACCAGGTTTGGCTGCTAAAGCAGGAGGAAGATCTGCTAGTAAAGAGAAGAGACCAAGAAAGCCCATGAAAATCTTGAAAGCTCCAAGGATGAAGAGTCTACAAAGACACATCGAGTTGCTCAAGGAAATCATGAAGGCTTAGAAATGTATTCAGCTTCTAGCACCAAAGCTTCCATTCCAAGGACTAGTCAGGCCAATATGTGAGGAAGCATGTTTTGGGACCATGAGGTGGAAACCTATTGCACTGTTGGTACTACAAGAGGCAACAAAAGATTTTTTGCTAGAACAATTCAATGACATTATAATTTTTGCAGAACATGCGCACATGGAAACGATTATGGACAAGGACATTGAAAATTTGAAAAGAGTAAGGTGGAGATATGATAAGATGCTCTAGCCCAATGAATTATAGACAATAAAATGAAGGAAACTTTCCTTATTTCTCCATCAAGGCCACATGCATAGGTGAAGATTGTAGAAGTCACCCATGATGTGAATACCAGGGCCAGGGTTGAGCAGGAAAATTGGCGTACAGAGGAGATGAATAAACCGAAAGAGAAGGAAAAGGTAGCAAATGCTATAGAAGAAGAGATTAATAGCTACCACATTGTTACACACAAAATTAGTGTAAAAAATAACAAAATTTTATCATCTATGGAGGAAGGATTAATAGTAGATATACAGCTAGAAGATGGCATAAGTAGACCTACATTAGATTCTATGGATATCAATATATTGTGGGATCCAAATGCCATAGATTCAATTGTCTATATCTTCCTGATGTAAGATGATTTCACCAGCTTCAACATATTTTTATTCAGTCTTGAGGCTAGATTGTCTTGTAGTTTGATCAAGAGCCAACTACCTGCACAAAGTCATGCAGAAATATATCTCTTGGATTCCCAAATTTCTATCTTTCTTACAATGAAAAATACCCCTATCGGCACATTCAAGAAGTGGCTTGCCCATTGTCCAATGATACAAGTAACAACCATAGTTTTTCCATATGAGAGCAACCACCATTGGAGCCTTGTTTGCATTGAACTTGACAAGCCAACTGTCTAGACACTAAACTCAATTCGAAGAACGCATCCAAAATTAAGGCTGTGAGTATTGAGAATTATAAATTGGTTTTATTTTGGATAAAGTAAGGAGACAATTACTGTGTTGGGTTCATACCAACTCCTCCTGCCTGCAGATGCATAACAAGACTATTGCACGTATATGGAAGGCTATGCAGAAATCTAGAGCTGTACATGTCACAAATTAAGGAAGTCATGGTGCCTTTATAGATGGATGCCAACTCGTGTGGACCTCCTCCATGCTGAGTATATACTGCATAGCTTTTTTGCACTAAAGCCATTCATGTCAAAGGTATACATTTTGCACATCATTACTATAACGTTGTGATTGTTTGGACAATAATGTGTCTCAGTTCCTTTTTGTTTTTGTTTTTTCTTTTGTAGAGTGCATTGGAGAACAAAAGAGTGCATTGGAGAAGTACACCGTACAATATTTGCACCAATATCGTGCCACCCTAATCAAGCATCTGATTTCAATTTCACATCTTGTGAGCATGGATGCAAAATAGACCCTATTGGATGACCACATTGTAGAGTCAATGATGATTGATGAGGGATAGTAGCAAACAGATTTCATAAGGACAACTGAGAGAGAACAACAGCAGGAGGAGGGAGGAACTTTTGAGAAGAGAAATGCTACATCGGGAGAGTTGAACAAGGAGAAAATTCAAGATGAGGGGAATCCCACACAGGAGAAAGATCACACAGATCGAGGGTCTGAGGAAGAAAATAAATGTTGAAACTCCCTCTACTCTTGAAGAGTTTCAGAAGGAAGAAGTCTATGTAGAGGGAGGGGCTAAGAAAGAACACCCTAACCCTCTAGCAAAGCACACCTCTGCCACAATTCCACCTGTTGAGATTGAAAATCAAGAGTCATTTATGCCTGACACACAAACATATCATAGCACATTAGAAGCTAATTCCGGTGCAATGGAGCCCTCAGCATTGGAGACATAAGTGTCTCGAACAACAAAGAACAAGGGACTAGTGAGAATAAGCTCAAGGAAGTCAACACTACACAAGACAACCTCCACGGCAAGCAAACCAAGTATGGACCTTTGATAGAGATTGACATGATTGTTCCGGTAATAACCAATGTAAAAGAATATGAAAGTCAACCTATTGTCCAACTACTTATTTGTTTTACAAAATTTTTGCAGAGACTAATTATTTTGGACGTTAATGGATTGTTGTTGTTTTGGGAGCCATATAATCCCCACACAAAACTTGTCAACCACGCAGCTTCATGATATGCAATCACAGAGCCATTGTGCATCTGAGAACCAAGGAATTTATACATTTTCTACTTCCAAGGTTCCGAGTTGTGATATGGTCCTCTATGCAGCAGAGAAACCTCAATCCCCTTGTAAATATGATTTGCAACGTAGCAGGAATCAAATTTTTGCAATTTGATTTTTTGTATTCATAGGAGTGTGTTTTCATTGATGGCCACTACCACCCTACCAAACCAGATGTATTCCTATACAATAAACCTTTTTATCAAATCTATGTCCCATATGATGATATCAACACTTTGTTGATAGATGACACACCCCATAAGGGCTTGCTAAATCCACCGGGCACCACCTCTCTCCCCACCATCATTTGAAGGGCATGAGCATGACTCTTATCTAGAGGACATTTTGATCCTTTATCTTCGGAATTTGTATTTCAGCCCATTCACTGTTTCAGAATTTGTACTTACAAATACTCTAAAAAAAGCTAACTACGTACATTGATTCTTTGTACTTCTCAATGTGGTGCCATGTAAATGTGTGTGTGTGTGTGTGTGTGTGTGTGAGAGAGAGAGAGAGAGAGAGAGAGAGAGAGAGAGAGAGAGAGAGAGAGAGAGAGAGAGAGAGAGAGAGAGAGGTAGTGAGACAATTTCATCTTGTAATTGAAATAAAGATATAACCAAACTGTGGGAATCATCTCACAACAAAAAAACAAAAGATTTAAATTGCAAGAAACATTGCAATGAAAGTCATGAATATAGATTTCAAGTAAAGAAGAAGTTACACCCAAAGGAATTCGTTCAAGTTACATTGACACGATTTGAACTCGGCTAGTTAATTCTCTACAGACAATCTCTTTTCCCTATGTTGAATTACTTTGCATCCATTGATTAAGAAATAGAACTGCGAGGGCTCGTTCTCCGCAGTCTCATCCACTATGTCATGCCGAAGTTGCAGAAGGTTGCATTGCTCTCTTATTGTGACCAGTGTCACAAGGTTGAGCTCTTTGTCAAATACCTCCACATATATAACCTTGAAGGGTGAACTATGTAATTATGTTAATGTATAACGTGAGTTCAAAAGGAAGGGTGTTAAAATGCATAACATTTACGCAATTTAATAGACATACATTAAAATAAGGGGTTTTTGTATTCAATTTTGGAAAAATTTCTTAAAATAAGGGGTCATTTTATTCATTCAAACATGTTAAAAGAGGGGTTCTTTTAATACCCCATGAACGCATGTTATATAGGGGGGTACTGAATGCTGAACCCCCCGAGTCTATGGCACCATTGTTCTCCACGCCTCTGACTCTTGATCGATAGGAATAAACTTAGAGTAGCCTGCAACAATTTGAGAGCGTTGGTACGAGAAGGAGATGAGAAGGGACTGTGTTCCAATCATGTACTTGGCCACCAAAGTGTCCACCGCAACCTCGTAATGTATGCCGTCCACCTCTTTAACATACCACCCTCTATCAAGAAGCTTGTCACACAGAAGAAAGCATCTAGAGATTTACATACAAACATTATCTTTGCAACATGTATGTGGTAGGTGTGAAATAATTCCACAAATAATCTTATAGGACAAAAATTAAAAATCTTTACCAATTTAGTGGACATTGAATTTTGTAGTGACCTCTGCACATCCGTAAACAACTTGCTTTTGAGAGCTTCAGATACTGTGGTGTCCGGAACTGGCCAATCAATACATCTCCAATTGACAGGGAGAGGGAGTTTAACCAGAGTACCTTTTTGATTTTTTTGGTTGAGCTGGTAGAAATGCTGGTCGTAGAAGAAAGTCCCTCATCTGCAAGACTCTTGCTAATTCTTCCATCATACTGTAAAACACCAATGTCAGCCTGGATTACAGAGACGATACCTATAATACACTCAACTGGCTCCCATTCTTCATATGATGAAGGATAGACATCTACAATTGCAACAAAAAAATGTAATCGACAACCTAGTCTAACAACTGAATAGAATTTAGAACTTATGAAAACTTGATCTACCTCTGTTATTATTGTTCTACCTCTTCAAAAAGAAAAAAGAAATTAAGAGAACACCAAGGTTTGAAAGAAATAATAGAGATGGAAGGCTATGAACACACTTACAGCTACATCGAGGATGATAAGCCAATGAGACATCTCCGCCATTAGCAATCACATTGGAGTGACTATAGACATACTGTACCAAAACTTCCTTTACAGTTTTCTTGCCCAGCTCCACTTTGAAATCTAGCACTCGTGGTTTCCATGCTGATTGAAATAGGATTTTTGTTGAGGATCTTTTTGTGATTCTTGGTTGCGTAAGAACCCAAGAACCTTTGTATATTAATTTTTGTTGCCACTGGCTATCTATATTGATGGAGTTTGAGATAGTGATAGAGCCTATGGTGCTACTTGGCCTCTTTGGGAGACTAATGGCGAGGCTAGCTGGGGAGAGAGCACAACAACCCCTAGAGCTATTAGGGTGGGAAGAAGAAGAAGAAGAAGAAGAAGAAGAAACCATGGCTCTTTTTGAGTGGTAGAAGAAATCATGAACTTGCTTGCAATGGAGGGAAATTCAATTTTGAACGCTTAGTTAATTGTGGGATGGGTGTCTAACCTCACTCCTATCTTATTGCAGACGTAGCAAGAACCACGATTAAATTGTCAATCCATGGGATGAAGTTGACTCAACTAGTGCATAGAGGCTACAAGAGGTTGCCAATCTCTTGGAAAACAACAAACAACTCACATCTAACTCAGGCTACACTCAAGTGACTGAAATCACCAAAAGCCAATCGCTCATCGGTAAACAAATCACATCCGTTACAATATCAAATGATATCCAAATGTAACAAAAATTCTAGGACATGTTTATAAGACCTAAGCACACATGCTTATGGTCTCAAATCCCACTGTAGGTCAAGTGCAAAAATTACGATTATTAACAACATTGGATTTTTGAGCTAGTCGTTTTTGACCCAGAATGCATCTAAATGCTTAGAAATGATGCCCCAATACCCCACCTATGCTTAGTTTTTGATTTTTTAGTGTAAATTCCTACTTATGATGAAATTATGCGGAAGGTCGGTGATGCCAACAACTATGAAATACTATGAAATGCTTACGTCAATGCATAGAGCTCTTACCTGTGGTTGCAATGCAACATACACGACTGCAATGTGACAATCGAAGAGGGAGTAGGAAGCACGAGAAGGAGAGAAATGAGCGTTGTTAGCTCATGCTGTGTATTTCATTATCCAAAACTTGTAAATAACTTGCAAAAATTGGCTTCTAAATCTTAGCCAAGGTTTTTGGTGATCAAAACTAATAATCTGGGAGCTCTAACTAAAGATAGGTAAAGACAGGTTGATACAATTTAGAAGCTTGTAGCTCCGGCTCATCAATTACAAGGTTTATCCAAAAAATAGGAGTTACAATATTCTTGATTCATCAAAATAATAAATATTTTTACAATGAGAGCTCCAAAAAATGGTATCCGAGTTAAGCTTGCGGCTAACATCCCCCCCCTCCTCGCTTGTGTCGTCCCTTGACACAGCTTTATGGGCTGAAATAATCTCGGGTTGACGGCTGGCGAGGCGGTCTTTAAGTGCATGTAGAGCCTTTTTGTATCTGATCTTTCTCTCTTTGTCTGGCACCCTCAAAAATTTCATAGTGACTTTGTTTTTTTAGCTCGACTGCGGAGTAGCCTACAAATCCGGAAGTCACGTTGGTGATCACTGGCCTAAAAATCTTCATTTTCCAAGTAGAAATCCTGTGTAGAAAGCTTCCTCAAACGCCAACATATTATGAGATGGCAAGAACATGCAGTGGACATAGAAGACATAGAGGACTTCTTCGGAGGGCTAGCCACTGAGATTGTAGCATAAACCCTTATTGCCCTCAAGGAAGGACATCCATGGTGCTCCTGCTTGCTCTGGCTCATGAAAGACTTTGATGCATGTGAGAAACATTTGATAAATTTTGTAGAGCATAGAACATGAAGGATCAGGGAGACTTTTGAAGAATGATATGGCACCCGTTAGGGTTTTCACCATGTATTCTTATGTCAGCGTTCCATGCTCTGGAGCTGGAAATCTCGGATAATTCATCCATGTAGGCCACTTCTTTGTCATTACCTCATGTGCTTTCCACATCCTTACTCTTGGTACAAGGACAAAAAGTTGGGTCTCTTTGAAGTGCCCCAGGTGCTCTTGTGAACATAATCAAGTATCTAGGATTCTTGTTCAGCCAGATCTTTCTCCACTTGGGGTGGACTTCATCTGCGTCTTCTACTTGCATGTCTTTATAAAGTCTCTCCTTGACCTAGCAGCTCGACCTTGATCAAGGGATATGGCAGTGATTGCTAATGCCATTGTGCATTGATTTGGTTGGAAGTGAGCTGAGTAACACTGAAAGAGTGAAGAACTCTCAACTCCAAATTCATTGCTCATCCGTCTCTTGGGTAACCTTTTCCTTAAGTGCATCTTTCTCAGCTTTTGACAGCTAGACCATTGGCACCTCATCAATATTTGTGAATGGTACTTCAAATTCTTCTTCGCCACCTAGCCCTTCTGCTAGCTGTGTTTCCATATCAATGAAAGAGACTGAGGGAATATCAATATGTGGATTCTCTAACGTACCTACTTCTTCTTGTGTCTCTTGCTATCCATCTCGCAGTAGCTGGTTAACTCTCTTCAGCTCGGCTATTTCCTTGAGCAATTCTTCCTCTCTTTGTACCCACATTAATGCAAGGTCTCTGCGTTGTGAATGCTCCAGCTTTAGCTCTAGCTCAAGATCTTTATTCTTTTTCTCTAGTGATTTATACACTTTGTCTGTACCTTTGATCGAGGCAACTGTGGAATTTTCTCTTATCTGTCGCACAAAGATTGCCTGATTATTGATCCTCTGCTTTGAATATTGCAATGAGATGTTTGCTACTTCTAGTTGTACTTGGATCTTCTGAACTGACAGAGTTGTAGTTAAGAGTTCGTTAGTAACCTTTGTCAGCTGTTCGTCTTTGGTTTTGCAGGCATCTATTAACTTCATGAGAAGTTTGCCTAACTCTTCCATTTCCTTTTGCTATTTTTCTTGAGCTAGCTGGTGTTGTTCAGCTTCAACTTTTAATTCTTGGACTTGTTTTTATAGAGCAGTGATGACATTTAATCTGTCCTCTAAATCTCCTTGGAGAGCTTTGATCACCATTTCCAATTCTCTAGCCTTGGTACTGCGGCTAAGTGCTTCTGATCTCATTTTTTCTGTCTTCTCCTGCATCTGCTTTGCATATTCATTTACTTGGAGAATCACCTTATCAATTGTCTGTCAGTCTTAAGTTCTGTGGGTTGCCTAGATGTTTCGGCAATCTCTTGTGATTCTCTTGGTGGGGGTGTGGCGGCTGTTTGTTCCTTCCCTTGAGGCTGTGCTTGGACCTATTCTGCTTTGTTTTTTTGAGGCTTCGTAGATGCCTTGGTTGTTTCCTGCTGAATGGTGGGAGATGGGATTTCCTCTATTTCTTGTTCCTTTGTTTGCTCAAACCTTGTGGACTCTTCTAATGCAGAACTTGCTGCCCTTTTTGGCTTTGGTTCTTTTGCTTTAGCTTGGTCAGAAGTAGTTGTTGCTTGTGAAAAATCTGTTGTCTCTTGTGGTTCAGGCTCCTTTTCTTTGGTTGGCGTGCCCTCTATAGGTCTATCTATTGGTGATGGTGGAGGGGTTGGCATGGGGTGGTCGTGTTGTGATGTAGCAGGTGAAGACCGTTGAGGAGACATCTCACTTTGGTCGTGCTGGGTCTCACCTTGGTTTGTCGTGTGAGCTTGTTTTTTCTTGCTCGGATGCATCTTCTCTAGCTTTTCTTTTTGCTTCTTGAGCTTTTAATGCCTCTCCTTCAGCATACATGCATTCCAAAAAGTATGTGGGGTCTTCAGCCTCTTTCCTAGTAGGGTGCTTTGTTCTTGGTCCTTTTACTTCTTTAGGAACCCACTTTGCAGGGTCCTCTCCTCAGCTTGGTGGCTTCGTTCATAAGTGTGCTTCTCCCTTTCAAACCTTGATTTCTTCTGTTGAGGCTCCTCTTCGTGTGCGGCTACTGCTTTTCTTTTCATTTCTTCAATGCGAGCACTTTTCTCCTTGTTGTGTGAGATCTCATTGCCATGTGCTTCATGAGAGCTCTCTGCTGATTCTTCATCGGATTTGTAAGTCCTTTTGGTGGACCTTGTGGTTCAAGGAGATAGCTGTGCAGACACAATCCATGTGTTCTGATCTGGGGCAGGTGCCAAGTTTTTTGCCATGCCGATAGCATGGTATGCTATTCTTGTAAGTACTTTAGGTGCTCCCATATAAGTTATCTTGCCCTCTTTCTTTGTACCTTTTAGTGTGGATAACACATACTGTGCGTGGTCGATGGGTTGCCTGGTTGTCGACTTTAACACGTGTAAATGTAGTCACAACTGCATGATGATTGGGTGTTGTGTATCTTGGAGGTCTCTTTGCGAGAAAGTGGAAGTGTTGGTGATATAATATTTCTTGTTCTTCCACTTGCTTCTGAATGAGATCGGCAAAATTTACCGCAACAGTCTCCTTGGTGAAAGTGCCTGCTGTCTTTTTGTCTCTAGCCCTCATGGTCATCCCTTCTGTCGGCAACTTGAGAGCTTCAACCACTATTTATTTTGACATGACTACTTCAACTTTGTGCCCTTGCTGGTCAGTAATCTGGGCTGTTCCATCTTCTTTGATTGTGGACAGGAGCTCATAGGCTTTCTGAAAATCCACACCAGATGGCTCTTGTTCGTAGAATTCTCTAAGTCCAAGAGGTCTATTAAATTCTTTTATTTCTGGCTTTGCCGTGACACTGTAGACCTCTTTTGGCAAAAGCTTTAGTTCTACCTGATGTCCTTCTTCACTTTTGAATCTACCTGTGAAAACTGTTGCATTGTTCTCCTCCAACTGTTCTTTTGATAGATAGGTTGCTTTGACTGTTTTTACTAAACTGGGGTCCAGTTGGTTTAGTAGCTCTTGCGGCTTCTCTTTTTGAGTGACCCTCCTCGTGGCTTTCTCCACAGCTTGCATGGCTTCTGTTAAATGCATAGGGTGTCAAAGTTAGAAAATTTTACAGATTCCTCTCTGAAATGTCCTTCAGTTTAAATTGCCAACAAATTGAGTCCAATTTGAAATCAATTTTTGAACATGCATAGATGCATAAAAACATGTAAAGATCAAATTCTTGAAGTTCAAGCAAAAATTTGCACAAAAGTAAATAATCGTGATTATTTATAGCTGAGGAATTTTTTCAACTTTTTGCAATTTTGGTATTATAGGCTTGAAGTATATATCAAATAGATGCTCTGAGTAAAATATGGGCTCATCTGAGTGCACAGAGTGAAAATGGTGCCAGAATAAGGCTTTAGGTCTCTGAAACAATAGATATAAAAGAAATTTGAGATTTTGAGCTCCAAATTTGTTCAAAATTGGTAAGTGGACTTAGGAAATCATGTGCTTTGGTCCCATGAAGTCAAAGTTGCAATTTCCTCCCATCTTGGCCAAAATGTAGCTAACTGCAATTATTAACTTTTTTATCAAAATGAACAATTTTTGAAGCAACTTGGTTCTAGGCATGATGTAGACTGTGTGTATGAGATTTGAGGTGATTTGGATCAAAAAATGTGACACATAACTCAGAGATTAGTTTGAAAGGATCTCCTTATATTTTTCTTGGCAATTTTCCAAGTTATCATTGATCAATTTGTCTCATACTTGAAATGTGGCATGTAATAGGTGTACACAAGTGATAGACGAGGTAATGATACCATTTTTAAGCCAAAATATTACAAAAGTAAATAATGGTGATTATTTACAGGTGTCAACATTTTCTTGCAAAACTTGAAAATTTGACCTAAACATATTCTATACACCTAAAACAAGTTCTAAGTTGAATTTGGTAAAGTTTTGTGTTTCCAGTATCACTTCGTGCTTTGTCGACTTTGAAATCATTGATTTTTGTGACTACATGGCATGCAGAGTTGTTTAGTCACTTTTGAGGCTATGGATTTGTCCACGACATAGTCCTGAAGCAACTCATCCAATTTTGGCCCATTTGGAGTCAGTTTGACCTCGTATGTTAAATTTGACGCTTTGTAGCCTTCGAGCTTTTTGAGGACTTGGCTTGATTGATTTTATGAAACCAACCATATACATTGTATATACACCCCGTATATAAGCTGTCTGTGGAGTCAAAATCCAATTTTGGCATTTGCCAAAAACCTAGCTTTTCTACTTGGGACCCCCCTCGACCCCTGCCAAATGGTCAACTGGTGATATTGAAGTGTTCTATTATGTTAGGGCATGCTACAGCTCAAGTCTCGTCCGATTTGGTTGAGTTGACAGGCCGCTATGGTCAATTTTTGGTCGTAGGTCTTCGTGTACTGCTCTGATTCTAGGGTTTTTTTCAAGGGTTTAGACTAGCTACCAACCGTACAAAATGGATCATTGATAAGTATAAAACTTACCCCTCATGTCTCGTGTAAGACGGTGCTATAAAGAGGCAACTGTGGACTCTAGAAAATGCGTGAGAAGAAGGTCGAAAAGCTCTCTCTCCAAAGGCAACAAGTGAAAATGAGGTGGTTTTAGCCTACCGTGGGTATCTATACTCTGACTTCCCGAACCATTTTTTCCCAAATTCCCATGTTACTCTACTAGGCAGTGAAATCTATGTTAGAGTCAAATTTTCTTCAATCGGATTCTTGTAGCTCATTCTGCAAGAATTTTGCAAAAGTAGGTTTGGTCGCCTAATTTAGGCTTCTCGCTTCTATCTGCCGATTTGATTGAAATTTTTTGTGTTTGTCCGCCTTGTTCTTCTGATCATTAGTGTGTCTTTTGCTTTTCCATCTGAGCTCATTTGCTATTTATTATTATTTTTGACGTGTTTATTAAAAAATCAAGGAAAATAACAAAATGCGCTAAAAAGGTAAAGTGAAAATCCAATAATTAAAAATATCTATTGAAAAACACAGCTTTATTGTTTTTTGTTGGATTTCTCCATTTTTAAGTCTCAATATCAAGAAAAATGATGAAAAATAACAAAAAAGGACTAATTTTTGATGACTTTTTGATAGTATATACACTATGTACACTCATCGAAAAGATATTATCAGTTAAATTTTCCCCTAATGATGATTTATAATGGCATTATTCGGTAATTTTGCAAAAAATCACACATTAACATCAAACTCTTTCCTCCCTCTTCAAACATTACCCTTAACTACTTAGTTCCCTTCCACCCCTCCTAGATGGCGTATTTCGGGACGACTGTGTGCATCGGTTGAACAATTGTGTCTATGCATAGCCTTGGTTGGCTGTACCATGCTTTGAAGATCAATGCAGTTCAAACCGTCATGCTGTGCAAGAGTTGGGTCTTGAGTAATTAACTCAAGGGTTTCTGATGTCGAGGTTTTCTGATGATGTTTGCCAAAGAGAAAATCTTGTAGCTAGTGTGGCCTTTGCTTGATTGTACCCTCAGGATGCTTTGGCATGCTGATTTCCTGAGCTGTTGGTATCAATAATGACTACTGGCGAACTTTTAGTCGCCATTGATATCTTGGTTTGTCTTGGACAGAATGGTGTGGTTGAGTCGTCTGCGACTTAACTCCCTATTGGTTGATTGGTTTTGCAATTTGCGGAGAAGATAAGTGCTTTGTCTTCGTCCAAATCCATTTCGTGTTAGGCTTCTTTCTCAAAGATGCTCGTCGCTGTTTTTTGAACCTTGGTTCCATCTTCAGTACAGTAGATGATGTTTTGGGCACCCAGATTTGAATCGGCTTGTCCTTAAGCTGTGATTTTGGTACCCAAATTTGCCTCGCTCTTTGAATGCTACTTGTAGCATTTGCTTGTCAATAGGATGGATAAGATTGATTGCTTTGTTTCTTGCTTTGTTGATAACTTCCTTTCCATTTCTCCTTGATGGGCATAATTGGAACAATGAGTTGTCCGCCTTTAAGTGATAGCTTGAACTGATTGGTATCCCAATCTGGTACTACCTTGTATGTCTGCATCCAAGCGATTCCAAGAATCATTTTCTCATTCATGTGTTCATCTGGTAAGCATAAAAATTGATGAGGGCATGAACATCCGTGTGCTATCACATTTAAGTTGACTACTCCCAAAGTTGGTGTTGGGTTCTTGTTGCATCCCTTGATAGTCGCTATTCCTGTTGTCAATGACTGAATTGTTGCTTTCTTGTATGTGGAATAACTGATTGCATTTACTTGAGCTCCTGTGTTGACCAATGCATTTGTGCTATGGTTGTTGAGCTATACTTTGATGCAAAGGTCCTTTCCATCTAACCATTCATCATCTGTTGACATTGCATCTTTCTGCAATTCCCATTGTCGGTCATCTATTTCCAGAGTGTTGATGGGAATAGGTATTTGTTGATTCTTGAGAGAAACTTTCCTTTTGAGTACCCGAAATCGAGCTTCTTCTTGGGCTTCATCAATAACCTACTATTGTTTTATCTTTCTTTGCTTAGCTACATGCATTCTTTCTAGCAATTCATTGGTTGGTGAAAAATTGTACTTCTTTAAATGACATCCACTAATCCAATTAGCCATCGGTTCACCATCTAGGGTGCACAACTTAACTGCTCCACTTGGAGATACATCTTCGATGACAAATGGTCTATTTTCCTTTTCTTAAACTTGGAAATGTGTTGCTTAAGGAAATAGACTAAAACTAAGTCCCTTTCTTTGAAGATTTTTGTAATTAGATGGGAATCAAAAAACTCTTATGTGATTTTACAAACACAAGAGTGGGTGTTATAACTTGTGGATGATGGTACCAACCATTTTGGTTACTTTTTCTCACATTGTCTCTTTATTGCTTGATTTTTTGTGCAGGTGGAATTTTACAGGCGGTTTTAGGAAATGCATCCGACGGTGCGCATTTTGTTGAGATGGTTTGAGAATTTGAAGCCCTTTTTTGTTCGAAAATTGCAGGACCGCAATATCTACTGCTGCAAGTATAACGTGCAAGCTATCTACTTGCAAGAATCTTTCAACCAAATGTGTCAAGTTAGGTTTGGAGTAAATGGAGGCTCTTATCAGTGTGCTTGTGATGTTTGTGACCCTGCAGTAAGTGCCAGTATATGTGTGGCTGCAAAGTCAACATTTGAGAGCCTCACAACACTATGGGAGTCCTTTTTGTGTCTTGAACCAAAAGATTCCATGTTTCATTTACACATCTGCTTGATGGGAAAATGTGATCAGTGCGATGCCAAACAACTTAAATGTTGTCCTTTTGAAGTACATAATGACAACTTTTAGGTGGCTGCAAAGGTTTTTGTTGGTGTGGAGACACGATCCATAGATGAAGATGGCCAGCACCACAAAAGGAAAGATCTTGTTATTCAGCAGATTGGGTGCTCCACTTTCATTTCATTCATGTAAGACAAGCTGACCAAGTTTATCAAACATAACTACATCTACAGATGGCAGGCCAACCAATTCAAAGAGTATCTATAGAGTTTTCCAAGTGATGTGGTTGCCTCTATCGTGGACTTTGTAGAAACTTACAGTTTTAAAATTCAGACTGAGATCCAATCCATGCACTGGTATTCTAGTGAGGTGAGCATTTTGGTCCACATCTGCTATGTGCGCTCGACAATGGGCAACATCATAAAGATTCTCTTTTTTTATATATCCAAGGACAATGTGCATGACACATTGTTCGTTCAACACTGCTTCCTTTTGCATGATCAATGGTTGAAGGATCAGGGTTTTTGTTTAAAGTGACACTAGGTATGGTCTGATGGTGCAACATCACAATTCAAAGCACGACAGCCTTTCTTTTTTGCTGCACAACTTACTGGGCTTGAGATGATGCACAACTATTTTGGGTCAGGTCATGGAAAAGGTGAACATGACGGTGCTGGCGTGGTCATAAAGAGGGCATTAACCCATGGGCAATTGAAGGTGGATGGACACCCCCTGTATAATGTAGCAATAGTGGTCAATTACCTCACCCTAATGAAAAATAGTAAAGACTGTTGGTCATCCACAAACAAGGTTGATAGGATCTTCTAGGAAATCAAGGTGGGTGATGTGCTGAGAGATATAGAATGGGATTGAAAGAAAATCAGTTGATCACGTTCGATGCATTGTGTGAATGGTTTCTCTTCAACATATATGACTGCACTGAGGTGTAGAAATCTGTCCTGCTTCTGTGCATGGTCGATGGAGAAGATGTGCAAACAAAGCTCACGTAGAAGCATGACAGTACTTGAGGATCATACCAACAGAGCCTAACATAGATGAAGATATTTCAAGTGACGAGGAGATTGATGCACCTATGCATGTTGGCCATCATGATGATTTAAGCAATGCCTTACGAGTTGGAGATAACTTTGCAGTCAAAGCTAAGGAGGAAGACTCTGATTTTTATATACTGAGGTGTTGCACAAAGAAGAGGCTATCCACCACGACTCAGAAGGATGAGTGGCACAATCAGATAAAGAAGAACTCTTACTATGTTGAGGGACACTTTTATGATAAAGTCAAGGGACGCTCCGATTGATATGTGTTATTAGATGATAGGCCTCTTGGTTCCATGTATTTGTGCCTAGTTCAATGCCTTAAGTTCCCCTTGTAATGAGCCTAATGTCTACACTTTGAGTGATACCCTGTATGAGCATATTGGATAACAACATGCCCTCTGATACCAAGCCTATTTAAAACACATTGACCTCATAAATTATACTTGGGTACCGCTTTCTTGTATCTGTTCCTCACAAAAAAATATGTTCCTCATCCAAAAGCTGAAGTGTTTTTGACACTTTTATATTCTTTTGAGTACATGTAACTTACAAATTTCCATCCACTTGCAAGTGCTTTAAACTACCTTCAACCAGATTTTACAAAAATATCTAGCCCTTTAAGCCACCCAAAAGTTGTTAAGACACCCTTATATACGTAGTTTCAATATCATTGACCACCTACAAGTGCTATCTAAACCACTAGCAAGTGGTTCAGAACCTTTTCCAAACTACTTGCAAGTGGAGGAGAAGACCCAACAAGTGATCTAGAAGCCCTTTGCAAGTTCTTTAGAACCACTTGCTTGTATATGTAGTTTTAATCTCATAGACCACATGCAAGTGCTATCTAAACCACTAACAATTGGTTTTGAACCACTATCAAGTGCTATCTTAACCACTAGGACTAGCTAGTGGTTTTGAACCACTAGCTAGTCCTATCTTAACCACTAGAAAGTGGTTCAAAACCACTTTCAAGTGGTTCTTAACCACTAGCAAGTGTTATCTTAACCACTGTAAAAAGGCTATCTTAACCACTGCAAGTGGTTCTGAACCATTGGAAAGAGGTTCTCAACCACTGGCAAGTGCTATCTTTACCACTAGAAAAAGGTTCAGAACCACTGCAAGTGGTTCAGAACCATTGGAAAGTGCTATCTTAATCAGTAGCAAGTGGTTCAGAACCACTTTCAAAGTGCTTGCAAGCCTGAATAGAAGACCTAGAAAGTGGTCCAGAAGGCTGTTGCAAGTGGTTTAGAACCTCTTTCAAGTGGTTATTAACCACGTGCTAGTGGCTACCAGCTTACATAATGCAAATGGTTTTCAACCACTTGCATGTGGTCCACAGTTCACAAGTGATATATCTTACACTTCTGCCCACTAATCGTTGATTTTTATCTTCTACCAAATCCCTAAGAAAAACTGCTAAAACAATTTAAAATCAACTTATAATATGACATCTTGCAAGGAACACAACAAAATGGTCGATTGAATAGCAAATCATGTTTCTACATTAGAAATCGGTATAAAATTCCGCAATACAATGTTGATTTTTTTTCCATCTTACAAAACAAAAGAAGTCCTCATCATGAGTTACACTATCAAACTCATCATGGGTATCTACATACATGATCACACGTACACAACTCTTAAGATTTTTGTTCAGACAAGAGATCAGAATGTGGCCTTTTATAACGTGGTTGTGGAGGTAGCACTTTGCCTTTGCCACTTGATAATGTTTCCCTCACAGATTCAACGTTTTGAAGTTGCTGCCACCTTCTTCTTCTAGCATCTAGTTTACAAACAATAATAAACTTAGATCAATTTTTTGTTTTCTTCCACTCATAGATAAATGGTAAAACTTCATGATGCATAAACTTCTCGCATTGGTCTTCCATTTGGTCCTCTAGAGAAGGCAAGATAACATAGAAGTCTTCATTGTTCAAGTAGCACTTGGGATATTTGTCATCTAGCAGAGGGTGTTATCTTTGTTGAATTGTGCAAAACTCTTTCCAAAAAGTGTCCAAGACTAGAAAGAGAATTTGTTCCCCTTGCTCGTCAAGCCATGAGATTCTACTATATGCCTCCTTTGCAATCCACCCATTCAAGCACCTGTGGACCTGAGAAAATCACAATTCTAATCTCTTTTTCAGGTCTTGGTAGGGGCTTGTGTTCCAAACTGTTGCAGCAAGCTAACACGGACACCATTTTTTGGAGTTCTCCTTGTAAAAAATTATTAATTTGATAAATCGGGAATATTGTAACTCCTATTCTCTTGGATAAACTTTGTAATTAATGAGCTGGGCTACAAGCTTCTAGATTGTATCAGCCAGTCATTTTCCAGCTTTGGTAGAACTCCAGATTATTAGTTTTGACCACCCAAAAACCTTGGCTAAGATATAAAAGACAATTTTTGTAAGTTTTTTTATAAGTTTTTAGATAAGAAATACACAGCGTGAGCTAACGGCGCTCACTCCTCTCCTTCTCGCGCTTCCAACTCCCTCTCCGGTTTTCACATTGTGATTGCGTTTGTTGCATTGCAACCGCTAGTAAGAGCTCTATGCATTGATGTAAGCATTTCACGATATTTTGTAGCTTTTGGCGTCGCCAACCCGCGGCCTCTAATTTCATCATAACTAGGAATTTACACTTTTAAATCGAAAAAAAAGCATAGGCGGGGTATTGGGTCATCATTGCTAAGCATTTAGATGCATTCTGGGTCGAAAACAACTAGGTCAAAAATCCACTGCTGTTAATAATCGCGATTTTGGAGCTTGACCTAAAGTGGGTTTTGAGGCCATAGGAATGTGTGCTTAGGTCTTATAAACTTGTCCTAGAAGTTTCATTACGTTTGGATGTCATTTGATGCTATAACAAATGTGATTTGCTTGCCGATGAGCGATTGGCTTTTGGTGATTTCAGCCATTTGAGTGTAGCTTGAGTTAGATGCGAGTTGTTAGTTGTTTTCCAAGAGATTGACAACCTCTTGTAGCCTCTATGCACTAGTCGAGTCAGCTTCGTCCCATGGTTTGATAAATTAATCGTGGTTCTCGCTAATACTGCAATAAGATAGAATGGTGAGGTTAGACATGCGTCCCACATTTGGCGCTGCTGTCGGGGATCGAAGAGACCTAAAATAGGAAAAACCACGAGCTGTTGTGTAGTTATCCTTTAACTTCCTCTAGGTTCGCCTAGAGTTCAAAACTTTCTTTTAGAAACCGCATAGCTTAAGATTGTTATCTTTTGCTGTGTTTCAATAGAAGTTAGAGCTACTACTTGAGGATAAGGATGAGGAAGAAGGATTAAAGACTAATTTGAATGAAGTTGAAGATGACATTTCATTGCTAACTAAGAGATAATGACAAAGAGACAAGATGATAGTCAACCCTACTCAAGTCCCAAGTGTTCCTAAGAGTCCCATAAAGCCTGTTATTGTGGTTCCAAAGAGTGACAAGTCCATTCTAGATGATATTGTTAAGGGAATGCAAGAGCTCAAGATAAAGCTTACAAGGATAGAAGAAAAGGGGAAACCATTAGGACAATCTACAAGGCAAAGACCTCAAAATAGAGAAGGCTTTGTAAATAGATGCATATGGTGTGATAGTACTGACCATGGAAGAAGGGATTGTAAAATTTTTAAAGACGCTTTGACAAAGGAGCTTGTTTTCTTTAAAGATGGAAAAATTCACTTAAGTGAAACATGTAAGCTCTTGGGGACAAAATTGGGGAAAGGCAGGATGAAGAAACTAGTTGAGGACATGGCTGTTAGCCATGCCATCTCAATGGTTGAGGCAGCCACCTATGGGTTGAAGGTGGATCCTATTAAGAAAAAAATATTAGTCAAAGTTGGAGAAGAGGAATCTAATGGTATTGGAGAGATATGGCTGTGCGCTATAGAGTTTGCTATGAAGGGTAAAATGACTTCAGAGGTTTTACATGAAGCTCAAGATTGCATTCAGCTTGAAACAAGTTGGAATGACCCTATGGACTCTTTGTCAATGCATGCATACATTGCCAAATGTCAAGCAAATGAGGCCATTGTTGAAGAGAAATGTAGGCACGAGAATGGGGATGAAGGGCCTTCAAAACGGGCGATGAGGAGTGGAGGCAGAAATGACACAGTGCCTCCTAGATCACCTTCCCCGCAACAGATGTTTGTCCCCGAAGTGCCTATGCAAAAAGCCACTAAAGAAAACAAGAAGGATGGAACAAAATCCAAAGCAAAGGGTTCGGACTACAAACTCCAATCTGATATAGAGTTAGTAATAGATCTCAAAAAGGTTTTGGAAGAGAGGATTCTAAACAGTGTTAGCAGGTCACCGCAACGGACGTCTGCAACATAGCTTTCTGGCACTAACATAATGTCAATACTCAGGGAAAGTGACCCGGATGGGACGCAGAGACTCTTTGAGATCATCGATCTAAAGAAGTGAACCTAAACAAGCAAACACAATAACTCTACAAGCAAACCAACACTCAATGATCAGGGAAATTTGCCTGTGTCCTTTCTCACAACTCTAGGTCATCACGCCATTTCGACACATCCTTGCTGGATAGTTTTTTTGAAGCTTTCAGGACCTTTTTCATGATGGATCGTGATTTTGGTACTTTATCGGATTGCAACCAGACTTGCTAGGATAGTGCAGTCTTGTCATAGGTTTGTCTTCAGATTTGTCTGCAAGGTTGGACTTCAACTTGGGAAGTGCTTTGTTGTTGATGACACTCCCCCCTTACTTGAATGATTCATATCTGTCGTGAAGAGTTCTTTTGATGTTTTTTGCAATACTTCACTAGCTTCAACACTATGGAGCTTGTTATGTTTTGCTATTGGGAGTTTTTTTGCTGAAGTTATCATTGTTTTTCTGTTGTCTTTGTGTGACATTCTTCATCTTCCCATTGATCGTTGAATGTTTGTCTTCAAGGTTGGTCTTTAGCTTCGGAAGATATTTGGCATTGATGAAACTCCCCCCTTCCTTGAGTGATTCATATCTTTTCATTGCACAGTCTTCTCTTTGTTGCCAATCTTGGCCGCCGTGAAGATGTATTTTGATGTGTTTGAGTTTGTAGAATTGACTCTCTTTGTGGCATGGACTTTATGAATTTATATAAAGGGCAAGACCCGCCCTCTAGAGGTTTATGTTCATACACAGAGAGGAAGAAGAAGTAGAGAGATATGGAGAGAGGAAGACATGAAGACATCACTCCATTAATGCTTATTCTTAGAATTCCCGATCCCGCGTACAAGGAGGACTCCTCCCCTATATAAAATAAAGGTACCCTTTGATATCCCATTGTGACCCGTCGAGATGCTCTTTGGTTACACCCTTTGAGATTCCTTTCTAATAAGAGTGCATTCCCACATGAAGGTACACGAAGGTACTCCCAATATACAATGCGGTCATGTGCGGTACATTCCGGGCACATACACTTTATGATGGGTTTGCTTTCCATGTCCCCTGCAATTTGAGTTGTCTACAATAGGTCACCAATGTTGAAGCAATGTGTGAGCTACTTTTGGTTGTTGTTGATGACTCTCTTGTGGAATTTTTTATTGCTTGTCATTGTAGGCCATTGTTTGACTTGCCATTGTTTGATGTAGCTTTGTTGTCGACTGTGAAGATAAAAGATGCTCTTGATAAGCATATGGAGACCTACAATGTTTGCTCCAAGTCGTTGTCGATTGATTTGAGTAGCTATTTCTTTATTGCTGATGTAGAAGAAATATATACAAGACGATGATGTGATTCTAGATTAGGGTCTAAAACCTGGATGACCAAAGGGAAAAAAACCCGGTGGGAAAAAAGTGCCTTTGGTATATGCTCTTATTGGAGTTGAGCATTTGGACGTGAAGTACCTGTCATGCAAGGTGAGTGCTTGGGAGAAACAAAGAAAGAGTGCCTAATGCAAGTATGAGAAATTTGTTGAATAAAAGAATGTAGTGTAAGAGATGGAGTTGATGGGTGCTTGAAGGAACAAATGTAGCACATGTAACATCAAAGGATGTCTCAATAGATTCCACGTTTCCAAGAAGGGTTCTTGATGTAGAATCTTCTCCACTCATTCCTCACTGTGTTGAGTGCGTGAGTGTCTTTTGGGCTTCCTGCTTTACTTACCACTATAATACAATGACTTTGACTCTTATGCTCACCTATACCAGCATGAGCGACATAACATAATTACTCTCAACTTTTCTAGCTTGAGTAGTACCTAGAATAACTAAGACGCGTAGACCATAGAGAATATTACATGAAGGTTTGGGACTAATGTCTCGCTCATTTAGTGGCTTAGCTGCCTGACTTTGACTTTTATGCCATTTATTTTTAATGGCAACTTGGACTTACCTGTTCAAGGCCAAAAACCCAATTCCATAAGTTTTGGAAATTTAGACCTTTTCCATTGTGTTGGTCTTTGGATGCCACCATTTTGTCGAGTAGGTTGGCATGTTTTGGCTCCTCTTGACTTGCTTGTTGTGTGTTCACAGTACTTTGTGAAACAAGTCTTTCAGCTGCTTAGAGACTGATGTAGCGTTTGCTTTATCTTGCATGAGAAGTGGTTGTCGAGATGTGTGGGTTCTTTGTGATTGCCTCTCCAACGAGCAATTATGGAACCAATCGTGTTTTTGGTCCTTGCGTGATGTCTTTTGAATTTTCTCTTTTTGTGCAATGACTTGATGGACACTAAACTTCGGTATCCATAACTAATTGTTTCCTTTGTAGTGGCCTTGATTTTGATGTTAATGATGAGGTATCCATGGAGATATTGCAGCAGCCTTGGTGGTGGCTGGTTGTTGGCTATGCCTGTTGATTGTGTGCCTTTGGGTGGAGCCTTGTACTTCTTGATTGATCTTTTTTGTTCCAGGTTGAGCTACAATTTTTGCTAACCATATTTGTGTGTTACCTTCATAAAATCCTTGTGCTTCAAGTAGCTGGACTGGAATTATCCGCTATTGCATCTGTTTGTGGTGGGTATCTTTGTTGAAGTCTAATTTCGGTACCCAAACTTTTCGCGTTGCCCGCTAGGAAGGTCTTTTTGTTTGTCTTTTGTTGGTGTTCTTTCGCTTGCCTGAGTATTTTGTATTCCATTGATAGCGCATCTTGTTCCTTGTAGAACTTGTTGGTTGAGGTGGGTAGGTCCAGGCTATTACTTTAGGATTTCTGGCCCAAACATTAGTGTTTCCTTGGAAGTAGCCCTGAGCAATGATTGAGTCATTTGATGCTACCCACCCTATCACCTTTTATTGATGTTGAGCTTGTGCTTCATGTATCCAAATTGGGTCTTTGACTTTGATGTGCTCATTGGATACCAACACTTGGTTGACATTCTTTGGATTCTTCCTAATGCTTTGATGTGATGGAAACTTTGGTTGGTAGACTTTTTGCTTTGGTTTCCATTGCATTGTTGATAGTTTGGCTCTTGATGTAAAAGCTTCATTGGAAGTTTTATGTAGGCTCGTTGAAGGTAAAGTCTTCTTGTAAGGTTGATATAATTCAGTGTTTAACTTTGCTTTACCTTTTTCTGTGATGGTTGGCAATTTCTTCTCTGCATGGATTTGAGAAGCTTCATGAACTATTACAGTTGTTGTTGTTGAAGCTTTTGATTGTTGTCGAAAGAAGATGTTCATCCAGCTTTCTATCATGATCAGACTCTCTTTGATGTGATGAGAGTCCATTATGTGGAAAGTATCCTTATACTCCCCAATACTATTTTTGAACTTGTGTACATGATATTCTCTAGCTCTATGATTGGCAGCTTTCCCATCATTATCCACGTATCATAACACATTAGATTCTTTGTTGCTTTTGGATCTATCACAATTGAACATGTGATTTTGAGTCGTGTTTCTCCACATATGCTGAATTTGACCGTCGTAGGAGACAATTGATCTTCTTCCTGGTCCCTGTTTTGCTTTTGATCTTGCATTTTCTGAACATTTGATGTTGAACTTGGAAACTTCGCTCCTTCATCTGATTTCATTTGCACTTTTTCTGTTGTCGATTTCTTTAAACTAGATTTTGTCGATTCTTCAGGTATGTCAATGATGACATATTCTCATTGTTTCTCTGCTTCCTTCATGTGCACTTTGGCACCATGCTCTAGGACGTAGCTATCTGTCAGAAACTTTTTGATTTCATAGTCACAAACTTCATTAGCTTCGTTCAACACCTTTATCGTAAACAAGGGAATTATAGCATATCCATCTTCATTGCAAAATTTGGTGTATGTCACCTCATTTACGCACACATCAAGAGTGGCCAGTATTTGATCCCATCCAAAGGGTTCAAATAACTCCTCTGGAAATGGTTCTTTAATGTAAGCTCCATCTTCCTTTGAATGCTCTAGGATGCAATATTCCTTCCTAAAACTTCCACTCTCAAATGCTCCATACATCCAAATATGCACTTTGCTTTCTAATTCAGTGTGGAGTTTAAGTCTTCCCCCCGGGGTTCGTACTACATCTCTATAACTATGATTCATGACACAGATCTTTGTAGTGACATCCTTGTGTCTCAGGTAGATATAGTCATAACCCCAGTCTTGTACCATTTTGAGCTGACGCATGACTGGTTTGCCCAATATGATATCAAGTTGCTTCTCTTGTCAAAATTAATTATGGCAAAGGTGTGCTCATACTCTATGCCACACGAGGATACAATGATTTGTTTTAATATTCCAATCGGTTTCTCCATATATCCAACCGCTAATTGCAGTTTCATTCGAGTTTTCCTAAGAGCAAGCTTTTCCAAAATTTTCCATATCTCTTTGGTTGCAATGGCAATTCCTGCCCCACTATCTAATATAGAAACCGTCTTTACTCCTTTGTAGTCAAGTGGTAAGGTGGTGTTTCCTTCTTCTTGTTCACAGTAGTCACCCTCCTTCATAGTAGTCACCCACCTTATTTACTGGTACTGGCTTTGTCTGTGGATTCTTAGGCGAGGAGTCATTCATGTTTTTGTCCACAAGATGGTCATGTGAAGGGAGTTGATCCATCTTTTTCAGGTGTTTGCCCATTTGGTCCCATAGATGCGGTCTAATTTTTAGTAGTTCTAAGAGATAAAGTGTACATTATATAGGAGAAGACATCAATTCATGCAAGCTCTTGGTATCCATCATTTTTGGTGTAGCTTTCCACTGAGAAGATACCATTTTAACCTCCGATTTTGTTTTGAGTTCTCCTATGAAAGATGGCAAAGTCCATAGAGAGCGTGGTTTACTCTCTTCTGATGTGACAGACTCGACATCCCCATATAGAGATCGGATATCCCCTAGGAAAAATTCGTGATCCATGTTTATCTCAGGGATAGGTGCTGATTATAGAGTAGCACTACCATCTTTTCGGTTTCTGATTGATCGCTAAAAGCATGCTTTGGTGGTACAAAATGACTCTCCTTGACAGCACCCTTGACAAATCTTTGAGTTACAATTTCTACATGTCACATAAAAAACTACCTATACTATATATTAGTGGATAGGTCTTCAAGAAGAATCTAAAAACACAAGTCCGAAAAGTTTTGACCTAAATTACAAAAATTGTACCAATCCCAACTTTTTCATTGGTATAAGTAAAATAGGTCCTTTTTTTGTACCACCAAACCACGCTTTTATCCTGATTCCCACAAGGATTGTGGCCACGGTTCTTCTACCTCTGGAATAGGCATCACTGCTTGTGAGCCCACCCCATCTGGGGTTTTGGCTACTTCCCTTGTATGTAAAGGTGCCTCAACTTCCGGCTCTTCCTCTTTGTTTACAATACCACTACTTTCCAATTCCTGGACTTTATCGTCGCAGATTAGCACCTTCGTTTTGGGAGCATCTGGAACTGGTTCCATAAGAGCTTGGGCCTTCTGGATGAGCTCCTTGCACATTTGCAACCTCTCTTTTTCATACCCTAGATGAGGATATGTCAGCCATCTATCCTCTTGGGTTTGGTTGGGTTTTAGCCTAGCTTCATAGGCCTTCAAAATTGCATCCAAAGGTTCAAACACTTTGTCGACTAAGACTGAACCTCCCGAGTTAGTCTTTGACTCTTTAGGTCCCTTCGCGTTTTTGTTCCTTTCTTGCTCTTTTCTAAGCTGCTCTCTTGTTTGATTCAGTTCAATTTCCAAAGCCGCTTTCTCCTTTAGCCTCTTCGCTTTCATTTTGTCTCGTTTGCCTTTCCATGATCTTCTTCCAAAGGTTCTCACCGATATGTTCTCAAATTCTGTTTGAACAGGCAATGTGGTTTTTTCCTCAACAATTGCGTTTTTAGCAGCTTCTTGAGCTTGATCTCGAGTCATCACGTTTAAAGGAACGGCAGGCTCTACCTCGGATCCGCTTGAAGAAGGCATTACGCCTACAACATTCATTGTTTCTTTCTCTTTGTAGTTTGGATTTTTAGCGCATTGTTGGCGTAGATGATCTGTCCCACAACATTCACAAAATACAAACGTTTCGATCTGTGGACCCTTGTTTGGACAACTTTGTGCCCAGTGATTACCTCCACACTCATAACATGGACCTTCTTGTTTCATAGATGGTGATACCACCAATGGTTGTTTTTGCCTTGTAAAGAATGTTCTTTGAGCCATACTCCTGATTCACTATGAACATGAGCGTATTCGCATCCATGGAATACTGGTTTTTCATGGGTTGTGGCAAGTGCATTGGTGAGTGTAGTTGAATACTATTGTACCATCGTTCAAAAGATGCGGTTGTTTCTGTAGCATTTGTTGTGTTTTTGGTTGAGTGCTATACCATGGAGTGGGATGATCCCCTCTACAAGTACTACATATCCTCAATTGAGGTTGTCGCACATTTAGGTTTTGTTTGTAGCCTTGGTTAATTCTTCTAATTACACCCTCAACCACTTGATCAATGATTGGTTCCCAAGGAGTTTGAACATCCTTCTTTGTTGTGGGTTCGCTCTTTGGAGATGAGGCACTACTAGGAGTGTTGTCTATATCTTCACTCACCTTTTCGTAGGTTTTACAATTAACTAGATATAGAGCCTCTCTAGTGACTTGGTCAAACATCGTGCATCCTTTAAGATGTAGGTCCTTTTTGAGAGTTTCATTCCTCAAGCCCTCTATGAACAGAACTAGTAATTTCTCATCTTGTGGTAACTCTCGCACCGGATATCTGTCTATGTATTGTTTGAAGCAAAGCAAAGCTTCCTTCACTCTTTCATTCTTTTTTTGTTTGAAAGCGTAGATCTGGGACACTGTGTTGTGCTTGATTCCCCTTTTTGAGAACTCCTCTACAAACTCTTGTAAGATTTGTGCTACATTTGGGAAATCATCCATGTTTAGAGGTTGGAACCACGTCAAAGCCGTTCTATCTAATGTCAACCCAAATCCCTCATACTGAGTATGGAAATCTACAATCTTTTGAGCTCTCAAAACTTGTTTGAAGAGAGAGACATGAGCATATGGATCCCTTGACCCATTGTACTTTGTCTTGAGACATTCACCCACTTGATATGGTCTTAAATGTTGTCTTTCAATCACTAATCTAACCAATTTGTGGTCTCTTGGAAAGATGTCTCTCATTCTCTCCTCTCGTCTTTTAGAGAATCCTAGTGGAATCCTCTCTGATGTGTACTCTGCATAGTTTTTGGCTAAAAGTAGGTAGAGATCGGAGTACCCTTGTACATATATCTCTCTAGGTCAATTGGATCAACAAGTTGATACTCACGTCCATACTTATCTACCATCAAAACTTGCACTTCATTGGCATCTGTATACGTGAACTCATAAAGATTCTTATGGGTGGTCAACTCTCCATCATTGGGTTCTACACATCTGTAGAAGATGTATGGATCCCCGTTTGTGAATTTTTATAAGCCATCATGAGTGTAATCCGTAAGAAATTTCATGGATTCATTGGCTTTGATGAATCTCACACTTGGTTTGTTAATTAGGGTATGCCTCTCCTCTATGTATTCTCTCAATCCCCCTATTGTTGGCATTTTTGCGTTTGTCATGTTTCTCAGTGGAGTAGAAAACCCTAGTGGTGGATGATCTCATGGTTAAGGCTCACTCAAAACTCTCAAGATAGTCCTTCACAATCTCACTTTGTCTTATTGCAACCTATCCCTTTTTGCCCCTTGTAAGATCTCTCAAAAGTCAAGAATTTGTGACTTATTTGATCTCTGGAAACTGGTTTTGGGTACCCTCAAAGTTTGGATTTAAGAAACCTAGTAAAATTCAGCTCTAAAACCAAAACCAGCTTTCTTCCTAGCTATACATCACTCAATTTGGAGTTGTCTATTAAAAGTTGAAGCACTTTTAGTTAACTACACTTGAAACAACACTCAAAACAGTCTCACGACTAGAACACAGGAACTTTGGCTTGTATCTGGGTCTCCCGAAGGTAGTTTTAGCTCAAACTTGAGATTTGGGATGTCCTCAAGTATGTCTACAAGATAACCAAGTCAGATACCCCCACTATGCTGAGAGGTACATGGAGCGCGATCGATGTTCCCTGTCAAATTATTATTATTTTTTAGTTATTTTTTCTCCAAATTTATACTATGTGTAGACTTTGGTGTGCTGATAGCTTATGATGTTTGTAGTTTGCTCACCAAGAATTTCTGGATTTGGAACAATTTTGCCCAGTCAAAACTGACTTCTACAGTCTGTTGTAACAGCTTTTACAATGTTCTGTTTTTTTCTCTTTTGACCAATTTTTACAACTTTTTTGCATATGGTTCTTTCAGAAAAAGTGTTTGTCTATGTCTCAGCTACCTACTCCTCAAATCTCAGCCAAAAAATTCCAAATTCTTTTCATGAGATACATGGATCGCGATCCATGTTTGACCACATTTTGACATGAAACTTGGTCAGCTTGTAGTCCATGTTATGATGACACTATTCACCAAATCTTTTTGATTTTGGTCAACTTTTTCCTAATCAAAAGTGAGTTTTTCTGTCTGCCTTGCGGTTTTGAACTAGTTTCTATATTTGGCTATTTTGAAAAACCTTTTTCAATTTTTTGACATGGTCCCTTTTGGCAAAGTTGTTCCACTAGTTATTAGGGATGTACTTGTCAAATATTAGCCCAAAATGTCAAAGAGGTACATGGATCGCAATCCATGTTTGGCAACATTTTTTCATGAATTTTTTGTTCTGCGAGTTCTCTATGTCTTGTAGAAGCCATATCTCACCCTTTTTGAATTTGGATCCCAAAATCTTAAGATCTACCCAATTTTGTGTTTAAATTCCTGTTTTTGATGTTTTTGCCCTAACAGTCTAATGTGATTTTTGATTTTTCTTTCAAGAAAACTTGATCAGATCAATATCCCACTAATGCTCAATGTAATTGGTCACTTTTTTGCAAATTTGGTCTCTGAGGTACATGGATCGCCATCCATGTTCCTCCACAGAATCTGGCAAGACTTTCCAGATTGCTTCTAGAGAGTATGTTGATGCTTTTGATTCACAAATTTTTGAATGTGGATCACTTTTGAGTTCTCTACCATCAAATTTTTAGGATTTCAAAGTTATGGTCGTTTTTGCCAAAATACCATTTTTTTCCCTCAATCTTTTAGCCCAAATTTGATGGTGGTAGTTTCTACTTACCCTACTCCTAAGTATTGAAATGAAACATGAAACAAAAACAAAATAAACGGTACAAAATAAAGTCAAAATGGAAAATGGAACAGCACTTTGAAAGCATAGAGAAAATCGGAGAATAAAATGCTTTTGGCTACCTCACTTACAACCCTCTTTACTTCTCAAGAATAGATCTAGCAAGTCCTCGACCTCTAGACTCTACCAAGCACTAAACCCCGTGTCTAGCTACTTCACTGCTAAGTGTAAATAGAATGGAGAGACAAATATTTCGAAAAGAACGCTCTAAATACGCATTAGGTCACTCACCATCTAAGGATAATATCCCCGGCAGCGGTGCCAATGTTAGCCGGTCGTCGCGACGGACGTCTGTAGCATAGCTTTCTGGCACTAACATAATGCCAATACTCAGGGAAAGTGACTCGGATGGGGCACGAAGACTCTTTGAGATCTCCAATCTCAAGAAGTGAACCTAAACAAGCAAACAAAACAACTCTACAAGCAAACCAACACTCAATGATCAAGGGAATTTGCCTATGTCCTTTCTCACAACTCTAGGTCATCACGTCATTTTGGCACTCGGAACAGACTCAAAATGCAATGAAACTTTAGGAGGAGGTCTAAGACACCTAGAGGCACTATCCTAGCAAGTCTGGTCGCAATCGGACAAGGTACCAAAATCACGATCCATCATGAAAAAGGTCCTTAAAACTGCAGCAAAACTATCAAGAAAGGTCTCCCTATGGTCTTGGAACACTCTCCTACGGTCAAAATGACTAAAAACCGTGATTTAAACACTCAAATCTGCATGTACAGCTCACAGACGCGTAATCATGAACCACAGCAAAACTGACAATGCTTACACTAGAATGAAAGAGCAAAGAAAGAGGAACACAATGCAAGTTTTGGAAATGAAATTATATCACCAAATCATTAACTACAATGATTACAAGTTTGGAGCAGCTTGTAGCTTGAGCGTATGTTTTTTAAGCTCTTTCTTCTCTAAAGATTACTATAATAGAGTATTACTATAATAGACTACAAATGTGGTGTCCGGCTACGTGTCCAACCAATTTGGCACCCGTTTGATCTGTCCTCAAACAAAAAATAAGGTGGAATTTACCTTCGATGAGTTCCTTGGTATAGCAAAATGGGAATTCCACGAAGAAATAATTGATATCATAGAGAGGAAGCGGCAGTCTCTTACTGAATCTATCCGTGTACAGACTAAAGAAGAGACTTTAAATGCACAGGGTGTATAGGTCTATGGCAAGCAAGGTGAAGAAATTATTGTTGGATGCTACAAGTCTAGGGGAGGAGTAGAACACGTTCGCATCTTGGATGATGAAGATGAAGTGGAGACCACTCACAAGAGCTACTACTTGAAGAGTCACTAGGCAAGAGCAACTATTAAGACCCTGGTAAAAGTGGGATACTTAAAAGAGCCATACATTGCGTTGATAGATCATGGGACAAAGATTAACCTCATGTCAAAGAGTTTTTATCAAAAAGGAAAATGGACAATTGATGTAAATCATGGATGGATAATTTGTGCAGCAAACAACTCATTAGGGGAGCTGTATGGAGCTTGTCCAAAAGATAAGGTGACTATAGGGGATGTGAAAGATGACCAAAATTTCTTTGTATAGGAGATGTCTACATACCCTCTTATCCTTGGGCAGACATACATCACTGCTACTCGAATGGAAATGAAAGTAATGGATGATGGGTCAGCTTATGCAAGGATAAGGAGCAAGGATAGGAAGTGTGCAATACAGTTCCTTATTGTTTGTGTGGACCATGAAACAAATCGTGAAAGTCTAAGAGAGCAACCCTTGCCTAAGACAAACAGAGAATTCAAGGACTACAGGGATAAGAGGGGTTTTGGCCATGTACCATTGTAGAGCAGGATTGCAGTGGTACAAGAAGAGAAAAGTTCTCGAATGATGTATATGCAAAAGAAAAATTTTCTACAAGTTTTGTAGGATTAACAAACTATGGATCTAGTGCTTTTACAAACTGTGAGGACTTAAAGCGGGGTGAACGACAACATGAAAATAGTGTACAAAGAGGTTTGAAGATGAATGGTTTTCTAGAAGATGGTGAATTCATTGCAGGTGTGTTTGATGAGTGTTTGTTTGTGGATACTATGCAAGACTTGGAGTCTTTAGTGGATTGCAATTTACATATGGGAAGTGAGGTCGTGAAAGTATGCTCAATAGAAATGTCCAAGGTCATTGAGGATTTCAAAAATTCTCAAGGTGTTGATGTACAAGTGGAGACTAAGTATAAGCCTGTGGCAAAGAAAGTGAAACCAGTGGCATTACCTCTACCAAAAGATTTTAGAAATAAGATGGCAAAGAAAAAGAAACCAGTGGCATTACCTCTACCAAAAGTTGCAACCTAGCCATTGTGACCCAAAGCAAGATTGGACACAAGTTCACATATGATTCTTTGAAGGAGTTAAAGGTTGGTTGCGAGGATAGTTTGACAAAAGCTGAAAAGATATGCTTTGAAGACATGCTTGTCAAACACGGAAAAGCTTTTGCATTTGAGCCTTATGAGATAGGGTGTGTTGATCCATTCATTGTTACTCCTATGGTGATCTTCACTATCCCTCATGTACCTTGGAACTTGAGGCCAATTCCTGTTTCAAAGGCTTATTTGCCAAAACTCATTGAGTTGCTTAATGAAAAGATCAAGATGGATATTTTGGAGCCTTCTTGTGCTCCATATTCAAACAACCGGTTTACAGTTTCGAAGAGAAATGGTTCTTTACACTTTAATGCAACCTGTAAATAAGGTGATAATAAAAAATGTGGGTATAGGGCCAATTGTCAATGAGTTTGCAGAGGCATTTGCAGGAAGGGCAATATATTCTATGGGAGATTTGTACTCAGGGTATGATTAGTTCCAACTATCAATGGAAAGCACGGACCTGACTACATGAGGACACCCTTGGGTTTAGTAAGGATGTGCACCTCACCTCTGGGAGCAACTAATTTAGTTGCAGATATGATGAATGGTATGAACAAATTCCTACGTGACTTCATACCGCAAACTACAATGCCTTTCCTTGATGATGTGCCAATCAAAGGATGTGATGTAAGCGATATAGATGTGGCTCCGGACTTGAAGGGGTGCCGCAGTGCTGCAAATATGTGGCAAACCATATCAATAATTGTGATAATATCTTTGTCAAGGTTGGAAGAGGTGAACCTTACCTTGTTTGGCCAAAAGCCAGTGTTTGGTGTGAGCGAAGTTCTTATTGTGGGACATATGTGCGGGCCATATGGTAAAAGACCTTGTCCTGCAAAGATTGATGTAATTCAAAGGATTAAAGAGAAATGTATAAATGTCATTGAGGTTGCAAAGGTTTTTGGGTGCATGCGTCTTTTATGTTATCTAGATTCCACATTATGCACATGTCGCAGTATTGCCTTTGTATCAACTTTTGAGAAAGAACCAAAAGTTTCAATGGGAAAAAATGCATACACATGCCATGAAAAAATTGAAGAAGTTGCTACTTATGTCTCCAACTTTGAGGAAAGCAAACTATGAATGTGGAAGATATATAATTGTGAGAGTGGATACTAGCCCCACAGGAATTGGATGGGCGATTGGGAAAGATGACGATGATGGCAAGCGATATGTGGTGAGATTTGGAGCAAAGGTTCTAAGTTCTCATCAACACAACTATCCACAGGTAAAAAGAGAGTTATGGGGAGTAGTCACAGCTTTGAAATGTGACAAAGAGTACTTGATAGAAGAAAATCTAATAGTGGAGATTGATTGTGTACCCCTTCTTGGAATGATCACAAGCTGCTCAACTCCCGACATTGCTATGTTGAGATGGATTCCCTACATAAAGTCCTTGAATCCAAAATTTAAGCATATTGCATGGAAAGATAATCCAGTTGTAGATATGCTTTCAAGAGCAAGGTATGAAAATGAAGAAGACATGGTTGTCGAGGGCGATGATGTAGGCACACAGTTCTATAGTATCTCTCATGCCGAGGGTGATCATGTTTGTCTGTCAAATGCACTTGAGTCATTTACAGAGGACCTATATCAAGGTGACTGGTTTCTCATTGGACGTTATCTCAGCACTTTGACAAGGCATGAAGGGTGGACTGACCAAGATTTCAAAAGAATGTGGAGAAAGGCCTATGGATACTTTTTAAAAGATGGGTACTTATGGAAGCATCCAAAACAAAGAAATGGAATGCGGTTGAGAGTCGTGAATGATAAGGACGCTCAAAATGAGCTTATGAAAAAGTTTCATGAGAGTCTTTATGCTGGACATAGAGGTGTATGGGCCACCTTTACTAAAATGAAAGAGAGGTATTGGTGGAAAGGTATGTATAAAGATGTGTCTCACTTTGTGGAGTCTTGTGAAAATTGTCAAATGTATTCAAATGTACATCATCGTGATGGGTTGCACCCTTCTTACCCATTGGCCATGCATTATAAGTGGGTAGTAGATCTCTTGACAATGCCATTGGGCTAATTGCAAATGAGATACATAGTGCTTGCACGAGAAGACTTAATCAACCAAGTTAAAGGTCGTGCTCTAAGAAAAAAAAGCACAGAAGGGATATGTAAGTTCCTCTTGGATGGTCGAATTAGCCGTTATGGCTGTGTTGGGAAAATAAAAACAGACAGCGGTGAGTTGGATGATGACAAAGCAAGGTGGTTTTTCTCCAGGTTGGGCATTAAACCTGCTCTCACTACTGCATATAATCTTGAGCGAAATGGTAAATCAAAGCGTGGGCATCTTCCTATTATTAAAGCTTTGGCTAAGGCCTATAAAGGTAAAATGAGAGAGTGGCCTAGGTTATTGACTTATGCTTTATGGTCTGGTCGTACAACACATAGCTCAGCTACTGATTATATGCCTTTTGAGTTGATGTATGGTCAGAAACCTATAATGTCAATTGAGGATGTAATTCCCACATGGAATGTATTGCCTTGGGAAGATGGAACGAGTAGGGGAGACCTTCTTGCTTTGCGCATACAACAGTTAGAAGAAAGAAGGCCCCAAGATATTGAAATTGCAGTAGCACAATCGATTGAAAGATGCAAGGTTAAAGAATAAGGACATATATGATAGGAGGCATAGGCTTAGACCTTAAGCTATTGAGGAAGGTGATTGGGTGTTGGTGTATGACAGTAGTCTTGAAAATCAACATTCAACAATAAGAAAGCTTTCAAAGAGATGGTTTGGTCCTTATGTGGTTCATCATGTACATGGGAATGCAACTTATACCTTGCATGAATTAGTTGGGACAAAAATAAAAATTCCCATCGCAGGGAAAAGAATCAAGTTATTCAAAAGAAGAGGTGATACAGATCCCTTTGATTCACAAGAAAGTCCGGATGTAGGCTTTGATGGAAATGTTATGGAAGTGGATGATGAATGAGAGGATGATGCGTTACATTTTGCTGCAAGCGATGATGAGATCGATATGTATGTTGACTTAAATGAAGACTAAATCTGCAAAAGATATTTGTGGCACATGGCGGAGGATCTGCAAGTTTAGAGGGGGTGGATATCATGCCGTGGAATGTTCATCATGTGAGATTAAAATATCTACCTCACTCTGAATGATTTTTTTATTTGGGACCAAATACTATGATCTACATAGTGTGATATATGTGAAAACAAATGCCATGGTTGTAGGTGTGTACATACCTTGCAAGGCAGGCAAGGCCAGGGACGTGGCATCGTTGCATGTTTTACAACATTAAATAATGTCTAATTTTCTTTAGAAATGTACAAATGTCGAGTGTATCAAAGTGGCATGCTCGTTTTTCTTAGAGAGTTCAATGCGGACAATCTCGGTAAAAAATAGCACGTTTCATGTGCGGGCATAAAAGACGTGTCCAAAGTGCTTACCAAGTGGAAAATATAGGTTCAACATGAAATTTGAGCCCAATGGGATTTTTCCACAAATTTAGGGATTTTTCCCAGCTCATTGGGGCTTTTTACGGACAAAAAGGGCCATTTTTGGACTAAAAATGGCGTTAAAAACGTCAAAAATAGCCTAAAAATAGCTCAAAATAACTCAAAATTCCACATTAACGATAGTACTGTTGTTGCTTAAGTTGTGAGGGAAGTTTTAGAGACAAGAACGAGCTCATTTGGGCATATGAGCAAGGAGATACAACCATTCCTTTAGAGGGTGCTAGTGCAGTCCCTTGCTGCTTCTAGTACATGGTTGAGGCTGTGAGGCCTCCAATTAGGGTTTCCCCTCCTCAAATAACTACTTGGGCTTTTCCAATGAAGTACTGAAGATTCCATGAAATTATCACGACGAAGAATTGAAGCATAAATTTAGGGTTTTTAACAGGTCGAATGAGCACTGCATCTGTGCAATTAGGAGCGAGGCTACACCTAATCTTCACACACACAAGAATTTTGAGTTGAAATTGGTTCATTTTCAAAGTGGAGCTTTTATGGCTGGAGTGTTTTTCTTTTCAGTCTGTTTTTTGCTTCAAAATATCTATGCCTTTCTTGAATTTGCTACGAATCCTCACAGTCAAAGGCCCGACGCTTTCCTAGTTGCACTGTACACTTCTTGACAACGCTGCAATGGCTCGAGCAGGAGGGTGATGAGGTTGTCATTTGTGGCATGTCCGCTATGGGTGTGACTGCATAGCATGAGACTATTCATTGCATTCAAGAGAGTGAGGTATGTGTGAGAGAATAGATCAACAAGGCAGGGCCGTAACAGTGCATGTTGTAGCTAGCCAAGGTAGAGAGTGGAGAACATAGTATGTGGGGTTCGATGGAGTGTGAAGGTGTAGCCAAAAAATTTGTAGGAAGAATGGCAAGAGTTCCCTTTTTATTTCCAAATCTTTCAAACAAGAATCATGGTCATGAGTATCTGCAGTAGGCGTCCCATCTACCACGAATGAGAGAATCTTTCTTGTATTGTTCACCACCACTTGATCCTCCGTCGTCAGCGAAGATAGCAAAAAAGAAGGTCTCAGTATCGAGAAGAAGGGTAGCCTATTTAGAGAGGGTACCATCCTATCAAGACATTAGGTGAAATTTGGACTCACAAAGGGGCCCTTTAAGGAGTTTGACTTTACCTCTCTCTACCAAAACGGGTGCATGGATAAATTTTTGCAAACAAACTCCAAAGTTGGCGGAGGTTTGACAGTTAGAATATCCTCCTCAAGATCTATCTACTGATATATATCACGCCATGAGATTCATCATATTTTAGAAGATTCTTTTTTCGATTCACCTATGATATGACAACTTTGTGGGAATCTAAGTGAATCAAAAAAAGAATCTTCTAAAATATGAGGAATCTCATGGCGTGCTATATATCAGTGGGGATGGATCTTGAAGAGGACATTCTAACTGTCAAACCTCTGCCAACTTTGGAGTTTTTTTACAAAAATTTAACCATGCACCCATTTTGGTAGAGAGAGATAAAATCAAACTGCTTAAAGGGCCCCTTTGTGAGTCCAAACACCTAATGCCAAATGCAACAACTAGCTGGATTAGTTGCTCCCTGGACACTGCATCTATACCTTTCACCACCTCATCTAGAATAAAATCTTGAAAATGTGCCGGCTTTGGTGTGTGATGATTCTAGGCCAGTTGGGGCTGGCTCCTTAGATTAAACTCAAAAAAATTTGGGGGTATGGAGCCATGAATGCTTCACGATGGAAATCAACTAATGATTTTGAAGCAGATGGGAATAAGGTTAAACTTTCAGAATCATCCAAAGCATGAAATGGCTCAAACTTAGCAAACTATGAAATCTGAAAAGGCAAGTGGATATGATGATGGGGTCTATGAAAAAACACAAGCCAAGAAATTGCCTAGTGATGTATGAGCTTGGCAGGCTTGGATGTTGCATGCAAGCCATAAGGGGGTTGTGAGAGAAGGTGGAAGGAAGCCTTTTAAAGCTCAATATGCGCCATATTTGGCATGGAGGTAGGGAGAAATTTTAGGTGTGTCTGTGTGTGTATGGTGAGAGAGAACCTCACTGCCAACATGGCAGAGTAAGATGGATTTCAATTTAACTTGAAGGTTCTTTCAAAAAAAAAAAAACCTGGGGTATGTTCCCACAGTAAGTGAGCGCAATTCAAGGCTACCTTAATGTAAGCAAAATTCCATCAGTCTTTCACAACATTGATCTCTTATTCTCGTGATCTTGTGAAGACTTTTAATACATACTAACTGCTCATAGTCTTAAAAACTCCCAAATCCATCAATTATGAGTTCGAGTGTAAAAGGATCTCAACCATAACAATATCACAAAATGATTGCAAGCTCATAAAAATTATCCATATTCTAGTCTGGATTGAGTTCTTATTAGCCATTTGATATAATGCACATCAAAATTTTGATACATTGATGATCGAAATGGGTAAACCATATGAAATTGATGCATCTTATACTCTATAAGTCATAGCATATGCACACCATTAGTGCACCAATTCTCTCATTTGCAAAACCATTCCCAATTTTCATCATTGCAATCTTAAATTACTCATGTCCAATGGCCCTCTCGTCATCCAATTTCAATTGAGTTTGTCATAATGGTTTGTAAAATTGCATGGCTATATACTTGTGATTATGGGAACTTGTAAATGAACAAATTAATGAAGTTTTTTTCATAGAGAATTGGCATACACGACAATGGTCAAAAAATCATCTTCAATTGGGTACCAATTGAATCATCCCAAGTCAATCAATTACATACAGAAACCAATATTTTAGGTCTTTCAATCATCTAATGGGAATCAAAGATCAATTATTCATTGCCAATTTGGATATCTAATGCCATTAGGGATTTTAATTACGCGATGACACATTTTGTTAAATGTTAATTATTGTTGTTATTATCACTATTTTTTTCATGTTAATAACATATCTAATGTCATGACCTACGAAAACCGGTAGAAAACGTAGAACCGGCGGGACAACCAACAATCCCAGCAGGCCTGACGGGTTTAATATGAAACCCGGCGAGCCCGACGGGACAAGCAAGAATCCCGTCGGGCCCGTCGTGTACCCCCTCCATATTTGGCGGCTCTATATAACCCTTCACATCACATCACATCACATCACCTCTTCCTCTAAATTTGGTCATCCTTTAAAATTTAGAAGAAAAACTAAAGGTAAAAATATGAATAGTCTTTAAAAAAAATTAAAACTTAATGTAACTCTGATCATGGATCATTAGTTCTTTTTTGGACTGAACTGATTCTTGAAAGGAGGTAGAAAGGTGAACCTTTGGGTCGGTATCTCTACATTTGGAATGGACTGATCTCATGTTTGGTTCACCGTTATATTTGCTAAATTGATTGCTATATTGATTAGAACATCTATCATGGGTCATTAGTTCTTTTTTGGACTGAACTGATTCTTGAAAAGAGATAGAAAGGTGAATCTTTGGGTCGATATCTCTACTTTTGGGATGGACTGATTACATGTTTGATTCACCCGATGTATTTGCTTGCTATTCCGATTAGAGCTCTAATCATGGGTCATTAGTTCTTTTTTGGACTGAACTGATTCATGAAAGGAGGTAGAAAGGTGAATCTTTGGGTCGATATCTCTACTTTTGGGATGGACTGATCACATGTTTGATTCACCGCTGTATTTGCTTGCTATTCCGATTAGAGCTCCAATCATGGGTCATTAGTTCTGTTTTGGACTGGACTGATTCATGAAAGGAGGTAGGAAGGTGAATCTTTGGGTCGATATCTCTACTTTTGGGATGGACTGATCACATGTTTGATTCACCGCTGTATTTGCTTGCTATTTTGATTAGAGCTCCAATCATGGGTCATTAGTTCTTTTTTGGACTGGACTGATTCATGAAAGGAGGTAGGAAGGTGAATCTTTGGGTCGATATCTCTACTTTTGGGATGGACTGATCACATATTTGATTCATCGTTGTATTTGCTTGCTCATGTTTGAGTAGATTGAGGTTTATTCCCTTCAGGCTTCACTACTACGCTTGTGTGTGATATTGATTATAACACTAATGTTTGGTTTGAATAATACTTGAAAGAAAAGATAGCATACTGAGCTACGGTGGGCCCGGCGGGCAAATAGCTTTACCCGGCGGGCCAACTAATTAGCCCGCCGGGCTACGAGCCGGTCTCCAGGTCTCTCTGGAGGTCAAAAAAGATGAATGTCAATTAACAAAATATTTGTTATTTTGTATTTCTATTGTTATTAACCTAATATTATAGTGTGATCACGTCATTTTGAAATCCCTGAATGCCATGAGTAGGCTCACACACCCAAATTTAGACCAAAAGTCATATGCAAAAAATCCATCAATTCCTGATTGCAATGACCAAATTGCAAGATCATTTAAACATAGACAAATGCATGCATGCTCAATTTTTGCAAAATCAATCTTAATTTTCCCGAACCAAGCAATGCACACACTCCAAAATTAAGCACAAAAATCCAAATTTAGCTCAATTGGAAATGCAATTAGGCCTATCTCTAATGCTTGCACACAAATTTCATACACATTTCACTACAGTAAAGCATTTGGGTGCCCCAATTGACCATCAATCATTGAAAATAAATGGTCTTGAACGGACATACACACTCAAATTTTGACCACCTTTTTTGGCAAATAGGTCTATCCAATGATTGGATTAGCCTAGCATTCACATCAATTACATGATTGCACATTCACATATCATCAATATGTTTAATTTCTATGCATGCACATGCTCAAGATTAGGTGCACACACATTTGAATCTTATGGTTTTTTTTTCTCTCTTCCGTGCATTGAACACACATGAATTCTTGTCCCAAATCAAGCTTAATCTTGACAGACACATCATTTATTAGTCAAAATTTACCATCAATTTCATTCCAAGTGAATCAAAAATTTAGGATCTCAAAGTATTTTAATTGATTTACACACCTACTTTTAGCAATAAATTAGCTACACATTGGAATCAAACTAATCACCCAAAAATTGAATGGAGTAAGCCAATGCACTTACAATCGATAGATATTCCACATACATGTAGATGCTTCCAATTTTTCTATCAGATGTATACAAGCTCAACCAAAAGACGGGAAAATTGATTTCCGTATTTCTTATGCTAGCTGACAGTTGAACATGGTGGAAAAGAATTATACCACCATTGAGAGGGAAGGACTAGGAATGATCTATGCCGTATAAAAGTATAGACATTACCTATTAGCAAACAAATTTTTGCTCTTTGTGGACTACCAAGCCTTGTTTTACTTGGTCAATAAGCCATGCAACACAGGAAGAATAGTGAGATGGTTCATCATTCTTCTGGAATTTGATTTCACCGTAGTTGTAAAGAAGGGCACTACTCATCAAAGAGTAGATTATTTGTCTAGGATTGTTTCAGGGGAACCACTAAAGGAGTAGACGATGATCTACCAGATGCATAACTGTTCTCTGTGGAAATGATACCTCGATGGTCGAAAAATATGTTCATTGATGACCATAGCTCAAATGGATTCGCAAATACCACTTCCTATTGCAATTGGATTAATTGAGCAATGAGCTATGTATCAATTACTAGCTAGAAGGCTCTACAAAAGAAATTGAGATGGAATATTATTGCTATGCATTAATCTTGAGGAGAAAACCCAATACCTAAGTCAAGCACATATTACCATAGTAGGAGTTCACGTTGCAGAAGAACAAAGTATGCAATGAATCTTGAGACTTGGAGTATATTTTCCAGCTATGAGGAGACATGTTTATTCTTTTGTGAAGGTTTGTCCTCAATGTAAAAAAAAACACCCATACCTCATGTAACATTGTTCCGAACTCGTCTGTTCCTAAGTGGAGTAACTATCTAGTCACTTACTTATCGAGTCGAACATTTCCTGAGGATATGAGTAAACGCCGTCAAAGAGCAATTGAAACTGAAGCAAGGGACTATGCTCTTATTTGAAACCAATTGTATCGGAGAGGTAAGGATCAACATTTGTATCTTTGTACAAATGAAAACGAATATATTCCCATTACAGAACAAGCACATGTTGGATTAGCTGGAGTTCACTTTTCTAGTGGGACCACTGCAAGAGCAATCTTAATGGCAGGCATATGGCGACCAACAGTTTTTGCAGATGCTAAAGAATATGTTCAAAGGTGTGATTCTTGTCAACGAGCAAAAATGAGAACCTGTGTAGATAGCATGCCCTTAAGACCAATGAAGGGGGCTAGCGGCATTCGCAAAATGGGGTATAGATTTTGTTAGGCCAATAGACCCAAGCTCAATATATCATTATAGCTATGGACTATTTGACCAAGTGGGCCGAGGCTAAAGCAACTCAAAAGAATGATTCCAGAACCACTACCACATTCTTATATGAGTATGTTTTCACAAGATATGGACTGCCAATAGAGATAGTCAGTGAAAGGGAAACTCATTTCCTCAATTAGGTAATTGAGTATCTGCTTAATGAATTTATGGTCATAAAAAATCGGCTCCCTATCACCCACAAGAAAATGGACAAGCTGAGCATACAAATAAAATTTTTAGCTCGATATTGACTAAAGTGGTTAGTTCAGGAAGGACAGACTGGGAAATGAATCTCCATGCTACTCTGTGGGCTTATCGAGTTTCATTCAAAACGGCTTTAAATGCTACACCCTTTAACCTTGTTTATGGTCTTGATGCCATACTGCCAACATAATTTCTATTGCCGACACTAAGGGTAGCTAAGAATCTTGAGTGGACTGGACATGAATTGTCAGAAAGACTTGAAGATTTAGAAAACCTAGATGAGCAAAGGCTAACTGTTGTAGCTCACATCTATACACAAAAGCGGAAACAAAAACAGTTTTTTGATTCCCATGTAATTACAAAAAACTTCAAAAAAGGGGACTTGGTTTTAGTCTTTTCCCTTAAACAACACATTCCCAAATTTAAGAGAAAGGGAAACGGACCGTTTGTCATTGAAGATCTATCTCCAAGTGGAGCTATTAAGTTTCTACCCTAGATGGTGAACCAATGGCTAATTGGATTAGTGGATGTCATTTAAAGAAGTACTATTTGCAACTAACCAATGAATTGCTAGAAAGAATGCATACATCTAAGCAAAGAAAAATAAAACGACAGTAGGTTATTGATGAAGCCCAAGAGGAAGCTCAACTTCGAGTACTCAAAAGCAAATATTCTCTCAAGATTCAACAAATACCTATTCCCATCTACACTCTGGAAATAGATGACCAACAATGAGAATTGCAGAAAGATGCAGTGTCAACAAATAATGAATGGCTAGATGGAATGGATCTTTGCATCAAATTACAACTCAACAATCATAGCACAACTGCATTGGTCAATACAAGAGCTCAAGTAAACGCAATTAGTTATTACACATACAAGAAAGCAACACGTCAGTCATTGACAGCAAGAATAGGACTATCAAGGGATGCAACGAGAATCCAACACCAACATTGGGAGTAGTCAACTTGAATGTGATAGGACATGGATGTTCATGTCCTCATCAGTTTGTATGCTTACCAGATGAACACATGAATGAGACAATGATTCTTGGAATCCCCTGGATGCGGACTTACAAGGAAGTAACAGATTGGGATACCAATCAGCTCAAGGTATCACCTAAGGACGGACAACTCATTGTTCTAATTGCACCAAGAAAAGAGGAATGGAAAGTAGATTACCAGTAGAGCAAACCACGAAGCAATTAATCTTCTCCATAATATCAACAAGTAAATGCTACAAGTAGCATGCAAGGGGTAAGGTAAATTTGGGTACCAAAAGCACAGCTTAAGGACAAGCCGATTCAAATATGGGTGCCCAAAACATCGTCGACAATACCAAAGATGGTTCCAAGGTTCAAAACACAGAGATGAGTATCTCCGAGCAAGGAACCTAACACAAAATGGATTTAGAAGAAAAAGGAGCATTTATCGTCTCTGCAAACTGTAAGATCGATCAAGCAAAAACCCTTGGAAAAAACCCTAGAATCCGAGCAGTGCACGAAGACCTACGACCAAACATTTACCATAGCGGCATGTCAACTCAACCAAATCAGACAAGACTTTATTTGTAACATGCCCCTAGATGATAGAACACTTCTATATCAACAGCCAACCATTTGGCAAGGGTTGAGCAGGGTTCCAAGTAGAAAATCTAGATTTTTGGCAGATGCGAGAATTGGATTCTGACTCCACAGACAACTTATATACAAGGTCTATACACAATGTATATGGTTGGTTTCATAAAATCAATCAAGCAAAGCCCTCGGAAAGCAGAAAACAGCTCAAAGTCTACAAAGCATCAAATTTGACATCCGAGGTCAAACTGACTCCAAATGGGCCAAAATTGGATGAGTTGCTTCAGGACTATGTAGCGAACAAGTCCATAGCCTCAAAAGCCACTAACCAACTCTACAGGCCATGTGGCCACAAAAATCAGTGATTTCAAAGTCGATAAAGCACGAAGTGATGCCGTCAACATAAAACTTTACCAAATTCAATTTAGGACCTATTTTAGGTGTATAGAATATGTTTAGGACCTCGGAAAGCAGAAAATAGCTTGAAGGCTACAAACCGGAAAGGACAGCAAGTCTTGAACCACAAGACACAACAAGTTATGCGCAACCAAAAACACACGAAATAGAGAAAACCCCGTCTACCACCACCCTTCAAGAAACGATTGAGGCATCCACGAACCCTCGAGAAGACAAAGTGGTAGAGGCAAAAGCACAGCCTCAAGGGGAGGAACAAACAGCTGCCATAGCCCCACCAAAGGAATCACAAGAGACTGCTGAATCATCTAGGCAACTCACAAGAACTGAAGACTAGCAGACCAATGATGAGGTAATTCTCCAAGTTAATAAATATGCAAATTAGAAGGCACATATGAAGTCCACCCCAGGTGGAGAAACAGCTGGTTGAACAAGAATCCTATATACTTGATTCTATTCACAAGAGCACCTGCGGCGCTTCAAAGAGACCCAACTCTTTATCTTGTACCAAGAGTAAGGACGTGGCCAACACACGAGGCAATGACAAAGAAGCGGCCTACAAGGCTGAATTATCCAAGATTGTTAGCTCCAGAGAAGGGAATGCCGACAGAGGAATACATGGTGAAATCCCTAACGGATGCCATGTCATTCTTCAAAAGTCTCCCTAATATTTCATGTGCTATGCTCTACAAAATTTACCGAATGCTGCTCACATGCATTGAAGTTTTTCATGATCCAGAGTAAGCAGGAGCACTGTGGATGTCCTTCCTTGAGGGAAATAAGGGTCTATGCTATGACCTAAGTGACCAACCTTCTGAAGAAGACTTATATGGATTCTACTCCTGCTGCATGTTCTTGCCATCTCATAATATATCGGTGTTTGAGGAAGCATTTTACAGAGGGTTCTTCACTTGGAGAATGAATATTTTTGGGCCACTGATCACTAATCTAACTTCCAGTTTCGTAGGCTACTCTATCGTCGAGATAAAGAATAGAGCCACTATGCAATTATTGTGGGTTTCAAACAGGTTTTAGAGAAAGAAAGAAAGATCAGGTATAAAAAAGCTTTACATGCACTTAAGGACCACCTGGCCATTCGTCAACCCAAAGATTATTTCAGCCCATAAAGCTATGCCAAGGGACGATACAGGCGAGGAGTGGAGAATGTTAGCAGCAAGCTAACTCGGATACCATTTTTTGGAGCTCTCATTGTAAAAACATTTATTATTTTGAAGAATCCGGAATATTGTAACTCTTATTTTCCGGATAAACCTTGTAATTGATGAGCCAGGGCTAGAAGCTTCTAGATTGTATCAACCTGTCTTTACCTATCTTTAGTTAGAGCTCCGATATTATTAGTTTTGACCACCAAAAACCTTGGCCAAGGTATAAAATCCAATTTTTGTAAGTTATTTTCAAGTTTTTGAATAATGAAACACAGAGTGAGCTAATGGAACTCATTTCTCTCCTTATCATGCTTTCTACTCCCACCCTGGTTATCACATTGCAGTCATGTCTATTGCGTTGCAACCGCAAGTAAGAGATCTATGCATTAACGTAAGCATTTCACAGTATTTCCTAGCTTTTGGTGTTGCCAACCTGTGGCCTACTAATTTCATCATAAGTAGGAATTTACACTTCAAAGTAGAAGACTAAGCATAGGCGGGGTATTGGGGCATCATAACTAAGCATTTAGTTGCATTCTGGGTCAAAAACGACTAGGTCAAAAATCCATTGCTGTTAATAATTGTGATTTTTGCACTTGACCTAAAGTGGGATTTGAGACCATAAGCATGTATGCTTAGGTCTTATAAATATGTCCTAGAAGTTTTATTACATTTGGATGTCATTTGATGCTGTAACGGATGTGATTTGGTTGCCGATGGCTTTTGGTGATTTCTGTCATTTGAATGTAGCCTGAGTTAGATGCGAGTTGTTTGTTATTTTCCAAGATATTGACAACCTCTTGTAACCTCTATGCACTAGTTGAGTCAGCTTCGTCCCATGGATTGACAATTTAATCGTGTTTCTCGCTACTTATGCAATAAGATATGAGTGAGGTTAGACACCCGTGCCACAACATATTGATATATTGTGCATCACAATCATATGAAAGAACATTGATTTATTTCATTTTTACTAAGCTCTTTGACCTCTCCTCTTTACCATCATTATCTTTACTTTTGTATTTTCCCTTATCACGCTTCCAAGCTTGCATGAAAATCTTTTTTTATGTGACCATATTTGTCACAATAATGACATTGCACATTTTTATAATTTCTAGGAGACTTTGACCTATCACGACATGAGTCCCTCTTGCCATCTTTACTTACATCGGGTTTCTTAGCTCCACCCTTTCTTTGGCTCCCATCTTTCTGCACAAAGTGAGCTTCGCCGATGCAAGCTACCCATAGACTTTCGTCGCATTTCCTTAGACAAAAGATAACTAGTGACATCATTATACACTAGTGTACCACTAGTTTTAGAGGAAGTTATCAAAATGAAAAATATATCCCAAGATGGAGGTAATGAGAAAAGCAAAAAGATAGCTTTTATCTCATCATCCATATTCATGTGCTGCACAGGTATCTGAACAAACAAAGAATCAAAATCATTCATATGGTTGGCAAACTACATACAAAGGTTGAACAGTTTCCACATTAAGAAAACTTTATTTCTATCCATATCCTTTTCATAGCTATTGCATAGATTCTTCCATACCCCGTATGCAGACTCACATTCCAGCACAAAAAAGTGAACAGATTCGGCAATATGAAATCTAATAGTAGATTTGCATAGCTCATCTATCTCATCCCACTGAAACTGAGTCATGTTCATTTGCTCAGTTATTTCCAAGGACATGATAGGAAACTTTTGCTTCTTTTGGACTTGAACCACTTGCATTTGGTTTTTCCAAAGAGCAAAGTTTGTGCCATCAAATTCATTTATGTCATAGGCATCACTCTCTTCAAGCAACATCTTGGCAAACTATAAGCCCAAAAGTTTTGGCAATATTTTGGCAGAGTCTGTTTTGTTTTTGGGAGAAAATCTCAACCAAAGTAGAGACCAAAAGTACAAAGAAATGTACTCAAACTCATAAAAGGGTATCTATGAACAAATAGCAAGATCAATTGAGAGTACTAGCTATGCATAAATTGTCCAACTGACATACCAAAGGCCATCATGGCTAACGAGCACCTAGTCCTCTTTATACATATCCTATGGTGAGTCCACAAAGGGAGATCTCTAGCTACCTGTATCACCAAATGTATCTCCACATTTGAGAATACCCCAGCTCAAGAAAACCTCACCACAATACTCTCAATGTACGATATGCAACAAACGTATGGCCAAGTCTCAAAAATGGCTATCTTCTGGATCAAGTCTTAGAAATGGTTGGGACTATCGTACAAGCCAAATATGGATCCACAAAAGCGTATGATGGTAGTATTTACAAATAACGTACAATACTCAGTGCTAATCACAGGATATGCGCACAAGAAAATGCCAAAAAAGTGCAAGCAATATGCCAAAAACTCCCAACCGATAAGAACTCTCGGGGGATTCACCATGGAAAACTTATTGCACCACATAAGTGCAGGGGAGGGGGGTTTTTTTACAAGTTACATAAGCATATAAGCTAGGGAGAAACCCCTGATAATTTATCTCCCAAGCTTAAAAATAAGGGAGGGGGGTATCATATTTATTGGGGAGGGGGGCGAGGGGGGACCTGACCCGGGTTGATTACTTGCAAGGATTGGTCATTGATGTGCACTAGAACTCGGATGAATTTAGGGGAAGTTTTTATGAGGTTATATATCCAATTTTGAATCAAGCCAATCATAGATAAGGGCTGATTTGGATCAGGTCAAGGGTTGATTTATAGGCAGCTTTTGATGGGTCAGAATTGTACGAGTAGCCAGAGTACAAGTTGATCGGGCACATAGTTTAAAAGTTATACTAAGACACACTTAGGGTACATCTAGTTATCAATAGAAGTGGTTTCTTAGTACATTACCAATCACTATGACATGACTACTTTTACTCAGCTAGATCATGTGAGACCTATATTTTATATGTAAGATAGGGGTTTGATAGTTTTCTTCATTGATTGTTGTATAAGCGTAGACCGGGGGTCATATTCCCTAATATGAGTCATATATAGGGGTTTTATCAAAGTTGTCCGCTCACAGGTGGCGTCTCATTTTGTATAAAGAGTGAATCCCCCGGGTAAGAACTCTGGGAGTAGACCAAAATTGTGGTCAAATTGTGCAAAGAAACGCTCTCAAAAGAGCATACTAGTGATGTACATAACAACCATAGTGTATGGCATATCAGAAAAGATCATCAAATCCCAACTCTGGAATCAATTGTGCATAAAATAGTCTAGTCGAGCAAGATCAATTGATCGTAACATTAAAATTCTCTCCCTGAGGATATATATATTAGCATACAAACATGTAGATACATACACATACTAGTAGACCTAAGTAGAGGCTAGTAGTGCCAAAGGTCAACTACACCTCTTAATTAGATATAATCGTAGTCTTAACCGTGGTAAAACCAAAGGTACCTTGTGGTAATCCATGCATGAGTGGATCAATGACCACAACGCCACAATTAAGAAAGGACTATACCCAAGAGGAAGCGTCTAACCTTCGGATGCTATGCTCCCGTACTTAGTGCCTACATACATGCATAAACAAATATATATGTACACACATATATATGTTAAATCTCTCTCCCTCTCTTTATATCTCTCTCTTTATCTATTTCTCTCTCTCTCTATCTAACATTTTCTCTCCTTCTTTATCTGTTTCTCTCTCTCTATTTAACATTTATCTCTCTTTATCTAACATTTCTCTACCTCTCTCTCTCTCTCTCTCTCTCTCTCTCTCTCTCTTTATCTATTTCTCTCCCTCTCTTTAAATCTCTCTCTTTATTCATTTATCTCTCTCTCTCTCTCTCTCTCTCTCTCTCTCTCTCTCTCTCTCTCTCTCTCTCTCTCTCTCTCTCATCTAACACTATCAAAACAATCATTTCCAAACAGTGCGTGATAAATCAATCATTTTCGAACGTGCGTAGCAAAGCAACCATTTGCAAACGTGCTTAGCAAAACAACCATTTCAAACAAGCCGTGCAAAACAACCGTTTCCTAATGAATGAGGTATGTTATAATGGATTCTCTATTTTCTCTATTTTATTTATTTATGTGTGTGTGTGTGTGTGGTAGAAAACAAAAGGGGAAGAGGGAGGATGTGCTTTTGTGTTTACCTCGTCTTTGTAGTGCGGTTGAGCTTTGAATAGGTTGAGCGTCCAAAGAAGATGGCGGAATACCCCCTTGCCAAAACTTGCACGAAACCCTCTTCATTTTTTAGCCTTTTGAGTTTTTTGATGAATATTTTTAATTTCTTATGGATACTTTATTTTGTAGTACTTTAAAATGTTTAATAATTTAATTTTTAAAATCTTTTTTATTTGAAAAATAATTTTAACACTCATTGTCATTTATTCCCTTTGACTTTAACTATATGTAATTTTTCTAATGGAATAAAGTAAATTTTTTAATGACGAAATAAACAACCTTTCGTGTGTGCAAGACATTGACTTGGATGATCGAGGTCCTCCTGGAGGCCCATAGCAAGATCGTTGGCTCAAGGAAAAACTACCTTGTCCTTGCGCCAAGTGCAAAAGGGCAATTCCTCGCTTGAGGCACATTGCTTTGGAGCACGTTGAGAACGGAGGGCTTTGGCATCCTCGAAAAAGCGCTCAGAGAGATAATAGCACGACTTACCCGTCGCTTGAGGAGGTGCCCCATTGGTCTTTCTTCGGTGGTGGTGCAATTTGCGTGCACCGCATGGTGATTCTGCCGTTGGCTCTACGTCGGTAGCTCCTACGACGTCTTCTTCCTCACTTTGAGGTAGAGGATGAGTACATGTTCGACATGTGTGATGAGTTACTAGCTCATAAGCGTGACATGTGCGAAGAAGAGTGTCAGCCCTGCACTAAACGGGCTGCCAAAACGGAGGATAGATTGATGACGACCGAGTGATCGAACACCTCTTTACGACGGTGCACAGTACTTGGTGCTCCGAGCATCGTTGGAAGTACTCAACTTGCAAGAAAAATTCGGTTGGAGTAATGCAAGTGTCAATGCACTTCTTCTATAAACATAGAATGTGGTTTTAATATACTCTCTCCCTCTCTCTTTATGGTGTTGTCTTTTAGGAAGTATACTAATACGCATGTTTGTTGTAGTTTGATGGGCCTATTGATCACCACATGACTCCAGATCGTCGACGAGCTAGATAGTATGTCAATGCACTTGGAATGGAGTATGAGCGCATCCATGCGTGCGTCAACGATTGCATGCTATACCTCAATGAGCATGCACATGTTACCTCATGTCCTGTGTGCGGGGAGGCACGATACAAAACAGGTGTGAGCGGGGAACACCTACCCCGCAAGGTATTAAGACATTTTCCATCAATTCCTTGCATCGAACACATGTTTAAAATCAGGTCTATCGTGGAGCTTCTCGCATGGCACGCAAACCATTTCTCAAATGATGGAATGATGCGTGTCCCTATCGATTCACCTGCATGGAGGCACATCGAAACTCAATGGCCAGAGTTTGGATTGGAGCCTCGACACTCAAGGCTTGGGTTAGCAAGTGATGGTGTCAACCCCTTCGGCACTAAGTCTACTTCATGGAGCACGTGGCTTGTGGTGATTGTCAACTACAATATTCCACCATGGGAGACAACCAAGAAGGGCAATATACTTCTTTCCTTGCTTGTGCCAGGGAAGTACAAAGTGTCAAATATTGACATTTACCTCGAGCCCCTGATCGAGGAGTTATGGAGAGGCATTCCTGTTGTCAATGTCTCACTTGCAAAGGGGTGGAGAGAGGCTCAAGTGAAGGGAATCCTTATGTGGACTATGCATGACTATCCTGGGCTTGGAGAGATTTCTGGTAACCCCCTGTCTTCTATCTCTCTCTCTCTCTCTCTCTCTTTCTCTCTCTCCCTTTAGCTCCCTTTAGCTCACTTTAGTTCACTCATCTCACTAACCATATGATATGTATGCAGGGTTGTCCACATCCGGACACAATGCATATCCTACTTGCTGGCCATCGTTGGTGATGGAGAGGCCATATTTCTTGCGCAAGGTAATCTATCCAAAAAACCATCGTTTCTTACCCCAAGGTCATAGGAAACACAAGGCTCCAACAAATGGGAAGGCTCCTCTAAAGCTCACAATGGCAGATTGGGAAACCATTTGGGAGGAACACCACAACAACAATCTGGCTCCGTCTCCTCCACCAAAAGGTACGTCGAGGTATTCCATATTTTTAAGGCTTCCATATTGGAAGGAATTAAAAATACAACACCTCTTGGATACCATGCACATATTCAAAAATGTAGCCCAAACACTATGGGATAACATTATTGGCAAGAAGGACTCTTTGGGTGCGAGGGAGGATTTAAGGCTTTTAAAACGTCTCCCCGCCTCTACCACTCCACAACGTGCCCCAAATGGAAAGATTGTGCTTCCTAAAGCACCATGGATGTTATCAAAAGAAGAATTATACAAGGTGAAGGGTACCATTGCCTCTATTCACACACCAACAAGATACATGAGGTCGCTAAAGAGAGCTTTCACAAAAGCGAAGAAGGGTGGAAGCATTCAATTGTATGGGTTGAAGTCTCACGATTGGCACAAGATGCTTCAGATATTCTTCATACTCCCTATTCTATCTATAGTTTGTGTGTATGACTATCACTCACTTTTCCTTTTCCTGATTTACATTGTAGTTCATTCTGCCGGTGAGTATGTGTATATGTCGGGACAAGAAAGACAGGGACGCTATTTTCAAATTAGGAGAGCTAGTAAGGTACACCACAAGACTCCACTCGACTACACCTTTTTTATGTACACAATAATTTCAACTAGCACTTAGTGTATCCTTGTGTGTTTTCTTGCAGATTTGTGAGCTCGGAGGAAATCAAAATAGATGCTATCCCTGCTGCTCAAACACTTGCAACAGAAACTGTGTGTGCCATTGAGGATGCATTTCCTCGATCGGTCCTTCTTAGTCAAATTCACCTCTTGGTTCACGTGGTGGAGGAGATAGCTATATGTGGAGTAGTGCACGCATGATGGATGTTCTTCTTAGAGAGGTTTTTAAAGACTCAAAGATTTTGTGTGGCTATGGTCTCAACCAGAGGCATGTATGGCCGAAGGATGGATTTTTCAAGAGGCATTTGTTTACATATCAGAGTATTTGGCACAAGTTGATCCTTCAATGCCTCGCATGTGGTCCGACGAGGAAGATGCAAGGATGAATTCACATTTGACAAGTGGAAATGGGAAACTACTTAACATGGATATGAATCTATTCCCAGTGTCGATAGCTTTTGCATTCTCAATGCAAAGGATATGACCAAGTGGGTGGACTTGTGGACAGTGGCAAAGTCCATGCGTTTGCAAGAGAGGGAAGCATGGAAACAAGCACATGGAGGAAGGAGGGTATCCCTAGTGCCTACACTACAAGAGGTTGTGTGCTCTTGTGACGCTTTTAGCGACGGAAATACACTGGGTTTCTATAACCCCCGATGTCGCTACGAGCGTCAATACGGGGACGTCGCTATAAGCGTCGCTATAAGCGTAGCTATATAACAACGGCTATAGCGACGCTGTAGGGCCATTGTAAGGTCCCCGTCCTAAAAGATTGGGGCGACTTGGAAGATAGCCTTCTTTATCCTCTAAATCCGCTGACGACACCTTAGTCCGATAATGCGAAGCAAGGATACGAGCATCGAAAGAGAAGAAGACTTCCACCTATTGTGTTCGTAGTTGCAAGACCCTACGCCACAAGCCAGGTCGATAAGGCTAAAGGTTCTATGGACTCTAGACCTACATTATAAGAGAAGAAGTCCCTTTCACACATTAAGGATCCAAAAACAACGCCTTTTTCCCCGCGTTTAAGAGGCACGACTGCCATTCTTAAATCCAAAATATGACATGAGATAAATTCTAACTAACTGAGACAAAGTGAAAAGTACTCGACTAATCGAGTCCACCCATCCTTGACTGGCAACCTGAGCCAGTCCCCACTTTCCACCCCACACGCACACTTTTTTCCACACTGTTTTACATATACAAACAATGTTCCGTAATTAATTCCAAACACAGGTTCTTTATACATACCTTCAAACAATATCAAAACAATCCAAACAATGCTAATGAAGGCAACCATATTATTCAACAAAAACAACTTTTCCAATTTCTCATGATTTTGCCGCTATGCGGATTTTCTTTGTCCAACCAACAGAGCCTTTGCAAAGGATTTATTCGCTAACCGCGAATTGCGCAACCTTCCCATCTCGCTAACCGCGAAGCATCTTGTTAACCGCTAGGCATCCCGCTACCCACGAGGCATCTCGCGAACCGCGAGGAACAAAAGAGAGCCGATAACCTCAGCTTAATCTCCGCTATCCGCGGAATCATCGCGCTACCCGCGAGAACAAAATATATTCTTTCAACAATTCTTCTCATTAATGATTCATCAAACATGATCAACCAATTCTTCATATTAATTAGAAACTGCTTATCAAACAATAACAATTGATTAAACAATAACAATCCAACAAACAGTGATAATTTATCAAACAGTCCTTTCACTAGTCTATGAAAACATATACTTGTTTCATGAGATAGAATCACGTATTTCGGAAGGTTTAAAGGTTTTCCTATGCTTAGCTTCCCAAGTCAAACATGAATAGCAATGCAGAATTATAAATTTGTCTTACCGGATTTGGAGCGCGTGCAGCTAACTCCTGTGCTGGAGATTGGACGCCTTCGACTTCTTCTTCGGTTGATGCTTCCGCATGAGATACGTTCGGAGTAGACACCTTTATTCCCACCTTCCTTGGTGGTGCAACGGCATGGACGTCCTTAGAACTTCGCGTTACCCGCTTTGGAGCCATAGCTTCAGAATGGAGAAAAGAAAAGCGCGTTGATGGAAAGAGAGAGAGAAAGTGTGTTCACAAATCGGTTGACGGCACGTCGACGATTGGAGATGGAGATGGCTTGAAGATGAGAGGCTAAGGGAGAGAGGTTTCCTCCGGCACGTCGTTGCGAGAGAGCTTCCGCTTCTGTAGATGTGTGTGTTCAAAGTGAGAAGAGAAGGGTCCTTTATATAGGCCCTAGAGGGTGTGAAGAATACTGAGAGGTTTCAAGAATAGGAGAGGAAAAAAGCCCGCGCGTCGTCGCGGCTCTAAAAAAAAAAAAAGGATTTTTTTTTTTGGTGATACGCGAATCCTATGCGCGATTTAAAAAGCTCTATACTTACAAGTTCCCATTCTATTTTGAAAGAGAGAAAGAAAGAAGTATCCTAATTTTGACCCACCTCTCTTTGTTTCTTAAAATACTATCTCTAAGCTTTTTCTTCACACATAGATTAGGTTCCCACATAAATCTATTGTTCCACATAAAGAAAGATCATAAATAAATAGATTCTGAACCCGATTTTCATTCCAATTGCTCTGATAAACACATGATGACTCACAAAATCGAGAATCTCAATTACTTTGCAAAATATCTGAAATGATTTATATGGATAATTATTGGGTACATTACAATCTCCCCAACTTAGGGATTCGAGATGTATTCATCTCAAGAAAAACTGAGAATACCCCTACTCTAATTACTATCTCGACCCTCATTATATCCAAAAGAGTGATGTCCTTAGTCTGCTTCACTTGCTACTACTTCTCCATTAGTCAGTCGTGGACAAGAGTTCCGATAATGTCCCAACTCCCCACATTTAAAGCATCGAACATTCAAGCGTCGAGATTCTTGCGCATTAGCAGCATAAACCCTTTGTGGTTGTCTATCTTTGATACTTTGATTTTGTTCAATTCTTCTTGTAATCCCTTGTTCCTTTATTAAAGGTTTGGCTCGTAGTAAAGCATCTTGTACATTGGTAGGTTTCAAGGCTTCCAATCGCGAGCTAATTGGTTCTCTTAATCCTTGACAAAAGCAAGCTCCCTGCTGCTCTATGGTCATTGATGGTGCATAACGTCTAAGCCTTACAAACTTTGAGTAGTACTCTTCCAAAGATAAACCGTATTGTTTCAAGCTAAAGAACTCATTCATCTTTATCGCTTCATGGGCAGGAGGTAAATATCTTTCCTTCACCGCTTGTTTGATTTCCTGCCAACTCTGAGAGTTCTCCAACACTCCCATGTCACGACAATGTTGTTTCCACCATTATTTCGCTTCCCCTGAGAGGCAAAACATCCCTAACATTGCTTGATTTGCAGGTGTGGTCCTTGCAGTAGAGAAGTAATCATCCATAGCTTCAATCCATACTTCTGCTTCTTTCTCAATATCATCACCCTCTCCTTTAAAAGAAGGTGTTTGCATTTGTTTGAGCAACAACTTCTTCTCCTGAATCTCCGCATAGAGAGCATCGTTCTGAGGGTTTTCCAATGTAGAAGTGATTTGAGGATTCCCCTGAGTGTACATCAATGTTTGTAATAACTCAATCAATAGGGTACTTTCAAAACTTAGACTTATCCAGTCCACTATAAGCTCAATCGTATGACTTAATCAATCCTTACTTATCCGATTCATTAGATCCCAATCACATGACCTAACCAATCTTGACTTAATCAGTCCATCAAAACTTATCCATATGACTTAACCAGTCATGACTTATCCAATCCGTCGAAACTAAATCATATGACTTAACCAGTCATGATTATCCAATCACATGAATTAACCAGTCATGGCTCATTCAATCTACACAAAAACTCACTTAAATGACTTAACCAGTCAAACAATGTCTTTGCAGAAAAAAACTCAATCTTTTAATCATAAAGTCGTCAGAATGTCATATAGGAGTCTACAAAAGATCTCTCCAAAACATAATAACGGTTTCAACCATAACTATGATACACATCAATCGGCATATTGTAATATCCTTGCGAGTCTCGTAATGGGGATAGAAAACCATAAACATGAGGAAGCATGAAGTATCCATCTAAATATTTTTAACCTAGGCTCTGATACCAACTGTAAGGTCCCCGTCCTAAAATATTGGGGCGACTTGAAAGATAGCCTTCTTTATCCTCTAAATCCGCCGACGACACCCTACTCCGATAATGCGAAGCAAGGATACGAGCAATGAAAGAGAAGAAGACTTCCACCTATTGTGTTCGTAGTTGCAAGACCCTACACCACAAGCTAGGTCGATAAGGCTAAAGGTTCTATGGACTCTAGACCTACATTATAAGAGAAGAAATCCCTTTCACACATTAAGGATCCAAAAACAACGCCTTTTTCCCCACGTTTAAGAGGCACAGCCGCCATTCTTAAATCCAAAATATGACATGAGATAAATTCTAACTAACTGAGACAAAGTGAAAAGTACTCGACTAATCGAGTCCACCCATCCTTGACTGGCAAACTGAGCCAGTCCCCACTTTCCACCCCACACGCACACTTTTTTCCACACTGTTTTACATATACAAACAATGTTCCTTAATTAATTCCAAAAACAGGTTCTTTATACAGCCCTTCAAACAATATCAAAACAATCCAAAAAATGCTATTGAAGGCAACCATATTATTAAACAAAAACAACTTTTCCAATTTCTCATGATTTTGCCGCTATGCCGACTTTCTTTGTCCAACCAACAGAGCCTTTGCAAAGGATTTATTCGCTAACTGCGAATTGCATAACCTTCCCATCTCGCTAACCGCGAGGCATCTTGCTAACCGCCAGGCATCCCGCTACCCGCGAGGCATCCCACTATCCGCAAGGCATCTCGCTAACCGCGAGGAACAAAAGAGAGCCGATAACCTCAGCTTAATCTCCGCTATCCGCGGAATCATCTCGCTACCCCGCGAGAACAAAATATATTTTTTCAACAATTCTTCTCATTAATGATTCATCAAACATGATCAACCAATTCTCCATATCAATCAGAAACCGCTTATCAAACAATAACAATTGATTAAACAATAACAATCCAACAAACAGTGACAATTTATCAAACAGTCCTTTCACTAGTCTATGAAAACATATTCTTGTTTCATGTGATAGAATCACGTTTTTCGGACGGTTTAAAGGTTTCCCTATGCTTAGCTTTCCAAGTCAAATATGAATAGCAATGCAGAATTATAAATTTGTCTTACCGGATTTGGAGCGCGTGCAGCTAACTCCTATGCTGGAGGTTGGACGCCTTCGACTTCTTCTTTGGTTGATGCTTCCGCATGAGATACGTTCGGAGTAGACACCTTTCTTTCCACCTTCCTTGGTGGTGCAACGGCATGGGCGTCCTTAGAACTTCGCGTTACACGCTTCGGAGCCATAGCTTCGGAATGGAGAAAAGAAAAGCGCGTTAATGGAGAGAGAGAGAGAGAGAGAGAGAGAGAGAGAGAGAGAGAGAGAGAGAGAGAGAGAGAGAGAGAGAGAAAGTGTGTTCACAAATCGGTTGACGGCACGTCGACGATTGGAGATGGAGATGGCTTGAAGATGAGAGGTTAAGGGAGAGAGGTTTCCTCCGACGCGTCGTTACGAGAGAGCTTCCGCTTCTGTAGATGTGTGTGTTCAAAGTGAGAATAGAAAGGTCCTTTATATAGGCCCTAGAGGGTGCATCCTAATTTTGACCCACCTCTCTTTGTTTCTTAAAATACTATCTCTAAGCTTTTTCTTCACACATAGATTAGGTTCCCACATAAATCTATTGTTCCACATAAAGAAAGATCATAAATAAATAGATTCTGAACCCGATTTTCATTCCAATTGCTCTGATAAACACATGATGACTCACAAAATCGAGAATCTCAATTACTTTGCAAAATATCTGAAATGATTTATATGGATAATTGTTGGGTACATTACAGCCATCAATAGCGACGCTGATAGCGATGCTACAGAGCCTAATATAGCGATGGTCATAGCGACGCCCGAGATGAAATTTTTTTGGTGGCAGGGCATCACCCATCAACCATATTGAATGTTTCATTTGTCTATTTACCTTTGAAAAAAAGTGCAAAGGTAAATATAGACCCAAAATAGTCACCCACAAGACAATATAATCATGAACTCCATAATCCATAGTACGTATTGTTTGCAAAATAAAGATACAATACTGACAAGCATGAATTGATGAAAGTAAATCAATGACAATTGTACACATAGGCAAAATCACTTGATTGTTAATCTTTGCAAATGTAATAGTTACAAACCATTTTCCTTATTCAAAAAATATACATGGTTTTCAAAAAGACATATAAAAGTTGTTTCATGATACATAAGCTATGACAAAAAGAAACTAATGCTATCTAACTATGGCTAAACTGACGTCGTTTAATCAGATGTCTCATTGCGTCAAAGCGGCGTATCTGTCGGATTCTGCAAAAAAAACAATAAGATAGCTTTTTGTAAGTGTAAACATATAGCGACGTTTATAAAACAATACAATAAATAGAAAAGAATAAACCCTAATACTAACCATGCCACCGCAAGAATAAAAGATGTCCATTAGGGCGTTTAAGCCCTTCCTGCCTGCGTACTCACGCTCGTACGGTGTGGGATCACGTCCTATAAACGACCACTGTCAAAACATACAAAGAATCCATTATATTAGAATTTCAAATCCCATAAACCCTAAACTATCAAACATAGATGCAAAAACACTTACAAAATCAGCTTCAAATGATGCCCACCCGCCGCTCCCCAAGTGGTGCGAGCTCCCTGCCACTACTCGCGCTCTAGCTGCCTCCTTTTGTTGCGTCCACTTGTTGGGATTCTCGCGTGCTTCTTTCTTCGCATGCTTCCAATCTTCTTTGGCCAGCCAATCTGGTCTACTCCACCCATGCTTAATTGATTTTTGCACTTCGGAACGCTTATGCTTGCAGTATTTGCGCATTCAAACCTTCATCACATCTTCATTGAAGCAGTCATCCTGTGTTGGAACGGGAAACTTGTCATGAAGCATGATGATGACTCTGTCTTTTAATTCATTCGATACATCACTCCAGGTGTTTAGTATGTAGTGTCTAAACACCTGAGAGCAAAGATCGCGCATGCGCGCAATCACCTTCTTGTATTCATCATCCAAGCTGATGCCGCCGCTAAAGTCGACGGAGTAAGGCAAATCCTCTTGCCGCTAACGCGTGAACCTGGGTGTCTCGGCAGGGATCTCTAGCGGCGTGTCAATGGGGGTACGGACGCCAGGTGTCTCCACTGGAGTCTGAGCCCCGAAGCGAGGAGTGTCCACTGGAGTGACCCCTGGAGGAGTAGCTAGTGGTGTGTACTTGCGGGGAACGACAGTCAGCCGCGCAAAACCTGGTGTTGATGGCGATGCTGTGGCTGGTGTCGGGACGGGCAAAGAAGGGGAGGGTAAAGAGCCTCGTCGAACACGAGGCGGTGTCGAAGCATCGGTGGCGCCACCCCCACAACAACCGCCAGTGCCTAGACGAGTGTGAAGATCGTCTCGTCGACACCAAAGCTTCGGAGCGCGCTGAGGACTCCAAAACAGAGGGAGATACGGATGGAGTAGGAACGCGCGATGGTGCGCCAGAGCGATGACGCTCCACATACCACTGTCTCTGCTGGGGTGACAAAGAAGAAAGAAACTCCTCATCATCCATACGTGCATTAAACACACGAACATTTAAACTTAATATTGAATGAATGGAGTAGAAAACATGGACAAGTAGATAGAGAGAGAGAGAGAGAGAGAGAGAGAGAGAGAGAGAGAGAGAGGGAGAGAGAGAGAGAGAGAGAGAGAGAGAGAGAGAGAGAGAGAGAGAGAGAGAGAGAGAGAGGAGGAGGTGCTCGTCGTCTCTGCTTATGAGAACATACCTAGAGCATACGTACCTGGAGTGGATGCAAAGACCATTAAATACAATGACGCAATGACGCATATAAATACAATGACGCAATGATGCAATGACGCAAATACTTAGAGAGCCAGAGTTTTTACAAAACGGAGCAAAATTGTTCAAAACGGAGAATCGTACAAGAGGAAAATGTTGCAAAACCTTTTGCGGAATTTTTGTTTCGTGGAGATCTACTTGATATCTTTCGGAATCACATTTCGGACACTTCTCCATGTCTATGTATTCCCCTCTGAAAAGAATGCAGTCATTAGGACAAGCGTGGATCGAATTGTAATCCATCCCCAAGTTTCGCAAAATATTTCTTGCTTCCTCTCGGGAATCTGGCATCACATTATCAGCTGGTAGTATGTGCTCTTTGAGAAATCTACACAACATAAAAATATGGTACAATTGTGTAACTACATGTAGTGGACAAAACCCCTTTTCCTCTTCTCTAGCTATAGCATTTCATAGCATCTTAACATCTTTTCACAGTAGATCTTTGTTTATAGCATGCAGGTACGCCATTCTTGCAATGTAGTTGATGTCTGCTCAAGGCACTTAATTCTTACTCTAGATTTGACGGGATGTGGTGTGTGTGTGTATGTGTGTGTGACCCTTGGAATCGTCATCTTGCATCACTAATTTCTATGTAGGCTCAATTTGCTCTTCCATTAGCTAGCTGAACATGATGGCTTATTGTATGGTAGCCGCAGTCGAACATGCAGGTGGAATTGCTGGTCCGCATGGACTGTCGAGGCTGTGAGCGTAGGAAATTTTCTTGCCATTTCTTTTAACCTTGTCTTAAACGATAAAAAGAAGAAAATGGTATGACCTTTCTATCACCCAAGTGTGGTAGATTGGTTATACCAATTCCCTCTTCAATAACAGGTAAATAATGTAAATAAACCTAAATCTAATCTAATATAGCGTAAATCTAAATCTAACGTAATAAACATAAATCTAATCAAACGTAAATCTAACTAAAAATAAACCTAAATCTAATCTAATTTAACTTAAATAAACCTAAATCTAATTTAACGTAAGTCTACATCTAACCTAATCTTTAACGTCTTTTGGGATAGTTTCTTACGACGTTAAAACTCTCTTCTTCTTTTGTGTGTGTGTGTGTGTGTGTGTGTGTGCGCGCCAATAAAAAGAGAAAAATGGTATAACCTTTCTATCACCCAAGTGTGGTAGATTGGTTATGCCATTTTCCTCTTGAATAATAGGTCTTGAGTTCAACTCCTCGTCGGCTAGATTTTTAGGTCTCTTTAATTAGTTTCCTACAACGTTAAATTAAACTCTCTTCTTCTTGGGTGTGTATGTGGGTGTGTGCGCACGCCAATAAAAAAAAGAGAAAAATGGTATAACTTTTCTATCACCGAAGTGTGATAGATTGGTTATGCCATTTCCCTCATGAATAACAGGTCTTGAGTTCAACTGCTGTCGACTAGATCTTTAAGGTCTCTTGGAATAGTTTCCTACGATGCTAAGACTCTCTTCTTCTTCTTCTTTTCTCTCTCTCTCTTTGTTTTATATCTCTCTCTCTTTCTCTCTCTTTTCCTCTCTCAATGTGTGTGTGCATTCTTTGTTTATGCATGTGTGTGCGCGTTTTTGGTTTATGCATGCTCTCTCTCTCTCTTTTCCTCTCTCAATGTGTGTGTGCATTCTTTGTTTATGCATGTGCGTGTGCATTTTTTGTTTATGCTTGTGCTGTCTCTCTCTCTCTCTATCTATCTCTCTCTCTCTCTCTCTCTCTCTCTCTCTCTCTCTCTCTCTCAAAAACACAATGTGTGTGTGAGAGAGAGAGAGAGGGAGAGAGAAAGAGGGGAAGGGAACATGAGAGTGAGGAGAGGGAAGGAGCATACTTGGCTCTCCTTCCTCTCCTCGTGTGTGTGTGTGTGTGTGTGTGTATGTGTGGAAAAGAGAGAGAGAGAGAGAGAGAGAGAGAGAGAGAGAGAGAGAGCATTACCTTGCTTGCTTGAGCGCGCACCAAAAACTCAGATCTGAGATCTGAGTTTTCGAACGCTCTCGATTATTTTTTAAATCCCTGGAAGCATCGCTATAAGTGTCGCTATAGGCGTTGCTTTGTTACAAGTAACATAGCGATGCTCATAGCGACGCCGTGGTTTTTCATGTTTGAGCGTCGCACTACAAGCGTCGCTACTATTAAGTACCTCTTGTAGTATTAGACACCTTGCATGTTTCCCAGATCTCATTAGTCAGAGTGGATTCATGAGAGAATGACCAAGGCAAAAGCGCGCGGAGAAGACATCACCAACAAAGAATGGGAGTATGCACGAGGCTGCGTACCAAAGGTAGAGTACTCATATACCTAAACCATATTGTCTTGCTATTTGTTGAAATTATCTTTAATATGTATTTGATAAATTAATATATTTTTCTATTTTGTAGTGCCTTTCCTTTAACTCTATGTGGTGAAAGGGTCATCACTTTCGTACGCGCCACATTGACGAGCGTAGAACCACCATGGATTGTGCCATCATGGGCAACTTTGACACAAACGGTGATGAAGCCAAGTACTGCGGAACTATTGAAAGGATACTAAAGGTTAACTTTAGAACCTTTTGTAGCTTCATCTTTGAGGGCAATTGGTTTGCAAATGTGTCTAGACGACATGAGAATGGCCTCTACATGGTGGACTCTAGTGTGCATCACATAGGGAGGTATGACAATTTAGTTTTGCCGCGCAATTGTGAGCAGGTGAGTGACATGTACCTTTTTTATTCTTATTTACTTGTTGTATCTTTAGTTATACCAATGTTACTCACTTTGAGCTTCTATTTTATAGGTCATCTATATCCCAGCAATACACCAATCAAAACTTTGGTTCGTAATTCCCATAACACCTTGGGGGAGAACTATTTTTTCCACTAATGAAGTGGAGACTATCTTCGATCCTCTTCCACCTCCGACTTTGGATGAGGTGGAAACAGAGGAGAGGGAGGTCGATGAATCAAGTCCAGCGGTAGCAAGTCTTAGCGAGGATGATTGTCATGATGATGAAGATGATGAGATGGAGGCTGCCGAACTCGAAGATGATGAAGCTGGCAATGCATCCACAAACAACAATTCCGTTTCTCTCTTTATTGATTTACGAGCCATGGGCTTAGAATTGGATGATGCTTCTTGTAGAGATCTTTTGGAAGATGATTCATAAACATTTTGTTTTTTGATCGTGTAATCCATTCAGCTCCCTCTCCCTCCTCTTTCTCTCTTTAGATTTGAGAATATGCTCAATTACGTTAAACAATTGACAATGATTATTTTAGTTGTAAACAAGGGTAATCTTAGGCTGGGTTCAGACAAGGCTGGAGGAAGAAGACTTTCTGCAGGTCTATCGCCGCCTCGTCTAAACGGTGTTGGAGGAAGAAGAGCGAAAAACAGAGAGATGGAGAGAGGCCAGCAGCTCTTCCGAGGGGGGGGGGGGGGGGGGGGGGGGGGGGGGGGGGGGGGGGTTAATCCAAAATTTGAAAGTTTAGGCGCTAAATTTGGGCAGCGGATATGACGCCGGTAATGGATGCGGTAATAACCGCGGTAATAATACCGGTAATAATACCGGTAATAACAGCGAATACAATCGTGGTAATACTTTAAACGCAAAAAGAAACCCCCCATGTCCTCCTCTCTTTTGTTTCTGTCATTGGATTTACACCTTCTCTCTACAAAATGCGGTAAAACAACGCGGTAAACACATGGAGATTTTCATAGTGACACTCGCCGCCATCAACCAACCATGACACGCCATCAATTTGCATCCACTGCATGCGCCCCAACAAAAAAGACAGTGCGTTGAGGGCCAACAATAGTTAATAACGATGCTTTTCACTAAAACCAATCATGGAAACTCCTATCGTTGCATGGCAGTAAAAAGAAAAAAGGGGTGGCAGTACCTCAAACTTGGCTTGTGGTGCACGCACCTTCCTGACTACACAGATGCTAACTCACACACACAAATCACACACAGTAGGGCATCTAACTCTCTCTCTCTCTCTCTCTCTCTCTCTCTCTCTCTCGTTGTCTCCAGATGTGAAAATATCTACAGTCTTACTACACAACCAATGTTGGGCTAAGTGACACACCTACATGCAACCTAGTGTAGCACCACTAGCCCTATGCATTTCCCATTACCTCACGTCGATGGGAGGTTTTTGCTAGGCTACAACTCAGTGGTTGCGTTGTGGTATGGAAGTTAAAGTTATCTATTACGTCACCTCTTGTGAGCACGATGCTTACTTGCAGGCACTACCAAATTAACATGAGAGAAGATAGTGCATTTTTTTAATAAATAGTGAACAACTATAATGACGAGAAAATATCTAATCAGTACAAGGGAATACACAACCACTAGATGTGCCAAGGAAAGGTTGGAGAATGGGTCCATCTCCACAAGGGTGACACAGCCTCATGGCTAAAGAACACGGGGTCTTTAATGAAGACCCCATCATGGGATCGACGACGGGTGTGGCATGCACGAATCTCGAGGGAGATGGACGTCCAACAAAAAATGTAGATCAACGCTCGCCCGGTGGTTCGAACCCGACACCTTGGTGAGCTAACCACGCATGCGTGTGCATTTCGGTGTCAACAAGGCAAGAAATAAACTATATAAGCTAAACTTCTACGGGGAAAAGTAAACACGGAAAAAAAAGTAAACTCGGACACGTCCGTTTAAAATCGGCCGACCGAGCTTGCCTCTGCTTTTGTGCGCATAGCTGCTCGCCATGGATTCCATGACGGGGTCTTCATTTAAGACCCCGTGTTACTTAGTCCTGAGGGTGACACAATCCGATGAAAGAAGGCGATTTTGAAATTTCAGTTTGCAGTCTTCAGATTCCATATTTCCAATAGTTAAGAAAGCTATTGCTTATAAACACAAACCCTAGCTAGTTGCTTGCCTAGCTAACTTGATTTCACTTGACCCTACCGACATCGTCACATCCCCTCCGCCCCGGCCTCACTGTTCCCTCTCTCTCTCTCTCTCTCTCCTCTTGAGTCTCTCTCTCCATACCACACACACACATCACTTCGTTCTCTTTCATTTTTTGGTGCTTGATGCATAAGTTGTAGTGCAAATCCACTTGATTCCAAGGTAGGAAATTAGGGTCAATCTCTCTTTCTCTCTACAAACAATACAAATCTTTGAAGCCCTCCCCTGCATCACACCAACAACTAACTCTTCATTTCTTTCGAATATCATCATAAAAGTTTTAGGTGTGCCACCCTTTCATATGCAAGCATCTGCAATCAATAATATTTGTTAGCACTAGTCTAGTAACCTAAAAGGACATAAAAGTGTCTTTTCACGGTTTTGGAAAAAAATTCCAAAACCATAGTAGATCCACTCATTTTGAAAAATCCCTTCATGAGATTATAATTCAAAGAATACTACATATGGAAAAAATAAGAAACTTGTAAGATTTCTTATCTCTTGGTCACAACAAGCCTTCAAAGTTGATGGACCAGTACATTTTGCCCAAAATAGCCATTTCTTGCAGTTGATTGCATATAAATAAGAGTGGGGATTTTTGTAGGACATGAGATAAAATGCCTCGTTAACTTCAATGGGTTGGTGATCAAAGAATATAGCTACTTTTGCCTCACTTTTGTTTTTGGGACAAAAAAATAGGTACAATAAAGTTACAGTTTTGCCATTCTGCGGACCTGTCATCAAAGTTTCTATAGTCACTCTCAATATAGATAATATTCATGTTTTCTTAGTTCCCTTTGGGCCTTTGGATCCAAAAGGAGCCGTGGAGCATGACAAAAGAATAATGGATCTCTTACTAAGTGGAACCTTGGGGACAATGGTGAAGTGCTAAATACAACAAACATGACAAAACTAAGTTTAGCATTATGACCTCTAGAATCCCAAAGAAACTATTGAATATCAAGCCAAATTTATAGTTTATGATTAGATATGGCTACTACCTATAAAATACATGCAATTGGCCTAAGGAACTATTAATATTGAGAAAGCTACACTTGCTAGACTAAAATGTCTCGTATTCTTCAGAAAAATGAAAAAACTCAACCATCATTATATACTATGCTATATGGCATAGTAGGTCCCCCAAAACTAAAGGAAGATTAGCTTTATGTTATACATGACACCTACACAATCAAAATTGCATTTGGATATCAAGAAAGCCACAAAAAAACATAACAGTGCTAAGTTTGGCCAAAAAAACAGGACTATGCAATTCTTGTAAGTTGCTCATAACTATCACTTTTAACACTTAGTTCTCCAAGAAGCATCAGAACATGTTGAGAATCCTCTAGCAATCTAAACCTCACAAACATGAAGTTTAGAGTGGTATAGTTGCAAAAATTTGAGAAAAAGCCAAAAACAGGACTCGTCTTTTCACATTTAGGTTCAAAAATGTTGTGTAAGAGTAAGGTTAATGAAGAGATTGATATTCAAAAAAAAAAATCAAGTTTTTTCCAGCTCATAAGACAGTTTTGTGGATAAATAGCACATAGAAATTCATTTTTATACTCTTCAAATAATTCAAGCAAAATGGTCACTTAACAAGACATAAAAGTGTCTTGCTACCATTGTAGTGTTAATAAGCTGCATCAATAGTACTCATTAACGTGTAAATGTCCACACTGCTTCTTTGGCTGAGTCCAATATCAAGTTGTTCTTTATGGATCCCTTTTCATCACTCGAGATGATATTAACCAACTCAACATTTAAGCATCGAAGTTATGACTGTGGGCACTAAAGTGGAAGGAGTTGACCGGTTCTTGGCTTGTCTCTTTGCTATTCTCAAAACATGTCATTTGAAATTTAAAAGAAAAAAAAAGTCACCCTATCAAGGCTTCCATGCCTTTGAAATATGTAATTTTAACCCTTCTAATATAACTCACAAGCATTTCTCTCTCTCAAAAAAAGAGGAAGTTTGCTACAACATTACATTGATCTAATTCTATTGCGTGCTCAATTTTCGATCCCCCTCTTCAAACAGCTAGAAGAACTCATGAAGCTGGAGGTATCATCTTCGTTACTTTCAATGCTCTATCAAATTACATTGTTGTACTAAGTCGATTGTCACCATTTGACCCTCGACTGCACACCAAGCTCCAAGACCCCATTGAGGTTCATTTTTAGAAGGAAACCATTATCAATATTGCACCACACGGTCTTGTAGTGGTACTTGTGTTGCTGTTTTCATTATTCTTTTGTAGATTTAGTGAAGGACAATGAATCCTACACTACAACTTGATATCATAAAATAAAATAAAAACTTTGTATCATAAGCTCTACTTTAGCATATATATGAATAAATAATCATTACTCACTTATATGTTTGTATATTTTCTAACTTGGGTCAGCCTTTGTAGATTAGCTCTTGACTATCAATACTATGACTCCCTTACCGAGTATAACTTACCAAGTATAAGGTCATTTGACTGTTGTAGGTCATATTTAGGGATGTATTTTCTAATAGTTATCAAAACCAAGCACACTGATTTTTTTTTTCGTTTGAGTTATTATTTATACCCCTTTACCACAAGCTCACTATCTAATATCTCCAATTTTGCAAACTATTTTTTCTAACTTATGTAATTTTTTCATTATTTATTATTTGTCACACAAACACCTCCACTTAAAAATAGTCAAAGACTTCTCATCAATTTTATAACCGAGGACTTTCCACATGTTGATATATTAAATCCTTGATTAAATCTAAGAAAGAAAGAAATCACCTCTAATACTTTGTATTTGAGAAATACTTTTGTAGATAAAGCTAACTACAATGCTACCATATCGGAGATTCTCTTGGTATGAAATTTTTTAATGCATACATCGAGCATGACCATGTAAATTATCTCCGATAATTAAGCTCTCTCTATATATATATTTAGACCCAGATGCTATACACCATCCTAGTTCTTATTCCTTTCTTTTTTCGAAGTTGGGTTAATGGTATTTACAAAGGATATAGAGATAAGTAAGTGACTTGAATCTAGAAGCTAGAGAGGGAGGTTGTTCCCATTTCAGGTTCATGGGAAAACATTTTTGTGGCATCTGCAAAATCAGCCAGTAGAGAGGTTGAATCGTCTACCACCAACCCTTCAAGGAAGGATGTAATGTATTCTTCATCTGAGTGGGGAACATTAGATTTCAAGCATGATGATTTAAGAGTAGAGAAAGAGGCCTGGATGTCTTCAAGGGAAATAGGAGGCTTGAATGTCTTCAAGCCTTGGATCCTCCTCTGCCAGATGGTTTGCAACTCGATGTCATGAGAGTGTTGCACCACTAGAATCATCTCCAACTTGAAAAGAATAGGGTAGAGTGGTGCCTTAGTCAATGACCCAAATTCAAAGGGACTCGAGAACTAGAAAAACCTCCATTGAACACAAGACATGTGCCCTTAAACAAGGTTGGAGAGTATTGCGAGGGTGAAGATGGCAATACTACGCTTCTAGTAGAATTCCAAGGTGTAACAACAATGACAATTCTTGATAGTGGAGCTGGTGTTGCTATTTCGACCAAAGAGATTTGGAAAAAATGGGGAAACTAGCCATAAAAGCTACCAGGATGAAATTGCAACCAGCCGATGGATATACTGAGAGACCCTAGGGCTTCTAGAGAAAGTAGTTGTGATTTCTTGTGGCATTGAGTATGACCATACTTTTGCTATAGTGGATTTTGGCAAGAAGACCAATTATGACATCATACTTGGACGACCCTTTATGAGAAAACTCAAGATGGTTCAAGACTGGGGGTATGATCACATATACCTCACGCACATGGAAACCACGACATGCATGGATCTAAGAGACCATAGCTATAGAGACATGAACCAAACACCACTGGAAGAATTTGATTCACCTCCATTAGCAGGGTCAGAGCCACTAGCTTGGTTAGGCAAGCTTAAAGAGCTAAAGATGTGTGGTGCATCAAATTGTGGAAGCTTGCAGCGAGAAGAGTGTAATTTGGAAGGAGCACTTGAAGATAAGGAATACATTCCCAAGCCTTTTCTAGAAGAGGCCCTCGAGCCATTGGAGTGGACCTAGATACTAGCAACTCTAGATGTGTGTGCCATTCTAGATGGCCCCGCTACAAAGTTTTGTGATAAGGAAGGATATGATGTGATTCCTTACTATATGGTAAGTATGGTACATGGGGAAGACCTAGAGAAACCTTAGAACAACCTAGGACTGATGAGATGGAGAAAGAAGTAGAAGGAGAGTTTTACGACTCTATAGAGCAATTTGAATGAGAGGATGATGCAGACAACAAATGCTCGGACAACCTGAGTGACCAAGATGAAACACAAGCAGTTATCTAGTTTTACGAGTTTTCAAACCAAAACCTAGACGTCAAGAGCACTACAAGGAAAAAACACCAGAGGCAACGCAAGAGAGAGCACCATGATTGTATCAAGGACAAAATATCAAGGAGATACTCTTAGGCCCAATATCCACAAAACAAAAGCAAGGATGAAAAAACAAGCTCGATAATTTGAAACAAAATCCAAGAAAACAAAAGGCACGTGGGCAGGGTAAAAGAGGAGAGCCTAAGTGGACCAAGGTAGAGAGAAAAGATAAATACAAAGAGCTTAAGAAATCTCAGGGAAGTATGGAAAACAGAAGTAGAGAGTGACAAAGATGAAAATGAGAAGAATGAGTAAAAAATGAGTGTGCCATCCCACTATCACAAGTTCATCATACAAGATAGAAAGATAGCGATGATGCAACCTCTTTGGGAGTGAAGGGACAAGGAGTCTTATGATGGTTTCGAGGATGCAGAAAAGATAAACTTGTCAGAACTAGAAGAAGAGCCACGACTAGCCCACATTGCAACGGATCTAAGTCCAACAGAGGAAGAAAAGCTCATAAGTCTCTTCAAGGAATACAAGCACGTGTTTGCTTGGTCATACAAGGACCTGAAAGGAGTAGATGGTATGATATGCCATCACACAGTTCTTTTATATTGTGATGCCAAGACTAGCTGAAAGTGACCATACACGTACAATGATACATTTGCTAAGAGCATAAAAGAGGATATTAATAAATTAAAAGATGTTGAGATCATCTATGAGACAGAACACACTGATTGGGTATCTCCCATTGTGGTGGTACCTAGAAATAATGGTAAACTACGAGTGTGTGCGAATCTAAAGAAGGTTAATGCAGCCATGATAATGGATAACTATCCCTTGCCTCTTACATACCATGTCCTAGAGCGAGTAGCAGCAGACAAACGGGTGTACTCCTTCTTAGATGGGTTCTCAAGTTACAACCAGCTCGTGATTTCCCCTAAGGATCAAGAAATCATTTGCACAGAATGGGGTATATGCACATATAGGGTGACACCTTCTGGCTTGACAAATGCCCCACAACAAAATTCTAGGGATTGATGGTACATGCCTTTAGGGAGTACCTGAGAAATTTCTTGGAAATTCACATGGATGACTTATGTGTGCACTCCCTCTTTGGAGAAGACCATGCCGAGCACCTCAAAAAAGTGTTCAAGAAGTGCAGGACTTATCGGATCTATCTTAACCCGGAAAATTAAATATTCATGGTTAAATAGGGGCAAAATCTTGGGACATATTTCTTTTGTGTCGTGGGCTGTATAAGCTCACTTTGTATGACATGTGTGGAAAATTTTTTGCAAATGCAGTTGTAGATTTAACGGCTATTTCACATGTAATGGAATTGGCCTATTTAGTTTGAGAGTAGCGGAAATTAATGAGAGTACTTTTGAGAAATGACTTTGTGAGCATAGTGGGTGAACATAATTGAATATAGCAACATAATCATAGCAATTAGTTAACTTGGCATGAACAATACTTTTACAAGAGAGAGAATTTAGAGAACATGACAACAATTGAGCACCGGATTTATGTGGAGCCGGTCCCCCCTCCAATAGGCATTTGTATTATGATTTCTCCCATTAAGAGAGACTTGTTACAATACAATCTTTGTGTTCCTTGTGACCTAGGTGATGCAATGAAGATGGAAACCTTCATGCATCACAAACATAACATAAATTGAGGAAAGATTTAAATATCCCAAACCTTTAGTCCAAGACCTCAAACACCTTCGAAGGTGGAGAGAGCTAGCAGGGAATGAGGGTATGGAAGAGGAAGAAGAAACATTTCGTAGGAGAAAGAATTAGTTCCTCACTTATCATAACTCTTGTTGCTAGCATACATAATAGCATAGTAATGAAGAAGAAGGAGATGGCAAGCTTAAGCATTGAAGCATGGATATCCAAGAGTGTTGGTGTAGGCTCTCAACCTCTACTTGCTTGGAGAAGGAGAGGGAGCTCTTGCACTTTGCATAGCACACAATGAGAGTGTTTGTGAGTGTGTGTGGGTGAGTATACCCCCTAAGCCACCCCCTAGCTTGCTTGGGTCGACCCCCCCTTGTAGCTTATGCTTGAAGCTCATTGGACCCCTCCAAGCCTAGCCAATCACAAGCATGAGGCATTACAAGCAGCAAGGGTAGCCTTGAGACAAGTGTCCCCCTTTCCCCTTTGAAAGAGAGGGCTAGATAAATGCTAAATCAATTAATTAAATCTCCTAAATTATTATTGGACCCCTTGGGTGGCCAACCAATAGGCTTCGGCACACCATGAGGGCAACATGAGGAGGAACTTGACAAGTGTCCCTCTTGCTTTCTTTGTACCATGCATGCCTTGTGTGAGTGTGTGGGTGTTCTCTCTCATCCCCCCTCATGTAGGGCTTGCCCCCTCCTTGTAGGGATTGAATATTTGACTTTTTGACACCTCAAGCACCTCATACATAGGCCCAGTTCCCACCACAAGCTTGGCCGTTAAGCACTTTAAGCTTGGGCTAGGTTCTCACCTTAAGTGTAGCCCTAGCATCTCAAGCATGTCAAGCACCTCAAGCATCTCAATAATTAATCACCTCAAGCATCTCAAGCACCTCAATCATCAAGCACTTCAAGCACCTTAGTCATCAAGCATGACGGTCAGGACAAGCACCTCGAGCTGGGTCAGGTTTCCGCGCCTCAAGGTTAGCCCTAGCTTACCTAAGGTCAAAGGAATTTTACACACATTATTGGAGGTCTTCAATGAAGCTAACACTAAGGTCTTATGCTTTGTTGGTTAGCGTTGTTCTTTGATAGACCATCTCTCATTTGGGTCCCTTTACCTTTTGCCCCATGTTGAGATAGATCTATAAGCACATGTCTATATCTTAACCCTTGTTCCCGTTTATTCTCCCACATTAAGTGATCAGTTTAATATGAGAGAATCATTTGGGTTGGTTAGCTATTAGATATTAGATATTAGATTTTATGACATTACCTCTCTCTTGAAATCATAGTCGTCCTCGACTATGAGGTAGAAGAGATAAAGCCTTAGTCATTAGTAAATTTTACTTAGCGGGTAGAGGATCCCTTTTTACCCTACGACATCTTTCCAAGATGGATGACTAATCCATTTGGTGCTTGGGAGACATAGCTGCCGCAAGCATGTCTGCTCTTTAGTCCATTTTGTTCTCCCAAAGTAGAGTGACAAATTCTACTTGGTGTTTGAGAGATGTCATCATCACAAACATTATTCTAAGCATGCATAATAGTTAAATTTGTGCACAATTAAAAAGAGGACTAGTCTTATAAGACAAAAACATGAGTCATTTAAAAGAAATTTGTACATTTGCTTACTCTAATGTAGCATTGTAAGCATTGACAAGGTTCATACTATCCTTAAGCTGTATTCCTTGCATCCATATAGCATCTTCAAAAGGATAATTTTTGAACTTAATGAGATACCATTGGATAATCTTACCATGTCGTAGTACCTTGTCTTCATGCTGAAGGACAGCTTCGGGTTGTAGCACCTCTTCTTGGTCTTCAACTTCGGGAGGGTCTTCAATAATTGGTTCAGTTGTGGTGGCTCTCCTTTGTAGGGATTAAGTAGGCTTACATGAAAGGCATTGTGTATGAGCCAATGGTTGGGAAACTTGAGTTGATAAGCCGTTTCATTGATGAGCTTCAAGATTTGGAAAGGACCATAGTATCTTTTTGCTAGTTTAGCATAATACTTTTGATCGCGCGTAGGATTTTTGCCCGTCGTTTGCATTAATCGAGCCTTAGGAAACTTGAGTAAGACCCAATCATTTTCTTTGAACATTAAGGCTCTTTTGTGCTTATCGACATCAGCTTTTTGCCTTTGTTGAGAGATGGATATAGCCTCCTTAATCTTTTGAAAAGATTCTTGTAGGTCACGGCTATACTCATCGACAGGGCGAAGATCTTCCCATGTACTTTGAGTAGCAAGGGACTTTTAGGTCTTCCCTCAATGATCTCAAAAGGTGCTTTTCCCGTAGAAGTATGTACAATATTATTGTAGGCATACTCTACAAGAGGTAAGTACTTTTCCCATTGTGAGCGTTGATCTACTTCGGTAACATAAGTCTTGAGTAGATCGAGTATCGTAAGATTGGCTATCTCACTTTGGCCATCCATTTGTGGGTGATAGGCCAAAGAGAAATTCAATCTTGTTTCTAGATTTTCAAAGAGACCTTTCCAGAAATTACTGATCATTCTAGGATCTCTATCTAACACGATGGATGTGGGTAATCCATGGTGCTTGAAAATCTGAGATATAAAGAGAGTTTCCATTTGATGTGCCTTAATAGTTTTTTTGACAGGAATAAAATGTGCTTGCTTGCTAAACCTATCAACTATTGTCCATATTCCTGTATTCCCATGGATAGACTTGGGTAATCCAAAGATGAAATCCATGGATATACTCTCCCATGGTGAATTTGGGATAGGCAATGGCTGGAGTAATCCAGGTTGCTTCCCTTAGTATCATACTTGGTCTTTTGGCATACTACACATTTTGAAACATACTATTGTATGTCCACTTTCATGGTAGGCCAATAGAAGTACGTCTCTACTCCTCGGAGAGTAGGTTGAATACCTCTATGCCCCGCATATGGAGGAGCATGGGATTCATACATAACTTTCTCACAAAGGGAATGAGTAACACATAGCCTATTTTTGTGGAGAAGATAACCATCCTGCAAGGTGAATGGTTCCTCTTTCTTCCCCAAAGCAAGGGCTGACATTATGTCTCTAAAGTCAGGGTCAGTAGCATACTCATCTATCATAGAGGATAGATCATTGTGAGTAGCTATAGACACCGCATTAACTTTGGGTCGTCGTGAAAGTGCATCGGCCACTTGATTGTGCTTACCAGCTATGTGAGCAATATGGAAATTAAATTGCGAAAGAAAATTTGCCCACCTCATTTGTTTGTCGGAAAGCTTGGTTTGCATCATGAAATACTTGAGACTTTGGTGGTCGGTTCGTAGGATAAATGGAGTCCCCAATAGGTAGTTCTTCCATGTGTCTAGGGCATGTAGAACAACTAAAAGCTCTTTCTCATAAATGCCCAAGACTCGTTCATCAATATTGAGCCTTCGACTCTCATATTCTATGGCATGCCCTTCTTGAAGCAAAAATGCTCCAAGGCAATCACCACAAGCATCACATTGGACCTCAAATGGCTTTGAGAGATCCGGAAGCCCGAGGACTGGTTGGGAAGGAAGCTTCTCTTTGAGATTTTCAAAAGCATTTTTCTCCTTAGTAGTCCATACAAACTTAACGTTCTTCTTAGTTAAGTCGTGTAGTGGTCCTGCTACTTGAGAGAATTTTGCTATGAAGCGTCTATAGTATGCGCACATACCAACAAAGCTTCTTAGCTCATGTAGATTTCTTGGGTCAGGTCATGCTTTTATTACCTCTAACTTTGATGGATCCATTCGGATACCATCTTTAGAGATAATATGACCTAGGTATTGAATCTCTTGAAGGAAGAATTCGCTTTTCTTTTGGTTGAGAAAAAGCTTATTCTCCCTCAATTCTTGAAAAATCACTCGGAGATGTTGCTTATGTTCTTCCAAAGACTTGGAGTAGATGATGATATCATCAAAGAACACTACAGTGAATTTACGATATGGTCTAAAAATTTTCTCCATCAAACGATTGAACATAGCTGGTGCATTGGTCAAGCCAAAAGGCATGACTAGATATTCATAAAGACCAAACGTTGTGCGAAACGCGGTCTTTAAGATATCTTCATCCACTATCCTTATTTGATGATAGCCACTCTTAAGGTCAATCCTACTAAAGTAGGTAGAGCCTTGTAGCTTATCAAACAGATCTTTTACCCGAGGTACGGGAAATCTGTTTTTGATAGTGATATGGTTTAGTGATCGATAGTCCACACACATACGGTATGTACCATCTTTCTTTTGTACTAGAAGGACTGGAGAACAAAAGGGAGAGGAACTAGGCCTCACCACCCCTTTGTCTACTAGCTCTTGTACTTGCCTCATGATCTCCTCTTGTTGAGCTTGTGAGACTCGATAAGGAGGCTTGTTAGGTGGTGAGCTTACAGGAAGGAGCTCAATGCGATGGTCATCATCCCCTCGTTTTGGAGGTAAGTCCATAGGGATATCAACGATGAACACATCTTGGAATCCTTTTTAGAAAATTAGACAAGTCTAACTCTTCTTGATTCCTACCATTTACATTTGATGAAACATTAGTATCTTTTAGAGACTCTTTGACAAAATCATGTACGCAGAAACTAAGCTCTTCATTGACTTATCAAAAACAAGAGGATTTACAAGTGGAATAGTGCGACCACGCTCACTAGCATCTATAGACATGTTCTTTCCCCTGTAGAGGTGAAGTAGATTTTCCTTTCAGGGAACTTCATGTTGGCAGCCATGCAATCAAACCATGGTGCCCCTAGGATAACATCCTCATGTTGGAGAGGAGAGATGAAGAAGTCTTCTTTGTCGACATAGCTTTGGACATGAAGCCTGAACTTCCCAATCAAGGGAGTAACAGAGGCTTGTTGTCCCTTGAAAGCTGCATCAGCCACTACTATATCTCCCATCTCAAAAGCTTGAATGCCCAACTTGGTGGCCAACTCCGTTGATATGAAATTGAGAGTAGAGCCAGGGTCAAACAAGATGAAGGCATCATGCTCTCTTACCTTTACCAAGCATAGGAAAGTGATGATCCTTTGCAATGGGCATCCTCTTTTGGAGCTTCGATGGTGGAAGCCCTAGGAGTCTCATTGCGAGTATTCTTCTTGGGGCAAGAACGATAGCCATGTCCTTGCTCCCCACACTTGAAACACTTATGGTCCTTGCGAAAAGCTTCAAGCTCTTCAGGAGAGAGTTTGTTTTTACCTTTGTAAACTCCCTTCTCCTTGGATCGATTGTTGTTGTTGTTGGAATTGACTTGGGAAGTATTTTGAACATTGGTTTTCCCCTTTGCATCATTTTTGTCTTTGTTTTCCATGGGCTTGACATTACGTCTAGCCCCTTGATGGAAATTGATGCGTGAAGCAACCATGGTGTGATGGATTACTTCGCTAATAGTACCAGGACATTGAGAGTTGATGTATTCGGCCATCTCTTCAGGTAATCACGCACAGAATTGCTGCCTTTGCTCGGCAAAGTCTATCTTTTGAAAGACAGTAGCCTTGAGATGTAAATCCCAAAACTTGTCTACATATTTGTGGATAGACTCATGGGAGAGGAGCTTCAGGCTGCGCCATTCGATAAGCACTTTGTTCTTTGCATCGCTTGCAAGGAATTGCTTCATGATGGAAACTCGTAGAGTTTTCCATGTCTTTGGGGCTTCACCATTTCCACGAAGGATAGCCCACCATTGACGAGCTGATTTTTGGAAGTGCATAGATACATGGCGTAGCTTGGAGGACTCTGTGAAGCCCTCATCTCCAAAGGCCGCATCAAATTGCTGGATGAAGGCCAACACTTTGTCGGTAGCACCGAAGGTACCATCATAGGTGAGAAAAGAGATACCATTTCCTCCCTCCTTGAACTTCTTTAGCTTTTGTGACCTTCGCCATGCAGGAAATGATTTGCGATGTCCTCCCCTCTTGCATTCTCTAGGAGAATAGCCATAACTTTCATCGGAAGAGGAGAAAGGTGAAGAAGAAGGATAAGAGTGTGACCTCTTCCTAGCCATTTTCTTCCTTTGTTTCCTCTCTTGCCTTTCAGAGTGATGAGGAGAAGGACTATGTGTTGATCTTTTCCTCTTGGGAGGAGTGGGCGATTGTCTAGACCGCCATCTTCGTGGAACCACATCTTCAGAGGAACTTAAACTTTCATTGATTTCTTGCTCTTTGGATTCCTCCTCTCGAATGGGAGAGAGTCTTCTTTTGGGGGTCTCTTCAAAAGGCCTCCTAAGCTCTCTCTCCTCTTGGAGAGGAAGGGAAATTCCATAAGCACGAAGTTGTTGAGTAACTTCATCTTGCAAAGCAGGGTTGCCCATAGCTTACTGCAACCTAGTGACGAGATAATTCACAAACATGGGAGCATCATCATTAGCACCTTCATGTGCAAAATCAAAGCTATCAATGTTCATTCTACTCTCTTGATTATTGCCAGCCATGTTAACAAAATTTATGTATGTACTTAGTGTATGCTTTGGCAATTCAAAACCTTAGTTGCCACTCCTCTTAGCCTTTGAAAATCGGCTCTTAAGTATCTACACCCACGGCTCGAAGTGGTTAATTATAGAGAGTAGAGGAGTAGGTCTAACATAGCAAAGTTGCCAAGGGCTAGCTCCTTTCGGACTTGTTATGGGTCAATAATGGTAAAGCTGTAGGCAAGTCTAAAAAGACTCCATTATTAAGTCCAAAGCTCCCGAGATGTGCACCATCCCCCACATAGTGGGCTCAACAAAATCGATAATAGATCCCAGTTCCACTTACCCTAATATAATTAACAAAATCAACCATTTAAGGCTACTTAAGGACCTCTCTTCTTAAGCAAGAAAAGAGAAACCAAATGCTCTGATACCAATGTAATGGAATTGGACTATTTAGTTTGAGAGTAGCGGAAATTAATGAGAGTACTTTTGAGAAATGACTTTGTGAGCATAGTGAATCAAAATTGAATATAGCAACATAATCATAGCAATTAGTTAACTTGGCATGAACAATACTTTTGCAAGAGAGAGAATTTAGAGAACATGACAACAATTGAGCACCGGATTTATGTGGAGCCGGTCCCCCCTCCAATACGCATTTGTATTATGATTTATCCCATTAAGAGAGACTTGTTACAATACAATCTTTGTGTTCCTTGTGACCTAGGTGATGCAATGAAGATGGGAAGCTTCATGCATCACAAACATAACATAAACTTGAAGAAAGCTTTAACTATCCCAAGCCTCAGTCCTAAGATCTCAAACACCTTCGAAGGTGGAGAGAGCTAGCAGGGAATGAGGGTATGGAAGAGGAAGAAGAAACATTTCGTAGGAGAAAGAATTAGTTCCTCACTTATCATAACTCTTGTTGCTAGCATACATAATAGCATAGTAATGAAGAAGAAGGAGATGGAATGCTTAACCATTGAAGCATGGCTCTTGGTTGGATTTGCACTCCATATCCAAGAGTGTTGCTGTAGGTTCTCAACCTCTACTTGCTTGGAGAAGGAGAGGGAGCTCTTGCACTTTGCATAGCACACAATGAGAGTGTTTGTGAGTGTGTGTGGGTGAGTATACCCCCTAAGCCACCCCCTAGCTTGCTTGGGTCAACCCCCGCTTGTAGCTTATGCTTGAAGCTCATTGGACCCCTCCAAGCCTAGCCAATCACAAGCAGAAGGCATTACAAGCAGCAAGGGTAGCCTTGAGACAAGTGTCCCCCTTTCCCCTTTGAGACAGAGGGCTAGATAAATTCTAAATCAATTAATTAAATCTCCTAAATTATTATTGGACCCCTTGGGTGGCCAACCAATAGGCTTCAGGCACACCATGAGGGCAACATGAGGAGGAACTTGACAAGTGTCCCTCTTGCTTTCTTTGTACCATGCATGCCTTGTGTGAGTGTGTGGGTGTTCTCTCTCATCCCCCCTCATGTAGGGCTTGCCCCCTCCTTGTAGGGATTGAATATTTGACTTTTTGACTCCTCAAGCCCCTCATACATAGGCCCAGTTCCCACCACAAGCTTGGTCGTTAAGAACTTTAAGCTTGGGCTAGGTTCTCACCTTAAGTGCAGCCCTAGCATCTCAAGCATGTCAAGCACCTCAAGCATCTCAATAATTAAGCACTTCAAGCATCTCAAGCACCTCAATCAGCAAGCACCTCAATCACCTTAGTCATCAAGCATGAAAAACAGGACAAGCACCTCGAGCTGGGTCGGGTTTCCGCGCCTCAAGGTCAGCCCTAGCTTACCTAAGGTCAAAGGACTTTTACACACATTATTGGAGGTCTTCAATGAATCTAACACTAAGGTCTTATGATCCGTTGGTTAGCCTTGCTCTTTGATAGATCATCTCTCATTTGGGTCCCTTTACCTTTTGCCCCATGTTGAGATAGATCTATAAGCACATGTCTATATCTTAACCCTTGTTCCTGTTTATTCTCCCACATTAAGTGATTAGCTTAATATGAGAGAATCATTTGGGTTGGTTAGATATTAGATATTAGATTTTATGACATCAGATGCAAAACTTTGGCATGCACGTTTTGGTCATCTGGATTTTGCCAGTTTGCAGATATGGTTGCTTCTTCGCCGCCTCTTGAAGCACCTATCAAACATGGATGTGAAGGCTAGCTTTTGGGTAAAATGCAGCATTCTAAGGTTCCAAAGGATGGTTTAGTTAGGGCCTCATGCAGGTTGCAGCTTGTGCATACAAGGATAGGGACATTTGTGGGCCCATGCAAACTCCGTCCATGGGCAATTACCTTTACTTCGTGAATTTCATTGATGATAACTTCAGGCATGCATGGGTATTTTCTCTTAAAGTGAAGTCTGAAGTTTTTATGTGCTTCAAAAAATTTCTGGCTATGGCTGAAAATGTATCAAAATGTACTATGGGCACCCTTCGTTCCGATTAAGGGGGGGAGTATATGTGTCACGAATCTAATGCAGTCGTGGGATAAACACCAATGTACAGTGCCTTATACACCTAAGCAAAATGGTGTTGCTGAGAGCAAAAACAGGCCACTTACGAAAATGGCACAATGTATGGTTAAAAGTCAAGCTTTGCCGCATTCTTTTTGTCTTGAGGCTATCATGTGTGGCACTTATGTACTAAACATGTATCCTAAAAAAGCTTTGTAGTCTATTACTCCATATGAATCATGGCATGATAGAAATCTTCGATTGAGCACATGCGTGTTTTTGGTTGTTTGGCATATGCTTTGGTACCACAAATACATCGCAAAAAATTGGATGATAAGGCTGTCAAATGTATTTTTGTTGGTTATAGTGCTGAAAGCAAAGGTTATAGGTTATATCATCCGCAAACAAAACGTAGTCTAGTTTCACAGGATGTAGTGTTTGTGGAAGATTCTGTTCAGCCCTTGCTGTCATGCACTAGAGACATTAATATAAGCTCACAGGACATTTATGACACTTTGTTGCCTCTTTTTAGTGGTGGAAATACGAATGTAAATTCCAATGAGGCAAATGTACAGCCTATGGGGGTTTCTAAATATGTTACAGATCAGCCTATTACTGATGCAGATGTACATGATGTACTTGATGAGGAAAGGGCTGAAAATGAGCAGGCCAGAGGTATGCCAAAATGGCTCGTGCATACATTGCGTGATAGTAAATTGGATGCACCTTTGTCTAGTCATACTCGTTCAGGCTCTCACCATGTATCTTATGCATTAGATTGTTATGCTTTGGCTGTGTCTAGCTTACATGATGTTGAGGAGCCTTTGACTTTTGATGAAGCAAATAATTCAAAAAATTGGATGGCTATCATGCAATCAAAATATGATGCACTTAGAGAAAATGACGCATGGACTTTATGTGACTTGCCTCCTTGCAAAAAGGCCATTGGTACAAAGTGGGTTTACAAGTTGAAACGCAAGCCGGATGGTGAGATCGATTGCCATAAGGCTCGACTTGTTGCGAAGGGTTATGTACATCAAAAAGGCATAGATTATGAAGAGACTTTTGCTCCCACTTGTCGTATGACTACTCTTCGTTTTCTATGTGCATTGGTAGCTCACTTTGGTTGGGATGTACATCAATCAGACATTGTTACTGCTTTCTTGAATGGTGACATATTTGAGGATGTTTATGTAACACAGCCTCGTGGTTTTGTCAAGAAAGGACAAGAGGACAAAGAGTGCAAATGTAACAAGGCTTTGTATGGGTTGAAGCAATCTCCTCGTGCTTGGTATGAGAAAGTTGACACTCATTTGGTCAAACAAGGCTTTCGTAACAGTCCAACAAAAAGCACATTGTATGTAAAGCGTGAGGGTAATGTACTTCTCATTGTGGTTCTTTATGTAGATGATTTGCTGATCACTGGACCAAATGAGAGACATATTGCTGAATTTAAGGCTGATTGGAATTATACTTTCAAGATGAAAGATTTGGGACTGTTGCATCACTACTTGGGCATACAATTTAAGTAGTGTGATGGTGGTATTGGCTTGTGTCAGAAAAGTTACATAGAGACGTTGCTATGTAAGTTTGGACTTGAGGATTGCAAACCTATTGCCACTCCCATGAAAACAGGTTTGAAATTGAGTCTACATGATGCTGATGATCCTGCAGATGTCACTCTTTATCAAACTGTTGTTGGATGCCTCATTTATGTTTGCAACATAAGGCCAGATATTCAGTTTTCGGTCTCACAGATCAGCAGATTTATGCATAGCATAGGGTCTAAGCATTGGCAGGCTGTCAAGAGTATTTTTCGCTACCTTAGTGGCACTTTACATCTTGGCTTGTTTTATCCCAAGGGGGGATCATTGCCGCCAGATTTACATGCTTTTTCGGACTCAGATTGGGCTGGTTGTTTTGACACGCGAGTGTCAACGAGTGGTTTTTCTTTCATGCTTGGCAATTCATGTATATCATGGTTGAGCAAGAAGCAACCTACTGTGGCCACTTCGAGTTGTGAGGCTGAGTACAGGGCAGTCTTCACAACTACGATTGAGTGCGTATGGCTCAGACGCCCTATGGCTGATTTGGGTGTTGGACAGGACACTACCAACACTATCTACACTGACAGTCAGAGTGCATTGGCAGTTACGAGGAACCCAGTTTTTCATGCTCCCACAAAGCACATTGAGGGAAAGGCTCTCAACAGGAGAGATCAACTTGGCTTATGTGCCAACACAGGACAACCTTGTAGATCTTTTCACAAAGGCATTGTCTTGTGAGAAGCTTGAGGCTTTCTGCAAAGCTTTGGGCTTACTCCCCTCTGTGGACTGATCATGTCCTCAGGGCATGGCACTTCCCTTTACTCACGTGTCAGCTCTCGTCCACCGCATCACTCTAGGAGGAATTTATTACCATATACATGTGGTAGTGACGTGTGTGAACACACTAGGACCGCCGGGGCATTTTTTCCCTCTTTAGGAGGTTTTTCCCCCCGATCATTATATATATTGTCTTCTCCAAGCTATGTGCACACTAAGTAACACACTCTCTATTGTGTGCCTTAACCTTACTTCGTCTTCTCCAAGCTATGTGCGTTTCTCTGCAACCCTAATTCCAACAGAGAGTATAGACACAATGATGGTAGCACACTAAGTAACACACTCTCTATTGTGTGCCTTGACCTTTCTTCGTCTTCTCCAAGCTATGTGCGTTTCTCTGCAACCCTAATTCCAACAGAGAGTATAGACACAATGATGATAGCTCAAAGTTCAAATGCTTCTTTAGAGAATAGCCTCTTAAGTAAACTTAGTGTTTTAAAATCATTGGCTAGAGAGGTTGCATTCTCTTGCTATTGGACCATGTCATCATTGATCTCTCCTAGGTGGCTAGAGGGCTTTCTCGTATAGAACCATAAGTTGGGCTTACCCTCACATATCATACTTGCATTAGCGGGTTTCTCACGCAAAGCAAGAACTTCAATTGATGCCCTGAAAGCCTTAAACAAAAAGAAAATGAACTACAAAACTGAAGGGTGGGAAAGGTGCACTCAGATTCAGGTTTTCTTTGCAGATTGTGGAGCACATCCGATGAGGTAAAGGGGGCGATGGAGAGTGCGCAATTGGTATGCCCATTTGTGTTGCAATAGCTCACTTCTCATCTTCCTCAACCGCGAATCTCTTGCAACAGGTCCTCTGCACGGTATTGGGCAAGCAATCCTCGCATTAAGCTTCAGCCTTGCCTATGATGCAGGTGTTGATGCAGCCCACAAGATTTTTCATGAGCATCTTCATTTAAAGTTTTAGAGCTTTTATTTTATAATATATAGGTCTCGACTCATTTTTCTCTTTGCAAAATGGATGTAAGGTGACAAATGAGGACCCTGAAGGCTAATTACACCCTCACCCAAATCTATATATGCTTGAGAAAAATTAAATGGAGTAGTTCTATATTTGTTCTCATGAAAATTTTGATGGTCTGCCATATATATGTCTCACTTTATCAAAGGGTTAATGGTAGTTGAAAGTGTGCTTGGTAGAGATGTTACCATTCTGTCTGGAATGGCCTTGCCTTCTTTCACAAGAAGTTTTGGATAAATTATCACATTTCCCACATTGTGACTTACCTCAACATCATGAGCTTCTGTGAGGGAGGCGCCGCATACCTAGCTAGGTACGATTGGGGATAGGGGACCGTCGGTCCGATGGGGAGGGGTGGGTGGTCTCCTGTCCCTAATCATACCTAGCTAGGTATGCGGTGCCTCTCAAGCAGAAGCTCATGATGTTATGCATTGTATGAAAAACACCGAGAAAGACTCCGTTTTCCTACATGAGAAAATTTCTAAATCTTCTTGTGATTTATGGGTTGGACTCCTCAATGATTCTCTTCTCAAGTTTATAAGCTCGGGGGTAGTGCACTATGAGATCGTGCTAATGTATAACGTTAGTTCACAGCAAGAGGAGCTTTGTAATACAAAAAAATTAGGCAAATTAAAAAAGATACATTAACAAAAGGGGGTTTATATATTCTGTTTTGAAAAAGAAAAAATCTTAAAATAAGGGATCATTTTATTCACTAGTACGGCCGGCCGCCTTCGACGGCCTCTCTCTCTCCCCCTCTCCCCCTCACTCATATAAACCGGAACTCTTAGGATGCAGCAAACTTTGACACGTGGCACTTGAAAACCAGTCTTCTTAATATATAGTATAGATTTGACTTCGACATAAAAGTTAAATCCTTCACCACATGTGATCCTTCCTTCTAGGTAAAAATGTAATCATCTAGATAGGTGCCGAAGCCACCCACACAACACATGGTGGGTGGTGCATCATCTGGAAAGATCTGGTGGGCGAGATGAATGGGCAAAGCGAGAAGCCCGATCTAATGAAGATTCCTTTTGCTCAACCCGATGCAGGCCATGGCGAGCTTGCGCAACTCCCCAAACATGCTCACTTCTCCCAGAAGGATTGCCCACAATTGGAAGCCTAAGATTCCACGAGCACTGCAAAAAGTGACATGCAGCTCACCCACTGTGTCTCTCTCAACCTTGGGACCGGAGGAATCCTCATGCACCGTTGCAACCATCACTAGTGTTTCAATACATGGAGACAAATAGCCCAAATAGTGAGACCTAAAGTGGCAGACAATGGGATAGGATGTTTGCCTGCAGCTGGTTGATATTCACTGAGCAAGATCTGGTACAAGGAGGGCGGCGTGAGACTAGAAAGAGGTCCGCAAGCAAGCTTGGCCTCTAGTGTTAGGACACCATCTTGGCTATCACAATCCACCACCTCGGCCTGCCTTGGGCTGAGTTTTCCTGGCCGAAATGCATCCATCCCTACATGCGGAAATCTGCCATCATTACTCTGAAGGTTTGGCGCCCATGACATCCCTGGCCTATGGTAACCTCTGCCATCAGTTGCACACAATTCTAGTACAAGGCGAGGGTCATTGCACGACTTGACTAGATGCAAAATCTGGTACTCCAAGGTCTGGCTGGTCCTCACTTGACTAAGTTGTACTCCTAGCAGGCCTAATATGGATAGTATTCGATCCTCCTCATGGGTACAACGTCGACTGGCTATCTGTGACACAACATCTACTGGCTTGTATTTATCCAACAATTGATACAACTGGATCAAAGGAAACAAAAGCTCCCGAAGTTCCACATTATTTAGCCTTGCCAAACATAGATACGCTTCCCTGTCGACAAAGTATATTGTTGGATCTTCCTTTGTTTCCCAAGATTGGAGGAGAAGCTGCTTGGCTGCTATTCTAACCAAGGGTTTGCTTTGGCATTTTGAGCATACCTCATCTTTTCCAAACACGTCCTCATGATCTGTACTGCTTGAAGTACATTCACCATCGCAGTCGACTAATTCTCCTCATTGGCCTTATCCATGATCCAATCTTTGGGAGGTAGGCAGCATTTGCAGAATCCTTCAGCTCCATCTATGGCATTGATACGCCAATTGAGGTGTCTCTTAACCCTCTCACTCAATCCTCCCACTAAAAAGATCAACTTCTTTGGAAGCATAAACTCTTGAAATGTCCACACTCGCCGGAACCATCGAGGAAGTTTGATCAGCTCTACTGTATTTCCCCTTTGAATCACCTCCGGAGTTAGCACAACTGTTGCGCCCCGTCCTTCATTTTCAAACACACCTTTGAACTCGTCAGTCTTGATTATTACCATGCCGCTACCCTCTTCCTCATCCTCGTCCTCCTGACTAATTTGTGCTGGTTTCCAGAGCTCAAAACCTTGGCCAAGGCCATGGGTGAGAACGTAGCAACCTTCACTCTTGGCATAATAAGCAGCCATGTAAGAAATCTCTCTGCTCTTTTCTTCGTCGTCTCTTTGATTGATGCATAGCGCGTCAAACCAGACATATTTCACACCATCTTTCTGAAGCAACATGAGGAAATCCATGAGTTGTCTGTAGCAATCCTCGCTACCTAAATCCGCCTCCTGGAAAGCTTGATTATAAGCACTCTTTGACGTGCCCAACCGATCCTCTGATGTGAGCCCATCAGCAATCTTGGTAGAAAAATCTCTTACACCCTGGCTCCATGTATGAGAAATCACGTGAAAGCTCCAGTCGCTTGGTTTTGTGAAGCAAACTCCCCCCCGGCTGCTCTCAACAGTGTTGGCTATGTCGATCACTCGAATCGGCTTGTAATCTCTTCCCTCCCTTTTAAAAGCGCGAGTAGTCTTTGCTGCAGTTATAACGACATTATCACATCTCTTTTGGTCAAGCCAGGGCTAGAAAAATGGCTAGAAAAATACATTTTTCGAGATTCTACATTTTTAGGTCAAAATTTGAAGCTTTTGCCGGTATTTACACTAAAACTTGTGTAAATTTGCCGGTTTTCTTTGACGCAAGATCAAAATCTAACCGGGATTTTATGGTTTTAGCCGGTTAAAATACTAACACAACACTGAGCTGGTGCATGTGCTTAGATTGAAAGGCTTTGCATTTCTTTTTTTTCACAACATGGAAATAACTTTGAATTAACGCTAGTTCTGTAATTAGACACTCAAATGTCCTGAGACACTAAAGTGTCATGTTTTTCTAGCAACTTGTCATAATTATTTGGTGAATCTAAAAAAAAACATTAATAGGTCACGTTCATATCTTATGTCAGCTATGAGGTGAAGAACATAGCCAAATTTTACTTTTGCCAAAACTAATACCAAATTTAGATTATAATGATAAGTTTTAAGATGAAAAAGTCATAAAAATTTATTGCACTTTTAACAAAATTTTCATAAATTGAACATGACTTCTCATCAAAATAAGATTTTGCATAGATTTCAAGGTGTATGGATAGGAAAAAATTTATTATAACAAAAAATTGAGCTTCATAACCTAGTTATGGGACTAAGCTTTTGTTATAATCAAAAGACCAAAATCTTGAAAATGTTGCCAAATTGAAAAATTTTGGTCTTTCAAGGCCTCTTTTATTAACATGATGAGGTTATGGGACAACACCTAAGGTGTATAATATATCTATAGGTCAATACCCATCAACCAAACATTTTTCAAGGGTTCAAACTCATAGGTATCTTGTAATTTAAGCTCATTTTAAAAAAATTGTAGTGCGTAATTTCTTGCAAAAAAGCCATTGCTATGAAAAACTAATGAAAGTGTGTATATAAATCTCCCAATTGTGTCCATATGAGGTTTTTGTATACAAATAAGTGAGAGGAATGGAGAAATTTAAAGTGGACTTTATTTTAAGGTTTATCTTTGATAAATAAAAAATCATAATTACAACATGCGCAGTTTTTTGGATATGTCATAAATCACCAAATGTGGCTTGCATAACCATTAAAAATTATCACCTTATATAATGGAGTCATAGATCTAGTATATATGCATCATAAGACATTGTAAATTTAGATGAACTAAATGTTTTTTGTGATCATTAATTGAATTTATGAACATTGCCTATTTGATCCAGAGGACTTTCTATATTTAATTCTAGTTACAAAGGATTTTTTATTCACATGACAATTGCAAAATATCAAACACATATATTAGTAGTTACCACGGATTATTGCATGCACCCTGCTCATTTTCTTCTTAGGCTAGAGTACGGATTTTAGTGAAACATTGAATGTTCTTTTGCGTAGGTTCTTTTCATGAGTGTAGTTATTATTGAGGTTATGATCAAAAGTGAGGGATTATAATTTCTATGAGTACTTTGAATAACATTTTATATGTTTGCAAAAGCATTTCTTGAGATGTGTTCTAGATTTCATGTACCATTTTATTGAAATTCACAAAAAAAGGACACTAAAGTGGCTTTTTTGGTACCAAACTAGTGTTAAACAAAAAGAAACAACACTACAAAAGTGCTTTGTTAAAATAGAAACATTAAGCATAACTTCAACATAAAAACTAAAAACTAGAAGTCCAATTAGTAATCCAAATCCCGCTCCCTCCAGGCCATCCCACTCCATAACCTAATCACGTGCCATGCGTTGGGTACACAAAAACTAACGACGTCTTCGAATGCAAGATAAGAGAGCCACATATAAAAAACAATAGAGATAAGTTTAAGGAATGTGGTAGAGCTACCAATTAGCAAACAACTTCACATATACACAAAGGGGAATGATAAATGCAGTCACAAGTCCAACAAAGCAATCCACAATACAACAACTCCATCGCATGTAAACTAGACGTCAAAATCAATGCGTCCACTATTGCATACAATCAACATGAAGAACAACAAACATAAACATCTCAACTCCTATTGCACTACAATTCAATTAGCAACATTAGAAGATTTTTGAGATCATTAGAGGACCATTTGGAAGAGACAAAAACAAGTGAGTCCAATCACTACCATCGCCACGTTACATAAAATTACAAGAAAAAATAAGAAAAAAACACTAAAATTGCGACCTACTCATTTAATATAGAAGGACTTTTTCAAAATGGTCACTTTTTCAATCAATGCAAGTGTCTTTTTTATACAATAATTTGATAAATGTCAATCACTTTATAAGCTATGCATCATCAATTAGTTTATACAAAACTGTCATTGGAGATGGAATTTCACTACTTTTGGGTTGAGTCAAAGGACTATCAAATTTCACCTCCAAAATGGTAGTGCTATAATTTTATGCTAATGTCACTACTTTTCTTGAAATTAAAAAACCATATGATGTGAGATTCAGTTGTTAGAGTGTTTAGTTGTCCTTTTTGGACATCTAGAACGTACTCAATAAATGTGAGCATTTTTTGTATTGAGAATTTTTAGAGAGAGAGAGAGAGAGAGAGAGAGAGAGAGAATTTCTTACAAGGCCCTTGAAAAGATCTCCAAAATCTCCTCACGCAACGACAAAGTCCGAAGCAAGCCGCTATCTTTTGCATGTGAAATATGAAATGCGATAGGAAGTTTGAAAAAGACTATTCTAATCGTTTGGATGATCCAAACTCTCTCTTATAAAATATACACCTCGATTAGAAGATCTCCTCTATTATGTAAAGCAAGGAATGATTGACCCATTACTCAATTCCTTCCAAGATTCCTAAGCGTAACCCCAAAGCTAGCCTTAGCGTCTTTCTTGAATAGAAGAATCCTATCGTCCATTCTATTATGTAAAGCGAATTTTTACCTCTACTATCTACTATTTATTTATGGACTTTGGAAAAATGGTAAGACCTCAAGGCATCCACGTGACATCTTCACCACTTTTTTTTCCCCTTTGAAGGCCATTAAAAAAAATCCCCTTTCCTCAAGGTAAGGGCTAGCGGTGCAACATTGACCTACTAACTAGGGTAAGGGTGTGGGATCTCTCTTTGTCGTGGGATGGTGTCCCTATCGGCCAATGTAACCATGGTCTCTTGAAGATGTCATGGCTCCAAATGAGCATGACAAGAAATTGTAAATTTTTGGTCTTGTTAATATAATCTACTCACCACTAGGTGATACCCATTTTCAAAAAAGATTTGAGAGGAGAATCTAAGCAGATTCTCTCTCTCACTCTTTTCCTTCTAAACACAAACACAATGAGAGCAGTCTGCATGGAATAGACGGTTCTCTCTCTTTATCACTCCAATCACCATGCCATTGCTTCATGCACTAACACCAGCCACCTCTCTCTCCAAGTTTCTAAAATGAGTGAATTGCAACGCTCATCAAATGAGGGGAAAGCCTTGTCGAAGGAATCAAGGTTCGCCTCTCTCTCTCTCTCTCTCTCTCTCTCTCTCTCTCTCTCTCTCTCTCTCTCTCTTTGTGCCATGCAAATTTGCGGCTGCACTGTGCTGTTTCTTTCACGAGACTCAAACGGGAAGGCCTACGTGAGGGAGGGCCTACGTGAGAGGGGAATCACTGCCTTCGTGAGAGCGAGGAGCAAGGGGTGTTTTCGTGAGGAGGATGGGGTCTGTTTTATTACGGCAAGGTAGGAGGAAGACAGAGCAGCACAAATCAGGGCATGGGTGAGGGAGCTGAGAGGAGAGGACCGGACAGAAGGAGCGCCACTCAAGAAAAGTGAGGGGTCCTGAGAGGAGAATATTCCCTTGTATTGGAGTGATTTTTTTTTATAGAAGAGCCAGTAGTCTATGAACAATTAGAAGCAAAGAAATATAGAGTGGAATAAAAAATGATATTGCACTGCCATCAAAGCAGGTAAAAAGGAATGAAGGGGTTTGGCATGTGTGTGTGTGTGTGTGTGTGTGTGTGTGTGTGTGTGTGTGTGTGTGTGTGTGTTTCAAGGGGGGGCAGGGGGGCGGGGGACGCCCAATGTGAAGTAGGGGACGAAGACGGGGACCAAGCATGAGCGTAGACGGATGGGTCTGCAAAGTTATGGTGTCGTGCCAGGGATTTTTTTTTAATGATGAGGATTGCAATCGCTCACATCTTGATGTGGTAGCTGGTGTGGTTACAACAACGGCATTTAGAGCTTATCGCAGCCTAGGTGAGGATCGAATCTGTTGTAGCATCTTTCAATAATAGGATGGGACGGTAGGATTCGAAAGATTCGAAAGCATCTTGTAAAGTAATGAATAAAAGTGAGTAGAGCGATTATGTCCACGCGTAGAAAAAAAAATCCCCTTTTCTTTCTACATCCACACAAATTCTGTTGGGGTATAGGCGTTTGTGCCTTGCCCGGCCGCCCAGAGTCTGGGCGCCCACTAACTTGTATACCTTATACATAGCATAAGTGTACAGGGGGCTGCGGAGAAGGGAGACCTATTCTCACAAGCTTGGAATAGGCCTCCCTTCTCACAAGCTTGGAATAGGCCTCCCTTCTCCGTGTGTCTCCTTCTCTCTCTCACTCTCCGTCTGTGGTGCTCCCCGATCCCCTTCAATTGGTATCAGAGCTATGGTGACCGCGGAGAGCACGACGGCTTTGAGAGCTTCGAGGCAATAGCTCGCTCGCTCTCGACGGTAGAGAGATTAAGAAAGCTTGGAAGCTTTGTGAGAATGCAATGGGAGCTTGTGAGCTCAATTGAGAGTAATGTATGATCTTGTGGAAGCTCAGAAAGGAGTGTGGAAGATTGTGTGTAAGTGAAGGTGCTGCCCTAAAACTGTGTGCGCAGCAGCACTGTTTTCAGATTCGTTTTTCTTCTTGTAGAATGCAGATCTGACTATTCTGTCCGCCTAGACCATCCGTTTCGACGTGGTCTACAACTTTGCAGAAGAAACTTTTTGCAAATTCCTCACCGTTTTGCTGATATTCATCTCAGACTGGCTGTATACAGAAATTCCAGATTTTTTGTTGTCGCATTGTGTGCGAGTTTGATGCACTTTTGGAAGCACGGGAGATGCTTGAAGTTGAGTGCATAAATTCTGAGCTGAAGATGCAATTGCAGCTTGTGTTAAGCTTGTGGTTTGAGGGTTTTTTGGTAGACTTGGGCAACAAAGTACGGAGGCGTTTACACACCACCGAAGCGGTCTCTTGAGAGACGCAGTTTTTTGGAGCACACAGGTGGAGCTTCTTTCACTTGTTTTCACATGATACTTTGGCAGTGATTTTGTGCTTGGATTCATGGTCTTTGCGGATGGTTTGCATATGGTTATGGCGCATGGTTGATGCCCATTATACATGCATTTTGACGAGCACTTTCAAGTGCCGGTGAGCTCTCTTGAGAGCATTGTTTTCGCATTGAATAAGTTTCCGGATTGCAAATCTTTTGGCGCTTGCTTATGCGTGGTTACTCCGTTGATGTACGTTGAGTGCGGATTGCCATTGTATGTGAAAATGTGGAGCCATTTTGGCATTTCTACTCATTGGCATTGAGTAGTGTTATGGTTTATGGTAGAGATTGTACTTGAGTTTTTTGCTCAGTTTTCAGGAGAAATTCTGTCGGATTTTTCCCAGATTCTCGCCATAGTTTGTGATCGAGTGTTTACTCTCACTTTGACAGGTTTTGTCAGTTTGGACACAGTTTTGTGTTTTTTGTATCCACTCTCGCAAGAGTGAGGAGTTGTGTATCTTTCTTTGCTTGAGACAGTGGTTTGCTCTCGGGTGGGAGAGTCTTGTGATCTCGAGCATTGTTTGCCATAGTTTTGTAGAGCTTATGCATGTATGTTGAGTGTAGTTTGATGCACATTGATTGCTCATTGTATTGAGCTTGCAGGACAATGGTTATTTTGTGTTGATAGCCATTGTGCGTCGAAACTCTGGCGAAATTTTCCCTGGAGTTTTATGCGTATCATTTATGCGATCTAGGTAGAGATTGCAGGTTGCACTCAGCATTTGCGTGCGGTGTTCTCTGCAGGTGGGAGATTTGTGCGTATGTATGCATCGATACCGCACAGTGTGGGCTTGGTGATTAGCTCACAGATTGCAGTGTGATACTAGAGCATGCGAGGCTTGTATTGATATTGCGGGAGCTCTATTTTGGAGTGTGTCTCACAGGTTTTACATTGTGTTTCTGGCCATATTGGTAGACAGTTTCCAGGTGTTTTTGGTGAGGTGGTTTTTCTGTCTAGTTTGCTACATTGTACTCATGGCAGAGACAGGTGATCGATCAGATTGTGACCTCTCACAGATGCGCGTGTTTGATGGGTCAGACTTTGCGGCATGGAGAGAGTGTATGCTTGATGCATTGACATAGCGAGGGTTGCATCGACCATTGAGTGGTGATGTAGGTAGACCTTCAAACATGTTTGACGATCAGTGGCAGGAGCTAGAGGAGATGGCACTATCTACGCTCTCTTTGCACCTTGTGGAATCTGTATATGCTCTTGTTATGTATGAGACTACTTCGAGAGCACTTTGGCGCAGATTACATGATATCTATGATAGATCTGAGTCATCACGGACTCGTGTGAGACATGTACATTCACGAGCACACCGACAGGTGACATGTTTGTATTGTGGTCATTGTGGACACATTAGACGGCGTTGTTTTTGTCGTATGCGACATCGTAGGAGACATGGCAGTCTCAGAGATGTATGTAGTGATGCCATGGACTCAGTTGCTTTGACAGTTGAGGCACATGTAGTGTCGGAGTATACTAGTGACGGGGATGTCACTTTTACCTCGAGCTATGCACGAGATGCTATACATGTGGATAGTGCACTCCCTTCGCAGTGGTTGCTAGACGCAGATGCTATGTTTCATGTCACGCCGCATCGTGAATGGTTTTGTAGCTATTCTAGAGGGATGCTTGGCACTGTACGTTTGACCGATGGATCGGTGCATGCGATAGCAGGTGCAGGAGATGTGAGACTGTCATTACCGAGTGGTGCATCTTACTTGTTACGACATGTGCGATATGTACCAGATTTGACAGTGAGTTTGATCTCGATTGGTCAGCTTAGAGATTGTGGATGTCAGATTTCGCTACGAGAGCGAGATTTTGTGATGAATTTGGGTTCGCTAGTGATTGCGAGAGGTGCCAGGAGTGGTACAGGTTACCCATTGCATGTGGATCACACGAGAGACGGTGTTGTCTCTGTGATCACGCAGCCAGGTAGAGAGCGAGAGAGCAGGCGAATCTCTTTTGCTCATGGGTTGCAGGGTACTTTGCATGGAGTGCAGAGTAGTGAGCTCGTTGTGCACACAGTTGGGGCACGACTTGAGCAGTCACACAGAGAGGTGACAGAGTCAGACATGCATGCTTTGCTAGTGACTGAGCAAAGCAGAGAGTCAGTTGTGCGAGATACTTCTATGCAGGATAGACAGGTAGAGTGGTCTTGCTCTAGTGAGTCACGACAGGAGGACGTTGTGCAAGAGTCTATGCATACGGAGTTAGAGCATGAGAGCTCTAGTGAGTCACAACAGATTGAGTGGTCATGTTTGCAGTGGATGATTGCAGAGAAGATTGAGATGTCAGCGATTATGCAGTCATTCCTTTCTATGCTCGACAGTGAGCATGGGGATATAGTTGTGCAGGATATGTCTTCTAGCAGACACCTAGAGCAGCTGGTTTGCTCTGAGGTTGCACGACAGGGTGATGCATCTTTTGCGGGCAGTCAGGAGATGCATGTGGCTGACATGCCTTGTCAGTCAGAGATGCCTATTTCTAGGAATATATATATTGATGCATGCTCCGTAGAGCTAGCAGGGCCCGCTAGCATTGCATCGGCATTCGGTGGTCTCATGTATGAGATGTTGATCTTGAGACCGGATATCGCAGCTGCAGTGGGAGCATTTGCAGTTGGGGTTGTCAGTCGTTTGTTGACTGATGATGGCATAGTGCACGAGGGAGATATGTAGTTATTGCGTACATACTTGCACTACGTGTACGGTACGTCTGGTGATGTATGGACTTACACGGGAGCAGGACAGACGGATGCACACGATCACAGCCAGCCAGTGGGTATCGGTTGAGAGCGGTTTTCTCTCACCTTTTGTAGTCTTTAGACTGATTCTCTTGCTTAAAGTCACAGTCGCCTTTAAGTGGGAGGTTGTTGGGGTATAGGCGTCTGTGCCTTGCCCGGCCGCCCAGAGTCTGGGCGCCCACTAACTTGTATACCTTATACATAGCATAAGTGTATAGGGGGCTGCTCACTCTTTGGAGTCTCCCCACCCATATCTGTGTCGTGTGTCTCCTTCTCTCTCTCACTCTCCGTCTGTGGTGCTCCCCGATCCCCTTCAAATTCTAACTTTACCATTATGAGTTCTTCAAAAAAAAAAATCCCCTTTTCTTTCTACATCCACATAAATTCTAACTTTACGATCTTTTGGCCTCTATTGTTAAGTATGGAGCCTGATTTACCCTTGTAATTTTCTGTGGTAAAAGCGCACATTTGTAAGGCCCCCATTATGAGGAGAAGCCATCGTGCGTGAAGGAAAATCACTCACTAGAAACCAAAATTTTCACGGACAAGAATCAGGGGCAACTTTAGAGGCCTCGGAGGCAGAGGCCCTCGAGACTTTTTTTTCCGCCGGAATATTCCTTTTCGTCGAAATATTATGGCCGGACGGCGACCGAAAAGTGGTCAGAAAACAACCGGTCGGTTGGCCGGTGGCCGGTAGTCAATGGCCGATGGCCCGTGGTCAGAAGTCAATGGCCGGTGGCCGAATTCAAAAGCGGACTTGTCTTCTCAAGGGCGGCCACACATGGGTGGATTGGAGGGTCCGATTTGGACTTATTCGCACAAGGGCGGCTACACATGGCTGTCTCTCATAAGAGAGGGAAGCCCTTTTGGACTATAAAAGGAGGCCATTTCTACACACATTTCATAGTGTGAAGTTGATGCAACAAGGTGAGTGTGAGGTGGTGAGAGTGAAGCAAGGCGGGAGCTCCATTAAGGGTATAATCCCTTTGTAAACTACTTCTTGTTTTGAAGTACTAAAGCCATTGAGTGGCTGCTTTTCCGTGGACGTAGCCCACATTGGGTGAGCCACGTATATCGTGTGTACTCTGTCTCTCTCTCTCTCTCTCTCTCTCTCTCTCTCTCTACTCTATAATCTCGTGTATGTAAATCTGTGTCTCTCCATTAAGTAATCTACTCAATTATCTATTTAGCGAAGTTCAATGGCAAAAACTACCAACATTGGAAGATGCAGATTGAAGACTATCTCTACCAGAAGGACCTCTATTTGCCACTAGGCGGTCTTGCGAAGAAGCCCACAACAATGGCATATGAAGCATGGATTGTCCTTGATTGAAAGGCACTGGGAACAATCCGGTTAAGCTTGGCGTCAACGGTGGCCTTCAATGTTTTGGAGATGAAGACCACGGAGGACTTGATGAAGTCACTTGACGACTTCTACGAGAAACCATCGGCATCCAATAAGGTATTTCTTATGAAGCGCTTGTTCAATCTAAAGATGGCAGAGAATGGTTCAGTTGCAGAACACCTAAATGACTTTAACACAAACATAAGTCAACTTCGATCAGTGAAAATCAATTTCAATGACGAAGTGAGAGCTCTCCTTATACTATCATCTCTACCGGATAGTTGGGACAGCCTCGTGATGGCTATAAGTAATTCTATTTCTGGCACAAATACTCTTAAGTTTGATGATGTTGTGGGTGTTCTCCTAAGCGAGGAAATACGAAGGAGAAGCACAGGAGAATCATCAAGTGCTGCACTGTCAGTGGAAACAAGAGGAAGGCCTAAGGAGAGGTTCAAAAACCAAAAGGGCCGTGATCGCTCAAGGCGGAGCAAGTCACGCACAAAGTCAGTTCTTGAATGTTGGAACTGCGGCAAGAAGGGCCACGTCAAGAAGGATTGCTGGTCCAAGAAGAAGAAGGAGACAGAGTCTCAAGACAACAAGCCAACATCGGAGGCCAATGTGGCAGGTAAAGTAGAGCAAGATGCTCTAATTCTCTCATTAGACAATGTGTCTAATTCCTGGATAGTAGATTCCGGGGCTTCATTCCATGCGACACCACACAAGAAACATTTCCAAGACTACACCAAAGGTAATTTTGGGTATGTATACTTGGGAGATGATGAAGCTTGTGAGATTGTCGGCAAAGGTACAGTTTCTGTCAAAACTGCTAACGGAAATGAATGGAAGCTTAAAGATGTTAGGCATGTTCCTTCTCTTCGCAAAAATTTGATCTCTACAGGACAATTGGACGATGAAGGTCACAACAGTGCATTCGGAAACAAACGGTGGAAGATCTCAAAGGGATCTTTGGTGGTTGCCAAGGGAGAAAAGGTCGGTACACTTTACTTGTGTACTGTTAGCACACAACCTTCAGCTTGTGCAGCAACTACAGAAGTTGACAGTGCGGTGTGGCACTACCGACTTGGGCATATGATTGCCAAAGCAATGCAAATCCTTCAAACAAAGAAGCTTCTACCAGGTTTGAAAGAAGTGGACTTAGAGTTCTATGAAGATTGTGTTTATGGTAAACAAAAGAGGGTAAAATTTCAAAAATCAGGAAATGAAAGAAAAAATAAAAAAATTGAGTTGGTTCATTCTGATGTTTGGGGTCCTGCAAGTACACCATCACTTGGTGGCTCATTGTACTATGTAACATTCATAGACGATGCGACTAGAAAAACATGGGTTTATGTCATGAAGAATAAATCCGATGTATTTTCCATATTTCAAAGGTGGAAAGCCTTTGTGGAGAATGAAACAGGTACCAAGGTTAAATGCCTCAAATCCGACAATGGAGGCGAATATTGCAGCCAAGCTTTTGAAAGATTTTGTGCTAGCAATGGCATTCGGAGGCAAAGGACAACCCCAAGGACACCTCAACAAAATGGGATTTCGGAAAGGATGAATAGGACAATCATGGAACGAGCACGAAGCATGCGGCTACATGCAGGCCTACCGCTTGAGCTTTGGGCGGAAGTTGTAAGTACGTCTGTGTACTTAATCAATCGGTCACCCTCAACGACATTCGATGGGGGAGTTCTAGAAGAGGCATGGACATGTAAACCGGTGAATTATGCATTTCTCAAAGTGTTTGGGTGTCAGGCTTTCATGCACATAGATAGAAGCCTAAGATCAAAGCTAGATGCAAAGTCCAAAAAGTGTTTCTTCATTGGCTATGGAGAAGGTGACTTTGGGTATCGCCTATGGAATCCTGAAGATGGTAAAATCTTAAGGAGTAGGGATGTAATTTTTAACGAACAAAATATGTACAAAGATTACTTAGAAAGAAAACAAACAAAAGAAACAGGTGATGAGTACATGGAGCTTGAGGACGGTGAAGACTCAAGGACTGCAAACGGTGACAATGTGCAACAACGTCAACCAAATGAGGAGCCTCAACCTATTCCCCGAAGATCTACAAGAGCAAGTAGACCTCCAGAAAGGTTTGTTCCTTCCTTCAACATCTCTTGATCTCAGATTCTGGAGAGCCGGAATCATACAAAGAAGCTATGCAACATGAATCCAAAGAAGAATGGACGAAGAGCATGCAAGTGGAGATGGACTCACTACATCGCAACCAAACATGGGAGTTGGTTGAGTTGCCTAAAGGTAAGCGGGCACTTCAAAACAAATGGGTGTACAAGCTAAAGGAAGAAGAAGGTGGGAAGAAAAGGTACAAGTCTAGGCTTGTGGTAAAAGGTTTTTCTCAAAAGAAAGGTATTGCCTTCAATGAAATATTTTCTCCTGTTGTAAAAATGAACTCAATTAGGCTTGTCTTAAGCCTTGTGTCTGCTCATGATCTAAATCTCGAGCAAATGGAGAAAATGGTTTGCAAATCAAAGAAGAGCTTGTATGGTTTAAAGCAAGCATCAAGACAATGGTACTTGAAGTTTGATCGATGGATGTTGGATCATGGATTCACAAGATGCAACTCGGATCACTGCGTCTACACGAAGAATTTGGGAGATGGGAAATTAATCATCCTAATGTTGTATGTTGATGACATGTTGATTGCAAGTGCTAACATGCAGGACATCAAAGACCTAAAAGAGGAGCTGTCCAAATCTTTTTCAATGAAAGATTTAGGTGCTGCAAAGAGGATACTTGGTATGAAAATATCAAGGGACAGTACGAAGAAGACAATAAAGCTATCTCAAGAAGATTACATCAAGAAGGTGCTAGAAAGGTTTGCAATGCAAAATGCAAAACCAGTTTCTACACCTTTGGCTTATCATTTTAAACTAACGAAGGATATGTGTCCAAAGACACAAGAGGAGATAGCCTATATGTCTAAAGTTCCATATGCTGCAGCGGTAGGTTCGATAATGTATGCTATGGTCTGGACAAGGCCAGACATTGCACATGCAGTGGGAGTTGTGAGTAGGTTCATGGACAACCCAGGTAAAGAGCATTGGCAAGCTGTGAAGTGGATACTTAGGTATCTAAAAGGGACAACAAAAAATGCTTTGCATTTTGGAGGAACTGATATTTTTCTAGAAGGGTATGCTGATGCAGATATGGCAGGTGACAAAGATACTCGAAGGAGCACTACTGGCTATGTGTTCATGGTTGGAGGCACATCAGTAAGCTGGGCTTCAAAGTTGCAGAAAGTGGTTTCACTTTCTACCACGGAAGCAGAGTATGTAGCAATGACGGAGGCAAGCAAAGAAATTTTGTGGCTTCACAGATTCTTAGAAGAGCTTGGATTCAAAAAAGACAATTGTGTCTTGTACAGTGATAGCCAAAGCGCTATCCATCTTGCGAAGAACTCAGCCTTTCATTCAAGGACAAAGCACATTGAGGTGAGATATCACCTTATACGCACTCTTTTGGAAGAGGGACAGCTAAAGCTAGGAAAGGTGCATACAAGTGAAACTCCTGCAGACATGTTTACAAAGGTGGTCAACAAGGAGAAGTTGAGAACTGGTTGTCTTCATGTTCCCAACATCACCGCACATTCCTTCTACCCTTTTTTACTGTAAGCATATTTGCTTCCCAATTATGCTTTACCCTCGCTTGTCGTAACCAGGGTCTCCCCAAGATAATGTGATAATCCTGATTATGATCCTCAATATGCAAGACTACTTAGGAAACAGCAAAAGATAAGCCCGCCACATCCAAGACAATGCCCCGAAATAACCCCACTGGTTGCACTCTTCTTTGATCTGCCATGTGGACTACAAAGGGTGCAGGCTCCCAATCACTGAGTCCAAAACGCTCACAAGCTGCTTGAGTAATAATGTTTACTCCCGCTCCTCCATCCAATAGTACCTTGTCAATGTATGTTCCATGGTATCTAATTGAAAGCTCCGGAATGTGGGTATCCGTGATCCTATTTGCCGGCAACGGGGCTGAATCATCATCCTCGCTTTCAACTTTCTCGATGGTGACTTCTCTCAGCTCTGTGGACGTTTGTCGCAGCAATGCATTATGAAAATTTGGGACCAATTTCAGCAATGAACCCAGAGGTACTTGTATTGACGACGTGAGGATCTCTTTCCAAAATGAGTTCCATTCCTCCTCTTCTCTAATATCATCCTTATTTCCAGCTTTTCCTTCCTTTATTTCCAGGCCCACAGTCGATGGTCCTGATGATTACAATGGTGGTGCGGACTGTGGCAACCAGGACACAGTCTTTTTCCGTACTTCTTCCTGAGCCGTCCAATCCGGAATCTTTACATCGGGTGTTGGAACCCGATCGCGTGATTAATGAAACCACTGGATCAGACTCCTCCAATCCTTCAATCTGAACCATAGCCACACTAGGTTGTTTCCCTGCAGCGCGTTCCTACTTCTTCCGATCATATTCCATAGCTTCAGTACACTCAAATCGCTAGTGCCCATCCCCCAAACAGAAAAGGCATGTCTTGGGGCGATTAGGATCTCGGCCACCTCTTCCGCGACCTCGTCCTCCCCCTTGACCCCGTCCTCTTGACCTTGCAAAGGAGTCTCTGATGTATGAGCATGAGCCATTGCCACAACAGGCTCTTGTCCTTGCCCTATCTGTGGGTGTTGCCATGTAGAAGAGTCTCCTCGACTTCGAATATCCCGACCATTGAAATAACATTCCACTGTATTATGAGTATTGGTCGTGCAAATCGCACACCACTTCTGATTCATTGCGCACTCCTGAGCAGCATGGCCCGGATTCCGACACTGGGTACACCATAGTTCCTTCAGACTTTTAGCCACCGCAGCAGATTCTGTCAATCCGGATGAAACACCTTTCCCTTGATGCTGGGATTTTTTCCGCGGTGTCTCTTCCGACTCTTTCCCCGAATCGCTGCTGCCTGAGTCTGTAGAGTCTGATGATACGGACTCCGACTCCGAACTATCAGTGCCGCTGTCTTGCGACTTTCGATGAGATTTCTTCCTGTCTTTTTTCTTTGATTTCTTTGGGGATTCCGTATCCTCTAAAGCTTCTCCTGCTACTACAGCCCTAGCAATTACATTATCCATTGAAGTCGTTACCTTATCCACTATTGCCATAGCAGTTCTGAGATCCTTGTTGAGCCCCCGCAAAGAATAATCATTCAACACTTCTGCTGCCGGCCTTTGTGCCTGAGGTACCCTCTGCAAAGGCATCCGAAACTTTGCAGCGTAATCCTCCACTGGCAATGACTGCTGCCGCAGCGTTCGAAGCTTTTCCAAATGTTAAGGGACTGTCTTTTCCGCTTTAAACCTTCGTAAGAACACTCTGGATCCTTCAACATATGTCTAAAAATGATCATTAGGGTATTCGGACAACCATTACTTAGCTTTCCCCGAGAGTGTAGATTCAAACACTGATTGTTGATGGAGAGGAATCACCACCCTAGGATGAGTCAATCCATAAGCTTTATTGAATTGGTGCAAATGTGCATCAGGGTCTTCTCTCGAAAGAACTCATAACCGACTATACTTAATCTGAGGATGTGCCATCATGCCTTGCCCAACTGTACCTCCTCCCAGAAAAAGCTGTCGAGCACTAGGAGGTGGGGATAGTGGCGGAGACACCTCCGGACTGCTTACCGGAGATGGTGGTGGAGCAACCTGTGTGGGTGAGGGTGAACGTACGACAGGAGGACATGAGTGACTGCGTGGAGTATGCCTCCCCCGCCGCAACCGCCTACCACGCATCGAGCTTGGTGATGGAGATACAAATTCCAGGTGGACCCTGCGACCTAGTGCACATGCATATTCATCGCAGGTTGTCCATTACGCATCGTGGTCGCCAGATGTAATGGATATTGCCCGCACAGGAGCAATAGGCATTACAGCAATGATTACCCGCAAACTACCTTACATTATGTGAACATCAAACACATAGAAATAGGGTAGAAGAAAGTACAAAATACACAGGCACATAACACCTCCTGCTTCATTCATATGTAATCCGGACACAAAGTTACAACATCAAATGTAATGGATAACATAAAGCTAGGTTACATCAAAGACAGGCATGCCCCCCATATACAACTGCTGCTCTAGCGCAGATCGGGAACGATGCACACACTCCTCCTGTCCCATGATATCTTGTGAAGAACTGACACCACGGCCACCGCATACCGCATGACTCCTGATCCGCAATGTCCAGACCTCTGCAGGACCGCAGAACCGCATGTGCGACTTATGCCATAACACCAATTTTTCCCCATTGGGCCCTTGGCGAGCCCAAAGCCAAAATATTGGCGACTGTGCCACCTTGGACCCACGAGACAAAAGAGGATGGCCATGAAACTTTTCACGGGATGGAAAAGTACACTAATCCATGTCCCTAAAAAGTCTTCTTGTCATCGCAATCCATCTCAATAGTCCAAGATGGCACAATTTACAATATTTTTCCCACTCGACACTTGGTGAGAGCGTAAAGACAAAAAATTGGTGATTGTGCTACCTTGGATGGATGAGACCAGTGGAGGAAGCACACTAATTCCCACCCTTGCAAAGTTTCATGGGCATGGCAATCCGTTTTGAGGGTCCACAGTGGCACAATCATCAATTTTTTGTCCATTGAACCCTTGGCGAGCCTGATTGTGCTACCTTGGACCAACGAGATAGATCAAATGGCCATGAAACTTTGCACGGGTGGGGGACCACACTAATCACCACCCCTACAAAATTTCATGCGCATCGCAATCCGTCTTGATGGTTCATGGTGGCACTATCACCAATTTTTTTTCCAACAACGAGATAGAAGCGAATGGCCATGAAACTTTATCAGCTTGGGAGAAGCACACTAATCCCCACCCTTGACCGATGCCATGAGAGTGGATGGCCATGAATCTTTGGTGGGGTGGGGGAAGCACACTAATCCCCTCATGTACAAAGTTGCATGGGCATCACAATCCTCTCCATGTTCCATGGTGACACAATTGCCAATTCTTTGCCCATTGGACCCTCGACGAGCCCAAAGTCAAAATATTGATAATTGTGCAACCTTGCATCGACAAGACAAGACTGGATATCCATGAAACTTTGCAAGGGTGGGGGAAGCACATTAATGTCTACCCCTACAGAGTTTTATGGGCATCACAATCCGTCTTGATGGTCCACAATGGCACAATTGCCAATTTGTTTCCATTCAACCCTTGTTGTCGAGTGCAAAGCCAAAAAATTGGCGATTGTGCCACCTTGGACCAACAAGACGGGAGCAGATGACCATGAACGTTTATAGGGTGGGGGAAGCAAATTAATCCCTACCCCTACAAAGCTTCATGAACATCGCAATCCGTTTGGACGGTCCAAGGCGACACAATCTCCATTTTTTTGCCCATTGAGTCCTTGCCTTGTGCAAAGCCAAAAAATTAGTGATTGTGCCACCTTGGACCAACGAGACGGGAATATATGGCCATGAACCTTTGCAAGGCTATGAGAAGCACACTAATCCCCACCCTTGCAAATCTTCATGGGCATCCCAGTCCATCTCGACTGTCCACAACGGCACAATCACCAATGTTTTGCCCATTGGGCCCTTGGCGAGCCCAAAGCCAAAACATAGGCAATTGTATCACCTTTGATCAATGAGATAGAAGCGGATGGCCATTAAACTTTGGAGGTGTGGGAAAAGTACACCAATCCATGCCCTTCTCAAGTTTCATGGGCATCCCAATGCGCCTCGATGGAAGGTGGCACAATCGCCAAGTTTTTTCCCCTCGCCGAGCCCAAAGCCGAAAAATTGGCGATTGTGCCACCTTGGACCGATGAGATGGGACCAAATAGACAAAAAACTTTGTAAGGATGTGAGAAGCACACTAGTTTCCAGTACTAAAAAGTTTCATTGGCATTACAATCCGTCTCCACGGTCCACAACGGCACAATCCCCAAATTCCCATTGGGCCCATTGGGCCCTTGGCAAGCACAAAGCCAAAACATTTGTGATTGTGCCACCTTGGACCGACGAGACAGAAGTGGATGGTCATGAAACTTTTCACGGGTGGGGGAAGTACACTAATCCATGTCCCTACAAAGTTTGATTGTCATCGCAATCTGTCTCGACGATCTACAACGACACAATTTCCAATATTTTTTTGTATTAGGCCCTTGGTGAGTGTAAAGCCAAAAGACTGGCGATTGTGTCACCTTGGACTTATAAGACGGTTTGGGGAACACACTAATCCCCACACCTAAATTTTTTGATGGGGATGGCAATCCATCTCAACGGTCCATGGTGACACAATCGCCAATTTTTGGCCCATTGGGCCCTTTGGCAAGCACAAAGCAAAAAAATTGGCGATTGTTCCACCTTGGACCGACGAGACGAGAGCAGATGGGCATGAAACTTTGTGATTTTGGGAAAGCACACTCATACCCACCCTTGCAAAGTTTCATCAACATCACAATCCGTCTCTATAGTCCACGACGGCACAATCACCAATTTTTGGGCTTTGGGCTCACCCAGGATTCAATGGCCAAAAAAATGACGATCGTGCCACCTTGAACCCACGAAACGGAAGCGGATGGTCCTTTGCACTGGTTGTGAAAAGCACACTAATCCACACCTCTGTAAAGTTTCATGGAATCACTGTCCATCTTGATGGTCCACGATGGTACAATCATCAATTTTTTGTCCATTGGACGTTTAACAAGCCCAAAGCCAAAAAATTGGGGATTGTGCAACCTTGGACCAACGAGATGGAAGTGGATGTCCATGAGACTTTGAATTGGTTGGAAAAGGACACTAATTACTTCCCTTGCAAAGTTTCATGGGCATCCCAATACATCTGGATGGTCCACGGCGGCACAATGGCCAATTTTTTGCCCATTGGACCTTTGCCGAGTACAATGCAAAAAAATTGGCGATTGTGCCACCTTGGATCAATGAGATGGGAGTAAATGGACATGAAACCTTTTAGGTGTAGAAAAATCACACTAATCCCCACCCCTAAATCCGGATTGCAATCCATCTTGACAATCCACGGTGGCACAACCGTCAAGCCAAAAAATTGGCAATTGTGCCACCCTGGACCTATGAGACGGTAGTGGATGGCCATGAAATTTTGCAGGGTGGGATAACATTACTAATTCCCACCCTTGCATAGGTTCATGGGAATCACATTCCATCTTGACGGTCCACGACGGCACAATCATCAATTGTTTGCCAGACCCTTTGCGAGTGCAAAGCCTCGAATGGCCCATGAAACTTTGTAAGGGTTTGGGAAGCACATTAATCACCACCCCTGCATCCCAATCCATCTCGACGGTCCACAGAAACACAATTTCCAATTTGTTACCCATTGGGCCCTTGTCAAGTGCAAAGCCAAAAAATTGGCGATTGTGCTACCTTGGACCGAAGACGAGAGCAGATGGTCATGAAACTTTCAAGGGTGGGGAAAGCACACTAATCTCCATGCATGTAAACTTTCATGGGCATCACAATCCATGGTCCACGGTGGCACAATCACTAATTCTTTGCCCATTGCACCTTTGACAAGCACAAAGCCAAAACAATTAACAATTGTGCCACCTTGGCCCTATGAGACGGGAGGATTTCCTTTGTGGAGACGGGGGAAGCATAATAATGTGTATCCTTGAATTTCATGGGCATTGCAATCCATCGGGACTGTCCACAATGTCACAATTGCCAACTTTTTTTCCATTGGGCCCTTGGCAAGCCCAAAGCCAAAAAATTGGCTATTGTGCCACCTGGATTGACAAGACGGGATTGGATGGCCATGATACTTTCTAGGGGTGGAAGAAGCAGACTAATCTTTGCCCTTGAAAAGTTTCATGGACATTACAATCCATCTCAATGGTGCAAAGCGGCACTATCATCAATTTTTTTCCCATAGGGCCTTTGGCAAGCCCAAAACCAAAAAAATTGACGATTGTGCCACCCTAGATCTATGAGACAAGAGCAGATGGCCATATAACTTTTCACAGGTATAGGAAGCACATTAATTCCCTTCCTTGCAAAGTCCCATGGGCATCACTGCAAAGTTTCATGGGCATCACGATCCGTCTCGACTGTCCACACTGGCAGAATTGCCAATTTTTAACCCATTGGGCCTTTGATGAGCCCAGAGCTAGAACCATTGGCGATTGTGCCACCTTGGACTGATGAGATGGAAGCGGATGGTGATGAGACTTTCATGGGGTGTGGGAAGCACAGTAATCCCTACCTGTGCAAAGCTTCATGGGAATCACAATTCGTCACGATTGTCCACGACGACACTATCACCAAGTTTTTGTCCATTGGGCCCTTGACATGTGCAAAGCCCCGAAAAATTGGCGATTGTACCACCTTGGACCGATGAGATGGGAGAGAGCGTATGGCCATGAAAAATTGCAAGGGTTTAGAAAGCACACTAATTCCCTCCCCTGAGAAGTCTCATGGGCATCCCAAGGCGTCTCGACGGTCCATGGCGGCACAATTGAAAATTTTTAGCACATTGGACCCTTGGTGAGTGCAAAGCCAAAAAAAAGGCGCGATTGTGCTACCTTGGACGGACGGGACAAGAGCAGATGACCATGAAACTTTGAAGGGGTGGGGGAAGCAAACTGTTCTCCCTATCTGCAAAGTTTCATGCGGGATCCCAATCCGTTGATAGCCGTTTTTTGGCTCTTTGTAATTGCCACAGTGAGTTACCTCACCCTACCAAAATCACCCAAACACTGTGGCTATCCCTACCATTTCACTGTACATAGGCATGCGTGAGTCACGGGACTTTTCCCATATCTTCTTAAAAAACCCTCAATTAGCTAGTCATTGGGCTAGTTGAGCCAAAAAAATAAAAAATATAAGTATATTATGGCCCATGCGTATGTAAATATTTCTTTGTATATAGGGCCTAAATAAAAGATTTTTTCATAATTATTTTGGTATTTATTTAAATATTTCTACCTAGGTGTGTGTTATTTATGCTCTGTACATTGTCTCACCATTACCACAATTTTTCTTACCATTTTTCATACTCTTTATTCCATATAGAAATATTTTCATGTAAGCTTCTCTTATATTTGGTGTAACTCCATCCCAACAAAAAACCAAAAAAACTAGTTCTATTTATGTGTATATTTTTTCACTATTGTGATTTTTTTCCTTCCTACATCTATTCTCTATTACTCTCATAAATTAGACCATCAAAAATATTCATTTTTTTATGGTAGACTTATGATGAGAGAGATTTATTTTGACCCCTTTATATTTGTTCAACTTATTATATTTATATTTGACATGTACATATTTTTTAGACCCCTCAATATTTGATTTTCTTAGTTGTACTATTCACTTATATCATGATCTCAACAATATCTTCAATTATAGACCTACCAAATAAGGTCAAGGGTAGGTGGCATGCATACATGCACTATGGAGGGCCCACTCTTGGAGGTATTCAAAAGAATCATCCAAAGAAGGACCCCACAAGGACCTTGTGCAGTGGAAAAAAACGGTCAGTTTTGCTGAATTTTTAAAGTTCAATTGCTCTCCGAATTTGACAAGGTGATACAAACAAAAGTTGTAGCTCGTGGGCTGAACTTTTGCCTCAAATTTTTTCATATTTTTTTGAGCTACGAGCTGTGAGTTATGATTTTATTAGTGGACCCCAGTTTTCCCATGCTATGCAGTCACACTCTCTCTTCCACTTTATCATTTTCCTCTTTCACACACACTTCTCCACTCATCATCCCCACCTCTCTCACCACTCCTCTCTGCACCCTACTCACCTTCTCCTCAACCTTGAAGAATAAGAGAAACCATGGTGAACTCATACCTCCCACACACAATTCCATTCCAAAATTGACCACCTAGTCTCATTTTTCCTCCTCCAATTTACCCATATCTATCAAAAAAACCACAAAATTCAGCCTCTTCTCTTAAAAGACAGCATCATGGTGGTTGATTACTCAGCTTCAATTACCTTGTCTCTCAAGGAAGGTCAAGAGTGGAGAAAAAATGTACCGTCAAAGCTAGTGGACCGTCAACAGGCGTCAAAATCGGCCCTACTCAAGACACTTGGAGCATCAACCTTGTAAGAAAGCCACCCCTTCTTACCTCTTAAGAGTTTTTCTTCCTTATTTGTATCCTACATGGATACTCCCATTGTAAATATCCAATTCCATTTGTAAATTAATACTAACTCTACTAACACTAACCCACTATGAAAAGTCCTATCACCTCCATTTCTCTCCTCTCTCTTTCCCCACCAACTTCTTGATAATTCCAAGCAAAAGAAATTAGATAAATTGCTGAAAATCTAACCCAACCATGGTTAGAGGAGTAACCCTAGCCTTCAAAATTGCTATAAAAGGAGGGTGTAGCTAGCACAAAAAGGGGGGAGAAGAAAGAGCACTATGCTATAGCTTGAGAAGCCAAGCTCAACCTCTTGAGAAGAAGCTCTTGAGTGGAAGCTCATTGTCTTATGCATGTGCATGTGTTGTAATAGGGGATTAGCCAGGGAACTCTATGCCATTGTAAGAGAGAGAGTGATCATTCAATTGAGAGTAGGAAATCTATCATTTCTCCTACTAGTGTAAGCCCAATATTTGCTGAATCAAGGAGGGTGGATTTGGACTAAGCTTGGATACTTTGTCTCCCTTCCAACGTGAAGTAATGGACAACAATGATGCGTAAGTGTCTTGGTGTTTTTTGTTAAGTTCTTGATAGCTTGTCTCTGGTGTTGGCATCAATCTAGCCATAAATCCCACATACTGTAAGAGGGCGACAGGGTGGAGAGGACTCCCCTGGCCTTAAGACAGTGATTGGGGTGGCTTTTCTTGTGATGTGTTGTGGTGAAATTTACGCAAGCTATGTTGAACAAATCACTTTGATTTGTCATGACAGATTTGTAAGAAGGTATTAATGCAACAAGCACCCCCTCCCCCTTTCTCTCTCTTTCTTAAATATATAGTTGTGTTTGCTTGATCATCGCCGATACGTTTCAAAGCAGCCCGAGCACTATCTCTCTCTCTCTCTCTCTCTTTCTCGTGTTTTAGTGTGTGAGAGTGTTCCATTGGTGTTAGGGTTAGTGTAAATTCCTTGCTTGTTTGTGGGTTGCTCTAACGATTCTCCTCTTTTGCGTCCTAGTTCGCTCTTAAACTAGGTGGTGCCCCTTGTGTAGTTGGGATTTGGCTGGGGGTTTGTTGTTTTGGTTTGTGTTGTGTTGTGCCCCAACCCCATTGAGCAGCACGGGAGCCTTGAAGGGTGTCTAGCAGTTGCTCTTCTTGTTGCCCGCCCCGGACCGCCTCAAATTGGTGCCCCCACTGAGGAACGGCCATCTGCTGCAGTCTTGTCAATCCAAGGTGGCACAATTACCAATTTTTTTGGCTTTGCACTCGACAAGGACCCAATGGGAAAAAATAAGCGATTGTGCTATCGTGGACCATCGAGATAGATTTTGATGCCCATGAAACTTTCCAAGGGTGGAGATTAGTGTGATTCTCCCACCCATGACAATTTTCATGGCTATCCAATCCCGTCTCATCGGTGCAAGGTGGCACAATCATCAATTTTTTGGCTTTGGGCTCGCCAAGGGTCCAATGGGCAAAAAAATGGTAATTGTGTCACCATGGAACGTGGATACAGATCGCGATGTCCTTGAAAATTTTCATGGGCAGGGATTAGTGTGCTTCCCCCACCCTTGCTACATTTCATGGACATCCTCTCCCGTCTCCTCGGTCTAGGGTGGCACAATCGCCATTTTTTTGGCTTTAGGCTCGCAAAGGGGCCAACGGGAAAACAATTGGTGATTGTGCCGCCGTGGACTATTGAGATGAAATGCGATGCCCATGAAATGTTGCAGGGGCAAGGATTAGTGTTCTTTCCCCACCCTTGCAAAGTTTCATGGCGATCCGCTCCTGTCTTGTCGGTCCAAGGTGTCACAATCGCTTATTTTTTTGGTTTGCACCCGCCAAGGGCCCAATGGGCAAAAAATTGGCGATAGTACCACCGTACACAAAGGTTCATGGACATCTGCTCCCATCTCATCGGTTCAAGGGGGCACAATCACAATTTTTTTTTTTGCTTTCGGCTCGACAGGCCCAATGGGCAAAAAAATGGCAATTGTGCCGTTCTGGATCATCGATACGGATTGCGATGCCCTTGCAACTTTGCAAGGCTAGGGATTAGTGTGCTTCCCCCAACCCTGCAAAGTTTCATGGCCAACCACTCCCGTCTCGTCAGTCCAAGGTGGCACAATCACCAATTCTTTTGGCTTTGGGCTCGCCAAGGACCCAATGGGCAAAAAATTGACGATTGTGCCACTGTGGACAACCGAGAGGGATTGCGAGACTCATGAAACTTTGTAGGGGTGGAGATTAGTGTGCTTTAACTACCCTTGCAAATATTAATGGCCATCCGCTCTCATCTCGTATATTTAGGGTGGAACAATCATCATTTTTTTTTGGCTTTGGGTTTGCCAAAGGCCCAATGGGAAAAACATTAGCGATTGTGTTGCGATGGACCATCAAGACGGTGAAGCGGTCTGGGGCGGGCAACAAGAAGAGTGGCCTCCAAGCACTCTTCTAGGCTCCCATGCTGCTCAATTGGGTTGGGGTTGGAAAAAACAACAAACACACACACAAACCCACAACCTAACCCTACAGAAATTTGGGGCACCACCTAGTTTTGGATGCGAACTAGGACACGTAGAGAGAGAGAGAGAGAGAGAGAGAGAGAGAGAGAGAGAGAGAGAGAGAGAGAGAGAGAGAGAGATAGTGCTCGGGCTGCTTTGAAACGTATCGGCAATGATCAAGCAAACACAACTATATATTTAAGAAAGAGAGAGAAAGGGGGAGGGGGTGCTTGTTGCATTAATACCTTCTTACAAATCTGTCATGACAAATCAAAGTGAGATTAGTACTTGTTCAACATAGCGTGCGTAAATTTCACCACAACACATCACAAGAAAAGCCACCCCAATCACTGTCTTAAGGCCAGGGGAGTCCTCTCCACCCTGTCCCCCTCTTCCAGTATGTGGGATTTATGGCTAGATTGATGCCAACACCAGAGACAAGCTATCAAGAACTTAACAAAAAACACCAAGAAACTTACGCATCATTGTTGTCCATTACTTCACGTTGGAGGGGAGACAAAGTATCCAAGTTTAGTTGAAATCCACCCTCCTTGATTCAGCAATTGTTGGGCTTACACTAGTAGGAGAAATAATAGATTTCCTACTCTCAATTGAATGATCACTCTCTCTCTTACAATGGCATAGAGTTCCCTTGCTAATCCCCTATTACAACACATTGATAACCATTTTTCGGCTCTTTGTAATTGCCACAGTGAGTTACCTCACCCTACCAAAATCACCCAAACACTGTGGCTATCCCTACCATTTCACTGTACATAAGCGTGCGTGAGTCACGGGACTTTTCCCATATCTTCTTAAACAACCCTCAATTAGCTAGTCATTGGGCTAGTTGAGCCAAAAAAATAAAAAAAAATTAAAAATATAAGTATATTATGGCCCATGCGTATGTAAATATTTCTTTGTATATAGGGCTTAAATAAAAGATTTTTTCATAATTATTTTGGTATTTATTTAAATATTTCTACCCAGGTGTGTGTTATTTATGCTCTGTACATTGCCTCACCATTACCACAATTTTTCTTACCATTTTTTATATTCTTTATTCCATATAGAAATATTTTCATGTAAGCTTCTCTTATATTTGGTGTAACTCCACCCCAACAAAAATCCAAAAAAACTAGTTTTATTTAGGTGTATATTTTTTCACTATTGTGATTTTTCCCTTCCTACATCTATTTTGTTTTTTTCTAAAAAATTAGAACACCAAAAATATTTATCTTTTTATGGTAGCCTCATAATGAGAGAGATTCCTTTTGACCCCTTTATATTTTTTCCACTTATATTATTTATATTTGACATGTACATATATTTTAGAACCCTCAATATTTGATTTTCTTAGTTGTACTATTCACTTATATCATAATCTCAACAATATCTTCAATTATAGACCTACCAAATAAGGTCAAGGGTAGGTGGCATGCATACATGCACTATGGAGGGCTCACTCTTGGAGGTATTCAAAAGAATCATCCAAAGAAGGACCCCACAAGGACCTTGTGCAGTGGAAAAAAACGGTCGGTTTTTCTGAATTTTTAAAGTTCACTTGCTCTCCGAAATTGAAAAGGTGATACAAACAAAAGTTGTAGCTCGTGGGCTGAACTTTTGCCTCAAATTTTTTCATATTTTTTTGAGCTACGAGCTGTGAGCTATGATTTTATTAGTGGACCCCAGTTTTCCCATGCTATGCAGCCACACTCTCTCTTCCACTTTATCATTTTCCTCTTTCACACACACTTCTCCACTCATCATCCCCACCTCTCTCACCACTCCTCTCTGCACCCTACTCACCTTCTCCTCAACCTTGAAGAATAAGAGAAACCATGGTGAACTCATACCTCCCACACACAATTCCATTCCAAAATTGACCACCTAGTCTCATTTTTCCTCCTCCAATTTACCCATATCTATCAAAAAAACCACAAAATTCAGCCTCTTCTCTTAAAAGACAGCATCATGGTGGTTGATTACTCAGCTTCAATTACCTTGTCTCTCAAGGAAGGTCAAGAGTGGAGAGAAAATGTACCGTCAAAGCTAGTGGACCGTCAACAGGCGTCAAAATCGGCCCTACTCAAGACACTTGGAGCATCAACCTTGTAAGAAAGCCACCTTTTCTTACCTCTTAAGAGTTTTTCTTCCTTATTTGTATCCTACATGGATACTCCCATTGTAAATATCCAATTCCATTTGTAAATTAATACTAACTCTACTAACACTAACCCACTATGAAAAGTCCTATCACCTCCATTTCTCTCCTCTCTCTTTCCCCACCAACTTCTTGATAATTCCAAGCAAAAGAAATTAGATAAATTGCTGAAAATCTAACCCAACCATGGTTAGAGGAGTAACCCTAGCCTTCAAAATTGCTATAAAAGGAGGTTGTAGCTAGCACAAAAAGGGGGGAGAAGAAAGAGCACTATGCTATAGCTTGAGAAGCCAAGCTCAACCTCTTGAGAAGAAGCTCTTGAGTGGAAGCTCATTGTCTTATGCATGTGCATGTGTTGTAATAGGGGATTAGCCAGGGAACTCTATGCCATTGTAAGAGAGAGAGTGATCATTCAATTGAGAGTAGGAAATCTATCATTTCTCCTACTAGTGTAAGCCCAATATTTGCTGAATCAAGGAGGGTGGATTTGGACTAAGCTTGGATACTTTGTCTCCCTTCCAACGTGAAGTAATGGACAACAATGATGCGTAAGTGTCTTGGTGTTTTTTGTTAAGTTCTTGATAGCTTGTCTCTGGTGTTGGCATCAATCTAGCCATAAATCCCACATACTGTAAGAGGGCGACAGGGTGGAGAGGACTCCCCTGGCCTTAAGACAGTGATTGGGGTGGCTTTTCTTGTGATGTGTTGTGGTGAAATTTACGCAAGCTATGTTGAACAAGTACTAATCTCACTTTGATTAGTCATGACAGATTTGTAAGAAGGTATTAATGCAACAAGCACCCCCTCCCCCTTTCTCTCTCTTTCTTAAATATATAGTTGTGTTTGCTTGATCATTGCCGATACGTTTCAAAGCAGCCCGAGAACTATCTCTCTCTCTCTCTCTCTCTCTCTCTCTACGTGTCCTAGTTCGCATCCAAAACTAGGTGGTGCCCCAAATTTGTGTAGGGTTAGGTTGTGGGTTTGTGTGTGTGTTTGTTGTTTTTTCCAACCCCAACCCAATTGAGCAGCATGGGAGCCTAGAAGAGTTCTTGGAGGCCACTCTTCTTGTTGCCCGCCCCAGACCGCTTCACCGTCTTGATGGTCCATGGCAACGCAATCGCTAATGTTTTTCCCATTGGGCCTTTGGCCAACCCAAAGCCAAAAAAAAATGATGATTGTTCCACCCTAAATCTACGAGATGAGAGCGGATGGCCATTAATATTTGCAAGGGTAGTTAAAGCACACTAATCTCCACCCTTACAAAGTTTCATGAGTCTCGCAATCCCTCTCGACTGTCCACGGTGGCACAATCGTCAATTTTTTGCCCATTGGGTCCTTGGAGAGCCCAAAGCCAAAAGAATTGGCGATTGTGCCACCTTGGACTGATGAGACGGGAGTGGTTGGCCATGAAACTATGCAGGGTTGGGGGAAGCACACTAATCCCTAGCCTTGCAAAGTTGCAAGGGCATCGCAATCCGTATCGATGATCCAGAACGGCACAATTGCCATTTTTTTGCCCATTGGGCCTGTCGAGTCGAAAGCAAAAAACAAAATTGTGATTGTGCCCCCTTGAACCGATGAGATGGGAGCAGATGTCCATGAACCTTTGTGAAGGGTGGGGAAGCACACTAATCCCTTTCCTTGTAAATTTTCATGAGCATCGCAATCCATCTTGACGATCCACGGTGACACAATCGCCCAAAGCCAAAAGGTTGGCGATTGCGCCACCTTGAACCAATGAGACGGGAGTAGTTGGCCATGAAACTTTGCAAAGGTGGAGAAGCACACTAAGACCTACCCTCGCAAAGTTTCATGGGCATCATAATCCATCTTGGGGGTGTACGGTGGTACTATCGCCAATTTTTTGCCCATTGGGCCCTTGGCGGGTGCAAACCAAAAAAACAAGCGATTGTGACACCTTGGACCGACAAGACAGGAGCGGATCGCCATGAAACTTTGCAAGGGTGGGGAAAGAACACTAATCCTTGCCCCTGCAACATTTCATGGGCATCGCATTTCATCTCAATATTCCACGGCGGCACAATCACCAATTGTTTTCCCGTTGGGCCCTTTGCGAGCCTTAAGCCAAAAAAATGGCGATTGTGCCACCCTAGACCGAGGAGACGGGAGAGGATGTCCATGAAATGTAGCAAGGGTGGGGGAAGCACACTAATCCCTGCCCATGAAAATTTTCAAGGACATCGCGATCTGTATCCACGTTCGATGGTGACACAAGTACCAATTTTTTGCCCATTGGACCCTTGGCGAGCCCAAAGCCAAAAAATTGATGATTGTGCCACCTTGCACCGATGAGACGGGATTGGATAGCCATGAAAATTGTCATGGGTGGGAGAATCACACTAATCTCCACCCTTGGAAGGTTTCATGGGCATCAAAATCTATCTCGATGGTCCACGATAGCACAATCGCTTATTTTTTCCCATTGGGTCCTTGTCGAGTGCAAAGCCAAAAAAATTGGTAATTGTGCCACCTTGGACTGACAAGACTGCAGCAGATGGCCGTGAAAATTTGTGAGGGTGAGGGAATCATAGTAATCCCTACCCTTGCAAAGCTTCATGGACATCGCAATTCGTCTGGATGGTCCACGGCGACACAATCACCAATTTTTTGCCCATTGCGAGTGCAAAGCCAAAAAGGTAGCAAATGTGCCACCTTGAACCAACGAGACGAGAGTAGATGGCCATGAAACTTTATGAGGATGTGTAAAGAACACTAATACCCTCCCGTGCAAAGCTTCATGGACATCCCAATCCATCTCGACCATCCAAGGAGGCACAATCACCAATTTTTTGCACATTGGGTCCTTTGTGAGCCCAAAGCCAAAAAAATTGGTGATTGTGCCACCTTGGACCGACGAGACAAAAGCAGATGGACATGAAAATTTGTGAGAGTGGGGGAAGCATACTAATATCCACCCCTACAAAGTTTCAAGGTTAGCACATTCCGTCTGCACGATCCACAACTACACAATCACCAATTTTTTGTCCATTTGGCCTTTGGTGAGCCCAAAGCCAGGAAAAATGGCGATTGTGCCACCCTGGACCTATGAGATGGGAGCAAATGGCCATGAATCTTTGCCGCAATGTAGGAAGCACACTAATACCTTCCCTTGAAAAGTTTCATGGGCATCGCAAGCAAAGTTTTATGGGCATTGCAATCGGGCCCTTCGTGAGCCTAAAGCCAAAAAAATGGTAATTGTGTCATCCTGGACCGACGAGATGGGAGCATATGGCCATGAAACTTTGTGGGGGTGGGGGAATGACACTAATCCTTTCCCGTGAAAAGATTCATGGGCATCACAATTTGTCTATACATTCGACGGTGACACAATTGCCAAATTTTTTCCCATTAGACCCTCGGTGACCCCAAAGCCAAAAAATTGACGACTGTGCCACCTTGCACCAATGAGACGTGAGCGGATAGCCATGAAACTTTGCACATATGTGGGAAGCACACTATTATCTTCCTTTGAAAAGTTTCATGGGCATTACAATCCATCTTGATGATCCACGGTAACACAATCGCCAGTTTTTTCCCATTGGGTCCTTGTCGAGTGCAAAGCCAAGATATTGGCAATTGTGCCACCTTGGACCGACAAGACGAGAGTAGATGGCCATAAAACTTTGTAGGGATGGGAAAAGAACAATAGTAACCATCCTTACAAAGCTTCATGGTCATCGCAATCCGTCTGGACGGTCCACGGTGGCACAATCACTAATTTTTATACCATTGGACCCTTGCCAAGTGCAAAGCCAAAAAGTTGGCGATTGTACCATCTTGGACTTCTATACCATCTTGGACTTCTAAGACAGGAGTAGATGGCCATGAAAATTTGTGGAGATATGGAAAGCACACTAGCCCTTGCCCTTGCAAAGCTTCATGGGCATCCCAATCTGTCTCCACTGTCCACGGTGGCACAATCACCATTTTTCACCCATTGGGCCATTTATGAGCCTAAAGCCAAAATATGGTGATTGTGCCACCTTGGACCGACGAGACGAGAGAACTTTGCGGGGGTGTGGTAAGCCCACTAGCACTACCCCTACAAATCTGCATGGGCATCTCCACTTTCCATGGTTACACACACTCGCCAATTGTTTTACCGGTTGGATCCTTGGCGAGCCCAAAGCTAAAGAAATGACAATTGTGTCACCTTGCACCGACATGATGGGAGCATAGCAGATACCCATGAATATTTCCAGTGACGGGGGTAGCATACTAATCTCCCACCCCTCAAAACTTTCATCAGCATCACAATCCATCTCAATGGTGCACGACAGAACAATTGCCATTTTTTTCCCATTGGGCCCTTGTCGAGTGCAAAGCCAAAAAAAAATGGCGATTGTGCCACCTTGGACCGACAAGATGGGAGCAAATGTCCATGAAACTTGACAGGGGTTGGGTAAGCACACTGATCCCCACCCTTGCAAAGCTTCATGGGAATTGCAATCTGTCTAGATGGTCCAGAGCAACACAATCACCAATTTTTTGCCCATTGCGAGTCAAAGCCAAAAAGCTAGCCATTGTGTCACCTTGGATTGATGAGACGGGAGTAGATGGCCATGAAAATTTGCGGGGCTATGGAGAGTAGACTAATCCCCACCCTTGCAAAGCTTCATGGGCATCCCAATCCATCTCGACTGTCCACTACGGCACAATCATCAAATTTTTTACCCATTTGGCCCTTCGCAAGCCCAAAGCCAAAAAATTGGCAATTGTGCCACCTTGGACCGACGAGACAGAAGTCGATGGCCATGAAAGTTTTCAAGGGTTGGTAATGTACACTAATCCATACCCTTGCAAAGTTTCAAGAGCAGTGCAATCCATCTGGACTATCGGTGGCGGCACAATTGCCAATTTTTTTTGCATTGGGCCTTTGGTGAGCCTAAAGAAGAAAAAAGGTGACCGTGCCACCTTGGACCTACGAGATGGGAGTGGATGGCCATGAATCTTTTTTAGGACTAGGGAAGCACACTAATACCTTCCCCTATAAAGTTTCATGGGCATCCCAATCTGTCTCGACGATCCATGATGACACAATCGCCAATATTTTGTGGGTTGGGCCCTTGGCGAGGCCAAAGCCAAATAATTGGCAATTGTGCCACCTTGAGCTAATGAGAAATGAGTAGATGGCCATGAAACTTTGCAAAAGTGGAGAAGTACACTAATCCATGCTTGTGCAAAGTTTCATGGGCATCATAATCCGTCTCAACAATCCACGGTGATACAATCGCTATTTTTTTGCCCATTGGACCCTTGGCGCGTGCAAAATAAAAAATTGGCGATTGTGCCACCTTGGACCGACCAGACGGGAGAAGATGGCTATAAAGCTTTGCATGCATAGGTGAGGAACAATAATCCTCACCCCTGCAAAGTTTCATGGGCATCCCAATTGCACCCTTCGTGAGCCTAAAGCCAACAAATGACGATTGTGACACCTTGGACCGACAAGATAGAAGCGGATGGCCATGAAACTTTATGGGGGTGGGTGAAGCACACTAATATCCATCCCTGACAAGTTTCATGGGTATCACAATCCGTCTCCACGTTCCACGATGGCACAATCACCAATTTTTTGCCCATAGGACCCTTGGCAAGCCAAAAGCCAATAAATTGGCGATTGTGCCACCTTGGACCGACGAGATACAAGCGGATGGCCATGAAACTTTGTAGGGGTGGAGAATGTACACTAAGACATGCCCTTGAAATTTTTCATGGACATCCCAATGCATCTCAATGGTCCAGGGTGGCACAATGGCCAAATTTTTTCCCATTGGGCCCTCAGCGATCCCAAAGAAAAAAATTGGTGATTGTGCCACCTTGGACCAACAAGACGGGACCGGATAGCCATGAAACTTTGCAAGGTTGGGGGAATCACACTAGTTCCCGCTATTGCAAGCTTAATGGACATCACAATTTATGTCAATGGTCCACAATGGCACAATCGCCAATTTTTTCCCATTGGGCCCTTGGGAACCCCAAAGCGAAAAAATTGGTGATTGTGCCACCTTGGACCGACAAGACATAAGTGGATGGTCATGAAACTTTGCATGGGTAGATAAAGTTTACTAATTGATGTCCTTGAAAAGTTTTATTGGCATCGCAGTCCATCTCGACGGTCCACGATGGCACAATTTCCAATATTTTGTCCATTGGGCTCCAAGCGAGCGTAAAGGCAAAATATTGGGGATTGTTCCACCTTGGCTCGATGATAGGGGTAGGAAAAGCAAACTAATCCCCAGTGATGCAAGTTTCATGGGCATGGAAATCCGTCACAACAGTCCACGGTGGCACAATCGCCAATTGTTTTGCACATTAGGCCCTCTGCGAGCCCAAAGTCAAAAAATTAGCGATTGTGCAACTTTGGACCGGCAAGTCGAGAGCAGATGGCCAAGAAATTTCGCAAAGGTAAGGGAACCTTACTAGTCCCCACCGCCATAAAATTTTCATGGGCATCACAGTCTGTCTCGACGGTCCATGGTGGCACTTTAGCCATATTTTTACGTATTGGGCCCTATGCGAGCCCAAAGCCAAAAATTTGGCAATTGTGCTACCCTGGACGCCCAGACAGAGTTAATGGCCATGAAACTTTGCACGGGTTGGGGAAGCACACTAATCACTACCCTTGCAAAGTTTCATGGGCATCACAATCTGTCTCGATGGTCCACGGTGACACAATCGCCAATTTTTTATCCATTGGGCCTTTACCGGGCCGAAAGCAAAAAAAAAAAGGCGATCGTGTCACCCTGGACCTACAAGATAGGAGTGGATGGCCATAAATCTTTTTGGGGGCTAGGGAAGCACACTAATACCTTCCCCTACAAAGTTTCATGGGAATCGCAATCCCTCTCGACGATCCACGATAGCACAATTGCCAATTTTGTCGGTTGGGCACTTAACGAGTCCAAAGAGGGAGCAGATGGCCATGAAACTTTGTAGAGGGGAGGAAGAACACTAAGCCCTACCCATGCAGTATTACATGGGCATCACAATCTATTTTGATGGTCCACGGTGGTACTATCACCAATTTTTTGCCCATTGGGCCCTTGGCGAGTGCAAACCAAAAAATTGGCAATTATGCCACCTTAGACCAACGAGACAGGAGCGGATGGCCATGAAAGTTTGGAGGGGTGGGAGAATAACACTAATGACCATCTCTACAAAGTTTCATGGGCATTGCAATTTGTCTTGACAATCCACCATGGCACAATCACCAATTTTTTACCCATTGGACCCTTTGCGATCTAAAGCCAAAAAAACAATGATTGTGCCACCCTAGACCAAGGAGACGGGAATAGATGGCCATGCAACTTTGTGGGGTTTAAGGAAAAACACTAATCCCTACCCCTGCAAAGTTTTCATGTGCATCGCAATCCGTCTCCACGTTCCACGGTGACAAAATTACCAATTTTTTGTCCATTGGACCCTTGGTGAGCCCAAAGCCAAAAAATTGGTGATTGTGCCACCTTGGACCAAAGAGACAGGAGCAGATGTCCATGAAAATTTGTAGAGGTAGGGGAAACATACTAATCCCCACCCCTCCAAACTTTCATGGGCATCACAATCCGTCTCGATGGTCCACGATGGCACAATTGGCCATTGTGCTATCTTGGAACAACTATACGGAGCGGATGGCCATAAAAATTTGCATGGGTGGGAATCTCAATCCCTTTCGATGGTCCACGGTGGCACTATCACCAAATTTTTTCCCATAGGGCCTTTGGTGAGCTGAAATCCAAAAAAAGTGGTGATTGTGTCACCGTGGACCTACTAGACAAGAGCGGATTTTCATGAATCTTTTTTGGGACTGGGGAAGGACACTATGCGCACTTGAAAAGTTTCATGGGCAAAAAATTGACTATTGTGCCACCATGGATTGTCAAGATGGATTGCAATGACAGATTGTAGGGGCGGGGATTAGTGTGCTTTGCCTACCCCCGCAAGGTTTCATGGAAATTTACTTCCATCTCATTGGTCCAATGTGGCACAATGACCAATTTTTTTGCTTTGTACTTGCCAAAGGTCTAATGGGCAAAAAATTGGCTATTGGGATGCCCATGAAACTTTGCATGGGTGGTAAAAGCACACTAATTACCACCCTTAAAAAATTTCATGGGCATCCCAATATTTTTGGATGGTCCACGGCGGCACAATGGCCAATTTTTTGCCCATTAGACCTTTGGCAAGTACAAAGCAAAAAAATTGGCCATTGTGCCACATTGGACCAATGAGATGGAAGTAAATTTCCATGAAACCTTGCGGGGGTAGGCAAAGCACACTAATCCCCGCCCCTACAATCTGGAATTGCAATCCATCTTGACAATCCATGGTGGCACAATAGTCAATTTTTTGCCCATAAGGCCATTGGCGATCCCAAGCGAAAAAATTGGCGATCGTGCCACCATGGACCTATGAGACGGGAGCGGATGGCCATGACTTTACAGGAGTGGGATAAGATTACTATTCCCCACCCCTGCATAGCTTCAAGGACATCACAATCTATCTCGACGGTCCACGGCGGCGCAATCATCAATTTTTTGCCCATTGGGCCCTGGCGAGTGCAAAGCCTCGAATGTTCATGAAACTTTGCAAGGGTTTGGGAAGCACACTAATCCCCGTCCCTACATCCCAATATGTTTCAACAGTCCACGGAAACACAATTACCAATTTTTTACCCATTGGGCCCTTGGCAAGTGCAAAGCCAAAACATTGGTGATTGTGCTACCTTGGACCGACAAGACGAGAGCAGATGACCATGAAACTTTGAAGGGGTGCGAAAAGCACACTAATCTTTGTGCATGCAAACTTTCATGGAAATCGCAATCCATCACAATGTTCCACGATGACACAATCACTATTTTGTTTCCCATTGGGCCTTTGACAATCCTAAAGCCAAAACAATTGACAATTATGCCACCTTGGCTCTAGGAGACGAGAGCCGATTGCCATGAATCTTCGTTGAGGTGGAGGAAGCACAATAATGCGTACCCTTGAAAAGTATCATGGGCATTGCAGTCCGTCGCGACTATCCACATCGTAAAAATCGCCATTTCTTTTTCCATTGGGCCCTTGGTGAGCCCAAAGCCAAACAATTGGTGATTGTGTCACCTTGGACTAACAAGACGGGATTACATGGCCATGAAACTTTCTAGGGGTGGAAGAAGCACACTAATGTTTGCCCCTGCAAAGTTTCATGGACATTGCAATCGGTCTCAACCGTTCAGAGTGGCACAATCGTCAATTTTTTGCCCATTGGGCCTTTGGCGAGCCCAAAACCAAAAAAATTGGCGATTGTGCCACCCTAGATCTACGAGACAGGAGAGAGAATGGTCATGAAACTTTGTATGGCTGTAGGAATCACATTAATCCTCTCCCTTGCAAAGTTCCATGGGCATCACAATCCGTCTCAACGGTCCATAGCGGCATAATTGCCATTTTTTTGTCCATTGGGCCCTTGGCGAGTGCAAAGCCAAAATATTGGCGATTGTGCTAATTTTGATAGTTGAGATGGAAGCAGATGGCCATGAAACTATGCAAGGGTGGGGGAAGTAAACTAACCTTTGTTTTTGCAAAGTTTTGTGGGAATCACAATCCATCTCGATGGTCCACGATGGCACAATTGCCAATTTTTTACCCATTGGGCCTTTGATGAGCCCAAAGCCATAACAATTGGTGATTGTGCCACCTTGGAATGAGAAGATGGAAGCGGATGGCAACAAAACTATCATGGGTGTGGGAAGCAAACTAATATCCACTCCTCAAAGCTTCATGGGAATCACAATCCGTCTCAATTATCCACGACAACACAATACCAATGTTTTGCCCTTTGGGCCCTTGGCATGTGCAAAGCCCCGAAAAATTGGCGATTGTGCCACTTTGGACCGACGAGACAGGAGCGTATGGCCATGAAAATTTTCAAGGATTTGGAAAGCACACTAATACCCACCTCCGCAAAGTTTTATGGGCATCCCAAAGCATCTAGATGGTCCATAATGGAACAATTTCCAATTTTTAGCCCATTGGGCCCTTGGCAAGTGCAAATCCAAATAAATGGTGATTGAGCTACCTTGGACGAACGGGACGAGAGCAGATGGCCATGAAAATTTGAAGGGGTGGGGGAAGAACACTAATCTCCCCACTTGCAAAGTTTCATGGCCATCTCAATCCATCTCAATGGTCCACAGTGGCACAATCGATAATTTTTTCCCATTGGGCCTTTATCAAACCCAAAGCCAAAAAAATGACAATTTAACCACCCTCAATGTACAAGATGAGAGAAGATGGCCATTAATCTTTGTGAGGGTAGGTAAAGCACACTAATCTCCACCCCTGTAAAGTTTCATGGGTATCGCAATCTCCCTCCACGGTCCATGGCGGCACATGGCGAGCCCAAGACCAAAAGAATGCGATTGTGCCACCCTGGACCAATGAATGAGAACTGTAAGACCGGGGGAACTAGAACCCAGGAGTCCACCACCCAACCACCCAATATATAGCATGGCCTCTGGCCCTTTGCCCTAGTTAGACTCCCTTTTCACACTGCCTAGTCCAGCCTTGCCGTTGTCCTGACATTACTCCCCCCTTAAAGAAGAGTTTTCGTCCTTGAAAACAAAAGTGGGGAACTTCTTCTTAAGAACACTAATGTTTTCCCAAGTGACATCCTTCATGGATCCAGCTATTTGGTTGACCGGAACACAGTTCCGCAGGAGGTTCAATGAAACCAAGAGTAACATCTTGATTTTCCACATTGTTGTCCGTTTGCACCTAGCTTGTGTTACCGATTCCTATCATATCGTTGTGTGCAGACTCCATTTAGAACACTAATGTTTTCCCAAGTGGCATCCTTCATGGATCCAGCTGTTTGGTTGACCGGAACACGGTTCTACAGGAGGTTCAATGAAACCAAGAGTAACATCTTGATTTTCCACATTGTTGTCCGTTTGTAACTAGCTTGTGCTACCTATTCCTATCATATCATTGTGTGCAGACTCCATTTAAAACACATATGAGTATTCAAAACAAGTTATCACACAAAGATGTACCTTAAAGAGTACCTCTTTTCACTTTACATGAAAGTAACTTGCTAACATACTCATAACCAAGTTTAAGTCCTTGACTTGTTTTCCAATTTCAGCAAACAATCCCACCATCACTAGTGTTCAAGGTTGAGAACTTGATTTATACATGAAGAGACTACACCTAGTCGCAAACATGCTTTAATATTTATAAGCAAACTCCAAGTAGAGAAAAAATGCTTACTAATTGGATCGTGTGGTGCTAACGTATGCACTTGCATATCCTTTAGCACAAGATTACACTTTGTAATATGCATATCCCCTTGGATAAGTGACAGTACTGAGGTGTGTTTCCCCCACAGTTTACAGCCAGTCTTTCCAGATGGTTGGTAAACGGGGATCACAATATCGTACCACATTGCTGAGGAATCAACAATTGGATGAATAACCATCATGGTTAACTTGAAAGATCTACAAGAATCCAAACGGAGCCATGACCTCTATTGGTGATTGGTAGACCGAAAAGTAAACTCATGGAGATACTGCACATAGAGTGCAAAAATGATTCATAAGCAACAACTTGAGGAATATGCATGCCGTTCCAAATCAGCCTTTGCCTATCACTAGGACCCATAACACCTAGTGTGCATGCATTTATCAAAAAATAGATCAGAACCTATACATCCAGGGTGATCCTTGCCTATACTTATGGAAAATGTGATGCGCCTAGCACACATTAAAAAGGAATGTAAATAATTCTGAAAAGAAAATAAATACTTTCAGCTGTTATCTTGTGCAAGCCTTGCTAAAACGTCTGAATCATAATAGAAGGTGAAACATTGATCACTTCTAGGTACAAAAAATAAAACTTTTTCATTTAACAACTTAGAGCCTTGCTATATGTACAAACAACCATCTGTAATGTTGTTTAGTAGTACTGGTACTTGAACAAGTCATGCTAAGTATTCAACAATTTTTGGCCACTGAAATTGCTCCTGAATCGTCGTGCTGAAAATGGTCTAGAAAACAGATGTGACCAGCACCTAGGGACTTTGTCGTGACACATAATTAAAATAATGGCGCCAGTGTCAGTCCAGAGACTCATATTCTCTACATGTGGAATATGTCTCATGGGAGGATGTGTAAAAAAGAACAAGCGTCAAGTACAAGATGCACTTGTGTGTGGAGGTAACTCTAACCACTCTGTGACAAGAGTGAGAGGGACCCTCATTCATTTCTCCACACCGGATAAACCAAACTCCTTGAGTCCCTAGACCATGTTGTATCTCATGTGACAACATGTGCCAAGCGTATTTAAACGACTTGAAAAAACCAAGCAATACATACTAAAAACTGGAATAACACCAAATCAATAGATGGGTACCTGGAGATTGAACTGAATGTTCACTTACTCGTATTCAAATACAGAGGAGCACATCGTCCACTTGTGAAAAAACAAGAAACTTTGTACTAGAAAACCTGGGTGTTGCCTTTGCAATCCAAACCCTTTGATTAGAATCCACGTAGTCAAACCCCTTGGTAAGATCCTTTGTAGAAACTCCTCGACTAGTAGGTAACGGTAACCAACATAGTCAACCATGTACAGAATGATTGGAATCAACTTGAGAAGTTGAATTCATCCGCTACCGCGTGGTATATTGCGGAATTCTTTCCTTGACAGTATAACGAGAATACATCAAACTATGATCCTCCATGACTATGGGGAGATTTAGTAGGCACCGGCGGGGTCTTATCCCAAAACAATGCGTCTATAGACACTCGTAGTGCTATAGAGAGAGCAGGAGATCCACACAAGTGGAAATTCTAGCTCTTATGGACATCCATGCTGTCGCAACGGTATGTGCATCTAAAAGCCGTGTTAGAAATCACCCAAGTTGAGTTGTGGTTATCAAATACTCGACTCGAGTGTCGCACTGAAACTATGTCGTGCAAAAATGAAACCATAAACATCCGGAATGACAAGACTCTTGCTTGTCCATTAATGTCGTTGTGTAGTCCAATGGGTAGACCTATTCAGTCTTAAGAACAATCCCCCAAGGAATGCCAACCGTTGTGTCATACCCGAGATCAGACAATGACTCTTAGCCAGCATGTGTGGCGCATAGCCCTTATGGCAAATCGTGTTTAATCAACGAAACAATGAAGACTAATGTAGAGGGCATCTTGCCCAATTTCTAACCGAGAGTTAGAGCACCTTGGCTCATGCTGACTCCCAAACAAAACATGTATCAAAAATTGTATAGAAAGTTTTCATTATTCATGGAGAGAAATAAGAAAGAGAGAGAGAATGATGAGCTGAGGAACTTTCCTTAAGTGACGAGTTTGTACATATTGTGCCCAATTTGTGTGCTCTACCGCATCTGATGCCTGACTTGTAGCTTATCCTATAAGCATGCATCAATTTTCCTATATAACTCTCTCATCAAGAGAGGAAATAGCAAACACAAGCCACAACTTGACCCACTTATCATGTATGGGGTCGTGACTTGACAAAAATGACTTAATATGGCACTTTTCCTGTGAAATAAGTCCTAGACTTAGGTTCCATTTAGTGGTATTGTGCATTGATAGCAACCATAAATTTAAACCATCCAAAACTTAGTTTGTCAGTGATAGAGTGTCTGGCTGTTAAGTATGGAGCCTGATTTACCCTTGTAATTTTCTGTGGTAAAAGCGCACATTTGTAAGGCCCCCATTATGAGGAGAAGCCATCGTGCGTGAAGGAAAATCACTCACCGGAAACCAAAATTTTCACGGTCAAGAATCAGGGGCAACTTTAAAGGCCTCGGGGGCGGAGGCCCCCGAGACTTTTTTTTCGTCGGAATATTTTTTTTCGCCGAAATATTATGGCCGGACGGCGGCCGAAAAGTGGTCGAAAAACAACCGGTCGGTTGGCCGGTGGCCGGTAGTCAATGGCCGATGGCCGGTGGTCGGAAGTCAATGGCCGGTGGTCGGTGGTCGGAAGACAATGGCCGGTGGCCGGTGGCCGAATTCAAAAGCGGACTTGTCTTCTCAAGGGCGGCCACACATGGGCGGATTGGAGGGTCCGATTTGGACTTATTCGCACAAGGGCGGCTACACATGGCTGTCTCTCATAAGAGAGAGCAGCCCTTTTGGCCTATAAAAGGAGGCCATTTCTACACACATTTCATAGTGTGAAGTTGATGCAACAAGGTGAGTGTGAGGTGGTGAGAGTGAAGCAAGGCGGGAGCTCCATTAAGGGTATAATCCCTTTGTAAACTACTTCTTGTTTTGAAGTACTAAAGCCATTGAGTGGCTGCTTTCCCGTGGACGTAGCCCACATTGGGTGAACCACGTATATCGTGTGTACTCTCTCTCTCTCTCTCTCTACTCTATAATCTCCGGTATATAAATCTGTTTCTCTCCATTAAGTAATCTACTCAATTATCTATTTAGCTACGTCTTATTTCCTGACAACTGGTATCAGAGCAAGGTTTGCTCATAGCTAAATTATCTCAAGGAAAGGATTCCTTGAATTGAGTGGGAGTTATGGCGGAGGAAGGGAAGCTCAAGATTGAGAAGTTCAACAGCAAAAACTACCAACATTGGAAGATGCAGATTGAAGACTATCTCTACGAGAAGGACCTCTATTTGCCACTAGGCGGTCTTGCGAAGAAGCCCGCAACAATGGCAGATGAAGCATGGATTGTCCTTGATCGAAAGGAACTGGGAACAATCCGGTTAAGCTTGGCGTCAACGGTAGCCTTCAATGTTTTGGAGATGAAGACCACGAAGGACTTGATGAAGTCACTTGACGACTTCTACGAGAAACCATCGGCATCCAATAAGGTATTTCTTATGAAGCGCTTGTTCAATCTAAAGATGGTAGAGAATGGTTCAGTTGCAGAACACCTAAATGACTTTAACACAAACATAAGTCAACTTCGATCAGTGAAAATCAATTTCGATGACGAAGTGCGAGCTCTCCTTATACTATCATCTCTACCGGATACTTGGGATAACCTTGTGATGGCTGTAAGTAATTCTATCTCTGGCACAAATACTCTTAAGTTTGATGATGTCGTGGGTGTTCTCCTAAGCGACGAAATGCGAAGGAGAAGCACAGGAGAATCTTCAAGTGCTGCACTATCAGTGGAAACAAGAGGAAGGCTTAAGGAGAGGTTCAAAAACCAAAAGGGTCGTGATCGCTCAAGGCGGAGCAAGTCACGCACAAAGTCAGTTCTTGAATGTTGGAACTGCGGCAAGAAGGGCCACGTCAAGAAGGATTGCTGGTCCAAGAAGAAGAAGGAGACAGAGTCTCAAGACAACAAGCCAACATCGGAGGCCAATGTGGCAGGTAAAGTAATGCAAGATGCTCTAATTCTCTCATTAGACAATGTGTCTAATTCCTGGATAGTAGATTTCGGGGCTTCATTCCATGCGACACCACACAAGCAACATTCCCAAGACTACACCAAAGGTAATTTTGGGTATGTATACTTGGGAGATGATGAAGCTTGTGAGATTGTCGACAAAGGTACAGTTTCTATCAAAACTGCTAACGGAAATGAATGGAAGCTTAAAGATGTTAGGCATGTTCCTTCTCTTCGCAAAAATTTGATCTCTACAGGACAATTGGACGATGAAGGTCACAACATTGCATTCGGAAACAAACGGTGGAGGATCTCAAAGGGATCTTTGGTGGTTGCCAAGGGTGAAAAAGTCGGTACACTTTACTTGTGTACTGTTAGCATGCAACCTTCAGCTTGTGCAGCAACTACAGAAGTTGACAGTGCAGTGTGGCACTACCGACTTGGGCATATGAGTGCCAAAGGAATGCAAATCCATCAAACAAAGAAGCTTCTACCAGGTTTGAAATAAGTGGACTTAGAGTTCTGTGAAGATTGTGTTTATGGTAAACAAAAGAGGGTAAAATTTCAAAAATCAGGAAATGAAAGAAAAAATAAAAAACTTGAGTTGGTTCATTCTGATATTTGGGGTCCTGCAAGTACACCATCACTTGGTGGCTCATTGTACTATGTAACATTCATAGATGATGCGACTAGAAAAACATGGGTTTATGTCATGAAGAATAAATCCGATGTATTTTCCATATTTCAAAGTTGGAAAGCCTTTGTGGAGAATGAAACAGGTACCAAGGTTAAATGCCTCAGATCCGACAATGGAGGTGAATATTGCAGCCAAGCTTTTGAAAGCTTTTGTGCTAGCAATGGCATTCGGAAGCAAAGGACAACCCCAAGGACACCTCAACAAAATGGTATTTCGGAAAGGATGAACAGGACAATCATGGAACGAGCACGAAGCATGCGGCTACATGCAGGCCTACCGCTTGAGCTTTGGGTGGAAGCTGTAAGTACGTTGAAGCGGTCCGGGGCGGGCAACAAGAAGAGCAACCTCTAGACACCCTTCAAGGCTCCCATGCTGCTCAATGGGGCTGGGGCACAACACAACACAAACCAAAACAACAAACCCCCAGCCAAATCCCAACTACACAAGGGGCACCACCTAGTTTAAGAGCGAACTAGGATGCAAAAGAGGAGAATCGTTATAGCAACCCACAAACAAGCAAGGAATTTACACTAACCCTAACACCAATGGAATACTCTCACACACTAAAACGAGAGAGAGAGAGAGAGAGAGAGAGAGAGAGAGAGAGAGAGAGAGAGAGAGAGAGAGAGAGATGGTGCTCGGGCTGTTTTGAAGTGTATTGTTAATGATCAAGCAAACATAAATATATATATGTAAGAAAGAGAGAGAAGGGGGAAGGGGGTGCTTGTTGCACTAATGCCTTCTTACAAATCTGTCATGACCAATCAAAGTGAGATTAGTATTTGTTCAACATAGCCTGAGTAAATTACACCACAACACATCACAAGAAAAAAGCCACCCCAATCACTGTCTTAAGGCCAGGGGAGTCCTCTCCACCCTGTCGCCCTCTTACAACATGTGGGATTTATGGCTAAATTGATAACAATACCCGGAGACAAGCTATCAAGAACTTAAATAAAACACCAAGACACTTACACATCATTATTGTCCATGACTTCACGTTGGAAGGGAGACAAGGTATCCATGCTTAGTCCAAATTCACCCTCCTTGATTCAGCAAATGTTGGGCTTACTCTAGTAGGAGAAATGATAGATTTCCTACTCTCAATTTAATGATCACTCTCTCTTACAATGGCATAGAGTTCCCTTGCTAATCACCCTTAATACAACACATACATATGCCTAATGCCAATGAGATTCCACTCAAGAGCTTCTTCTCAAGAGGTTGAGCTTGGCTTCTCAAGCTATAGCATAGTGCTCTTTCTTCTCCCCCCTTTTTGTGCTAGCTACACCCTTCTTTTATAGCAATTTTGAAGGCTAGGGTTACTCCTCTAACCATGGTTGGGTTAGATTTTCAGCAATTTATCTAATTTCTTTTTCTTGGAATTATCAAGAAGTTGGTGGGGAAAGAGAGAGGAGAGAAATGGAGGTGATAGGACTTTTCATAGTGGGTTAGTGTTAGTAGAGTTAGTATTAATTTACAAATGGAATTGGATATGTACAATGGGAGTATCCATGTAGGATACAAATAAGGAATAAAAACTCTTAAGAGGTAAGAAAAGGTGGATTTCTTACAAGGTTGATGCTCCAAGTGTCTTGAGTAGGGTCAATTTTGACGCTTGTTGACCGTCCACTAGCTTTGACGGTACATTTTTTCTCCACTCTTGACCTTCCTTGAGAGACAAGGTAATTGAAGCTGAGTAATCAACCACCATGATGCTGTCTTTTAAGAGAAGAGGCTGAATTTTGTGGTTTTTTTTATAGATATGGGTAATTTGGTGGAGGAAAAATGAGACTAGGTGGTCAATTTTGGAATGGAATTGTGTGTGGGAGGTATGAGTTCACCATGGTTTCTCTTATTCTTCAAGGTTGAGGAGAAGGTGAGTAGGGTGCAGAGAGGAGTGGTGAGAGAGGTGGGGATGATGAGTGGAGAAGTATGTGTGAAAGAGGAAAATGATAAAGTGGAAGAGAGAGTGTGGCTGCATAGCATGGGAAAATTGGGGTCCACTAATAAAATCATAGCTCACAGCTCGTAGCTCAAAAAAATATGAAAAAATTTGAGGCAAAAGTTCAGCCCACGAGCTACAACTTTTGTTTGTATCACCTTTTCAAATTCGGAGAGCAAGTGAATTTTTAAAATTCAGAAAAACCGACTGTTTTTTTCCACTGCACAAGGTCCTTATGGGGTCCTTCTTTGGATGATTCTTTTGAATACCTCCAAGAGTGAGCCCTCCATAGTGCATGCATGCATGCCACCTACCCTTGACTTTATTTGGTAGGTCTATAATTGAAGATATTGTTGAGATCATGATATAAGTGAATAGTACAACTAAGAAAATCAAATATTGAGGGGTCTAAAAAATATGTACATGTCAAATATAAATAATATAAGTGGAAAAAATATAAAGGGGTCAAAAGAAATCTCTCTCATTATGAGGCTACCATAAAAAGATAAATATTTTTGGTGTTCTAATTTTTTAGAAAAAAACAAAATATATGTAGGAAGGGAAAAATCACAATAGTGAAAAAATATACACATAAATAAAACTAGTTTTTTTGGATTTTTGTTGGGGTGGAGTTACACCAAATATAAGAGAAGCTTACATGAAAATATTTCTATATAGAATAAAGAGTATGAAAAATGGTAAGAAAAATTGTGGTAATGGTGAGGCAATGTACAGAGCATAAATAACACACACCTAGGTAGAAATATTTAAATAAATACCAAAATAATTATGAAAAAATCTTTTATTTAGGCCCTATATACAAAGAAATATTTACATACGCGTGGGCCATAATATACTTATATTTTTTTTATTTTTTATTTTTGTGGCTCAACTAGCCCAATGAATAGCTAATTGAGGGTTTTTTATTTCAGTAAGGAGATATGGGAAAAGTCCCCTAACTCACACGCATCTATATACTGTGAAAGGGTGAGGGTAACCACAGTGTTTGAGTGATTTGATAGGGTGAGATAACTCACTATGGCAATTACAGAGAGCCGAAAAAACGACTATCATTAGCCCTCCCCCAGGATGATGGTATATTCATGTACCATCATAAAGAATCTTTTCCAAAGAGAGTGCTTCAGAGTCCTTGACAAGATCTTCATTGTTTGGCCCCTTGGAATTTTGGTTTGTGTTACACTCATGCTTCATGGAACAATACTTACATGGGATTGTTGTCTTTTCCTCTGGTAGATCCTTTGGTAGAAGGTGACTCAAGTAAGGCTTCAAGCGATAGCCGTTTACCTTCCTGGAGTGCTCTTTCCCATTCAAGTCCATAAGTTGATAGTAACTTGAATTGAAAGCCTTCTTGACTATGTATGGCCCTTGCCATCTTGTTTCAAATTTGGCATCAAAACGATTATCGAGTCGATTGTCATACCTTAGCACAAGATCTCCTTCATTGATGATGCCTTTGTCCTTCAGTTTCTTGTTAAGCTTCTCCTTTGTCTGTGTGGCTTTCCTCTTATAGCACTCGTATGCTGCTTCTCTTTTCCACTCAAGCTCAGAGGTAAGAAGCCGATCCATCCGTGCTTCTTGATCATCTTGTGCTGATTTGCCATGAAGTCGCATTGTTGGAATGTTTAGTTCAATTGGCTGTAAAGCCTCTTGACCATAGACCAAGTGAAATGGTGTGAACTCCGTGGCTTCCCTATATGTGGTTCGATAAGCCCACAAGGCACCATCCAAGAAGTCATCCCACAACTTTGTCTTGTTTTTCACCATCTTTCTAATGATGCCTGCAATGACACCATTAGCTTTTTCTACCAAACCATTTGATTGGGGATGGTAGGGTGTACTGTGACGATGTACAATGCGAAGTTCTTCACAGACTTCTGTGAGCAATCCCTTTCTAAACCCTGGACCATTATCAGAAACAATCTCCAAAGGTGTGCCAAATCTACAACAAATGTGAGTGTAGACGAATTTGCTCACTGTCCTCTCATTTACCTTTGCCACACTTTGTGTTTCCACCCACCTAGTCATATAGTCTACAACCACTAGAATGTAGAGTTTACCATTTTTTATCCTAGGCAGAGGACCCATAGCATCAATGCCCCACTTTTCAAAGGGTCCATTTGCAAGCACGATTTGCCTTGGACCATAAATCAATCTTCTATTCCCATTTACCTGAAAATTGTGACAACTTTTACACCAATGTTGGACATCCACATGTAGACTTGGCCAAACATACCCCGCAAGCAAAATCTTCTTCACAGTTAATTCTTGGGAAAAATGACCACCACATGCCTCTTCATGCAAACCTTTTAGAATGGCTGGAATTTCCGCGATAGTTGGTACTCTTTGCACACTTTATCCTTCCCTCTTTGATAGAGGGAGCCTTCTAGGAAGAGATACATGCTTGCCTTCTTCATGAGTCTCCTCTTCTGAGCTTTTGTGAAGTCTGGTGGAAACTCACCCTCCAAAATGTAGCCAATGATGGGAGCCAATGACTCCAATCCCTGGTACCTCGGTTGCTTCACAGCGGCCGCCACCATGATGACCTGCACTTCTTTCTTTACACATGCAACGGCTTGTTGTGCAAGTAAATCAGCATCTTCATTTTGTTTCCTAGGAATATGATATAATTGCACCTCCTCAAATTGATTAAATAGCCTACGGATGGTATGAAATTTGGCCCTTAGTCTTTCATTTTTGCATGCCCAAATGCCTAAAATCTGCTTCACAATGAGAAGTGCATCCCCTTTTACCATGAGACGTTGTATACCATGGCCAATGCATATTTTTAAACCATGAAGTAGTGTGTCATTTTCTGCTTCATTGTTGCTAGCTGAACTTGGTAGATTGAACTTCTCTTTCATGACCACCTCTCCACTTGGGTTGAGCAACACTAGCCCTCCCCCTGCTTTTCCTGTGGCTCGACAAAAAGCTCTATCAAAGAATAAGGTAAAAGCATTAGGAATACTTTCTGGTGGTGGCAATGGTAGGGTCTTTACTTCAGGCACCTTAATCTCCTTTTCATGCACCCTATAAGTGAGAATCCCTGCCAATTGTGCACGCACACTATATTCTACCTTGAAAGAGTATTGAAACTCTTGCAACTCCATAATCCACTTTGAGATCCTAGTACTAAGATTCATTTGAGATGACACCCAAGGGAACAAATTCTCTGCGGTGAGGATTACAAAAGGTTTTGGGAGCAACTAGGATCTAAACTTCCTTATCGCAAACATGAGAGAAAGCATCATGAGTTCTGCCTCCGTGTAGCCTCTCTCTAAAGCATTCATGACCCTACTAGAAAAGTAGATGGGTCGCATCCTGGTACTATAGGGATCTTGTTGTAGCAAAACTGCACCAATTGTTTCTTTCCCAGCACTAGAGCTAACAAAGAATGTGTACTCCCAACAAGGAGGCATGAGTGTTGGTAGCTCTGACAAAATGGCTTTAATGTTACAAAAGTACTCTTCAAGCTCATCAGACCATGCAAATTCTACTTGTTGTGTCAACTTTTGCAAAGGATGAAGCAACTCCGAGGCTAAGTGAATGAAGCGTGACATATACTTCACCTTCTGAATGAAAGAGATGACCTCCTTAAGACTCTTCGGTGATGGGAGCTCAATAAGAGCCTTTTCCTTTGAAGGATCCACCTCAATGCCTTTATAGGAAACCTTGTGACCGAGCAAGATCACTTCATCCTCACCTATGTGGCACTTGTCGGGGTTGAGTTGACCTCCCATGTCGTAGAGCTTCTTTAAACCTTCTTCTACCCTTTGTAGATGCAATGATTTTGAGCTATAAATGCAGAAATCATCAATGAACACCCTAATTGACTTTCCAAAGAATGCTTGAAACACCATGTTCATGAAACGTTGGAATGTTGCAGGAGCATTTGTCAGACCAAATGGCATGACTCTAAAAGCATAACAACCCCAAGGAGTGATAAAGGTTGTTTTCAATTGATCTTCCAATGCGATACCTATTTGAAAGTAGCCTGAGTAGCCATCACACACAGTGTACTTCTCATGACCAGCTACCTCATTTAGTATCTCATCTTGAAATGGGAGGGGAAAGTGATCTCTTTTTGTTGCCTCATTGAGTGGACGGTAATCCACACACACCCTCCAATTTTCGTTTTTCTTAGGAGTGACAACAATGGGAGAGACCCACTTTGAATTCTCCACTGGATAAATGAAACCTGCTGCTAGAAGCTTTCTTACCTCCTTGAGTAAAGCCTGCTCCTTGATGACTCCTAGCCTTCGTAGCTTCTAAGCCTTAGGTGTGGCCTCTGGCTTCAACTCAATTTTGTGTTGAACAGCATCTACTCCACGCACATCGGTGTAGTCTTTAGCAAAAAGCCTAGGAAATTTCCTTAGCACACATTTGAACTCCTCTCTTTCATCCTTTGTAAGTGTTGTAGATAGCATACCTTCTAGCATTCCTTCATCTTGAACACCTTCGTTCTCTTGAGGACCTACCTCCTCCAAGCCTTGACAAGAGGTCTCTTGGTTGCTTGGCTTAAACATTACCCCCATGACTTCGATGGAAGACTCCTCTTCAGTAATGCTGCCGCTACTTTCTTCTTCTGAAGTGCTATCGGTCCAACCTTGTTCCGTCTCACTTTGAGATGATTCTTCATGGAGCTCCTCTTGGCGTTGCTCCTTCATGTCAAAGACAACCTTCTTATGATTGTCGTTCCTGCAAATTAGCTTTCCACTCTCCCAATCCTGCAAAGCTCGCATTTTCATTAGCCATGGTCTCCCTAGGATAAATGGGTAACCATTTCCTTTGGTAGACATGACATAGAAATCCACTCCCTTCTTAATGCCAAAGGCCTCCACAAAAACATTTTTACAAATGCCTACGCACCTAGCCTTGCTATTGTTTGCCATCTTGATCTTAATTTCAGGTGTCTCATGGATGTGCATGCCTAGTTTTTGCATGAGTCCCTCTGTCATGATGCAAATTTGTGCACCCCCATCCACTAGACCTTTCCTAACCAACCTCCCTTTTATGTAACAATCTAGCACAGGTGTAATGTCCTCATTCATTTCAGCTTGTGCAATTTTTACAACATGCACACTCTCTTTTACCTTTCTCCTAGTGCTAACTGCCCTTGTTAAATCCCTCCTAACTTGTGGACATAATGCAAGAAACTGAGGCCATGAGATATCAGGACCCTTACCTCTCATGTCTTCCAACAGGTTGTATGGAGCCATTCCATGTCCAAGAGGAAAGTCTTGGAGGTTGATACGACGTCGAGTCCTCTTAGCTTCCTTGGTCTCCTTTGCCTTCTTTTCTCGTCCATGGTCACTTTGTGATGTAACTCCTTCTTTCTCCTTACCTTTCCCTCGGCCACGCTTAATGCCATTTGCTTCCATGTCAACCTCTCTTGAATTTGTCACCTCTACCACATGCACGTTTGGGTCTGGCAAAGGTGGAACTCCTTCCACTCCTTGTGGAGGTGGTCTTGGTCCATTTGGCCTTTGTAGAAGCTTTGGTTGTTGACCAGCTCCTTCTCCTGCATTCTTCACTGGGTAATTCAATTTAGGTCTCCCTGGCTCTCCACGGGGCCAAGGACAATTATACATCCCATGTCCAGACTCTCCGCAATTCCAACATTGCAAGACTCTCCTAGTTCGTGGCTCTCTCTCTTCTGAGTTCTTTGCTTGTCCCTTTGGACCTACAGCTTGTGCAAGGTGAATTGACAGGCTGCTTAAAGATTCATTTAACTTCTCAATCACTTCAGCCGTTACCTCAGGAAGCTCCCTAGATGTTGATGCTTGTGACTTACCTTTGGGTCTAAGACCTTCTATTGGAACCTCTCCCCTTAAGCACTTGAGTTTCCTATACTTCTCAGCAGCCCTAGTTTCCGCTGCATCAAAAGTAGCAGGTGCACCCGCCTCAACTTTTACCTTAAGGTCAGGAAAGAGTCCGGCTATGAACCTCTCCTTCTTTAAAAATTCTGCACCATCACCAGGGTTAGCAACATTTCGTATCCATAGAGCCCAAAGACGTAGAAACTCCTGCTTGTACAAGTAGTAGTCATCTAAGTCTTTTTGCTTATGAGAAACAATGTCTTGCCATAGTTTTTGAGTGTTTTGGGGATCAAAGAAGTATCTCTTAAAACGATTCAAAACTTCTGTGTAATTCCCCTTAACTTCCTCAGGCAAAGAGTCAAACCAAGTACTAGCATCTTTCCTAAGGACCACCTCAAACATTTCTACACGTTCTTGATCGGTTACTATCCTCTTGATACGGCAAGACATCTTGAAATTTGCTAAAAATAATTCTGCATCCTCTCCAGGCTCTCCAAAAAAAAGAGGATATCCAGACATTTGGCGTTGGCTCTCCATTATTATGAAAGATTACAACACGAGTTACAATAAGGGATACAATAGAGATTTAGAACCACTCGCCTGCAAATGAAGAAGTAAGAAAATACCACTCTAGGTTTTCTTCTTCAGCTATCCAAGCTTCAATGAGGTCTCAATTTGTTTGATCAAAACAAAAAGGTAGACTATTGATGAGCTCTAAGAAGGGTTGAAATTCTTCAAAGCTAAGGCGATAAACAGAAATCTCTAGAACTTCATTTTCTGGATCCAAAAGAGCAACCACGTCCCAAGTGATAAATTGCACTTGCTCTACAATTCCCAATGCACAAGCGGTTTGTATAAAAACTAGATCTTCATGCTCGTCGAAGACCGTGAGAAAGTAGCAATTGACTAGGAGCTCTTTTCCTTCGAGTTCCACACAGTCGGAGTGAGGCAACCTTCTTACAATTTCATAAAGAACATCCTCATCAAGTCCAATCAAGTTTGCAAGATTTAAAGACTCCACTTGTGCTACAAAATTCCTGGACAAAAACTCCTTAGGATTATGGTTAAATCGTTCAAAAGCATAAAGAGATTTACAATGTCTCTATGACAAAGTGTCATAGAAAGTAGAGAAGGATGAGAATTTATGCAAATTTGCAATCTTCTCTATGCTCTCTTTATTAAGACAAGCTCTGAATAGCTCCCTATCTCCTTTGTTGAAAGCGAAAGGAAGACTATTAATAAGACGCAAATGAGGGAAAAATTCACCAAATGTGAGTCTATGAAGCATGAACTCTGGCCGCAAGTTTCCTGAAGAGTCTTCCTCAATGGTGAAATGCACTCGCCAAACGCCAAATTTCACTCTATTTACCAATCTTAGGGTACACACTAGTTGGATGAATGCGCGGTCTTCCTTAGAGCCCAACAACAAGAGGAAAATGGAATCCACGCGTAGGAACTTCCGTCTTAACTTCACCACCCTCTTGTTATGAGGGAGACGCCTTACTACTTGCTCCTGCAACTCAATTGGTAATAGAGCTAGATATCTAAGGATTGAACTTTCACTGCACACACATTCCCAGTTAGAACAAATGATCGTTTTTTTGTTTCTTGTAACAACTTGGACAAAGAAAAAACAAACATACACACTATTTTGCCGGGTTGCACTTCATTTTAAAATAAAATGAACACATGTACATCAAAAGAAGTGTGGTAGTTGATGAGAGGTAGAATGACAGGGTTTGGTGATGCAAGAATTTCTCCTACTCTTTGGGCACCAAACATGAACACCATTCGTTGTTGAAAATGGATCTTTCTACTAATTGCAACGTTTATTCTAATGTGTGGAGTAAAATGAAAGGGAAAAACCTCTATTCCTGGGCCATTATCCATGGCCTATGCATGTCCTAATGCTTAAAATAACACAAAAATATAGACGTCCAAGCTAATATCGTACCTAATGAGAGGCAAAATAAAAGGATTTACCGAAGTGTTTATCTCGGCTAACCTAAGAGGACCTAAAATTCTACGAATTACTCGCTGAAATTGCAACTTAGTACTAACAATTATGTGTACCTTTTGCCTTGCAATGGGAATGAAGGGATCATACAAATTATTGTGATTCATGCAAGCTACTTGATTATGCTAAAGTTGATCCTACACGAAAACATACACGAGTTGTTTTCCTCAGTGGGGGCACCAATGTGAAGCGGTCCGGGGCGCGCAACAAGAAGAGCAACCTCTAGACACCCTTCAAGGCTCCCGTGCTGCTCAATGGGGCTGGGGCACAACACAACACAAACCAAAACAACAAACCCCCAGCCAAATCCCAACTACACAAGGGGCACCACCTAGATTAAGAGCAAACTAGGACGCAAAAGAGGAGAATCGTTAGAGCAACCCACAAACAAGCAAGGAATTTACACTAACCCTAACACCAATGGAATACTCTCACACACTAAAACACGAGAGAGAGAGAGAGAGAGAGAGAGAGAGAGAGAGAGAGAGAGAGAGAGAGAGAGAGAGAGAGAGAGAGATGGTGCTCGGGCTACTTTGAAGTGTATCGTTAATGATCAAGCAAACATAAATATTTATATGTAAGAAAGAGAGAGAAGGGGGAAGGGGGTGCTTGGTGCACTAATGCCTTCTTACAAATCTGTCATGACCAATCAAAGTGAGATTAGTATTTGTTCAACATAGCCTGAGTAAATTACACCACAACACATCACAAGAAAAAAGCCACCCCAATCACTGTCTTAAGGCCAGGGGAGTCATCTCCACCCTGTTGCCCTCTTACAGCATGTGGGATTTATGGCTAAATTGATAACAATACCCGGAGACAAGCTATCAAGAACTTAAATAAAACACCAAGACACTTACACATCATTATTGTCCATGACTTCACGTTGGAAGGGAGACAAGGTATCCATGCTTAGTCCAAATTCACCCTCCTTGACTCAGCAAATGTTGGGCTTACTCTAGTAGGAGAAATGATAGATTTCCTACTCTCAATTTAATGATCACTCTCTCTTACAATGGCATAGAGTTCCCTTGCTAATCACCCTTAATACAACACATACATATGCCTAATGCCAATGAGATTCCACTCAAGAGCTCCTTCTCAAGAGGTTGAGCTTGGCTTCTCAAGCTATAGCATAGTGCTCTTTCTTCTCCCCCCTTTTTGTGCTAGCTACACCTTCCTTTTATAGCAATTTTGAAGGCTAGGGTTACTCCTCTAACCATGGTTGGGTTAGATTTTCAGCAATTTATCTAATTTCTTTTGCTTGGAATTATCAAGAAGTTGGTGGGGAAAGAGAGAGGAGAGAAATGGAGGTGATAGGACTTTTCATAGTGGGTTAGTGTTAGTAGAGTTAGTATTAATTTACAAATGGAATTGGATATTTACAATGGGAGTATCCATGTAGGATACAAATAAGGAATAAAAACTCTTAAGAGGTAGGAAAAGGTGGATTTCTTACAAGGTTGATGCTCCAAGTGTCTTGAGTAGGGCCAATTTTGACGCTTGTTGACGGTCCACTAGCTTTGACGGTACATTTTTTCTCCACTCGACCTTCCTTGAGAGACAAGGTAATTGAAGCTGAGTAATCAACCACCATGATGCTGTCTTTTAAGAGAAGAGGCTGAATTTTGTGGTTTTTTTTATAGATATGGGTAATTTGGTGGAGGAAAAATGAGACTAGGTGGTCAATTTTGGAATGGAATTGTGTGTGGGAGGTATGAGTTCACCATGGTTTCTCTTATTCTTCAAGGTTGAGGAGAAGGTCAGTAGGGTGCAGAGAGGAGTGGTGAGAGAGGTGGGGATGATGAGTGGAGAAGTGTGTGTGAAAGAGGAAAATGATAAAGTGGAAGAGAGAGTGTGGCTGCATAGCATGGGAAAACTAGGGTCCACTAATAAAATCATAGCTCACAGCTCGTAGCTCAAAAAAATATGAAAAAATTTGAGGCAAAAGTTCAGCCCACGAGCTACAACTTTTGTTTGTATCACCTTTTCAAATTTGGAGGGCAAATGAACTTTAAAAATTCAGAAAAACCGACCGTTTTTTTCCACTACACAAGGTCCTTGTGGGTCCCTTCTTTGGATGATTCTTTTGAATACCTCCAAGAGTGAGCCGTCCATAGTGCATGTATGCATGCCACCTACCCTTGACCTTATTTGGTAGGTCTATAATTGAAGATATTGTTGAGATCATGATATAAGTGAATAGTACAACTAAGAAAATCAAATATTGAGGGGTCTAAAAAATATGTACATGTCAAATATAAATAATATAAGTGGAAAAAATATAAAGGGGTCAAAAGAAATCTCTCTCATTATGAGGCTACCATAAAAAGATAAATATTTTTGGTGTTCTAATTTTTTAGAAAAAAAACAAAATAGATGTAGGAAGGGAAAAATCACAATAGTGAAAAACTATACACATAAATAAAACTAGTTTTTTTGGATTTTTGTTGGGGTGGAGTTACACCAAATATAAGAGAAGCTTACATGAAAATATTTCTATATAGAATAAAGAGTATGAAAAATGGTAAGAAATATTGTGGTAATGGTGAGGCAATGTACAGAGCATAAATAACACACACCTAGGTAGAAATATTTAAATAAATACCAAAATAATTATGAAAAAATCTTTTATTTAGGCCCTATATACAAAGAAATATTTACATACGCATGGGCCATAATATACTTATATTTTTTTTATTTTTTATTTTTGTGGCTCAACTAGCCCAATGACTAGCTAATTGAGGGTTTTTTATTTCAGTAAGGAGATATGGGAAAAGTCCCCTAACTCACACGCACCTATATACAGTGAAAGGGTGAGGGTAACCACAGTGTTTGAGTGATTTGATAGGGTGAGATAACTCACTATGGCAATTACAGAGAGCCGAAAAAACGGCTATCAACGTCTGTGTACTTAAGCAATCGGTCACCCTCAACGGCATTGGATTGGGGAGTTCCAGAAGAGGCATGGACAGGTAAACCGGTGAATTATGCATTTCTCAAAGTGTTTGGGTGTGAGGCTTTCATGCACATAGATAGAAGCCTAAGATCAAAGTTAGATGCAAGGTCCAAAAAGTGTTTCTTCATTGGCTATGGAGAAGGTGACTTTGGGTATCGCCTATGGAATCCTGAAGATGGTAAAATCTTAAGGAGTAGGGATGTAATTTTTAACGAACAAAATATGTACAAATATTACTTGGAAAGAAAACAAACAAAACAAACAGGTGATGAGTACATGGAGCTTGAGGACAGTGAAGACTCAAGGACTGCAAACGGTTATAATGTGCAACAACGTCAACCAAATGAGGAGCCTCAACCTATTCCCCGAAGATCTACAAGAGCAAGTAGACCTCCAGAAAGGTTTGTTCCTTCCTTCAACCATCTCTTGATCTCAGATTCTGCAGAGCCGGAATCATATGAAGAAGCTATGCAACATGAATCCAAAGAAGAATGGACGAAGAGCATGCAAGTGGAGATGGAATCACTACATCGCAACCAAACATGGGAGTTGGTTGAGTTGCCTAAAGGTAAGCGGGAAGTTCAAAACAAATGGGTGTACAAGCTAAAGGAAGAAGAAGGTGGGAAGAAAAGGTACAAGTCTAGGCTTGTGGTAAAAGGTTTTTCTCAAAAGAAAGGTATTGACTTCAATGAAATATTTTCTCCTGTTGTAAAAATGAACTCAATTAGGCTTGTCTTAAGCCTTGTGGCTGCTCATGATCTAAATCTCGAGCAAATGGATGTAAATACAGCATTCCCTCACGGTGACTTAGAGGAGGAAATCTACATGCTTCAACCAAAGGGGTATGAAGTAAAAGGTAAGGAGAAAATGGTTTGCAGATTAAAGAAGAGCTTGTATGGTTTAAAGCAAGCATCAAGACAATGGTACTTGAAGTTTGATCGATGGATGTTGGATCATGGATTCACAAGATGCAACTCGGATCACTACGTCTACACGGAGAATTTGGGAGATGGAAAATTCATCATCCTAATGTTGTATGTTGATGACATGTTGATTGCAAGTGCTAACATGCAGGACATCAAAGACCTAAAAGAGGAGCTGTCCAAACCTTTTTCAATGAAAGATTTAGGTGCTGCAAAGAGGATACTTGGTATGAAAATATCAAGGGACAGGACGAAGAAGACAATAAAGCTATCTCAAGAAGATTACATCAAGAAGGTACTAGAAAGGTTTGCAATGCAAAATGCAAAACCAGTTTCTACACCTTTGGCTGGTCATTTTAAACTAACGAAGGATATGTGTCCAAAGACACAAGAGGAGATAGCCTATATGTCTAAAGTTCCATATGCTGCAGCGGTAGGTTCTCTAATGTATGCTATGGTCTGGACAAGGCCAGACATTGCACATGCAGTGGGAGTTGTGAGTAGGTTCATGGACAACCCAGGTAAAGAGCATTGGCAAGCTGTGAAGTGGATACTTAGGTATCTAAAAGGGACAACAACAAATTCTTTGTATTTTGGAGGAACTGATATTTTTCTAGAAGGGTATGCTGATGCAGATATGGCAGGTGACAAAGATACTCGAAGGAGCACTACTGGCTATGTGTTCACGGTTGGAAGCACAACAGTAAGATGGGCTTCAAAGACGCAGAAAGTGGTTTCACTTTCTACCACGGAAGCAGAGTATGTAGCAATGACGGATGCAAGCAAAGAAATTCTATGGCTTCACAGATTCTTAGAAGAGCTTGGATTCAAACAAGACAATTGTGTCTTGTACAGTGATAGACAAAGCGTTATCCATCTTGCGAAGAACTCAGCCTTTCATTCAAGGACAAAGCACATTGAGGTTAGATATCACTTCATACGCACTCTTTTGGAAGAGGGACAACTAAAGCTAGGAAAGGTGCATACAAGTGAAAATCCTGCAGACATGTTTACAAAGGTGGTCAACAAGGAGAAGTTGAGCTTTTGCTCATCTTCAATCGGCATTCAAGAATAAGAAGCCAGAATGGAAAGCAGTCACAGGTTTGGTTTGGAGATCAGTCTCCAAGTGGGAGATTGTTAAGTATGGAGCCTGATTAACCCTTGTAATTTTCTGTGGTAAAAGTGCACATTTGTAAGGCCCCCATTATGAGGAGAAGCTATCGTGCGTGAAGGAAAATCACTCACCGGAAACCAAAATTTTCACGGACAAGAATCAGGGGCAACTTTAAAGGCTGGAATATTTCTTTTTTGCCGAAATATTCTTTTTCGCCGGAATATTATGGCCGGACGGCGGCCGGAAAGTGGTCGGAAAACAACCGGTCGGTTGGCTGGTGGCTGGTAGTCAATGGCCGATGGCCGGTGGTCGGAAGTCAATGGCCGGTGGCCGGTGGCCGAATTCAATGGTTGGTGGCCCAATTCAAAAGCGGACTTGTCTTCTCAAGGGCGGCCACACATGGGCGGATTGGAGGGTCCGATTTGGACTTATTCGCACAAGGGCGGCTACACATGGCTGTCTCTCATAAGAGAGGGTAGCCCTTTTGGCCTATAAAAGGAGGCCATTTCTACACACATTTCATAGTGTGAAGTTGATGCAACAAGGTGAGTGTGAGGTGGTGAGAGTGAAGCAAGACGGGAGCTCCATTAAGGGTATAATCCCTTTGTAAACTACTTCTTGTTTTGAAGTACTAAAGCCATTGAGTGGCTGCTTTCCCGTGGACGTAGCCCACATTGGGTGAACCACGTATATCGTGTGTACTCTCTCTCTCTCTCTCTCTCTCTCTCTCTCTCTCTCTCTCTACTCTATAATCTCGTGTATATAAATTTGTCTCTCTCCATTAAGTAATCTACTCAATTATCTATTTAGCTATGTCTTATTTCCTAACACTGGCATGATAGTGGATGCGTAATCTCTGAAGTGGTGGAATTCATCCCACCTGGCTAGCATGATTTGCATACAGATGTTTAAGCCCTTTGTGAGAGTGATAGCCTCAAACGTGAGAGCCAAAACCATTAGTGCCTTGCACAGTCTAAGCTGGTAGGGATGCCCTATTTTGCTAGTTTTTTCAAACTTGTGGGCCCCGGCTCGTGATTTCAAGTACTTTGGCACAAGGGGAAGCCTTGCTTTAGTAAAATTGTCAAGGCAATTTGCTTTACACAACCGAATATATTTTCCAAATGAAATGTGTAAACATGGAAAAATAAACAAAACTGAATATGGTCTAACCTGGTCATCCTATTGTAACCAGGTGCCTCAAAATGTCGAAAGAAAAGCTTGCTCCAATGTAGATCATAACCCTCTCTGGTCCGTGAGAGGAAGTTGGTCGGAAATATCATGCAGGCATAGGGAGAACTTCCCCAAGGGCGTGTGGTTATAGCATACCCCAAACGGGAAACAGCTTAATGTAAGAGTCGTAAATTGAAACCTTGCTTCACATAAATATGTTTGTGCTGATAGCCAATGGATGTGGCTGCAGATATCATAACAAAAAGAATCGACCGTGTCGAGAAATTTCAATTGAAATTGACCAGTACTGTGTGGTAATCATCCTCTGTCAGCTGCAAGAAACAGTAAGAATGAGTCGGCCATTCCGAGAAACTTGTTGCCTTTAACAAGTCCAAAAAACGACCGTGCATGTCTCCTTGAGATACAATTTTCTTTTGCAAATTTGCTATGCTTGATCATCAAATTGATCCGCTGGTGAGTTGTGCTTCAGATCAAGACGGTAGGTACTCAAGCCATGCTTGAGTCGAATGAGTAATTGAATCATTGGTCCTTGGTATACAGTAAAATTGTAATGCTTAAAATAACTGTCACAAGACGTGCTTGTGCTCGGAGTGCCTTAAGTGTACTCCCCTCAATTTCGTGTGAGCCTTGTAAGAAGTCAGTGCAAGCCTTGCTTACCCAAAATGTTATGTAAATTTCAAAGTAACCATGCAGCACACACATAATTCAGTTCCATGTGCAAATGATGATCATTCATGCTAGCAAAACCATGCAATGAATAGATATTGATAACCTATACAACAGCCTTGCTGGGACAAGAATCATTCATCATGTTTGAACAAATTTTCCAAACAATTTAAAAAAACAAATGCATACCTCATTGCTGACTTGTGCCGACTGACCTTGGTAGCCGCATGGCCTATGTGGTAGCTTTTTCCATGATCCTTGAAACCCATGTTGAAACTTGAAGCTTCTCTTGCCCTCATGTACTCGCATGGAGGTTGATTGCAAGGCTTCTCTCAGAATGACTTGCCTTATGTGAAACTCATGGTGAAGAGCAATAATGGATCGTAAAGGTAGCCATGCTATCTTTCTTCATTATTAAAGTACTCCACCAGAATAAATTCGCGGCTTTTCGTGTGCATATGCTTTTGTAAGTAGTCGCATGGCATATGCTTTTGTAAGCAATCACATGGCCACATGCGAACATACATGCTACATGCAGTGCGATCTGAGGAAAATACAGTGTTTGTGCACGCTCCATAGCCTCACGATTTTGCAATGGCCCCTGTGCTTGCAGTCATGAGGACCCTCCTTCTTTGTGCGGCATTGGATTCGTTCCTGTGGTGGGACAAGCCCCTTCGGGTGGCCTTAGGGCACCCACTATGTACAAACGTTCTTCAAAACAATTGCATGGCAATGGTGGCCGTCTGCGCCAAGGAACAGGAAAACCTTGCGTCCACCACAGTGCTCGAATGGGGTCAGCGCAAAAACGGATTCCTTTCCTCTTGCCGTTGCGCATGTTTCAAGGTTCACCTTGGCCAATTTTGTGCAGGTCGATGTTCTCCCTTTCCTCCCTCGATAGGGTTACTGCACACATTGTAATTCGGTGCTCCTTGAGCTCGACCTCTTGCTTAGCGACGTTGCACACATAGTAGAGCTGCAACGTCTTCTTCTCCCCCATGGACAACATGCAAAAAACGCCTTCCCCATTCTTGAGGACCACGCCCTCCATAACTCGCAAGAGAGAGAGAGAGAGAGAGAGAGAGAGAGAGAGAGAGAGAGAGAGAGAGAGAGAGAGAGAGAGAGAGAGAGAGAGGTTTCCTTGTTCTTTGATCAAGAGAGAGAGAGAGAGGTAGACAAGAGACAAAAGACCTCATAATCGATCTCCTTCCCCCCTCCTCCATGGCTCCTCCTCCCTGAGCTCTGATACCAGTGTAAGATAGGGGGAACTAGAACCCAAGAGTCCACCACCCAACCACCCACTATATAGCATGGCCCTTGGCCCTTTGCCCTAGTTGGACTCCCTTTCCACACTACCTAGTCCGGCCTTGCCCTTGTCTATTCCAGCCTTGCCGTTGTCCTGACAAGAGCGGATGGCCGTGAGACTTTGCGGGGTTGGGGGAAGCAAACTAGTCCCCACCTTGCAAAGTTTCAAGGGCATCACAATCCATCTCTACCATCCACAACGACACAATCCCCATTTTTTTCCCATTGGGCCTTTGGCGAGTCGAAAGCCAAAAAAAAATAGTGATTGTGCCACCCTGAACTTACGATACGGGAGTGGATGGCCATGAATCTTTGTTGGGGCTAGGGAAGGACACTAATCCCTTTCCTTGTAAATTTTTGTGAACATCGCAATCCGTCTTGACGATCCATAGTGAGACAATAACCAACTTGTTGCCAGTTGGGCCCTTAGTGAGCCCAAAGCAAAAAAATTGGCGATTGTGCCACCTTGAACTAATGAGACGGGAGCAGATGGCCATGAAACTTATCAAAGTTTGAGAAGCACACTAAGGCATACCTCCCAAAGTTTCATGGGCATTGCAATCCGTCTCGATAGTGTACAGTGGTACTATCGCCAATGTTTTGCCCATTGGGCCCTTGGCGAGTGCAAACCAAGAAATTGGCGATTGTTACACCTTGGACCGACAAGACGGGAGCGGATGGCCATGAACTTTGCAAGGGTGGGGGAAGATCACTAATCCTTGCCCCCGCAAAGTTTCATGGGCATCACAATTCATCTCAATAGTCCACGACGGCACAATCGCCAATTTTTGCCCATTGGGCCCTTAGCGAGCCTAAAGCCAAGAAAATGGCGATTATGCCACCCTAGACCGAGGAGATGGGAGTGAATGGCCATGAAACTTAGTAGGGGTGGGGGAAGCACACTAATCCATACCCATGCAAAGTTTCATAGAGATTGCAGTTCACCTCCACGTTCCACAGGGACACAATTGCCATTTTTTTTCCCATTGGACCCTCGACGAGCCCAAAGCCAAAAAATTGACGATTGAGCCAGCTTGCACCAATGAGACAGGATTGGATAGCCATGAAAATTTTCACAAGTGGGTAAAGCATACTAATATCCACCCCTACAAAGTCTCATGGCCATCGCAATTTGTCTCGACCGCCACGACATCACAATCGCCAATTTTTTCCCATTGGGCCCTTCTCAAGTGCAAAGCCAAAAAATTTGGCAATTGTGCCATCTTGGACTGACAAGATGGGAGCAAATGGCCATGATATTTTACAAGGGTGGGGGAAGCACAAAAATACCTACCCTTGCAAAGCTTCATGGACATTGCAATTCATCTAGATGGGCCACATCGGCACAGTTTTTTGCCCATTGCGAGTGCAAGCTAAAAAGGTAGCGAGTGTGCACCTTGGACCGATGAGACGAGAGTAGATGGCCATGAGACTTTACGGGGCTATGGAAAACAGACTAATCCCCTCCGGTGGAATGCTTCCTGGGCATCCCAGTTCGTGTCGACTGTCCACAGCAGCACAATCACCAATTTTTTGCACATTGGGTTCTTGCCGAGCCCAAAGCCAAAAAATTGGGGATTGTGCTACCTTGGACCGATGAGACAAAAGAAAATGGACATGAAACTTTGTGAGGGTGGGGGAAGCACACTAATCTCCATGCTACCATATACATATGGTAGTGATGTGTGTGGACACACTTAGGACCGCCGGGGCTTTTTCCCCCTCTTAAGGAGGTTTTTCCCCCGTGCATTGTATATACGCCCATCATTCTAGGGCTATCTATATTTCCATTGCACACTAAGTAATACATTCTCAGTTGTGTGCCTTAAGCTTCCTTTGTCTTCTCCAAGTTGTTTGTATTTTCCTGCAACCCTAATTCCAACAATTGGTATTAGAAGGTTGCGTCCTCCCGGGCTTAGTCGGCAGTAGCACCAACACACTCTTGCTCACATTCTCCAATTTCAGTGAGCTTTGGTGAGTTTTCGTAGGTCAAAATATTTTTTGGAACATCTCTAAGAGCTTCGTCTACACAGATTTCTGATTCAGGCTCATTTCAGCCTTTGTTTCCATTACAAGCAGTACTACACATGCTATTTTGTCATTTTGTGCAAAATTTCTGTCAGTGTCATTTTTGTATAACAGGTCCCTTACAATCTTCTACGGTTTGTGCTATACAGCACGTGTTGTTCTCACTTTGTTTCTCCTCTTTTTGGGCAGTTTTCACATCAGGTGCACTATTTAGCATGGCTGACAACAACACATATGTGTTCAAGATGTTTGTTGTTGAGGATAGATTGGATGGAGACAATTACCCTATGTGGGCGTACATGATGAAACATGTTCTTGTGTCAAAGGGCATGTGGAAAATTGTGTAGGGCATTGATGTACGTCATGGTTTTGAGGATGTAGGCGATGTTGAGGATGTTGCAGGTCTTGCTGGAAGAATTGTTGTTGCTAGAGTTGTTTTTCCTATAGCTGAGCAAGCTCGTTGCTTTGGGATGTAAAAGATGCACAAGCTCATGCATTGATTGCGTTGTCTATGAAGCGCACAATTACTCCCCACATTTGTTCAACAAAATCTACCAGCAAACAAGCTTGGGATATTCTGGCTAGTCGGCTAAAATTGCATTGCTGCGTAAAGAGCTAAAGTTGAAGATTATACATGAGGAAGATGATATGGTAACTTTCCTTGTTGGTGTCAAGGATATCAATGAGCAACTTATTTTTGCAGGTGAAGTCATTTCAGATAGTTCCCTTGTGCAGACTGTTCTTGATGCCTTGCTATACTCTTACTAGACTTTTTCTAGTACTCGGAGACTTATGACCCCAGAAAAATCTTGAAATTTTCAAGTTTGATGCATTGTGCACATTGCTATTGCAAGAGTCACTTTCTAAAATAAACAGGACTAGACAACATGCAATTGAGTAGGATTTTATTTTTGCTCAAAGAAAGGGTGGTAACAACAATGCAGTGTGACCTCTTATGGTTCTTCTACGAGTGGAAAATCACGTGTTCCTAATGCTTCTGTTGGCAACAATTTTTCTGGAAGAAGAAAGAGGGTGGTTCCACTACAGATGCTGGTTCCACTACAAATGCAGCTATTGTTGAGTCTTTTGTGAAAGGAGACTGTGATGTTGATGTTGATGCAGAATGGGCTTTTAGTGCAGAGTGTACCTATAATCCTGATGTCGATGATGCATGCATGTCAGTTGTTGTAGATTCACAGGTGTGGTATTTTGTCAGTGGTGCTACAAAGCCCATTACCTAACATCGTGATTTGTCCACCTCTCTCGAGTCTATCCCTCGTGGAAATATAGTAACTTATGCCAACAATGCCTCTTATCCGGTTCAGGGAGTTGGAAAGATCATGCTTACTACTGTAAATGGTAGTTCTTTCACACTTGTTGATGCACTTTATGTACCTGCGATCAAGAAGAATCTTTTGTCTGTATCTACACTTGCTAGACTTGGACTTGTAGTCAAGTTTGTGGACGACAAATGTATTGTACATGATCTCAGTTTTGGTGATAAGGTTGTTGCATCTGGATATTTTATGCCGTGGGCTTGTCAAAGCCATATTTAGGACTTTTCTCACCTTTAGTCAAGTGTTTTTGGATTCATGCATTATTTAGTCATTTTGTAATGAAAAAGGGTGGAATCTCTTCAAACTAGGGATCATTGGTTATCCCAAGTAGTTGTAACATTTTGGCATGTTGTATGAATGAAGGAGAAGAGATTTAAGACTCGTGTATTGTGCTTTCATGGTATTCTTGAGTTAACAGTGTTCAATTACGGAGAAGTAGCATGTGTATTTCTTGATTCTATTTTGATGCCTGAATAATATGAATTCGTGAATGTTGTGTGTAATATACTTGAGTTGAAGTATGTAATTGAATTGGTACATTTCCATGACCCCAATAACACTTGGCAATCCTACTGATTGTGGAGAGTATTCAGGTCACCATTCGGGCAATGGGATTAATTTGGAGAATGAACTTGGTGAGTTTTTGAAGGAGTTTTGCAATTGGACAAGGTGATGAGGACGAAAGGGAGAAGTACAACAATCCTTTCTTGGAAGAATACCTTGATTCAATCTCGCAAGACTTAAAGTTGGATATTGCTTTGAGAATCCATAAGTATTGGGGCTTTTGTGTAGTATTGCCTTTTGGGGCCTACGATACTCCAATTACTTGTCAAGTTTCTCCTGTAGAAGGCAGGTTATTGAATATTTAATGGCCCAACGAACTAGAGAAGGGAGAAGAAATGCATCAGTGGGCCACTGGACCAGCCACCAATTTCTACATATGGTACCATATTTCAAAAGAGAATATGGGATTCTTGGTTGGATGCCCAAATGCAGAGATCAGGGGGAGATTCAAAAATCAATATTCCTGAGGTAGGAGTGATCACAAAGTTTCCCCCAATAGTCAAGGGGACACAGTCACAGGAATCCAGCCATACAAGTGAAATCCAAAAGTAGGTTGGAAGAGGGAATTCTTCACCTAGCCCAGAAGAGCAGGGAGAAACCCCAGAAGCTTCTGTTAGAGCAATTCACCAATTAGTTGGAATTGAGGAAGTTCATCAATTCTTAAAATCAAGGAGACAGTTGAGGTTCCAGCAACCCCAATTTCACTTACCTCCATTACCATCAATCACATTTAACCCATTAGAAAACCAACCACTCCCTCAACCACAAGTGATGGCTCCAACCCTAAAGTAGGGGCAACAAAGTTCAGTGGGAAAAAATCCCAGGATGTTGACAGCCATGTGGGTTAGTTTGAGACTAGGTGGTCTGCAAGTGGGTATGAAAAATGTGGGAAGAATTTTGCAAATGCAGTTGTGGATTCAAAGGCTATTTCAAATGCAAAACTTTGGCATGCACGTTTTGGTCATCTGAATTTTTCCAGTTTGCTGTGTTTGTAGAAATCAGATATGGTTGCTTCTTTGCCACCTCTTGAAGCACTTGTCAAACATGTTTGTGAAGGCTGTATTTTTGGTAAGATGCGGCGTTTGAAGTTTCCAAAGGATGTTCTAGTTAGGGCCACATGTAGCTTGCAGCTTGTGCATAGGGATGTTTGTGGGACCATGCAAACTCTGTCCTTGGGCAATTACCTTTACCTCATGACTTTCATTGATAATTACTCTAGGCATGCATGGGTATTTCCGCTTAAAACAAAGCTCAAAGTATTTATGTGCTTTAAACAATTTTTGGCTATGGCTGAAAATGTCTCGAAATGTACTATGGGCACCCTCCGTTCCGATCGAGGGAGATGATATCTCATAAGTTTCATGAATTTCTGGCAGTCGTTATGGCATGATGTATGGTCAAAAGTCAAGCTTTGCCACATTTGTTTTGGCTTGAGGTCATCATGTGTGCCACTTATGTACTTAACAGGTGTAATACAAAAGCTTTGCAATCTATTACTCCATATGAAGCATGGCATGATAGAAAGCCTTCTATTGAGCACATGCATGTTTTTGGCTATTTGGCATATGCTTCGGCGCCACAAACACATCGCAAAAAATTGGATGATAAGGCTTTCACATGTATTTTTGTTGGTTATAGTCTTGAAAGCAAAGGTTACAGGTTATATCATCCGCAAACAAAGAATATCTTGGTCTCATGGGATGTTTGTGGAAGACTCTGTTCAGCCCTTGTTTTCATGTACTAGAGACAATAATGTCAGCTCACAAGACATTTATGACACTTTGTTGCCTCTTTTCACTGGTGTAAGTTCAAATGTAAATTCCAATGAGGCAAATGTATAGCCTATGGGGGTTTCTAAAAATGTTACAGATCAGTCTATTATTGATGCAAATGTACATGATTTACTTGATGAAGAAAGTAATGGAAATGGCCAATGAACTTTGAAAATAGCAGAATTAAGAGATTAGAGTGAGCATTTTTGTGAGATTACTTTGAGAACATAGAGGGTGAACTTAATTGATGGTAGCAACATAAACATAGTACTTAATTAACTTGGCATGAAAAATACTTTTCCAAGAGAGAGTACTAGAGAACATGACAATAGTTGAGGGATGGATTTACTTGGAGCTGGGGTCCCCCCTCCAAAAGAAGTTTGTATTATAGATTCTTCCATCAAGAGAGACTTGGTACAATATAATCTTTGTGCTCCTCGTGACCTAGGAGATGCAATGAAGATGGAAAGCTTCATGCATCACGAGCATAACATAAAATTTGCAAAAAGCATTAATTATCCCAAGCCTCAATCCCAAGGCCTCAAACACCTTCAAAGGTGGAGAGAGCTAGCGTGGAATGAGGATAGGGAAGAGGAAGAAGAATCATTCGTAGGAGAAAGAAATAGTTCCTCGCTTATCATCACTCTTCTTGCTTAGCATAACATAATAGTATAGTAATGAAGATGAAGAAGATGGAAAGCTTAAGCATTGAAGCATGGCTCTTGGTTGGATTTACATTCCATAGCCAAAGAGTGTTGGTGTAGGCTCTCAACTTCTCAACAAGCTTGGAAAACGAATATCAAGAAAACCTTTTATCTCCAAGGTCGACAATAAAGCTCCATCAAACAATGGCTAGTCAAAGAATGGCCTACAACAAGAAGCAATGAAAAATTCAGCAAGCAAGCTATCCACAACAACCATACGTAGCTCACATAGTGTTTCAACATTGGTGACCTATTGCTGACAACTCGACCTTGAAAGAAAACCCATCATAAACTCCACGCCCCAAAGAGGATCAGTTCTACAAGCTGAAACACATCAACATCCATCTTCATGGTGGCCAAGACTGGCAACAAAGCAAAGACTGTGCAATGAGTTAAAAAGTTTTCCCGATAATCACTCAAGGAAGGGGGGAGCATCATCAATGAAAAAGCACTTCCCAAGCTGAAGTCCAACCTTGAAGACATAGCTCAAGACAAACCTATGACAAGACTGCACAAGGTCGTGTCAAGGGACGACACGAATTAGGAAGGGAGGAATTTTTGACGACAAATCCAACGGGCACCCACATGGCCGGACACATAGTCGGACACCACATTTGTACTCTATTAATTGTCCAAGCTAGTGCAGTGATACTCTATGTAAATCATAATTCTAGAGTAACAGGTCAATTCCCTGAGTTGTAATGATGTCATGATAATAGTAAAGATCCGTGTGAGCCAGCCACCACTGGCCATTTAGAATGCCCTAGGTATAAAGGTCAATAACCTTAATGTGAAAAGGAAGGCTTATCTTTGTAAGAAGGGAGCTCAAAAAACGTACGCTCAAGCTACGAGCTGCTCCAACCTCGTAATCATCCCAGTTAATGAATGGGTAATCAATTTTTAAATTCGAAACTTGCATTGTGTTCCTCTCTCTTTGTCAGTTTTGTTGTGGTTCGCGACTACGCGTCTGTGAGCTATAATCGCAGATTTGAGTGCTTGAATCATTGTTTTTAGTCATTTTGACCATAGGAGAGTGTTCTTAGACCATAGGGCAACCTTTCTGGATTGATCTATTGCAATTTTCAGGACCTTTTTTTATGATGGATCGTGATTTTGGTACCTTGTCAGATTGCAACCATACTTGCTAGGATAGTGCCCCTAGGTGTCGTAGACCTCCTCCTAAAGTTTCGTTGCATTTCAAGTCTAGTCGAGTGCGAAAATGGCGTGATGACCTTGAGCTGTGAGAAAGGACATAGGCAGATTTCCTTGATCATTGAGTGTTGGTTTGCTTGTAGAGTTGTTGTGTTTGCTTATTAAGGTTCACTTTGTGAGATTGAAGATCTCATAGAGTCTCCGTGCCCCATCCGAGTCACTTTCCCTGAGTATTGACATTATGTTAGTGCCAGAAAGCTATGCTGCAGATGTCCGTCGTGGCGACCCGCTAACATTGTGCCTCGGGTAGAAGATCTGTTTGATAAGCTACAAGTCTCTACCTACTTCGGTAAGATTGACCTTAAAGTGGCTCATAAAATACGGATAGTGGATGAAGATATCCTAAAGATCCCTTTTTGCACAACTTTTGGTCTTTATGAATATCTAGTCATGCCTTTTGGCTTGACTAATGCACCAGCTACACTTAATCGTTTAGTGGAGAAAATCTTTAGACCCTACGGAAAATTCACTTGAGTGTTCTTTAATGATATGATCATCTACTCCAAGTCGTTGGAGGAACACAAGCAACATCTCCAAGTGTTTTTTCAAGCACTAAGGGAGAACAAGCTTTTTCTCAACCAAAAGAAAAGCGATTTTTTCCTTCAAGAGATTCAATACCTAGGTCATATTATCTCTCAAGATGGTATCCATATGGATCTATCAAAGTTAGAGGTAATAAAAGCATGGCCTAATCCAAGGAATCTACATGAGCTAAGAAGCTTTATTGGTATGTGTGCATACCAATAGATGCTTCATAGAAAAACTTTCTCAAAAAGCAAGACCACTACATGACTTAACTAAGAAGAACATTAGGTATTTATGGACTGCTAAGGAGAAAATTTCTTTTTACAAGCTCAAAGATAGGGTTACCTCCCAACCAATCCTCATGCTTCTGGATCTCTCAAATCCATTTGAGGTCCAATGTGATGCTTGTGGTGATTGCGTTGGAGTAGTTTTTCTTCAAGAACGGCATGCCATAGCATATGAGAGCCAAAGGCTCAATATAGATGAACGTGTCTTAGGCATTTATGAGAAAGAGCTTCTAGTTGTTCCACATGCCCTAGACACATGGAAGCATTATTTATTGGGGAGTCCATTTATTCTACAAACCAACCACCAAAGTCTCAAGTACTTCATGATGAAAACCAAGCTTTTTGACAAACAAATGAGGTGAGAAAATTTTCTTTTGCAATTTAATTTCCATATTTCTCACATTGCTGGTAAGCACAATCAAGTGGCTGACGTACTTTCACGATGACCAAAAGTTAATGCGGTGTCTATAGCTACTCACAATGATCTATCATCTATGATAGAAGAGTATGCTATTGACCCTGATTATAGAGACATAATGTTAGCCCTTGCTTTGGGAAAGAAAGAGCAACCATTCACCTTGCAAGATGGTTATCTTCTCCATGGAATAGGCTATGTGTTACCCTCTCCCTTCGTGAGAAAGTCGTGTATGAATCCCATGCTCCTCCCTATGCGGGGCATAGAAGCATTCAAACTAATCTCAAAGGATTAGAATTGTACTTATATCAATTCCCTACCATGAAAGTGAACATACAAGAGTATGTTTCAAAATGTGTAGTATGCCAAAAGACCAAGTATGATAGAGGGAAGCAACCTGGTTTACTCCAGCCATTGCCTATTCCAAATTCACCATGGGAGAGTATATCCATGGATTTTATCTTTGGATTAACCAAGTCTATCCATGGGAATACGAGAATATGTACAATTGTCAACATGTTTAGCAAGAAAGCACACTTTATTCCTATCAAAAAGACTAAGTCACACCAAATGGCAACTCTCTTCATATCATAGATTTTCAAAAACCATGGATTACCAACATCCATCGTGTCAAATAGAGATCCTAAAATGACCATTAATTTTTGGAAAGGTCTCTTTGAAAATCTAGGAAAAGATTTAAAATCTCTTTGGCCTATCACCCACAAACGGATGGCCAAAGTGAGATAGCCAATCTTAGAATACTCGATCTACTAAAGACTTAATTTATTGAAGTAGATCAATGCTCACAATGGTAAATGTACTTACCTCTTGTACAGTATGCCTACAATAATATTGTACATACTTCTATGGGAAAAGCACCTTTTGAAATAATTGAGGGAAGACCTAAACGTCCCTTGCTATTTAAAGTACATGGAAAGATCTTTGCTGTCTATCAGTATACCCGTGACCTACAAGAATCTTTCAAAAGATTAAGGAGACTATATCCATCTCTCAACAAAGGAAAAAATATGCCGTTGACAAGCACAGAAGGGCCTTAAAGTTCAAATAAAATGAATGGGTCTTACTTAAGTTTCCTAAGGCTCGTTTGAGACAAATGATCGGTAAAAATCCTACAGGCCATCAAAAGTATTATGCTAAGCTAGCAATTTCCAAATCTTGAAGCCCATCAATGAGATGTCTTACCAACTCAAGTTGCCCAACCATTGGCTCATACACAATTATTTTCATGTGAGCCTACTTAATCTCTACAAAGGAGAGAGCCCAACTAAACCAATTATTCGAGACCCTCCCAAAGTTGAAGACCAAGAAGAGGTGCTACAACCCAAAGATATCCTTTGGCATGAGGACAAGGTACTATGACATGGTAAGATTATCTGATGGTATCTTATTAAGTTCAAAACTTATCCTTTTGAAGATGCTAGAGATGGATGCAAGGAATACAGCTTAAGCATAGTATGAACCTTGTTAATGCTTACAATGCTACATTAGAGTAAGAAAATGTACATGTTTCTTTTAAATGATCAATCTTTTTGTCTTATAAGATTGATTCTAATTTTTTCGTGCACACATTTTAGTAGTATGCATGCTTAGAATCATGTTTGTGATGACACGTCTCTCAAACACCAAGTGGAAATTGTCAGTCTACTTTGGGAGAATGAAATGGACTCAAGAGCTGACATGGTTGCGGCATCTACGTCTCCTAAGTCCCAAATGGATTAGTCAACCATCTTGGAATGATGTCGTAGGGTAAAAAGGGATCCTCTACCCACTAAGAAACATCTAGTGTCCACTATTGACTAAGGCTTTATCTCTTCTACCTCACAGTCAAGGACGACTATGATTTCAAGAGAGAGATAATGTCATAAAATCTAATATCTAGCCAACCCAGATCATTTTCTCAAATTAAACTGATCATTTAATGTGGAAAAATAAATGGGAACAAGGGCTAGAATATAGACATGTGCTTATGGATTTATCTCAACACGGGTTCAATGGTAAATGAGCCCAAATCAAAGATGGTCTATCAAAGAGCAAGGCTAACCAATGGAGATTAAAGACCTTAGGGTTAGCTTCATTCAAGACCTCCAATAGTTAGTGTTAAAAGTCCTTTCACCTTTGGTAAGATAGGTATGTGCTTGAGGTGTGAACCCGGTCCAAGCTGTCCAAGCTTAAGGTGCTTGTCATGCCTGATGACTAAGATGCTTGAGATGCTTGAAGTGCTTGATGATTGAGATGCTTGAGGTTCTTGTCATGCTTGAGATACTAGGCTTGTACTAGAGGTGGGAACCCAACCCAATCTTGAGGGGCTTAAGTGCTGACCTTGTGGTGCTTGATGATCGAGATGCTTGAAGTGCTTGATGATTGAGATGCTTAAGGTGCTTGTCATGCCTGATGATTGAGATGCTTGAGATGCTTGAGATGCTTGAGGTGCTTGTCATGCTTGAGATGCTAGGCTTGTACTAGAGGTGGGAACCTAGACCAATCTTGAGGGGCTTAAGTGTCAATCTTATGGTGATAATTGGGCCCAAGGTTGAGGGGCTTGAGCTATCACAAAAGTCAAACCAATCGCTACAAGTAGGGGGCAAGCCATGCAAGAAGGGGGGGTTGTTGCTTGACCACTTTCTCTCCCAAACGGCACCCCTTGCCCAAGAGGCAAGTAGGACACATATCAAGCCCCTAGCTAGGTTATCCTCATGGTGTGACTAAAGCCTATTGTTGGCCTTCCAAGGGGTCCAATTGTATTTAATTAATTGTTTTAGCATTTATCAAGTTCTCTCTCTCAAAGGGGAAATGGGGACACTTGTCCCAAGTCTACCCTTGTTTCTTGATATGACCTTGCTTGTGATTGGCTAGGCTAGGAGGGGTACAATGAGCTTCAAGCATGAGCTACAAGAGGGGTTTGACTAAAGAAATCTAGGGGGTTTCTTAAGGGGTGTACTCTCCCACACACACTCTCATTGTGTATTGTGCAAAGTGCAAGAGCTCCTTCTCCTTCTCCAAGCAATTACAGAGGTTGAGTTCCTACACCAACACTCTTGGCTATCGAATGCAAATCCAACCAAGAGCCATGCTTCAATAATTAAGCTTGCCATTTTTTCCATCTTCATTACTATGCTATTATGTATGCTAGCAAGAAGATGATGATAAGTGAGGAATTAATTCTTTCTCCTATGGAATGTTTCTTCTTCCTCTTCCCTACCCTCATTCCATGCTAGCTCTCTCCACCTTCGAAGGTGTTTGAGGTCTTTGGACTCAGCTCTCTCCACCTTCAAAGGTGTTTGAGGTCTTGGGACTGAGGCTTGGGATAGTTAATGCTTTCCACAAAGTTTATGTTATACTCATGATGCATGAAGCTTTACATCTTCATTGCATCACCTAGATCACAAGGAACACAAAGATTGTATTGTACCAAGTCTCTCTTGATGGGAGAAACTATAATACAAATGCCTATTGGAGGGGGGACTGGCTCCACATAAATCCGGTCCTCATCTATTGTCATGTTCTCTAAACTCACTCTCTTGCAAAATTATTGTTCATGCCAAGTTAACTAAATTCTATGTTTATGTTGCTACCATTAATTAAGTTCACACGCTATGCTCACAGAGTAAATTCATAAAAGTACTTCTCTAATTTCTGCTACTCTCAAAGTTAATAGGCCATTTCTATTCCACCTGCTGACCATAAAACTTTGAAAGCGCATGGAGAGTACACTAATCCCCACATCTGTAAAGTTTCATAGACATCGTAATCCGTCTCGACGGTCCATGATGGAACAATATCCGATTTTTGCCCATTGGACACTTCGTGAGCGCAAAGCCAAAAAATTGGCGATTGTGCCACCTTGGACCACTGAGACGGAGGTGGATGGCCATTAAACTTTGCAAGGGTGGAAAAAGAACACTTATCCCCACCTCTGTAAATTTTAATGGGTATGGTAATCCGTTGCGACTATCCTTGGTGGCACAATCATCAATTTTTTGTCCATTGGGCCCTTGGCAACTTTGTCACCTTGGACCGACAAGATGGGAATGGATGGCCATGAAACTTTGAAAGGGTTTGGGAAGCACACTAATCCCAGCCCCCTTGGAAGGTTTCATCGGCATCCCATTCCATCTTGACGGTCCACGACGACACAATTCCCAATTTTTTGCTTGCACATTAGGCCCTTGGCGAGTGCAAAGGAAAAAATTTGGTGATTGTGCTACCTTGGACGGACATGATGGGAGAAAATGGCCATGAAACTTTGAAGGGGTGGGGGAAGCACACTAATATTTATTCGTGAAAACTTTTATGTGCATCGCAATCCTTCCCAACCGTCCAAGGTGGCACAATCATCAATGTTTTGCCCATTGGGCCTTTGACGAGCCGAAACCAAAAACAATTGGCAATTGTACCACCCTGGCCCTATGAGACGGGAGAGGATGGTCGTGAATCTTTGCGGGGTGCAAGAAGCACAATAATTTGGACCCTTGAAAAGCTTCATGGGCATTGCAATCCGTCGCGACTGTCTACAACGGCACAATTGCCAATTTTTTGTCCATTGGGCACTTGGGGAGCCCAATGCCAAAAAATTGGGGATTGTGCCACCTTGGACTGACCAAACGGGAGAGGATGGCCATGAAACTTTTTAGGGGTGGGTTAAGCACACTAATCTCCACTCCTACAAAGTTTCATGGACATTGCAATCCGTCTTGACAGTGCACAGTGACACAATCGCTAATTTTGCCCATTGGGTCTTTGTTAAGCCCAAAACCAAAAAAAATGGCGATTACACCACCCTGGACCTACGAGACGGGAGAAGATGGCCATGAAACCTTGCATTGGTGCAGGAAGCACACTCATCCGCTCTTGTGATTAGTTCCATGGACATCACAATCCGTCTTGACGGTGGGCCCGATGGTCCACGGCGGCACAATTGCCAAATTTTTTTCCATTGGGCCCATGGTGAGAGCAAAGCCAAAAATTGGAGATTGTGCTACCTTGGACCGACGAGACCAGAGTGGATGGCCATGAAACTTTGCAAGGATTTTGAAACCACACTAATCTTTGTGCTTCCAAAGTTTCATGGGCATCACAATCCATCCCGATGGTCCACAACGGCACAATTGCCAATTTTTTACCCATCGGACCTTTGATGAGCCCAAAGCCAAAACAATTGGCGATTGTATCACCTTGGACTGAGACGAGATGGAAGCGGATGGAGATGAAATTTTCATGCGGTGGGAGAAGCACACTAATCTCCACCTCTGCAAAGCTTCATGGGTATCCCAATTTGTCTCAACGGTCCACGGAGGCACAATCACCAATTTTTTGCCCATTGGGGCCTTGGCGAGTGCAAAGCCCCAAAAAATTGGCGATTGTGCCATCTTGGACCGACGAGACAAGATAAAATGGCCATGAAAATTTGCAAGGGTTTTGAAAGCACACTAATCTTTGCCCTGAAAAGTTTCATGGGCATCCCAATCTGTCTTGACAGTTCATGATGGCACAATTACCAAGTTTTAGCCCATTGGGCCCTTGGCGAGTGCAATTGCCAAAAAAAAAAGGCAATTGTGATGTAAAGTGTGAGCTTTGTCCTAAAGTGTGAGTCAAGGAGAGGAAAGTGGATTTATCCCACATGCTGTGGAGAAAGGCTATAGAGCTACTTAAAGCTCATTTCATGAATGAATAAACAACAACTCCATTTTGCACTACATGCTTGTCTATGGTGAGCTTGTGCTAAGCTAAGTCAATACTCAAGATTGTGTTTATGAGTCCAAGCTAATTCTATCTTGCAACCTAGTTCACTTGAGTGATAACCTTGCTTACACATGCACTCACACATTGAAGCTATGTTTCTCTTTCATCCACCCTAGCTAGCACGATCCCATTCCTAGCATTTGGTATCAGAGCTATGGTGTGCTAGCTAGGATTGTTGTTATGCATTTGTGTGTTAGTACAATTAGCATTACTCTATCATCATTAGATTAATCCATTTGATTTGCTCGTCTATTGCATGTTGCATGCCTAATTAGTGTTCCATTGGCTAGCATGAGCATGTTCTTGAGCTAAAGCCTCTTGAGCCACTACTCACTAGATTATTGGAAGATTAATTACCATAAGATTTCATTAATTTGTCATTAGAAACTTTCATTTTGCATTCAAAATTTGCTCCTCACTTTAGTAAAATTGGCATTTACGATTGGTGTGTGTGCGTAGCCTATCTCGAGAGCTTTCCATTGAGCCCAAGATTGTTGCATTCCGATTGTTCTTCTTCACGCTCCAAGCTTAGCTTTTTTCACTCGCATTCTCTGGAATATTTTGCAGAACAAAGCCACAGAGGCACTTTGTGTGTGTGGGGAGGAAGGAGCATTCAATGCTCACCACACCCTTGTGGAAAAACAAACCCAAAAAGAGCCTCAAACGACATTTCATGTGGTGGGAACCTCCTACTTTTAGGGCCTTTGACCATTTTAAAGGCGAAGGGCCACACCCACACTTGGGACGCCCACGACGGACTTCAGCCAGGCGGTAAGGTGTTTTGAATTCCGTTTTCGGGTCCGAACCCTAGCCGGCCACGCACAGCCTACTCCGCCCGTGCCCACGCCTGTTCGATCGACCGCAACTGTCTGCCCTCGCCGTCCGGTCATGAACCTTACCCGCACGCTTAAGCATTTTCTAAGAGATTTTCAGGTCCGCCCTCTCAGGCTCCCCTTCCCATGCTGCTCTCGAGTCTCAAGAACTTCAACCCAGCGTCCTTCTTGGGCCCCCCTTCCCACGCTGCTCCCGGGCCTCGAGCACTCCAATCAAGAGCTCCTTCCCGTGGCCTTCATTTCGAATTCCAAAATCCCTATCCCGAACTTGTAAGAGGCATTCCCCATGGCCTAAGGATTTGAAGCCCCACAAGCCACACAAGGGCATCAAGCCTCAAAGTTTTACAAAGCGTCTACACCGGCATTCAAAAGGCGGCCTCAAGCACTAAAGAAGAAAGGTAGAAGATGCTTCTTCGAGCATACAAAGCTTTTAAAAGGGATCTCCAAAGGTATCCAAAGCCAACTTCGAAGGTGTATGTGAAGGGTGACTTCACCTTGAGTGAAGAGGTACTTCACATTTTATTAAGAAGACATTAAAATTTCAAATCTTGCAGCCAAGCACAATAACTTGCAAATAAATAATCATCTTTCTTTATTTGTGCGCCGTGTAAAGAGGCAAAAACTGGCTAGGAGAGTTTCCTAAGCTAAGACCCCTCTATTAGCACAAATGGGGGACAAGGGAATAGAGACATTCAACGGGGAGGGATTTCTCACTTGGAAAACGAAGTTAAGAGGCTACCTTATGAAAAAATGTTTGTGGTCTGTCATCAGCATTGCCTTAGAGCAACAAGCCAAACCCGATGGAGTGCACACTAGGGCATCTACACTCATAGCAAGTGCACAGAATTTGGCCAAAGACGAACAAGCATTAGGAATCATCATCACCTCCTTGCATGACAACTACGTGCATTTCATAGATGAATGTAAGCATGCACATGAAGCCTGGCATTTCCTAGAAGTAATTTTGGAGCTAGGGCCAAAAGAAGCAAAGTTAGTCTTAAAAGACAACTTTACAAAGTTACTATAATTGAAGGGGAGGACATTGCTAGTCTAGTGAATAGGCTTAAGAGCATTGTCACGCAGCTCACTTACATCTAGGTTGAAGTACCAGAAGATGACAAAGTGGCCATACTATTAAGTGCACTTCCACCTTCTTATGACCACTTAGTCACAATTCTTGAAGAAAAAGAACCAGCACCACCATTCCAAGATGTCATCAACTCAGTCCAAGCAGAAGAAAGAAAGCAAAGAGGTTCACTCACCTCATAAGGAGGAATTTTTATCGCAACATCTTCAAGGGGAAGGCATTCGCCATCAACATCGACAAATGGACAAAAGTGTTATGAATGTGGAAGAATGGGACATGTAGCGAAAGATTGCTACACAAACATACCTTGCAACAAATGTGGTAGGAAGGGACACCCTCCTTCTCGGTGCTACGAGAAAGCAGCAGTAGTAGAAGCAACGAAGGCAAGAGACCTGACGAAGGATCAACTCACATAATAGAAGACAAAAAGGATGAAGACGAGATCAATGTTGTCTTTTATGAAGACCCATTTTGAAGATGTAGACTCTCTACTTGTAGGGGAGGACTTTTTCCTGTGTGGATACCAACTTATCATCCTGTGTGGACATCACCATCCTTTGTGGATTTTTCTTGTGTGGATTTTACCATCCTATGTGGATATCACCATCCTTTGTGGACTTTATTTTCCTGTGTGGATATCACCATCCTATGTGGATTTTGTTAGGCTGTGTGGATCATGCATCTTCAGTATCTTGTCTTAGTCCAAACCCCAAGGGGAGGATTGTAAAGTGTGAGCTTTGTCCTAAAGTGTGAGTCAAGGAGAGGAGAGTGGATTTATCCCACATGCTGGGGAGCAAGGCTGTAGAGCTACTTAAAGATCATTTCATGAATGAATAAACAACAACTCCATTTTGCACTACATGCTTATCTATGGTGAGCTTGTGCTTAGCTAAGTCAATACTCAAGATTGTGTTTATGATTCCAAGCTAATTCTATCTTGGAACCTAATTCACTTGAGTGATAACCTTGTTAAGTATGGAGCTTGATTTACCCTTGTAATTTTCTGTGGTAAAAGCGCACATTTGTAAGGCCCCCATTATGAGGAAAAGCCATCGTGCGTGAAGGAAAATCACTCACCGGAAACCAAAATTTTGACGGACAAGAATCAGGGGTAACTTTAGAGGCCTCAGGGACAGAGGCCTCTGAGACTTTTTTTTTTCGACGAAATATTCCTTTTCGCCAGAATATTATGGCCGGCCGGCAGCCGAAAAGTGGTCGAAAAACAACCGGTTGGTTGGCCGGTGGCCGGTAGTCAATGGCCGATGGCCGGTGGTCGGAAGTCAATGGCCAGTGGCCGAATTCAAAAGCGGACTTGTCTTCTCAAGGGCAGCCACACATGGACGGATTGGAGGGTCCGATTTGGAGTTATTCGCACAAGGGAGGCTACACATGGCTGTCTCTCATAAGAGAGGGCAGCCCTTTTGGCCTATAAAAGGAGGCCATTTCTACACACATTTCATAGTGTGAAGTTGATACAACAAGGTGAGTGTGAGGTGGTGAGAGTGAAGCAAGGCGAGAGCTCCAAGGCGAGAGCTCCATTAAGGGTATAATCCCTTTGTAAACTACTTCTTGTTTTGAAGTAAAGCCATTGAGTGGTTGTTTTCCCGTGGACGTAGTCCACATTGGGTGAACCACGTATATCGTGTGTACTCTCTCCCTCTCTCTACTCTATAATTTCTTGTGTGTGAAATCTATCTCTCTCCATTAAGTAATCTACTCAAATATCTATTTAACTACGTCTTATTTCCTAACAAACCTTGCTTACACACACACTCACACATTGAAGCTATGTTTCTCTTTCATCCACCCTAGCTAGCACGATCCCATTCCTAACATGTGCTACCTTGGGCCAACGAGACGAGAGCAGATGGCCATGAAATTTTATAGGGGTTTGGGAATCACACTAATCTCTGTGCCTGCAAAGTTTCATGGAAATCACAATCCGTCTCAACGGTCCAAGGCGGCGCCAATTTTTTGCCCACCAGGCCTTTGACGAGCCCAAAGCCAAAACAATTGGCGATTGTGCCAACCTGGCCCTACGAGACGTGAGTGCATGGGCATGAAACTTTATGGGTTTGGTAGAAGCACACTTATCCTTACCCCTATAAGGTTTCGTGGGCATTGCAACCGTCTTGATGGTGCACAATGGAACAATCGCCAATTTTTGCTCACTGTCCCCTCGGCGAGCCCAAAACCAAAAAAATTGGTGATTGTGCAACACTAGACCTACGAGACGGGAGTGGATGGCCATGTTGGTGTGGAAAAAACTCTAATCTTCTCTCATGAAAAGCTCCATGGGCATCGTAATCCGTCTCGACGGTTTATGGTGGCAAAATTGCCAATTTTTTGTTCATTGTGCCCTTGGCAAATGCAAAGCCAAAAAATTGGTGATTGTGCCACCCTGAACCAACGGAACGGGAAAGGATGGCCATGAAAATTTGTGGACTTAGGGAAAGAACACTAATCCCTACCCTTCTAAAGTTACATGAACATCACAATTTGTCTCGATGGTCCACGATAGCACAATTGCCAATTTCTGTCCATTGGGTCCTCGGTGAGCCCAAAGCCAAAAAATAATGATTGTGCCACCTTGGACAGACAAGACGGAATCGGATAGCCAAGAAACTCTACAAGGGTAGGGGATGTTGTAGTTTTCAAGATCTTTTCCATGATGGTTTGTGATTTTGGTACCTTGTTGGATTGCAACCAGACTTGTTAGAATAGTGCTCCTAGGTGTCCTAGACCTCCTCCTTAAGTTTCGTTGCATTTTGAGTCTGTTAGAGTGCCAAAATGGCGTAATGACCTAGAGTTGTGAGAAAGGACATAGGCAGATTTTCCTAATCATTGAGTGTTGGTTTGCTTGTTGAGTTAATGTGTTTGCTTGTTATGTTGACTTCTTAAGATTGACAAGCTCAAAGAGTCTCTGTGCCCCATCTGAGTCACTTCCTTGAGTAGTGACATTGTATTAGTGCCAGATAGCTATGCTATAGACATCCATCGCGGCGATCCACTAACATTGACGCCATTGCGGAGGATAATGATCCTTAGATGGTGAGTGACCTAGTGCGTATTTCAAGCATTATTTTTCAAATATTTGTCTCTCTATTCCATTTATGCTTTATTAGTGAAGGAGCTAGATGCGCGGTTTAGTGCTTGGTAGACTCTAGAAGTCAAGGACTTCTAGATCTATTCTCAAGAGGTAAAGAGGGTTGTGAGTGAGATAGCCAAAAGCATTTCATTCTTCAATTTTCTCTATGCTTTTAGAGTGCTTTTTTGTTTTCCATTTTGACTTTATTTTGTATCGTTCTATATGTTTTTGTTTCATGCTTCATTTCAATACTTAGGAGTAGGGTAAGTAGAAACTACCACCATCAAATTTGGGCAAAAATCGAGGGGAAAAGGGTGAAAACCATATCTTGATTGAAATGACCATAAGTGTGAAATTCTAAAAAAATTGATAGTAGAGACCTGAAAAGTGATCCAAATTCAAACATCTGTGGATCAAGGGTATTAGCAGACTCCCTAGAAGTAATCTAGAAAGTCTAGCCAAATTTTGTGGAGGAACATGGATTGCGATCCATGACCTCTAGAGACTTTTTTTGCAAAAAAATGACCAATGACATGGTGCATCAGTGGGACATTACTCCGATCAAGTTTGCTTGAAAGAAAAACTCAAAAATCACATCAGTATTGGCTAATAGGGCAAAAAAATCAAAGCAGGCATTGCAGACACAAAATTTTGGGTTTTTCAACTTTTTGGGATCCAAATTATAAAAGGGCTGAGATTTGGCTTCTAACGGAATAGAGAAACAACAGAAGAAAATTCATGAAAAAATGCTTCCAAACATGGATCGCGATCCATGTACCTTTTGACATTTGGGACCTGATATTTGACAAGTTCATTCCTAATAAGTAGTGGAACAACTTTGCCAAAAGAGACCATACAAAAAAATGAAAAAAAGTTGATCAAAACACAAATATTCTGCCAGGTAGCCGAAAACTGCAAAGAAGACACAAAGATTTGATTTTGGTTGGGCAAAATTATTTCAAATTTAAAAAGGTTTGGGGAAGACTATCACCATAAAATGGACTATAAGTTGACCAAGTTTCATGTCAAAATGAGGTCAAACATTGATTGCGATCCATGTACCTCATCATGATCTTTGGCTGGAAATTGACAAGTGGGTAGCTGATACCATTTGGAACAACTTTCCCAAAAACCACAAGGTTAGAAAATTGAAAAACGTTAGTCAAAATAGCTAAATAGAGAAACTAGTCAAAAACTGCAGGGCACACAAAAAAACTTGCTTTTGACTGACAAAAATTTACTTAAATTTTAAAAAAAGTGGTGGAGTACAGTACTGACACTACAGGTAATCATCAGGCCACATTTGGTGTTTAGATGTGATGGAACATGGATTGCGATCCATGTACCTCATCAAAAATTTTGGCTGAGATTTGAGCAATAGGTAGCTGAGACATAGACAAACAACTTTTCCAAAAGAACCATTTGCAAAAAAGTTGTAAAAAGTGGTCAAAAGAGAAAAAAACACTTCATTGTCAAAACTTTTAGCAAAATGTAGAGTTCACTTTTGGTTGGGCAAAACTGATCCAAATTCAAAAATTTCTTCACGAGCAGGCTACAAACATCTTAAGCTACCAGCACACCAAAGATCAAGTCTAAAAGTGGTGGAACATTCATGACCCCCCTGAGGAATTTTTGAACGGGAACTTTTCCAGCATGTAGTAGAGACCATTTTGAACACAAGTCCCCAAGGAAGCATTGTCAAAAAAGTTCAAAGAGGAAAACCCTAAAACAGTCCTAGGGGTTGACTTTTGTATGTCCTAAACAAGTCCAAATCACAAAAAAACCATATAGCAAGGATCAAGAGACCAACCGCAAGCTATGTGCCAAGTTTTAGTGCAATCTAAAACAAGGGTACGTGGATCACGATCCATGTTCCTATGTCATAGAGTGATACCAAACTTGTACCATAGCTAGAGGACATCACAAGGAGTCTAGTGATCTTTTCAAACTGATTTTGGATATTAAAAACCAAACAAAAAGCCCAGAACTGTCAAGTACAGTAACAAAGTACTAGAATTGACCTTATTTTCAATCCAGTGGTCCATTTTCAAAAATTTTGATACCATAGGACCTACTAATCATGATAATTTTGATGGTAAAAGTGGAGTTGGCCTCCAAACATGGATCATGATCCATGTACCCATAGTGAGAGCTTGACCTAGAACTTTCTAGATCAATAGAGCATACACAAGGGAACATATCTCCAAGTCCAATTTTGAAACCCCCCCCCAACAAATTTGGGTCAAAAGGGAGCAAAATAAGTGACAGACTGAAAACCTCAATGCAGACCTTGTATTGGGCATTTGACTTATCTAACCATCCCAAATCTCAAGTTTAAGCTAAAAATACATCCTAAAGAACAAGATACAAGCCAAAGTTCTTGTGTATTGGTCCTGAAACTGTTTTGATTGTTGTTTCAAGAGCAGTCCACCAAAATTTCTCTAACTTTTAAGAGACAACTCCAAATTGAGTCAGGTATAGCCAGGAAGAAATCTTGCTTTTAGAGATGATTTTTTTCAGGTTTTCTAATTTAAAACTTTAAGAATACCCCAAGACCAGTTTCTAAAGATCAAAGGACCACAAAGATCTAACTTTTGAGAGACGTTACCAGGGGCAAAAAGCGATAAGATGCACTAAGCCAAAGTGGGCTTATGTAACATTTAATGGCCTAGTAACTTGTGTGTAGCGGAAAATAGCATGAACATAGTGAGCATTTCATTAGAATAGATTCCTAAATGAGAATAACAAGAGTGCCTGGGTGGAGAGAGAAACAAAAGGAATAACACCTAGCTAGATAGCATGGACAATACTTCAAAAGAGAGAGAAATTAAGCTATTGACAACATTTGAGGACCGGATCTACATGGAGCCGGTCCCCCCTCCAAAAAATCTTTGTATTATGGTTTCTCCCATCAAGAGAGACATTTTACAATACAGTTCTTTTTGTTCCTTCAATACTAGCTACTGCAATCAAGATGGAAACTTAAAGCACTTAGAAAAACATTTATTAAACACAACATCAATTCCCTCAGGGTCTCAGACCAAGACCTCACAGACCTTCGAAGATGGGGAGAGCTAGCAGGGTATGAGAGTAGATTGAGAGGAAGAAGGAGTAGTCTTACGAGAAAGATGTACATGTCCTCACATTATCACTCATATTAGCATAGATTAGCTTAGTAATTAGCATGGTAGAGGAGATGAGCATGCATTGAAGCTTGGCTCTTGGTTGGATTTGCATCACAAAGCAAAGAGTTGTTGGTGTAGGCCTCCCTTCTCACAAGCTTGGAGTAGGTGATAAGCTTTCCATTAAATCTTGAGAAGGAGAGAGAGAGAGGGAGTCTTCTTACTCCACACATGGACTAGTGTGAGTGTGTATGCAATAATGCCTTGAGAAATTCAGCCCCCCCCTCTCTCTTGGTCGACGCCTCTTGCTATTTTCTCATCCAAACCCCCCGTTGGTCCATGCCAGGCTTAGCCAATGGAATTTAAGTAGCATAAGTGATAGCCTTCTGACATGTGTCCCCCTTTCCCCTTTTGTGAGAGCTTTAGGTAATTAATTAATGCAACTAAACTCTCATTGGACCCCTTTGTCTCCTGGCCAATAGGAATCAGGCAAGCCATTGGGCTGTTGAATGCTCATTCGACCCCTTGGGAGACTGTCCAATAGTCTTCTAGAGAGCTTAATTCTTATTGGTTCTTTTATTAAGTGTTTTTAAAATCAATTAAACTAGATTTACTCCAACCTAACTCTCATTGTTCCACCTCCATGGCCATCCAATAGGATTTGAGTACACCTTGTGGGCATCTAGGCTAGGGACCTGACATGTGTCCCTGATTCCCTTTGTGTAAAGGACCTTGTGAGTGTGTGTATTTCTCTTGCATCTCCTACTTCTAGGGATTTCCCCCTCTGCATCAAGACTCTTTTTGGACACACTAAGCATGCAATTTTCCTATTGTTTGACCTTTGGACACAACCTTTAAATTTTGGAACCTTAGCATTTTGGAACCTTAGCATTTTGGAAGTCTTAATGGGCTGAAAGTTAGGGTCTTTTAAGCCCATTGTTGCACCTTGCTATTTTGCAGATGGCCCCCCCTTTGGATCCCTATTTTCCCTCCTTTGGATCCCTATTGTGGCCGGTCTGCCAGCTTGAACAATATTCTAACTTTTTCTCCCTTGGTACTTCCCCATATTAAATGATCAATTTAACATGGAAAATCATTTAAGAGGATTAGATATTAGTTATTATGACATTACCTCTCTCTTGAAATCATAGTCGTCCTTACTATGGGCTAGAGAAGATAAAGCATATTCATTAGTCCTTTTCCTAGCGGGTAGAAGATCCCTATGTTACCCTACGACATCGTTCCAGAATGGATGACTAGTCCATTTGGCGCTTGAGAGACTAAGATACCACAAGCATGTTTTCACATTAGTCCTATCAATCTTCCATAGTAGAGTGACAAGCTCTACTTGGTGTTTTGGGAGACGTCGTCTCCGCAACCTTGATCTAAGCATGCATACTACTTCATTTTTGTGCACAATAAAGAAAAAGAGAGTCTTATAAGACAAAAACTTTGTTCATTTTTAACATTTATACATTTTCTTACTCTAGGGAAGCATTGTAAGCATCGACAAGGTTTAGGTTATCCTTTTATTGTATGCCTTGCATCCATCTAGCATCTTCAAAAGGATAATTCTTAAACTTAATAAGATATCGTCGGATAGTCTTACCGCCTCTTAATACCTTGTCTTCATGTCGGAGAATGGACTTGGACTGCAACACCTCTTCTTGGTCCTCGATCTCCGGTGGGTCCTCAATAATTGGTTCTTGAGGTGGCTCTCATTTGTAAGGCTTTCACAGGCTCACATAGAAAGCATTGTGTATGAGCCAATGGCTAAGAAAATTGAGTTGATAGGCCATCTCATTGATTGGTCTAAGAATCTAGAAGGGACCATAGTACCTTTTTGCTAACTTAGCATAGTACTTTTGGTGTCCCATAGGATTCTTGCCCGTCGTGTTCCTTAATCGAGGCTTGGGAAATTTGAGTAAGACCCAATCATTTTCTTTAAAGACTTGGGTTCTGATGTGCTTGTGAGAAACAGCCTTTTGCCTTTGCTGTGAGATAGAGATAGCATCCTTAATCTTTTGGAAAGATTTTTGTAGGTCTCGTCTATGCTCATTTGCAGTGAAGATCTTCCCATGTACCTTAAGTAGCAGGGGACTTTTTTACCATCCCTCTATTACCTCGAAAGGTGCTTTTCCCATGGAAGTATGTACACTGTTATTGTAGGCATACTCCACTAAGGGTAAGTACTTCTCCCATTGGGATCTTTGATCTAATTTCGTCACATAGGCTTTTAGTAGATCAAGAATTGTTAGGTTAGCTATTTCACTTCGGCCATTCATCTGTGGGTGATAGACCAAAGAGAAATTTACCCTTGTTCCTAAATTCTCAAAGAGACCCTTCCAAAAATTATTGGTCATGCTAAGATCTCTATCCGACACTATGGACATTGGCAAGCCATGGTACTTGAAGATTTGTGAAATGAAGAGGGTTGCCATTTGATGGGCTTTGATAGTATTTTTGATAGGTATAAAATGAGCTCGTTTACTGAACCTGTCCACTATCATCCATATTCCCATATCCCCATGGATAGGCTTAGGCAATCTAAAGATAAAATCCATGGATATGCTCTCCCATGGTGAATTAGGGATAGGCAAAGGTTGAAGCAATCTAGGTTGCTTCCCTCTATCAAACTTCGTCTTTTGGCATACCGTACATTTAGAAACATACTCTTGCATGTTTGCTTTCATGGTAGGCCAACAGAAATATGTTTCAATCCCCTTTAAATTAGACTAAATCACTCTATTCCCTGCATAAGGAGGAACATGAGATTCATACATTACTTTCTCACGTAGTGAGTTAGTAACGCATAGTCTATTTCCATAGAAAAGATAACCATCTTTTAAAGTAAACGGTTCCTCTTTCTTTCCTAATGCAAGGGCTGAAAGCATATCTTTAAAATCAAGATCAATAGCATACTCATCTATCATAGAAGATATATCATTGTGAGTTTCTATGGAAACCTCATTCACTCTGGATCGTCTTGAGAGTGCATCGGCTACTTGATTATGCTTGCTAGCAATGTGAGCAATATGAAAATGAAATTGCGAAAGAAAATTTTCCTACCTCATTTGTTTGTTGGAGAGCTTGGTATGCGTCATGAAGTACTTAAGACTTTGGTGATCCATTTGCAAAATGAAAGGAGTCCCCAATAAATAGTGCTTTCATGAGTCTTAAGGCATGTAGAACTACGAGGATTTCCTTTTCATAGATGCCTAGAGCTTGCTCAACAAGGTTGAGCCTTTGACTTTCATAGTCTATGGTGTGCCCTTCTTGGTGCAAAACAACTCCAAGGCAATCACCACAAGCGTCACATTGGACCTCAAATGGCTTTGAGAGATCCGATAGTGTAAGCATAGGTTGAGAGGTAAGCTTTTCTTTAAGCTTTTCAAAAGCATTGTTCTCCTTGGAAGACCATGTATACCTAACGTTTTTCCTGGTTAGATCATGTAATGGTTCTGCTATTAGTGAGAACTTTTCTATGAAACGTCTATAGTATGCACACATACCTATAAATCTTCTTAGTTCATGAAGATTCCTTGGTTTAGGCCGTCCTTTTAGTACCTCTAACTTTGATGGATCCATTTGAATGCCATCTTCAGAGATAATTTGACCTAAATATTGAATCTCTTGCAAGAAAAATTCACTTTTCTTTCGATTAACACAAAGTTTATTCTCTCTTAGAACTTGAAATACTACCTGGAGGTGTTACTTGTGTTCGTCTAATGAATCAGAGTAGATGATAATATCATCAAATAACACTCCAGTAAAGGTTCGGTGAGGCCTGAATAGCTCCTCCATCAAGCAGTTGAATGTGGTTGGTGCATTGGTCAAGCCAAAAGGCATGACAATATATTCGTAAAGACCAAAAACAGTGCAAAATGCGGTCTTTAAAATGTCTTGATCAACTATCCTTATTTGATGATAGCCACTTTTTAGGTCAATCCTACTAAAGTAGGTGGACCCTTGTAGCTTATCAAATAGGTCTTCTACCCATTGAACGGGAAACCTATTCTTGATAGTGATCCTATTTAGTGCTCTATAGTCGACACACATATAATTTGTGTCGTCTTTGTTTTGCACTAATAACACAGGTGAGAAAAATGGAGATGAACTAGGCCTAACCATGCCCTTCTCTACTAACTCATGCACTTGCCGCATAATCTCCTCTTGTTGAGCTTGAGAAACTCTACAAGGAGGTTTATTAGGAGGTGAACTTCTTGGAAGAAGTTCAATTGCATGGTCATCGTTGCCTCGTTTAGGAGGTATCTCACAAGGGATGTCGTCAATAAAGACATCTTGAAAAAACACCATGTTAGATAATTTGGGAAAATATCGTTTCCCAAATTCTAAATGTGTATGCTAGGATTGTGTTATTTAATGATTTCTAAGCTCTAGTTGCCTTTAATTTAGATGAATTATCATGATTGTATGAGTCTATTTTAAATTCTCTACTATAAAATTTAAGAATAAACCTCCAATATAGTTCTTTGAGAAAGGATTTGTATGACATCAATACTTTTCAAACTTCAGCAAATGATTCTAGAAGTAGCTTCTCAAAACAAGAGGTGTCAAAAAAACCAATTGATATGATTTTTAAGCAGCATATAGATTGATTACATAAATTAAAAAAGATAGTATGTAAGACAAATACTATTAAACACTCTTGTCATAAACTTGGTGACCTTAATCCACGTATAACAAAATACTTGGTCATGGTTTTGTTGCATGCTATCAAGTTTTAAATACACGATAATTTAAACAACATTCAAACTAATATTTCACAGTTAAAAAGTCAAAACAATAATATAGAGTATCCTATGGCTATAAGACCATGAGATACCATCTATTGAACCTATGGCCTTAAGGCCATACAATGCTCTTTGTAGATATATCTATGACTTTAAGATAATCCAAAATATGTCTCTTTACGACTTCAAGTCCATAGGGTTAGGATTGTTAGCTGGTCTCAATGTATAAAAAGATGCAGTGCTTCAAAGCCACATGGGACTTTATTTATGTGCTACCCTATGTCCCTAAGGCTCTGGGTTGTCTTAGGGACACAAGATTTCTTTTTGCCAGTAAGAAACCCCTCTATGCTCTATGTTGGCACTCTATGTCCCCAGGCGCACAAGGTGTGCCTTGTTGGAATTAGGGTTGCAGAGAGACACACACAGCTTGGAGAAGACGAAGGAAGATCAAGGCACACAATAGAGAGTGTGTTACTTAGTGTGCAATGGAAAGATGGATAGCCCTAGAATGATGGGCATATATACAATGCTCGGGGGAAAAAATCTCCTAAAGAGGGAAAAAATGCCCCGGGTGGTCCTAGTGTGTTCACACACATCACTACCACATGTATATGGTAACAAATCCCCCCTGGAGTGATGCGATGAACAAGAGCTGGCACATGAGTAAAGGGAAGTGCCATGCCCTGAGGACATGATCAGTCCACAAAGGGGAGTAGGCCCAAAGCTTTGCAGAAAGCTTCAAGCTTCTCACAAGACAATGCCTTTGTGAAAAGATATGCAAGGTTGTCCTGTGTTGGCACATAAGCCAAGGTGATCTCTCGTGCTGAGAGCCTCTCCCTGACATAGTGGTAATGCACCTCAATGTGCTTTGTGCGAGCATGAAAAATTGGGTTCCTCAAAACTGTCAATGCGCTCTAACTGTCAGTGTAAATAGTGTTGGAAGTGTCCTATCCAACACCTAGATCAGCCAAGGTGTCTGAGCCATACACACTTAACCGTAGCTGTGAAGACTGCCCTGTACTCAGCCTCACAACTCGAAGTGGCCATAGTAGGTTGCTTCTTGCTCAACCATGATATAAATGAACTGCCAAGCATGAAACAGAAACCACTTGTGGACACTCGCGTGTCAAAACAACCAGCCCAATCTGAGTTTGAAAACGCATGTAAGTCTGGCGGCAATGATCCCCCCTTGGGATAAAACAAGCCAAGATGTAAAGTGCCACTAAGGTAGCGGAAAATCCTCTTGATAGCCTGCCAATGCTTAGACCCTGGGCTATGCATAAATCTGTTGACCTGTGAGACTACAAATTGAATATCCGGCCTCGTGTTGCATACATAAATGAGGCAGCCAACAGCAGTTTGGAAAAGAGTGACATCAACAGGATCACCAGCATCATTTGATGGCACTCTTGGGGCCATAGGGTACCTTTCATGTTAGCAAGAAGTTCTACATGATTTATGTTAGCACCATATGGCCCTGGGGCCACAAGGTTCCCTCTATGCTTCTATGTTAAAAGGAAATACTCCATGCTCTAAGTTGGCATATGACCCAAGGGCCAAAGGGTGTCTTCCATGCTAGTAAGAAACACTATATGCTCTAAGTTCGTATTCTATGGCCCAAGGGACATAGGGTGGCCAAGGCATCCACGATACATTCACAAACGGATTTTGATTACGATGTCATTAGAGCACAAAGCATTCTTTCTAATATTAGTAATTTCAATAAAAAAGGTCAAGTTGTTTTAGTGATCTTAAATACCATTTATATAGGTGATATGCTTTTTGACATAATTTTCAAGGATGAATACACATTAAAAGTTTTCATAATAAAATAGTCATGAAAAAATCCGTGTATATACACATTAAAATAATTATAGGTGGTATATATCAACTTAATTAGAAAATAATAGTCATGTAAAAATCCAAGTGTTAACTTTATATAGGTGATATGCTTTTTGACATGATTTTCAAGGATGAATACACATTAAAAGTTTTCATAATAAAATAGTCATGAAAAAATCCGTGTATATACACATTAAAATAATTATAGGTGGTATATATCAACTTAATTAGACAATAATAGTCATGAAAAAATCCAAGTGTTAACTTTTTTTAAAATATCAATGTATTTATGATCTTATTAAAATGTGTAAGTTAATACTGTGGTAAATATGCAATCCAATATACAAAATTGAATCATTGTCATACATCATATAACTGTTGCTTTGCCACATAGTTGAAGGGGTCTTTGCTTCAAATGTCGACATAACATTCAAACACTTAAATCAAATTTGCAAGTACTTTAATTCACAAATGCATTGATCTGTTGGTGGATGGAAGGTCCGGCTCACCATGCACTTTGGTTTTCAAATCCCGGGGGGCAGAAATATATGTGTTGAATTCTCCTTCTGGCATTGCACATGTATTGGAACTTGCATTGCCCTTTACTGCTAATTTACAAACTTAAACAATTGTCATACATTATACAATCATTTCTTTGCAATAAACCTTGATACAATGTTTCGATTGCTACATGACAAGCTAAAAATTTGTACTAGTCGTAGCTTCCCTCTATTGAAAAAAAATCAAGTTATGAATTCCAATTCTCTGCATCATCTAGAAGAAAAAAAATCATAGTTTGGAACAAAATACTCACACTTTATATCTTTGAATAAAATATTGTTACAATTAAAGAACTAGATCTTGACATAATCCAAAGGACGAATGCTTCATAAACCATTTGCACTTTGATACTCGATGTTTACTATCTAAGCAAATAATTGGCATTTACAACAAATATTCAATATATGTTTAATATAGTTATTTGCAATACAAAGATAATTATTTCAAACACTTACACCATCAATTCACAATAGAAGAACTTACACCTAACCAAAAATGATCATACATTAGTTGTTCACAAGATAAGCAATACATGTCCCTAATGTTTATGAACACAAGATAGTAAGGCCAAAGAAAAATGTTTTTGAAATACTTAAAGAGTCTTTAGGTGACCTAGAATAACCAACCTATGGTCTAAAGGCCATAGGTTGTCATTTGATATTTTACAAGATGTGTCCATAGAGAGCTAAGTGATCTGCATCCATGGGGTGGTTTAAGTGTCCCTGTGGAGGTTCTATGTCAACACCCTATGGCCTAAGGCCTTAGGGTATCCCAAATGCTCTTGGATAACTTATGTTTTCTTCTAGAATAGCCCAAATGCTTATGTGACCTTTTAGAGAGTTTATGTAATCACCCTATATATGTAAGATTCTAGGGTAGCCCAAATGCTTTTGGGGGATTCTATGTTGACACCCTATGGCCTTAAGACTATAGAGTAGCCCAAATGCTAATGTTCCCTTTTAAAGACTCTATCTCATCACCCTATATCCGTAAGATTGTAGGGTAGGCCAAATGCTTTTGGGGGATTCTATGTTGACACCCTATGGACCTAAGGCTATAGAGTAACCCAAATGCTTATGTTCCCTTTTAGAGACTCGACATAATCACCCTTTGTCCATAAGGTTTTAGGACATCCCATTTGCTTTTGGGGGATTCTATGGCCCTAGGGCCATAGGGTGCCATTTATACAAAGAACTCTATGATCCTCAAGTCATAGGGTGTTCTTCCCAAACCTCATATGACCACTTAACTTTAAAGTATTACATAATATATCTTATGATCATATATATATATGTAGAATTCTATTTGCCACCACATATTTATATAATATCATACACTTAAGCCTAATTCATTTATTGTGAAAGAACTCAAACTCACAAGTTCATACTTTTTCAAAGAAAATAAATTGAGAAAGAAAATAAATTCAATTTATTTTCCAAAGAAAATAAATTGGGAAAAATAACAAACTAAACATCAATGTTTTTAACAACATGGGCGGATTTGAGATGGGACAAATAAAATAAAATGACAACAATAATAATCTAAATATTAGTAATGTAATAACATGGGTGGCTAGCTAAACCTGTTTCCTCTAGAATTTCTAAAATGCCTCAGCACTTGCATCCAATGGTTCTTCAATTTCTTCCTTCTCTAAATCCTTGGCATCATTGACTTTCTATGTGGTATGCACACCTGCCCACCTTCTAAGATCAAGGTCTTCTTCCACTATGGAATGGCAAAGAGATTCCAGTTGCGTCATTTGATCACTAGTACATGCAACTGATATCACCTTTCTTTGTTGTTGTAGTGCCTCTTTAGTCCCATAGCCTAGTGACAAGATGTCTATTAATTGATCATCTTCTTTGACACAGATGCATTTGATTACACGACGCACAAAAAAGGCTTTGGATGTGTTCACAGCATCATACTCGTCGTCGTGGATGCAGAGAGTATGCATTGTCTCCCAATAGTGACTCTTTAACACTAGATTAGTTGGTGTAGTGCTCTCCTTGAATTAAGAATGCCCGAACCCCAAAAATTACTTTGCAAAGAGCACATGTTTGGATGGTCTCTGATCCCATTAAGGAGCTCAAAGGTAGAACATGCTTTTCATACCATTTAGCTTTTTCAGAAATTGCTTGCTTTAGGAAAGCAGCATGCTAATACTTGACTAAGCCGGAAATTAAAAACTCTGATGGTTGATGTGCTATCCCACATACTCCATCAATTACTTTACCAAATTGGGTAGCACTCCAACCACTAGATGTAATACTTTTGTGCGTTATATCTATGATGCAAACACCAACACAAATTGTAGAGCTATTCTCATTACAGAGAAACTCAATGCTTCCAAATTGTTTTGAACACACTTGATTGTCCATGGTAGAATGAATTGCAAACTAGAAGCACCATTCTTTTGTGAAATGATCCACTGCACATATCGCCTAGTGATCTCAGGAATTGGCTCTTTCTTGTTTCCTTTTTGTAGCAGGAGATTTAGCCATTACGTACAGCTCATGAAGGGATATTTTTAAATCTCATCTATAATGTTATAATGAGACTTACATTCATCTCGTAAAGTAATTGCTATTGCTGATGGATCTATCTCTTTAAATGCCATCAACATTTGAGACTCAAAAACCTTGGTCTGCTTTAAGTTCATTGCACGTGGAGTGAGGTCGAGCATGCCCGCTTGAAGTGGTTGCTTCACTAAGCAGATCTTCTCTTCTTTCAGCTCATGTTGTAGTATCTTGACATCATTATCTTCTAAACCATTTAGACATCTAAAGGTTGTTATGCTTGGTTGTTTCCCACGAGCAGTTGATGTCTGGTGCTTCTCCAAGATGTTTATCCAGTGATCATAGATTTCATCATTGTACATGACCATGTGTGCTTCTTTGTTGGCAAATGATTTATGGTTGAACGTGATGTTCACCACATTTACAGAGGCCTTCAAAATAAAGAAAAGAAAATTAAATTTATTTCAAGACATATTTGTAACAAAAACAAGCATAGGGAAGTGGAACTTACATCCCAAGGTGCTCAACTCAGATGACTAATAGGAACTACTGCCTTGGGTTTTGCTCGTTTAGAATACGCAAGCCATTGACTACGGCCATGCTTCAAGACCTCCACATAAGGTTGGTGTTTCCTACTGTTATTCTCTCCATGTTCTCCATTTTGGAAATTCAAACAGAAGCCTCTTTGGGAGCGTCTACCACTATCCTTGTAGTTCTAAACTTGTAGAACTCTTTTCTCAAAGCATACTTAGTGATGTGGTTATGCAAAAAAGCTATAGCCGCTATAATGGAATGCTGACCAGCTAGAATCCAGTAGTGGTATGTTGATAGCTTGTCTCCATGCACTTCAGCTGTTTGAAAAGGCACTTTTGTAATTAGGTTATACGGCATCATATTTGTTGCACTGGAGACTGCCCTAGAGTGGACTGCAAATTGCTTCAAGAGATATTCACATACACATCTGATAATGGTCTGGATTTATAGCCATCTGGTGCAAGGTTACTTTGCTCAACTGGGATCAATTGGGTAGACTATACAACAAGTTTAAAATAGTGTGCAATTCCAACGTATCCATCTAGCCCACTCTTAGAAGTTTTGGCAACTTCTTTATCAAGATCTTTTTCTTTGGGCTGTATAATAGAGTCCACCATAGCTAAAGGATATTGTCCACAACCACTACCATTGAGGGTGGTTCAACTATTAGGGTTGCAAGCCACTAGAATCTTCTGCTTCTTGAGTCTGTAAGGGTATAACTGAAAGACTTTCTTCGGCCAGATTTCTACTATTGTCTCCAAGTGAGGAGTCTGACTCTCCTTGAGAGTCTTAGATTGATTTTCTTTACCTGTTTCTTCATTCTTTCGCTTCTTATTCTTATTTGTGCTCCTCAATTTACCTTAATATTGATTAAATTTCTTAAAACCCTCAATAAATAAGTCTATAAAGTTCTCACTTGGAGTGTCCTCTTGAAGCTCCACCCACCCTGGTTTTGTCATTGTCACTCCTTCATAATCAACCTTCACCAATTTTTTAGCAAAGGCCACAGGCTCCAACAAGTCACCATTGAGTAGTTTTACTCCAAGGCATGGAGACATTTCAAGATTTGAACAATCTTTTTTTATCTCTTTCACAATACTACAATCCTTGAAGGGTAATTTCTCTTTATCTTCAAAGAACAAGTGGAATTTCTCATCACTTCCACCATTTGGTAAGTGAAAATCTAGATACCAAGAACTTGGTGTTGATCCTATTGCATCAACTGACTTTGACATTCTCTGCTGAGACATTTTCTATAAAAAGAATGACATATGTTTAGACAAGATAGATATTAATACATCCATATGGACCTAGGGCCATAGAGTCCCCTCTATGTTAAACCATGTGGTCCTAGGTCCAATGGGTGCCAACAAAATGGTTCTACAAGTGTTCTTAGGCCACCCTATGGACTTGTGATCACAGGTTCTCCTATGACATTAGAGGAACCTCAAAGTAGTATCCCTTGAATGGACTAAATCCCCCTTTAGAGTTTCTACACCAACACCATATGGAATCATGTGGCCTGACACTACAACAACAGTCCCAAAGAGCGTCAATATATGCGTGGAAAGGCTTTATTAGCGACGCGTATATTGACGTTGGTATAGACGGGTATAGCGACGCGTATATCGATGACCATAACAATAAAAAAAATTTCTTGGACAGAGGGCAGGTAGCCTGCCTATGCCTAATGAAAAGATGGACACAAGCACCATAGCCAGACTTCCTTCCCTTTGCCCAAGAAAGCGAGCAGCACCAAAATCAACCATGCTCCCGCAGAAATTTCAGCAGGGTTCTCTTCGTTTTTACATAAACTTTTCAAAAAAAAAAATCATGTATACGCCTCCTACATGAAATCCATGTAGGATCTCACATGAGATTTAAGACCAATGACCATAACCATAACTTAAAAGCATAACCATAACGAACCATAACCACAACTTAAAACCATAACCGACCAATATAACCACTTTGATAACCAGAAACAAAATTAACAATAACCATAAGCATAACCAGAAATTTAAACATAACCATAAACAAAACCTGAACCATAACTATGTCTATACAAGAATAGGAGAAATAACCATGTCTATACAATGACAATGACAATAACCATAACCATAAGGAAAATAGTAACTGTGTGAAAAATAATCATAACCATATATATATGTCTATACAAAAGCAGACACAGAAGCGTTTCTGTGTCTCACAAAGCATATATATGAAATCCGGGCCACTGATGACTAGGCATCACAACCTGCACATAGGACAACTCACAAAATTAGTATTCACATATACTTACTTAATTAAATCAACTCACACATATTAACGTCTCACCTCAAGCGATCAGCGAGACTGTAAGTCCGCCCAGTCTACAGGATCTCCTGAAGCATCAAGATCATTCAATACTTCATAGATACCTCTGCGATATCCATCTGACTCCTCTTGACGTGTCGGGGCTCGATGCATCGCAAGATTCTGCGTTTATACAAAGTCAGAGTAATAAGAATACATGGTTCATCGCGTTTTAAAAAATGCCATAGTTAAGATTGGATTAGAAACTCACAAACTCAGAGCGAAAGGTGTCGAAGCCTCCGCTGCCAAGATGAGATGTCCCCGTGGTCATCTGTCGTATCTGCGTAGCCTCACGCTGCTGTCTGAACCGCGTGGCCGCTGTTTGCTCATCCTCCCTGATCTGAAGCCACGTCTGGTGTGGGATGCCCGAAGGCTTCGGCGAGCCGGTCCTGAAAGCCTTCCGAGCTGCATCTCGTCGATGTTTCATGGTGTCCCGTGCAACACCCTTGATCCAGCTCCTCGCAACAACGTCAGAACCCGGAGTAGGCTGGTACTCTCTCAGGATGGTCTCCACTATGTAAGTGACTTTGTCCTTTTCCTACCGATCTCAAGACGTCAGAATGCTGGTCGAAAACTGTAGCTCTGCGAGCTGGCGAATCCGCTGTCTCATCTTAGTCCAGACTCTATCCATGTCAACAGAACCATCTGGCCGTACAATATAGAGCTTGGAGGCACTAGGATCGTGTGCCCCCAAAGGTGTCCGAGGTGTCCCAAATGGTGTGTCGAGAGGTGTGCCTGGGTAGGACGGGGGTCGTGAGCGAGGAGGCGTCGAAGCATCTGTGGACCCTCCTCCACAGCAACCACCACCTCCACCTGACGATCGCGGAGATCGACGAGTGCACCTGTGCTGCGGAGATGAGGACGTACCCGCTTTTGCCCCACCCCTAGGTGTCGAAGCGGCCGTGATGGGAGAAGCAGGCGTCGTACCCATAGGTGTCCCCCCCCCCCCCATAGGCGTCCCCTCTTCCATAGGTGTCCCCCCCCTAGGCGTCGGACCCTCGGGTGTGAAGCCCGGAGGCGTAGTACCCGCGCCTCTGGCTACTCAGTACTGAGAAGCCTCTGCCAACTGAGCAGGCGTCATCCATGTAACGAAGCCCATGAATGCATCTGCACTCATAGAAGCGGGATCTGGAAACTGGTCTGCCATACTAAAGTCCTGCACAAAGAAAGTAAAGTAAAGCATCAGAACACAGTTGTTTAAATTAACTTTAAGCTTAATTTTAAATCAACGTCTTCACACAAACACTTATAGGCCTAGGCCTCAACGAGTGAGGCATCATCGATAAGATCTTGCACCATTTCATCGTCTATCTCTAATTGAAAACATAACTCTGCCCCAACTCCTTCTGGCAGATTGTCTTCATCCATTGCATCTTCATCTACAAGTGTCAATTCTGGCTCGTCTGCATCATCCCTCGTATATCTGTCAGCTTCCTCTTCCATACCTTCGTTCATCTCATCTAATGTCACAGTAGTATGGACGTCGTCTGACTGACTTTCCTCCAGGAGATCTTGCCCTTCAAATACTTGTTTATTTCTTGGAGCAACTTGAACCACAAACCACCACTGTCGCTCTCGAGGGTCCGGTACAAAGACCACTTGCTCGCAATGTTCGGGGAGAGTAAATGTGTCACTCGCATCTGTCCAAACCTTTGTAGAATCTATTTGCACAAGTTTGTTTCCATCTCTGCGTACCATTGCATTGCGACCAAAAGTAATCACCTTGAACCACTTCACATCCAACAAAAACATCTCAAACCGCCTGAAGCTTACTTTCAGGATATCTGACACCAGACCACATTAATCTAGGTTGCTAGTGCTCTCATTCGTGTCTCTGGCACTAGCCTTGCTCTTTTGCATGAAACTAACCATTACCCCACTGTCAAACGTGTTTCTTCTGCTGTCAATTTGTTGTGTTCTGAAATGCTTTCCATGCAACCACAGTGCCATGTATGTATGATACTTCCAGTCACATCCAATAGCCAACTCTTCCTCTTCTAGAGATATGGGTTCTCCGATCTGTCAAGCTGCTCTCACTGTCTTGTCCAACCATGCCATTGTAGGGAATTTAGGTAGAGGAGCGAGATAGTCTGGCAAGGGTAAACCTCTATTCGTTCGGCTTCGCCTGAAATCCTGTCGCTCCCTATTGCGTCTCTCTTTCTCTTCTTCGTACCTTTCAAGCCATTTTTGCATCGGCGCTGAATTTAGTATACAAAACTTCATGATCTTTTCTCACATGGCGTCGTTCATTGTCTTCGACACCCCTTGCCCTTGCGGCTCCTCTCCCACCAGTCTTGCATCCTCCTCATCGCTCCACAGTCGAGGCATTTCTGGGTCAGAAAGGGATAGAAATTTGGTCGTCAATACAAGAGACTCTTGCACTAGCCATCCTTCTGCCATGCTCCCCTCTGGACGCGCTTTTTGGCGAACAAAACCCTTAATTGTTTTCATGAACCGCTCTAGAAAGAACATCCAACGGCTGTGGACTGTACGTGCCACTGCAACCTCATCTACTACATGGACGAGCAAGTGCATTTGGATAGTTAGACAGCTCGTGGGTAGATACTTCTCAATCATGCAAACTGCCTCAATGGAGTTAGCCCTTGCGACTGCAATAGATTCCTCCTGTATCTCCTTGGAAGATATCCACTGCACTAGCTCTGAAATCTTGTATATGCAGGTCCGCACTTCCTCCATTAAACACCCCTTGATCGCAATTTAAGGAATAAATTGTAAGAACTTATGCCAGTCGTGAGATTTCAGTCTGCGAATTCATTGCGAAAAAGAATGCAATCATTTGGACATGCATGAATCTTGTTGTAGTCCAAGCAACTGAGGTCAATAGTTGCTTTGCGTCTGGCCTAGAGGGGGGCATTTCATTGCCAGCTAGGAGAAGTTGCTCCCGCAACAACCTGCTTAAGCCACATTAAATTAAAAAGCTTTCCAAGCACGTCACCGTAGGCAATCGGAAAATGCATTTTATAAATTACGTATCTAAACAAAGCAGTGACACTTGCATCTGACCACCCGTACACTGACTGAAGATTCAAAAACACCAGACAAGTATGAAGCGTCGATATTTTGGCGCCTTCATAAATTGGTTGACGTGCCAACTTCCTCAACATGTATTCAGGAGATAGGCACACAGCTTCTGGTGCTGCCTTGTTAGCGTTCTCCTCGCTTGTTTGGAAGAAGGCATCCAACATCTCCTCCATGCCGTCGTCTTCTGTCTGTAAGTCCTTTTCTGCTTCCATCCTTGGCTCTATATTGGTCGGACCTTCACGCATAATCCTTTTTCTCTCTTCAGATGTAGGTGCTATGTCGTGAAAATCAATGCCCGTTCCGTAAGAGTCGTACTGTAGATTATGTGTGGTTTCTTTAGCAAACTCTCCGTACTTGTGCACATGCTCATTACATATCTTACGCTTGCGCAGGATTTGATAATTGCAGAGCGTGCACGAGCATGCAATCTTTTCCTCCATGTTAGTTGATGACGTTGCCATCTACAATGATTATGAATGTTGTTTTAATATATATACTCCTCACAATGTAAACTACCTCGCATTCTCTAGTCTTGTCCAATCTCCCTACACCTCGGTCCAGAGGTGTACGGAGATCAGGACCACCGAGTCAAAATCTCGTCTTTATTGGTCAAATCCTATACGGGTAGACACATACGTGCACTTCCAGGTGTACATGGCAATGCATGTAGCAGGCAAAACCCCTTTGCCTCTTTTAGTTCCATAGTTTCTTCAACATCCTACGGCTTGTGTAGTTGACGTCAAATCCTACGCCAACCGGATTTGACCTACGTCTTGTGTATTTGGCGTTTCTTCTATCCATTTGACCTACGGCTTGCCATACGCACTCTTGACATTGTCTAAAGACTACCTAATCGTCTACGGATGGTTTCAGAAGACATAGAAGTCATTTCCGAAGTCTGTTTGCGTTTTTCCGTAGAAAAACGCAACCGGATTTGACCTACGGCTTGTGTATTTGGCATTTCCTCTATCCGTTTGACCTACGGCTTGCCATACACGCTCTTGACATTTCTTAAAGACTACCTAGTCGTCTATGGATGGTTTCAGTAGGCATAGAAGCCATTTCCGAAGTCCGTTTGCATCTTTTCGTAGAAAAACGCAACCGGATTTGACCTACGGCTTGTATATTTGGCGTTTCTTCTATCCATTTGACCTACGGCTTGCCATACGTGCTCTTGACATTGCCTAAAGACTACCTAATCGTGTACGGATGGTTTCAGAAGGCATAGAAGCCATTTCCAAAATCCGTTTGCGTTTTTCCTTAGAAAAACGCCACTAGATTTGACCTACGGCTTGTGTATTTGGCGTTTTTTCTATCCGTTTGACCTACGGCTTTCCATACATGCTCTTGACATTGCCTTAAGATTACCTAATCATCTATGGATGGTTTTAGTAGGCATAGAAGTCATTTCCGAAGTCCGTTTGCGTTTTTCCATAGAAAAACGCAATCGGATTTGACCTACGGCTTATGTATTTGGCGTTTCTTCTATCCGTTTGACCTACGGCTTGCCATACGCGCTCTTGACATTGCCTAAAGACTAAATAATCGTCTAGGGATGGTTTCAAAAGGCGTAGAAGCCATTTCCGAAGTCCGTTTGCGTTTTTCCGTAGAGAAACGCAACCGGATTTGACCTACGTACGGCTTGTGTATTTGGCGTTTCTTCTATCCGTTTGACCTACGGCTTGCCATACGCGCTCTTGACATTGCCTAAAGACTACCTAATCATCTACGGATGGTTTCAATAGGCATAGAAGCCATTTCCGAAGTGCGTTTGCGTTTTTCCGTAGAAAAACGCAACCGGATTTCACCTACGGCTTGTGTATTTGGCGTTTCTTCTATCCGTTACAGCTTGCCATACGCGCTCTTGACATTGTCTAAAGACTACCTAATCATTTGCGGATGGTTTAAGTAGGCATAGAAGCCATTTCTGAAGTCCGTTTGCATTTTTTCGTAGAAAAATGCAACCGGATTTGACCTACGGTTTGTGTATTTGGCGTTTCTTCTATTCGTTTGACCTATGGCTTGCCATACGCGTCCGAAGTTCGTTTGCGTTTCTCCGTAGAAAAACGCCACTAGATTTGACCTACGGCTTGTGTATTTGGCGTTTCTTCTATCCGTTTGACCTACGGCTTTCCATACATGCTCTTGACATTGCCTTAAGATTACCTAATCGTCTATGGATGGTTTTAGTAGGCATAGAAGCCATTTCCGAAGTCCGTTTGCATTTTTTCGTAAAAAAACGCAATTAGATTTGACCTACGGCTTGTGTATTTGACATTAATTCAAACCCATTGACCTACGGCTTGCCATACGCGCTATTGACATTGCTTTAAGACTACCTAATGAACTACGGATGGTTTTAGCTAGCTGTTTTAGCTGCTTAGTCCACACCCAGCAGTTTAGGATTCCATAATATGTTATTTTGTCATTTTGTTATTCTAACCTAGTATCAGTCTACCACATTGTAACTTTCTGGTCTCATAGGTCACTTTGGCCTTTTGAAGAGTTAACATAACATTTCATTTCATTTTTTTCTTTAATTTTAATTTTTTACGCAAACCATAACTCTCTCTCTCTCTAGTTTTAATTTACTACGCACATTTTTCTCTCTCTTTAATTTCCTACACGCACAAAAACTTCTCTCTTTCTCTCTCGCTCTCTATCTCTCTCTTTAATTTCCTACACGCATACACACTTCTCTCTTTCTCTCTCTTTTCTACACACACACACACTTCTCTCTCTCTCTCTTTTTTACACACACACCGCTCTCTATCTCTCTCTTTAATTTCCTGCACGCACACACACTTCTCTCTTTCTCTCTCTCTCTCTCTCCATCTCTCTCTTTAATTTCCTACACGCACACACACTTCTCTCTTTCTCTCTCTTTTCTACACACACACACACACACTTCTCTCTCTCTCTCTCTCTTTCCTAGACACACACACACCGCTCTCTATCTCTCTCTTTAATTTCCTACACGCACACACACTTCTCTCTCTCTCTCTCTCTCTCTTTCCTACACACACACACACTTCTCTCTCTCTCTCTCTCTCTCTCCCTCTCTCTCTTTCCTACACAAACAAACACACACACACGCACACCGCTCTCTCTCTCTCTCTCTCTCTCTCTCTCTCTCCTACATATACACACACACACATCGCTCTCTCCCTCTCTCTCTCTCTCTCTCTCTCTCTCTATCTCTTTCCTACACACACACACACACACACACACACACACACACACACACACACACACACACACACACACACACACGATGTGGGGAGAGAGAGAGAGAAAGAGAGAGAGAGAGAGAGAGAGAGAGAGAGAGAGGGGGGTTGGGGGGGGGGGGGGGGGAAGAGTGCCATAATACCTCGCAGCAGGTTTCGGCCAAGATCTGAAAACGCGCGCGTTGAGGGTGAAAATGGCCCCTTCGCGCGGGTTCGGCTTTTTTCCCCCCAAATTACTTCTGTCGATACCTGCGTCGATATACGCGTGAGAAAATTAGCCTTTCGACGCGTATATCCACACTCATATCGACGCAGGTATCGACGTGTATATCGACGGACGGTAAGTACGTCGATATGAGAGTGGAAAGGCACGGGCGTCGATATATAAAGCGTCGATAGCTTTGGGTTATGTTGTAGTGTGAAGGCCATAGGGTCCCTTGCATGCTAGTAAGAACCTCTCTATGCTTTACATTGGCATCCTATGGCCCCCAGGCCACAAGGTGGCCTCTATGTTTTGAAAAAACCCTTCATGAGGGTTTCCTGGAAAACTATGGCCCCAGGGCCATAGGATGCTTTGTATGCCAGTAAAAAGAACTATTTTCTCTATATTGAGGAGACCTTGTGTCCTGAAGGCTATAGGGTCCACTCTATGCTAGTAGAAACCTATGTTTACTCTATATTGGCTCCCTATGGCCTGAAGTCCATAGGGTTCCCTCTATGCCAGTAAGAAACTCTCTGTGCTCTATGCTCTATGATCTATGCTCGATGCTCTATTGTCTATATTGACTTCCTATGGCCCCAAGGCCACAAGGTGTCCTCATTGTTTCCAAAAACCCCTCATTGTTTTGACAACCTATGTGTCATGGATGCTTGAGAGTCAGTCGCTGCCTGCATCATTGCCTATGTCATTGTCTACATCATCGCTAGAAGGCTCTAGAAGAATCTAGAAGGATCTAGAAGAATCTAGAAGGATCTAGAAGATTCTAGAACTAGAATTTTCTAGAAGCATGGAGAAGATTCCGGAAGAATCTAGAAGTTTCTGGAAAGCTCTAGAAAGTTGAAGAAGGTTCTAGAAGAACTAGAAGGATCAAAAGTTTCTAGAATCTTGGAGAATATTCCAAAAGAATCTAGAAGTTTTTGGAAAGCTCTAGAAAGTTGAAGAAGGATCCAGAAGGTTCTAGAAGAACTAGAAGGATCAAGAAAGTTCTAGAAGATTCTAACCTCCTCAAGAAGAACCTAGAAAGTCTTAACCTCTTCAAGTAACCTCCTCAAGCACTAGTATAAATAGGGGTCTTGGGCCACAAGACCCTTAGCCTTGCCAACACTAGTTGTGAGCCTCCTATGAGGAAATCCCTCTTCTAGTTCTTATGTTCAAGTTTTGTCGTTGCAATCAAGCCTTGTCTTGTACTCAAGTCATGTAATCCAAGTCTTGTATCTAGATCTCTTAATAAAGTATTAAGTCTTGTAATCAATATTAAGCTTATCATCAAGTCCAAGTTCTTGTACATTGTGAGTACCTCCTCTTGATCTCTTCTAACACTATACGCACTCAAAACAGTTTGGCAAGACCACCATCTCTTAATCTTCTCAAGCCATCATGGAGCCAATGATGGAAGGTGTCATCAAAGCATTGCAAAGCATCCAAGCTCCGTTACAAGAACTTCGTGAGAGTAATGCTCAACTTCAAGCAGGGAAACCCCTAATCTTGGGACCGGCGTTGCAAAATCTTCAACTTCAAATTCAAGAGCTTCAAGAGACAAGCACACATCAAGCACAAGCTGCAAGATCTAGCTATTCTCAACAACATAAGAAGGAGCCGAAGGTCAGCATGCCTGAAAAATTTGATGGGACTAGATCAAAGTTTAGAGGTTTTGTCCAACAAGTGCATCTCTTCATTCGAATGCAACGAGAGCGAACTATCCAGATGATGCCTCTCAAGTAGGTCTTATTGGGACCCTCCTCTTGGGTATGGCTCTCTCTTGGTTTGCTCCCTTACTCAAAAAAGAATCTCCTCTTCTTCATGACTTTGAAGCTTTCATGCGGGAGTTCTCTGCAACCTTTGGGGATACTGATAGAGCAACGGTTGCTAAAACCAAACTTAGAAATCTCCGCCAAGGATCAAGACCTACATCCGTCTATGCATCCGAATTTCAACAGCTCACTTGTGATCTGACTTGGCATGAGGAATATTTCATTAGCCAATTTCGGTGGGGATTAAAGGATGACGTAAAAGATCTTTTATTGACTATGCCAAAGGTTCACACACTAAGCGAGTTCATCTCTCAAGCAATAGAATGTGATAATCGACTATTTGAGAGGAGACAAGAGAGGTGTCTTGGGGCACCATTGTGACCCCAAACAGAAGTGACACATAATGGCTACACACCTCAACAGGTCCATGAATCAAGCATTGAGCCCATGAAGATTGATTCAACACAGTTTCAAGCTCTCTCAACCGAGGAGAAGCAAAGGTGACGCATTAATGGCTTATGTATGTATTGTGGAGAGCAGGGGCACATAGTCTAACAGTGTCCAGGGAAGAGAAGGATGAAGGTTCATGGTGCAATGTCTTCAACGTGTTCGAAAAACATGGACGTCCAACCCCGATAGAGACCGACCGATTGGACAAAAGACAAGGAAAAAAAGGTCTCTTTCTTCCCGCTGATTCCACTTCAAGTTTTATGCTACCAGTCAAGATCCATATGCGGGGTAGGCACATGGATTGTGAAGCATTACAAGATTCAAGCGCAATGGCGTGCTTCATGGACAAAGAATTTGCAAAAGAACAAGGCATACCACTTGTGGAGAAGTCTAATCCAGCAACTATAGAAGTCATTGATGGTTGTCCCCTTGCTTCAGGGGATGTCAGGTATGAAACTCACCCCATAGAAGTAACATTGCAGGAGCACGTTTCAAGAATAGCGTTCAATATTATACAAATCCCAAGCAGTCCAATTGTTATTGGGCTACTGTGGCTTGAATTACATAATCCTGACATCGATTGAAGGGCTCGGAGAATTGGACCACGAAAAGTCCAAAAGAAGAAGGGAAGGCATAATAGGCGTATATATCTTGGAGCCAAGGTCTTCATGCGTGAAGCAAAACAGTATCCAACTTTCTTGATATTTGCAACACCAGCCAACACGTCGACAACAAAAATTATGGAGGCATTGCCACATCAATATCAAGATTACAATGATGTTTTTGAGAAGAAGAATGCAGACCTCTTACCAGAGCATCGACCCTATGATTGTGCTATAGAGATTCAGGAGGGAACCCAACCCCCCTTTGGCCCAATATACAAGCTATCTCAAGATGAATTGGTAGAATTGTGAAAAAATATTGATGAGAATCTTGCTAAGGGGTTCATACAGCATTCAAAGTCCCCAACAGGAGCTCCAATACTCTTTGTAAAAAAGAAGGACGGAACTCTCCGAATGTGCGTGGATTATAGGGGCCTAAATAAGATCACCGTCAAGAATCGCTATCCCCTTCCCTTGATCCCAAAGCTTCTTGAACGCCTTGGCAAAGCAATAATATTTACAAAAATAGATCTTCGTGGTGCTTACAACCTAGTCAGAATCAAAGAAGGTGATGAATGGAAGACACCCTTTTGGACAAGGTATGGCCACTTTGAATATACCGTCATGCCATTTGGTCTCACAAATGCCCGAGCTGTTTTTCAACATTTAATGAACGATATCTTTCAGGAGTATTTGGATTATTTTGTGGTAATATATTTGGATGATATCTTGATATTTTCCAAGGATCAAGAAGAGCATGGGATAGATATAATAAAAAGAAAAGAAAAGAAAAAACTCTTCCTTGAGTGCAGGTTAGTCAAAGTGCATGGTCGTCACCTGAAGGGGGATGGATATGGCACATGAAGGTGATGCGACCAAGATTGGGAAAGGCAGTATGACACCAAGAGGGATCCATATCCTCCTTCTTCTCAGAAGGATGCCCCTCCACCTTCTCCATTGACATGAACAAAACACCTCATATCATCAAGCCCATCTAGACCTTGATCAAAGCCTTCTCTTATGGAGGCAATGGTGAAGGCTGTGATCGAAAGGATGATGCATCATGCATTAGGAAGAGAATGGGGTCTAGGAGGGCCTCTATATTTGACAGTTTAAGGTATTCAAAAATTTAGTATTAAGAAAGTAATCAATGGATATCTTTTCAATTCAAACAGGCAAAACAACTAGTTTATTTAGATTCAAAATTTTCCCCAGAATGGAATTGAAAATCTAGCAAGTAAAACCATATCATATAGCATGTCTATGAAAAGAGCTCGATGCGTAGATGCGGATCTATGATGTACGCTCTAATCAGAGATCACATGTGGGAGCTATAGAAGGCCAAAAATCATAAAATTGTACACCTCCTTTTTGGAGGAAAAAGTACATCCTTTAACCACTCTCACACATCTCTGACACACCCACCATTCTTGCACACATGGCATACACCTATTTGTCAAAATGTTAATCATGTCCATAATCTCATGGCAAATAAAGAGGCCCTCTTAGATCCCATCCTCTTCCTAATGGAGGCTCAATGTCTCAAAAGAGTGCATTGCTATGAAATGAGATGGCTTGGTTTGGGTGCTTGTAGATTAGATCACTAAAGTTAACCAAGATGGTTTTTCCTAACATTGTTGATTAATCAACAATGCTACAAGGAATTGTGATCCCTATTTACCAGTCATTTAGGACGATTGTCAGTATACTCTGGGGATACACATATCAATACTGCTAGTCATCCAGAGAGGATAGGTAAATTACAAGTTTTAATCTCATGCTAAAGGATACGCTAAGCGTGTACACTAGCACTAAGAAATCCAATTGAAAAGGTTATCTTTATTTTTCTTACCATGAGATAAATCATGTTGCGACTAAGTTTAGCCTCTTTATGTTTAAATTGGATTCTCAACCTTGAACACTGGTTACGGTGGGCTTGTTTACTGATGACAAATGATATGAAGTCAAGGACTTGTACCTTTTTGATGAGATACATCAATCAATTACTTTCATGGAAAGTGAAAAGAGGTACTCTTTTAGATATCTCTTACTTGTGATAACTCATTTAGCATACTCAAGTGAGTTCTAAATGGAGTCTATATGCTATGTTGGTAGATATGGGACGGTTGCAAAAGACTGTTGCAAAGGGACAACAATGTGGAAAATCAAAAAAAGATGATCTTCTTGATTTCATTGAACCTCCTACTAAACCGTGTTCCGGTCAAACAAAAAATTAGATCCATGAAGGATACCACTACAAAAAATATTAATATTCTTATGAAGATACCACTTTTGTTTTTGAGGACAAAAACGCTTCTCCAAGGGGGGAGCAATGTCATGCCTAGGGTAAGACCATGTAGGCCAAGGGTTAGGATGGACATGCGATCAAGGGGTGCTATTTTTTAGTAGGATATGAGTCTATATATAGCGAGGTTGGGCGGAGAGTGCATGGTCTAGTCCCCTCTAGTCTTGGAATGAGCCAAATCACATTAAATTTGGAGAAAAATAAAACACCTCATGTTATCCATGAAGAGAAACACACACACACACACACACATTCTCATAACTAATACAAAATTATGTTCTTGTCCATCAAAATTAGCCTCTTATTTCATATGTATATCATCAGTTTGTAAATTGGAAAACCTATATTTTCTCCTTCAATTCATCCTCGTTCTGATTCTAGAGAGGGTTGAGCTACCTCTTAATCACACCCCACACATGAAAAAGAAGAAATAAAGTCAAAATTTATATCCTCATAAGCTCCAAAACATGAAACAAGAGAGACGAGACAACACTGTTCTCTTCCTACAAAGCTATGAAGTGAATATTGATGAAAAAGGGAAATTTGCAGGTTTTTTAGGTATAAGATTGGCACCCCCCTTGCTTCTTACATGAAAGCCCAGTGGATTGTAGATGGTGTAGTGAGAAAGGGTGAACTATAAGGAAAATGGCTCTTGAGATCGGGAAGTCAATGGACCTCACATCTATCGTGACATATCTCCTTGTAGTCAAACTTTTATCACGTCCAACTCATTGAACGGGCATGGGTAGCCAAGCACGCATGTAGTCACACATGTACTAGGGCTCAAAGGATGAGGGGAAAGGAAGTGCTAGAGAGAAAGAAGGAGATCATAGGCAAAAACATTGAGAGAGAGAGAGAGAGAGAGAGAGAGAGAGAGAGAAAGAGAGAGAGAGAGAGAGATGGTTCGGAATCGCATGAAACTTGAAGGGAAGCTACAGGGGACTATCAGGAACATATCCTATCACTGTCACAACATTCTGGGAAGTTACAACGATCGCGATCGTTTGTTCCAAAGTACGCAAAAACAATAAACGGATGATCCTAAAGGGTCATTTTTAGGTCCCTAAAGCCTCTCCTAGGGTCAAAACAACATAAAATACGCATATAAACACTCAAACAGCAATTTAAGGCTTAAACGAATGCAGTTGAAACCTTCACCGAATCTTGAATGCTTATACTTGAATGAAAGAGCAGAGTAAGAGGAACACAATGCAAGAAACAAAACTGAATTTGGATTACCGTAGCCACAGAAGCGATGATTACAAGTTGGAGCAAAGAGGTAGCTCTCTGTGCGTAACGCAATAGTCACTTATCTTCAAAAAATGATCTCCTTTTCCCACTTACCTTAGTGTATTATATACCTAGGGCTTTCTAAAGTGGCCAGCGGCCAATTTATGATGGACCTTTACATACATCTTTGGAAAAATTACATCTTTGACTCAGACTTGACATAGACAATTGTCATTAGACTTTTACAGGGTTTGATGTATTAAACATTGGAAAAATAATGTGACCACATCGAAACTTTGGCCAGCTGACCCAATAGGCGTGTTGGCTAGGTGGGCCCTTGTATGTTGTTATCACCTCCAAACAAAGTCCTTTTCACATTGAATAAACATATAGATTTCCAAAAGGGGAGGAAGTGGTATACGACAAGTATAACAATAGTTTTTATGATTTGATCGCCTACAGACATACATGGTGCACTTATTTGATGTTACTCCCAAAGATTGCAATGGTGTCTTGAAGTTTGTCAGATGAGTGCAAGCTTGAAAAGGAAACAAATGTTGAGAGATTCACAATTACACTCATGAATAGAGACCTCGATACAAGCACAAGACCAAATGATCCTATAAACTTTAGTGTACAATTTGAGCACAACATTTTTCTTCTTGCAACCTTTAAGATGATCTAATGTTATGTTAAAGGTCATGTAACGTTATCTTTTAGTTGTATCTTTTGAATGTACAGTCTGGAAAACTTAATTATCCTTTCAGGTGATGATTGAGAGCTTTGATATATTGAATTTGGGTTTTCATCAATGGGTTTTCATCAAACTAGCATCCAAAAACAAAAAAGCACCCAATGAAATTGAATGTGGAGGGCATGCACTCCTACATAGTGGAGTGGAACATGATTAGAGACCTGACCTTAAAATGCATTTCAATGTTTCCAAAGGAGTAACAAGCAAAAGCCCTTGCTTGTATTTCATGAAAGGGGTCCATATCCTAAGCTAACCATGTTGGAGAAGAGCGTCAGATAGGAATCTTTGCGACCCCAACTTTTGACTCATTTTGGATATCCCACTATCCAGAGTACACATATGCACAATACATGCACTTTGTAGGATAATGAAAAAACTAATGTTTCTCTACATTGTTTTTGCATGGACCACTTGACCTCTCCCCTGCAAAGAAAAGGGTAACCTTAGTCTCAGAGATAGTCTTCTTAGAGATGGGTTTGCACAGAGAACATGTTAAGATAGAGAAGATTAAAAGAGATCTACTACTAGATGGGATGTTCCAAAGAAGTTTTCTATTAGTGGTATGAAAGCTTGGCTCTTCTTATTGAGAGGTGGAAGTGGAAAACAGACCGGGTGCCCTCTACACCAAGTCTATGCACGATGGCCTCATCATGGGGGATATACAATAGGGTCACCACCTAGCAACATATGCGGCTAGGACGCATACATATAGACAATCAAACATTCCATGGAAAACAATTTCAAGATCCACGCCCAAGTGTGGGATGGGGGTTGGAAAACAAGATGAAGGAGTGGTGAGTGAGTGAGAATGGGATTGCTACTCGTGCATGTAGTAAGGAGGATAATGAGGTAAGGGAAACACTCACTTCTCATACCAAAGGTGGAAAATCTGCACACCTTAAGATGCAAGTAGCAAGCTGACAGGAATATGAGAGGGAGAGAGAGAGTGTGTGTATGGTGGGAAATCCACACACCTCAACATAAGCAAAATGGAAAGAACAAGCATAAAACATACTCACAATGAAGTATATCCCAAACGACATAGGGTATGGCACCAAGATGGAGTGTGTTGATTGCTTGCAAAAGATGAATACAATAGATAGCATAGGGCAAGAAGATGAGAAGGGAACAAGACCGTAGGATGCATAATGGAGGGATGGGAGTTGATGGCGAGGAATATCATGAGTCTAGCCATCATTCTTCTTCTTGAAATCGTGCCTTCAATCCTTCATTACAAGTGTGTGGAGACATGGTGCTCATTTTGTGCATATGGTGATGGTGATACTGTTGTGATTATGTGATCATGCTACTAGTATGTAGCACAAGGGTGTGTATGTGTAGGGGTGTGGGTATGGGAAAGTGTGCATATGGGCTAGTTGTGTGTGTGCGCGTCTGTGTGTAGTGTTTACAAAAGAGGAGGCCTCCTTTTATAGGCCAAGAGAGTGATTAGGGAAGAGATTATAAAGTACCCTCGGTTAGAGGCATTCCCCCAATGACAGAGCTCCGTGTGCCCTTCTTGTTGACCAATTTCCTCCTAATTTCCTTCATCACGGAGAGCTTTGTCTCCATGCCACATTCCACAGCTTGAGTCCAAGAACTTCCTTATAATATTTGAGAGAATCTTGAAAAATAAGAGAAACTACAGCAAATAATGGAGAGAAACCTATAAGAAATTGTGTGTGTGGAGTTGGATAACCGTGACTTCTTTCCATGTGAATAGACAAGCTCCACTATTTCGGCCATATCTCTTGTAGCTCCAAAAAATATAAAAAAATTAAAGATGAGCTCAAAGCTACAACTTTGCTCTTGAAAACTTTTTCCAATTTGGAACGAAAAAAATACAGAAAAATCCCACAAAAAATATGTGTCCGTCTTTTCCTTTTCAAAAGTCTTCCAAGTGGTTCCCTCTTGACTCCATGTGCAATCCTGGTGTTCCAAGTGAATTATGCTTGGATTTGATAATATTTTGTTGAGTTCAAGTCCATAATGCATAAGCTTCTCCTCCCTTTCACTATTGACAGAGAGAATCAATGATCAAAAAATCAAACTGCCTTTGATTAAATGGGAAGCCTATGACTTCCAAAATTTTGTGCCATTATCCTCTAGGATCCCACGTAAAGGATAGGAAAGTCACCTGCAATGTCCTAACAGTAAGACTTCTTGCTTCATGCCAAAAAGGATAGGATTTGTAACCACCATAAGTGAAAGTATAATTGAGTACTTTAGCTCCTTCCAAGACAGTACTTAGAATCATGATCCCCAAGATTGTACCAAGAGTCCTCCATCTATGGCTTCCTTGTTGATGTGGCAAGTCCGAGTTTTCTTTAGAACCTAGCTTACTGGCACTATATGTGAAGATAGCAAAAGAGCTACTATCCTCTTGGGTTCTATAAAAAAGGTCCATTATGTTTCTTGAAATTGGTAATAAGCTACCAACCTTGTAGCTCAAAGCCAAGCTTGATACATGTTGTACCAAATTGCATAGCATATACAGAAATAGGTTGCAATCCACTGGTTGAAAAACACGTCATCTTGACTATATGCATGCAAGACCATACTCCAATCTTTCTCATGTTGGGATTCATTCTTTGTGACTCTTATCAACACCCCTTGTGCTAAGGGTTCTTTAAATCTTTTCTTAAATGCATCAAACACAGTATGATCAAACAAAATCTCTACATCTAGGTTGCCAAACCTACATCTCCAATAAGTTGTCACTGCATCCACTTGCTTAAGAATCTCCTCAAGGTGGACTCCAAAGTCCCAATCCTTGACAACAACCATTTGAGTTTGGTTTGCAATTGCTTCTTTTGATTGGTGTAGCGCCAAAGACTTCATGCTTCCTTCTTGCAGCTGTATATTTGGTGGATCCACCTTGTTGTGGTATGTGAGAATGAGACCCATGATTTCAGGAGAGTTGTCACTATTATTCATTGTTATAGATTCCTCCTCCTTTGATGTTGTAGTAGAACTGCTAGAGAGTGCACTGGTCTCTAGGTCCATCCCTTGTTGCTTACTACCAGTCTTTGTGTTGTATGGGATCTCCTTGCCCTTCCTATCTTGCATCTTGAGAATTCCTATGTCTAAACATTTCTTTGCTCTCATGGCCATGAGCCATGGTCTCTTTAAGATAATAGGGTAGCCCTACCCCTTAGGGATGATCATGCCCTACATAGAAACATCATTCACAATATCATAACATTCTATAGACTCTTCAATTGTGAAATTTGAAATGCCAGTTTTTTGCCGCTGATTGACTCTCCCTTGGCTTTTATCTTTTCTTCCCTTTGTGAAGCTTCCTCATGTATAGAGTGATTAAATACCATGGTTTCTACCTCTTCTACCTTGTTCTTGCCTCTTGCCACTTCTTTGATGGGTTTCTCCACTTCATCTTGCCCTTATCTTCAAGACTGATGACACTCACTACCTGGTTGCCAATTGGTGGTGGGGTAAGGGTGGAATGAGAGGTTGTGGTGGTGGTGGTGGTGGATGTGGTTGAATGAGTGGTTGTAGGATTTTCACATGTGGTGCTTGTGGTGGTGGCCTTGGTGGTTGTGATCTTGATCTCGTTGGTGAGACCTGGTTTTATTTGGCTCCTCTTTTGAAACTTTGCCTCCTTGGGTGTGGGCAGTAATACATGCCATGTCCATCTTTCCCACAATTGTAGCAGCAATATTCTTGGTTCTACTTTTGTTTTCCATTCACTTGATCTTGATTGCGGTAGTGTGCATGCCCTTGTTGCACCAAAATCATAGAAAGATTCTCAAGCTGAATAGTGATGCGACTCAACAAGTCTTGCTCCTCTTCTGATGCCTCTTGTGGTTGGGTGGTCTCTGAGTGGCTATTGCAGTCATCACTGGGGTAAGTCGGACTGAGCTTAATTCCTCTAACTCATTGAATCTTGCTTGCATATGCATCTTCTTGTCTTTAAGGCGGGCTACTTCCACTGCCAACTTATATGTTGCAAGGAATCTCCCCTTCACCTTATCTTTAAGCGGTGACCACAGGCCATCAATGAAACGGTCCTTCTTCAAGAAATTAGGCGCTTCTTCACCTTTCTCTAGTGAGGCAACCCATCACTCCCACAAATCCGCAAACTTGGATTCATACGTGGCATACTCTAGCAGACCTCCCTACTTTAACTCTGTCAACAGCAGCTGCCATAACTTTTTTGAGGTTGTGCCTCGACCAAACCTCTTCATAAATGTAGCACGTAGCAGGTCCCATGCATCCTTGGTAGCTTGGGGCAAAGCATTGTACCAAGAATTGGCCTCTATTTTCATTAGTAGAGGAAAGATTTATAGCCGTGAGGCATCATCATGCTTGTTGAAAACTACACAAGCGATGTCAAAGTTATCCAAAAAATCGGCGGTGATGTCTTATCCCTTCTTGCCATTGAATGTGCAAAAAGAGACAATTGCCATGGTAGTAAATCAATGAGCAGACACTCACAATTTTTTTTTCTTTTTTTAGTGATCCATAAAGGTTTATACATGGGTGGAAAACTTGACCATAAGCTAAGAAGAGCACAAGGCTAGAATAGAATAAAGATACCTCCATCAAAAGAGTGGAGTAATCAAGAATGGGCAAGATGATGATGGAATGCTCCAAATAGGAAAACAATATTTTTTTGGTAGCACATTTACATGCATGTGTGCAAGAAACGAAAAGGAAAGACTTCTAGCCTATTGTTATTATCCATGTTGGGTGAAGGGCAAGGATTTGAAGACTATAGTTACATACCTTAAGTGTTGACAAAGCGACGCCTTCACCATAGGCCTCTACCTCTTGTTGAATTCCACATAATCCTCCATATTGGGTTTAAAATACACTGGGCCAGAAGAGTCTACCTCAATCGGCTTCCCATTTTGCATGCAGTGGTGACGACGCTTGGGTGGTTGTACTTCACTTGAACTCTCTAGGCCTAGAGAGAGCATAGGCCTACTTGCTTCCACCAAATGCTTTAGGCTTTGTGTCTTGGACTTCATGGTTGATGTAATTGATGACTCTTCTCTGACCGTTGGAGAGAAAACACTTGGTGCTACACAAAATCTGAGTGATCTGAGAGTGTTGATGCGGTTCTCAAAAGAAAAACTCGCCGTTCTTTCTTCACCTCCTCTGTCGGCACTCATTGACAGAATGCTTTGGTTGACACTAGTGAGGACATTTCATAGCCCTCCCTCTTGATGCTGTTGATTTGCAATTAGCACGAGCAATGTGAGATGGGGAGCTTACCTATTGGATATCGATGCTACAACATGGTAGTAGCACTTCAATGAAGGCCTCGAGTGCTTCTACAGTCTCCTCTTCTTCAGTCCTCCAATTTGAAAAATCTTGTAGCCACTTGTCCATGATTGATGGCATGCATCGTTACTCTTTTTAAACGGAAGGTCTTTGTAAAGCCCTCCTCCATGGGGGCACCAAATGAGAGACGGAAGTGCAAAACAAACCAAGTAGCCTCTACACCAAGACTATGCACGATGGCCTCATCATGGGGGTACACAATAGGGTCACTGTAAAGAAAGAGGATGCAAGAGAGCTACACAAGACAAGCACAAAGCACACAGAGATGGAAAGATTCTTCTTCTTCTTACAGAAAAGAGAGTACAAAATGACTAAGTGCTAAAACGGACAAGTAGCACATATGTACATGCGGTCACTAAGTGTGAAATTGCTAGAAGCGTACTAGGATCGCACTATAAGTGTAGTCCAACTGTAGAATCGCTGGCAGAGATCCTCCGTGTCAGTCACCTAACGCGCCAGTGAGTAAATGTCGTAAGCGGCCAAGACCCGTAGTGGATGCCAGCTCAAGATGTAGAGCTCGACATCTCAACACTCCCCCTCGAGATCTGCATGTCGTAGAGTCCAAGCATAGTCCGGAAACGTCGAAGCTTCTCAGCTCCGAGGGCCTTGGTAAAGATATCCTCTATCTGCTCCTCTGTGCTGACGTAGACCAAGTCGATGTCGCCCGCCAACACTCGCTCTCGAACGTAGTGGTAATGGACCTCTATGTGCTTGGTCCTAGCATGGAACATTGGGTTCCTAGCCAATTGCATGCTGTTGAGGTTGTCACAATGGATGAAAATCTGCTGGTCCACCTGCAATCCCAAGTCCTCAAGTAATGTGCGTAGCCAAGCTACCTCGCACGCCGCAACTGCTGCACCTCTGTACTCGGCCTCTGTGCTCGATAAAGCAACCGTAGGCTGCTTTTTGCTGCTCCAAGTAACAGCAGTACTCCCAAAAGAGAACATGAAGCCACTCGTAGATCTCCTATTAGCAATGCTACCTACCCAATCTACATATGTATACCCATACAATGCTAATGGAGCATCTGCTGCATAGAACAATGCGTAGTCAAGAGTCCCTTGCACATACCGAAGTGTGTGTCGTACTCCATCCAAATGTGGCTTCCTCGGAAGCTGCATGAACTGACTCTCCAAGCCTACTGTGTAGCTCAAGTCTAGCCTCGTGATAGTCAAGTAGATTAGACTACCAACAATCTTCCTGTACATCTTGACATCCTCAACAACATCACCCTTCTCTGCACTCAGCTTTGCATTCACATCCAAGGGAATAGAAATTGGCTTACAATCAGCCATACCATACTTTGACAACATGTACAAAGCATATTGTCTCTATGACAACCATACACCCTCTGGAGTCCTGATCACCTCAATGCCAAGAAAGTAGCGCAACTTTTCCAAATCTTTCATTTCAAACTCCTGTTTGAGAAGACCCTTCACATGGTCAATCTCCATAGCATTGTCACCCACAATAATAAGGTCATCTACATATATGGTAATGACCACAATCCCCATATCACTCTCACGTACATAGAGTGAATGATTAGTATAAGCTCTCCTAAAACCAATACTGACAAGATACGTGGCAATCCTGTCATACCATGCTCTAGAGCCCCGCTTCAAACCATACAAAGCTTTGAGAAGCCTGCATACATAATCTGGGTAACCTGGATCGACATAACCAGGTGGCTGATCCATATACACTTCCTCTTGAAACTCACCATTCAAGAAGGCATTCTTTACATCCATTTGATGCATAATCCATCCTCTAGATGCAGCCACTTCTATGACAACTCTTACAGTTGTCATCTTTGCCACTGCAGCAAAGGTCTCCTCATAGTCTATGCCATACGTTTGTGCATAACCCTTTGCGACCAGCCTTGCCTTGTGACTCTCAATGTTACCATCAGCCTTATGCTTGGTTTTATACACCCATTTACAACCAATAGCTTTCTTGCCACTTGGCAATGGCACCAACTCCCATGTGTCGTTTGCTTCCAATGCAGCCATCTCTTCATTCATTGCATCATCCCAATGCACATTTCCAACTGCATCCTCAAAACATGTGGGCTCCACATCCTATATCACCTTAGCCATGTAGGCTTGGTGATGTGCTAGATACCCATCATAAGTCAATTTCTCAACTCGTTTTCTGACTCTCTTAGATCTGCGCGGTCCTGGGTCACTCCTTTGCCCTCTAGCATCTTCTTGTACTTTCCTTACACCAGGTGTCCTGACAGCCGGAATTCCAAATTCCTCATCAAGACTTTGTTCAGAACCATCTGAATCCATGTCTACATGTGAAAAACCTGATGATGCATCAGCCATAAAGGGAGGTTCATCAACCTTTTCCTTTCTTTTTCGTGATACGTTCCCTGTACCTGCTGGTGGAGTAACCTGCGTACGTAGTCTACCATTCCATGGCTTCTCAACAGAGCCACGAGAAGAGGACTCTTGTGGTCCACTCAAAACCTGTGACTGTGGCCTCACATTTTGTACAACCACATCATCTTTTACATCAGCCCCAATAGTGCCATGTGCATTACTGTACCAGCTGCTCATCTCATCAAAGACTACATCTCTACTCACTCGTAATTCTCGTGTGGTAGGATTGTAGCACCTGTACCCCTTTTGTTCAAGGGAATATCCCACAAGAATACATTTCTCTGCTTTAGGATCCAATTTCCTACGCAACTCATCTGGTACATGCACGTAAGCTATGCAGCCAAACACTTTCAAGTGTGCCAAATCAGGCTTTGTGCCTGTAAACTTTTCCTCAGGTGTTACATCATGCACCGCAGCTATACGTGTCCTGTTCATAATGTACACAGCTGTATTTATAGCTTCATCCCATAAATGATGAGGCATGTTCTTCTCATTCATCAATGCACGTGCAACCTCTGCAATGTGTCTGTTTTTCCTTTCTGCGACCCCATTCTGCTGTGGAGTATATTTGCATGTAAACTACCTGTGTATACCATGCATTCGCAGAAAATATGAAAAATCATTGGAGAAGTAATCTCCTCCTCCATCTGACCTCAATGTATTGATTTGCATATCTGTCTCCTTCTCAATCATGACTTTGCAGTCTTGAAAGTGACCAAACACTTCACTTTTGTTACGCATGAAGTAGACCCATACTTTTCTTGTATGGTCATCAATGAAAGAGACATAATACCTGCAACCATGTATACTTGCAGTATCGGTTGGACCCCAAACATCTGTGTGCACCACCTCAAGTGGTTTTTTACATACATTGCGCTCATGTGGAAATGAGACCTTTGACTGTTTTCCAAACTGGCATGCTGCACATACTTTATGCATACCATCGACCTTGAATTTGGGCAAACCTTTTACAATCTGTTTTGATTGCATGCTGCGCAATCTCTGCTCATTGACATGGCCAATGCATTTGTGCCAAATGTCAACATCAGCCACAACACCTGTGCCCTATGCAAATAATGCAGCTTTTACCTCAGGCATGTCTACATTCAGCGTAAACATTCTGCCCACACATTTTCCCTCTGTGATCAGCTTACAGCCATTCTGGAAATCTTCTACATAACAGCCATTGGGATTGAAGCGAACCTGCAAACCCTGCTCAACCATTTGTGCAACAGAAACAAGATTCTTTGTAATGTTTGGGACATGAATTACATCTGCTAAGTACTTTGATTTCCCACTCTTCGTATTTAGAGGTATGTTCCCTACATGAGCAATGAGGTGAGCTGTGTCATCTCCTGTTTGCAAATAGCCTGACACATCTAGTTTGCGCATATCTCTAAACCACTCTCCACGAGACGTCATGTGATTACAAGCACCCGAATCCACATACCAAACATCATCTTGGGTGGAATTCTCTGTAGTCATTGTATTCATTACATGCTGCATAACAAACATGCGCTCGTTTTGGTTGTCATCTGTATCTCTGCTAGTAGATGCATAGTTGCCCTGTTCTCTCTTTCCACTTGCTTTTCCCTTTGGACAGTCACATGACATGTGACCTCTTTCACCACAAGTCCAACATTCTCTGCTATCTGCAGTATGTTGCTGCCTGCTTGATCCTGCACCATGACCTCTTTGACTCCCCCTGCCTTGAGACTGGTTTCCCCTACCACCTGTATTGTTTTGATTTGATTGACCTTCTTGAAATTGGCCCCTACAACCCCTTGGGCCTCGACCACGACCTCTACCTCTACCTCTGTTGGAGTTAGAATAGAAGGCCTGTTCAGAATTATTTCCACCATGGGAAGAAGATGTGTCAAGGTTCTTCTCCTCAAGAATAAGCATAGAAATCAAATCTTGGAACACGGGGATGTCGTCTCTTGTATTCATGGAAGACTTGAAATGTACATACTCATCTCCTAGACCATCCAAGCATGCACGGACAATGTCATTGTCTTCCATTGAGACTTTAATAGATCCAAGAGCCTCAATGATACTCTTGATCTTCAAGGCATAATCATTGATTGAGAGGTTGTTCCTCTTAACCTGATTTAGCTCCGACTTTAGTTGAAGCTTCCTAGCCTTGGTGTTCACCTCGAACACTCTGCCTATGTTTTTCCATGCAATGGCGGGGGTTTCAGAATCCTGTAGATAGCCCATCATGCCATCTGTGATTCTCATAGAAAGCCAATACATCACTTTGCTCTGGCCTTGTTGCCAGTCCCTCAAAGCTTTCCTTTGTTCTGCTGTAGCATTTGCCTTGGGAATCTCTGGTTCCTTTTCATTGTCTCCTTCTACATAGTCCCAATAACCTTTTCCTTTTAGGAAATTTGTTATTCTGAACTTCCATGCAGGGTAGTTATTTTTCTCAAGCTTCTCAGTGACAATCTGACTGAAACCGTCAGACATCTTGAAGCACTAAGACAAAATAGCTGCAATTTGCAAAAACCTGCAAATCTGCTGAACCTGCTATAGAGGTACCTGTAATGCTTTCTACACTCAAAGAGTGTCCACAATCAAGCGTACATACAACCACTGTACTTGTACAGTAAATCTCTGTATATTGCACTTTGCGAACGAAGGGATTGTGATGCTCTTGCTCTCTTAGCCTCTCTTGCCTGCACCAGGCTCTGATACCATGTAAAGAAAGAGGATGCAAGAGAGCTACACAAGATAAGCACAAAGCACACAGAGATGGAAATCTTCTTCTTCTTCTCACAGAAAAGAGAGTACAAAATGACTAAGTGCTAAAACGAAAAAGTAGCACATATGTACATGCGGTCACTAAGTGTGAACTCGCTAGAAGCGTACTAGGCTATCACTATAAGTGTAGTCCAGCTGTAGAATCACTGAAAGAGATCCTCCGTGTCGGTCACCTAACGTGCCAATGAGTAAATGTCGTAAGCGGCCAAGACCCGTAGTGGATGCCAGCTCAAGATGTAGAGCTCGACATCTCAACAGTCACCACCTAGCAACATATGTGGCTAGGACACATACATATACACAATCAAACATGCCATGGAAAACAATTTCAAGATGGGGTGGTCGGAAAACAAGATGAGAGGAATGGTGAGTGAGTGATAATGTGATTTCTACTCATGCATGTAGTAAGAAAGATAATGAGATAAGGGAAACACTCACTTCTCATACTAGAGGTGGCAAATCCCCACACCTTAAGATGCAGGTAGCAAGATGATAGGAATATGAGAGGGAGAGAAAGAGTGTGTGTAGGGCCATAGGGTGCTAACATAAAGCATGTAGAATATCTTGCTAACATGAAAGGTACCCTATGGCCCCAAGAGTGCCAACAAAGATCATATAGGGTCTCTTAGTAGCATAGAGAGAACTCTATGACCTTAGTACCATAGGGCTCTAACATAGAGTCTATGAAGAGGCACGTAAGTCACTAAATGTCCATAGGGTACAAATATAGAGTCTCTAAAGGGGCACTTAGGTCACTCAATGGTCTTGGGGCCATAAAGTATTCTATATGTATGTAGTGAGGAATTCTCTTCAAGGACACCTTGGCCACCCTATGGCCTTACGTCCCCCTATGGCCCTAAGGCCATAGGGTCTCAACATAGACAATAGATGGTTTCTTATGATAGCACCCTATGACCCTAGGGCCACAGGGTTCCAACATAGATCATATGGTGTTTCTTAGTAGCATATAGGGCACCCTAGGGCCATAGGGTGTGAACACAGAGCACACAAGGTCTCTTCCTAGCATAGACAACACCTTGTGGTACTAGCACCATAGGGTGCAAACATGAAACATTAGGGGTTATATTAGCCTTGAGGGCACTTTGTGGCCCTGGGGACATAGGGTGCCAGCATAAAGCATATTGAGGTTCTTATTAGCATAGAATGACCCTATGGACCTGGGGCCATAGGGTGCCTATATAGAGCATGGAGAGCTACCTTGTGACCCTGGGGTTATAGGGTGCTAGCATTAGGCATAGAGGGTTTGCTAGCATAGAGGACATCCTATGGCCCTAGGACGATAGGATGCCAGCATAGCCCATGTACAATTTCTCTTTTACCATAGAGGACATCTTATGGATCTAGGGTCATAAGATGCCAACATAGTGCATAAATGGCTTCTTATAAGTATACACGTAAACATAGGCATAGAGGGAATTTTACTAGCATAAAGACCGCCATATGGCCTTGGGGCCATAGGGTACCAACATAGAGCATAGAGGGATTTTTATTAGCATCTTGTTGCCCTTGGGACTCCATAGTGCCATAAAGTGGTTTTTGTATATATAGTAGAGAATTCTCTCACACATGATACCTTGGTCACCATCTGGCCCTTGGACCATATGATAGTATCATGGAGGACACCCTATAGCCCTAGGGTTTCCTTTTATCCCTAGGTCCAGACACTGCCAACGTATATTATACATGGTTTCTTCATAGAGCAAACCTTTTAGCCCTACACAATAGATTGGAAACCTAGACCATATAATGTATCCTACTAGCATAGAAGGCACCCTATGACCCTGAGGCCAAAGAGTACCAATTTAGGGCATAAAGTATCTCTTCCTAGGATGAAGGGCACCTTGTGTCCCTAGGGCCATAGGGTTCCAACGTAGAGAATAGAGGGTTTATTGCTAACATAGAGGGTCTCTTTATAGGATAATGGGCACCCTATGGCCGTAGGTCATAGGGTGCCAATATAGAGTCTCTAAGATGGCACCTAGGATAAGGTGATCTTTGCAAACATGGTAAGGAATACTCTCAAAGGTCACATTTTCCACCCCGCCCTTGGGACCATAGAGTGCCAACAGCGAGCATACATGGTTTCTTACCACCCTATGGCCCTGGGGCCATAGGGTGTCAACATAGTCAAATGGGGTGCAAACTTAGAGCATAGAGGGTTTCTTACTATCATGGAGGACACCTTGTGTCCTTGGTGCCATAGGGTCCAAACATATAGCATGGAGGGTTTCTTGCTAGCATAGAGAGCACCCTATGGCCTTGGGCCATATGATTCCAACAAAGAGCATAAAGGGTTTTTTGAGAGCATAGAGGATAGCTTATTTCCTTGGGGCCATATGATACAAAAATAGAAGAGTCTTAAGAAGGGCACCTAGGCCACTAAATCACCATGGGGCCATAAGGTGGTCTTTGTGGGGAATGCTCCTAAAGGGTTCCTTGGCCATCCTATGGCCTTTGGGCCATATGTTACCAACATAGAGTTTAGATGGTTTCTTACTAACATAGAGCGCACCTTGTGGCCTACGATCTTTAGATGCTAATATAGAGTTTCAATGGTTTCATACTAGACGTAAGGGGCACCCTATGGCTCTGGGTCCATAGGGTGTCAATGTAGAGCACAGAGGTTTCCTTTCATTCATAGAGGGAACCCTGTGGCCTAGGAGCCATTTGATGCACCCTATGACCCGAGGGTTGTAGGTCGCCAATGTAGAGCGTAGAGGTTTTCTTTCTAGCTTAGAGGGAACCTTGTGGCCTAGGGGCTATTTGGTGCTCCCTTAGAGCATATAGGGTTTCTTAGTAGCATTATAAAGGGTACCGTGTGGCCCTCAAGTCTCCATAGGGTGCCAACATAGAGCGTGGAGGGTTTTTCTTACTACCATAGAGGACATCCTATGGCCTTGGGGCCATAGGGTTTTAATATTGAGCAAAGAGGATTTCCTACTAGCATAGAGGGTACCTTGTGGTTCTAGGTCCATAGGGTGCAAACATAGAGAATAGAGGATTTCTTACTATCATAGAGGGTATCTTGTGGCCCTAGGTCCATAGGGTGCAAACATAAAGCATAGAGGATTTGTTACTAGCACAGAGGGCACCCTATTGCCCAAAGTCCATAGACATTAGGAAAACCACTCTCTTCCTCTCTCCATAGCTCCCCCTTCTCTCACACCTCCATCAACCCTCTATAGTCCCACACCCCATAGCCCACAAATCCACTATCCTCTCTACCTCTCACTCCTCCCCTCTGTCTCTATCTCCACTGTCAAAACCACCATAGGCAGCTCACCTCACCCTCCCCTCAGCTCTTCATTCTCTCTCCACAGTACCCACACACAATAGACCACAACCTTGCCCACTTCTCTCCCTCACCTTCCTCCCACCCATTTCCAATCCCTTCCTAAGCCCAACTTCCGAAGCATGTCCACCGGTAACACGCATAGACGGCCCAAACCAGAGATAGAGGAGATTGTGTTGCACAAGACAAAAAATTCAGAGGGGGGATGGATCCCACAGGTATTCAAGAAGGTTTCATGGGTCTACATGCAACCGTCACGTGCTGGACCTCATCGCGTACGATGTCGAGGCGTATTGGAACGCCATTGGAAGGGAAGACTATTGGCATTCAAAGAAACCAAGTCCGGAATGGTGGCCATCGTGCAACACGTGTACAGTGCAGCTGAGATCCACCTGAAGAGAGCTTCAACTCAATTTGTACCTCATTGTAAGTCCTCATGGTTTAGCTATCCCATGCATATGTCATGTTTACGTTTATGCGATCATTATGTTTGACTAAGTGCATTTGTAAAGATGTTTTTCCATCCAGCTTAGTTGAGGAGCAGCCGCTTGAGTGCCTCTCAGGCACGTTCATGGTTGTGCATGCTCACATTGGGGAGCTTATGTTTCCTAATGTCTCATTGAAAAAACTTACCAAGCAGCGAATATTCATGTACTCCCACAAGTACGTGGTGCCGAAGTCAAGCCAAATCTATGGTAGGTTAGAAGCCGTGGAGACACCCTCATTGCAGAGTGCAGAATGGCCAACTCCAGACCATTGGGCCTTGCTTTCTTTCAAGCACAAGGTGCTGCAAGATTTCCAAGGGTCCCTAAAGTTTGGTAAGGCAACCGGATCGGTGGGTCTCAGTTGGCATTGTCCCATTCATTTGTTTGTGCATGCATTCCGCTCTCTGTCGATTGTAGAAACACCAACAATGTTTGTTTGCAAAGAAGTTTACATAGATGCAATGGACACCATTCTAGGTGTCAATTGGGGCTATTTTGACGGTTTGCATGATGGTGACCGTTACAAGTGCAATGTGTCCCCCACACAGCTTTGCCTTCGGTATTTGAATGCAAGGTGCACCTTGTATGCACGGTTTATCTACGAGAGGTGGATGCACAAACGTGGCAAATGGATACCCTTGCATTTGACAGCCAAAGAGGTTCAATCCTTTGAAATTCGTGTCCACATGCAAAATAATGAGGTGGAGGTGGTTGCAGTGAATCCGCATTGGACTCTTGCCAATATTTGGGAACACTTTTTCATAATGGGATTCGAAGATGTCGGCAAAGCAAGTTTCAAACTAGAACAACACAAGGTCTGCTTTGTGCTTGCTTAGCTACCTTTTCTTAATTTTTGTGGGTATTTTTATTTTGATTGCCCATTTTTTGGTTGTGTAGATTCGAAGGCGGATGGAGGCCACTATGCTTGTTTACAAAGATTGGGCTATAGACGAAATCATCTTGTCTAAGTGAATTGGCTTGTAACTTTAATCATTTATATATTGGATATTTTATTATAGATTTTGAAAAATTTTAAGGTGTTGTACTTGATTTTGTACTTGAGGTTTAAGGTGGTGTAAATTTATTTTTAAAATGCATATTTTTTATTTTTTTCGAGATGGAATATGTCTATATAAGGGGGACCACCTCCTCATTTCACCATTTTCATCCCAGCATTGCAGAGAGACCTAGTATACCCAATCATGCAAAGAGAAGACATGGCTGCTACTAGTGCTTTAGATGCATTCCTTACTGAGGCTGGGCATGCAAATCACCCTGAGCTTCAAGCATTTTTCACAACCCTACCCGATTTGGAAACCACCTTGACCCTCCACTCTCAATCTTTTGAGCACATTACTTCATACATTTCCACATGCATGGGGAGATTCATTGTTGAGTTACCAAACCGGTAAGGGCAATGGGTCCCTGAGGGCGTTCTCCACCACATCTACCAAGGGGACATGCCATTTCATCAGCGGCTTGCATGCTTTGCCACCATTGCACAACACGCCGGACAATATGTGCGGCTTGAAGCTGATGATGTGCGAGCAATGCGTAAGGGAAGGATCGAAAACAATTTTTTCTCTGTTCAGGCCATAATGATCTTCCTCCTTCATGAGTGCCCAGCAGGCCCTGACGTAGTGCTACCACACTTGCAGATCGGCGGGGTACTGGCTGACGTGAAGGACCGCAAGCCCATGGCTATTGACACATCTGTAGAGGAGAGGACGCTTGCCTTGACCTACCCTGTAGGGATTCAAGGCCTCTTGGAGGCCTTTCCATCTATCGGCTCATCCTCGGGACCGCCAGAAGGAACCACCACTCGGGATGCCATCCGTGAGGTAGAGATTACCCGCTTCTCCTCCATTGTGGTGGGTGGGGAGGAGTTTGTGTTTATGCACGATCTGGAGAAATCCTTTGAGCTTCGCGTGGATGAGTGTTTCGCCATCCTTGATGCCCATGGCAAGTTTGAGGTTGATACCACCACCTCCCATGAGGATGATCTCCTACTTCCCATGGGGAATACTTTGGCGGACACAGTGGTGATCGCACAAGCCGAGGTGGCAGCGGCTGAGCAGGCCAAGGTCTCTGAGGAGGATTTTGTGGCCATGCAAGCCATGTGTTTGGCTAAACGCGCAAGAGTAGATTCACCATCACCTGCTGCAACACCTCTTTTGCTTGATCCAAAGGGGACGTCAAATGTGGATCTTTACTTGCACCCAGATACTGATGAGGAGGATCGTAGATAAGAGGTATAGATTCTCACTTACATTTGATTGTTACAAGTGATTTTGTTAATGTTATATCATAATTCTGTGCCATATCTCACAAAATCTATGTTTTGCAGGATGTTTTGGAGGTTGACACCTGGGCACAACGGTCAGGGGGGAGGAGGACGCCGTTCGGACCTAAAGCGGCACTTGCTCACTACCTTGGCACACTTCCGACTGGTGTCGTGGTGTTTGTGCATGCCGACTACTCTCCCAATGGTCGCTACAACATTTTTGCTCTCCGTTCACTCTCAAAGGCGTTGTGCTTAACAACCCTTGACCAATCGGCCAACCTTGTAGTGCTTCTAAAGAAAGATTTTGCAATATCCACTTTCGGCGTTAACTTTCGCGGGCTCCTTATCGCCCATGTCGGCATGAACCAAGCTGTAGGGGTTAATGACACCCAAGAAATCACAACCACTTTACTTAATAGGGAGCCACCCCAAAAGGCCAAGCGCCAAAAAATTGTAATTCGAAAGATCCTAAAGCAAAAGCCGGATATCATGTAAAGCATTAATTTCTTTAATGAAACTACTTTTTAGTGTCTACAACTCTCTTACTTGCAAGTTTTTGAATTTCTTATATGTTTGGCTTCCATTGTGTATGAGAAGCACCATAATTTCTGATATGACTACTAAAGAGTTTCGCAGGCCTTAAAATTATTAATATGCATACTTTGTTATATGCTAGGCTTCCAAAGTTATTAATGTGCCTACTGAAGGGCTTGGAAGGCCCTAAAATGGGCTGCCACAAGGGCGCGCATTTGGGCCTTCCATCAGCAAATGAAAGGGGCAAATGCGCGCCCTTGTGGTAGCTCATATTGGAGCATGTAAAGCCCATTTAGGAGCATACCCAGGTACATTACATGTGCAAAACCCAAAGACAAGAGATAAATATGTTTTGGCAGCTCATTTGGGGTAATCTCAAGCCCATCTTGTACTAGACCCAGATACTTAAAGTTGTTATATGTTAGGCTTCCAAAGTTATTGGATTGCCTACTGAATGGCTTGGAAGGCCCCAAAATGGGCTGCCACAAGGGCACGCATTTGGGGCTTCCATCAGCAAATGAAGGGGCAAATGCGCGCCCTTGTGGCAGCTCATTTTGGAGCATGTAAAGCCCATTTAGGAGCATACCCAGGTACATTACATGTGCAAAACCTAAAGACAAGAGATAAATATGTTTTGGCAGCTCATTTGGGATAATCTCAAGCCCATCTTGGACTAGACCCAGAAACTTAAAGTTGTAATAACAAATCACAAGAGGAAACTATGTGGCAATCTCTAGCCCATTTTGGAGTATAGGACTGACTTCACAGATGCAATAACCATCCTTCAAAATTTCTATGCTACATGGACTAAGCGGGGATGATTTCCAGATGCATCTATGCTAATTGAAGCATTGAAGCAAATAAAATATCCTTATTGCTTGTTTAAATTTTTTGGAAACCATTTGAAAGGGCTTGGAATTCCCTAGAAAAGGCTGCCACAAGGGCGCGCATTTTGTCCATCCATATGCCTCTGGAAGACCCAAATGTGCGCCCTTGTGGCAGCTAGTTTGGGGGCATTCCAAGCCATTTTCAAGACTTTCTAGATGCTTTTGCCATGCAATAGTGAGTTTTCCCTTGCTTCAATGCTTCACATAGCATGGATGCATCAGGATGTGCATGCCCCACTTAGCCAAGGTGCTTAACGTAGGCAAGTTTTCACAATAACAAGCTAATGGCTACATACATACAATAGAAGGTAGACAAAACATGGACCAGTGCTACATTGCATGGTACAGAATTAAAGCAATACAATGTGCAGTGGGGTATACAATAAAAGACGCTTATATTCAAATTCTTCCAAATACAATGCACAGAGTGGGGTATACAATCAAAAGACGCTTATATTCAAATTCTTCCCAATCTTGGAAGTTCCGTAAATACAAAAAGGTTTGATGCCTAATTACAAGCTATTCCTCATGGCACAAACGGTGAGCAAGCTGCATATCCTTGCGCATAATGGCTACACACTTTGCATGGATGGCACATAGGTTCGAATCCTCGAATATGCTAGTTAGATATTTCTCTGCTACCTCTTGGACTGCCTCTATGGCCATGGTGCCCATCCGAAATTGAGTGTTGTACAATTCCAAAACCTCCCTGCATAGCCTTGCAAAAGGGGCCCTCCGAATCAAGAGCTCGATGCTCTTTTGATAGTGGCAAATCTCCGCAAAAGCACGGCTACGCTTTCGTACCTTCTGAGGTCGACGTGGAGGTGCATTTGTTGCACGAGTTGGGGCAGCTTGCTTCCTCTTCTTGTAGACAATGCTCTTTGTCTTTTTTTCCCGCACAGGCACTTCCAACACCTCATAATCTGATTCCACCCACTCTCCATCTGATTCGTGCTCTTCACTATTGAGCGGATGTGATGGTGTAGGTCCACTCCCTTTAGGGAGTGTCTTACCCCCAATAGACATGTGAGCCTCATAAGTTTGTATTTTGACGCCAACCCATGGGGCATCTTCATCCGTTTGCGTCTCTTTGGAGCCTTCTGACGGCTGCTTTTGGCTGTTTTTTTCTTTGCCTTGGTCGCTCTCATCCTCACTGTTGCCATCAGAATCGTTGGAGTCCGATGAATAGACAACAAGGTGATGCTTCCTTCTCTCTTTTGCTACTGTAGAGGACTGGCCATGCTGATTTGAAGCTCCAGCTTCTTCTGTGTGGACCTCACCTTGAGCTTGTAAAGTTTCAGCTTTTGTTACTGTACCTTTGAGTCGTTGGCCATCCGAGCCCTCTGGATATGCAATCCTTGTCGTTTGTTTTGTTCTTGCCATGGTAGCACCTAGTAGGGAAAATGACAAAATGAGCGCCTTCAACCTTTAAATAGGTTTTTTTGAGATTTGGGCCCTTTCACACTATGCGGCCAATTAAGTGAAACTCAAATAAACCAATTGAATTTAACAAGTAAACCTGGATCATGCGGACGGCTGACGCGACGCCCAAACGCTGCCTTTTCGATACTTAGTTGCACTGCAAGCTTCATGGCCCAGGGACGCTCGCGAGGGTTTCCACTTCTCGAATGCTGCAGTACGGGAGGCATTGCATAACTGCTTTGCTAACATCGACTCACTTGCTTTCTCAATAGTGCGATTTCTCCCAAAGGTGTGCCTAAAAAATGAGTTAAACATCTCTTGGAGGTAGTTGGAGTATGAACCACCACCACCATGCCGAGTATTCTTGAAGTAGACTCCTTTTTCTCGATAGTGGGACTTCACCATGCCTTGTGTACTCCATATATCAAGCGAACCATAGTGGTCCATGAAGTATGCACCATGCGCATAGAGAATGTGCTAAAACAACCAAAAAGGAGATAAGCCAATAGAAAAGTTGCATTTTCAAACATTGCATATGTATTAAGTCCGTTAAAACAAACCATGTAGTGTGTAATCTTGCTTTCGGACCATCTGTCCTTAGCGGCCTTTGTGAATTCATAAAGCACCTTCTTGAACTCCTCTCGCTGCTCAACGTTGGTGCTTGAAAGATTCATCAATTGCACAACCTTTTGAAAGGATGACCATACTAGCTTGTGTTGGTTAGCAACCTCCACATTGGGATCTTTGTCCGTCGTGCATGAACACAAATCTTTCCACAACTCCCACCGCTTCTCACTTGCTAGATCGACACTTGCCTTGGATACCTGCATTGGAGACTTTGACATCTTCTTGAAAAATCGACGTGCCTTGGATCCATTCATGGAAACCTTCTGTGCCACCTCATATGTCTTCTCCCTACAAGTCTCTGCTACAATGGTCACCTTTGATCGGTGACATCCAATCTTATTAAGGAGCGTCTCCACCCCTTGCAAGGAGTCTATTGACCATTGAAGGGGCTTCATTGTGAAAGAATAATCAATGTGATGCTTTAGGATCCTATCAAATATTCGCATAAACGCATGCAATGTACAAAAGTGAACATTGTTGAGGGAGAAGGGGATTATGGGGTTCCACCCAGGATCTTTGCTATCCCTATTGGGCACCTCTAGCATATCACATGAAAGAACCAAAGTTTGCCACTCCCTATTTATATGGTCATCATTATCTTCGTCCTGACCTTCCACTTGAGCTGCTCGACTTGTCTTGTGCCCTTTCACATAGAATGGGCAGGGAAGTAAAGAATTTGCACCTTGTTTGCATCCAAGCATGCACTTTATGGTCTTTAGATCACCACCTAAATTTCATTCAACATCAAACTCCCCACGTCCTGGAACCATGAGCTTCTCACCGTTTATTTGAGCTTTAATGACCTCTGTGACCCATGGGATTCTACTGAAAATCCATGCAAGGACTTCATGTGTCTCTTTCGGAACTTCAATTGCACCAAGCCACCATATATCCTTCTCTGATTTCACACTAAAAGAGCGCTTTGTCGCTTCACTCAAATTGCAAGATTGCTTGGCATAAGCTAGGGCTTCATTCATAAGCGTGATGCTCATTCTCTCCAACTTTCTCCCTTTGACAATTACACACTCATCCAACTTCAACACAAACACAAGCTTGCCTTCAAGAACTGCCAACAATATAAAGCCTCAGAATGCATGTTATGACACATCATAGAGCATGTAGGCAACCCTAAACTAACCTGCATCACTCAAATTGTAGAAAGCAGCCATGGACTGCTGCAGTCGTATCAAGTCCACAAAGTTATTGTTGAATTTGGTGTAAACAAACCCTTCGGTCCGCAACACACTGTTAGAAACAGCACCCATTCCCTTCCCACGGTCCTTCCTTCCTTGTGATTTTCCACGGAGCGGCTGAAGAGGCATAGTGTCTTCAATATACAAGTAGTCCCCTAATCGGTGAACAACATCATCATTTGACACCCTCTTGGAAATCGCCACTCTGTGAGGAAATGGGAATAGGTTTTCCGTGACTCCTCGACTTCTTAATGCATCTTTTAACACTTGATTTATTGCTTGATAGCCCTTCGTACTAATCCCAACAGCATCACAAATATCCTGAACATCTAGATCAGTGACAATCACTAATAACTCTCTTAGTGATTGCGTCTTTCAAGTGCTTTGCCTCTGGAGCATCAAGCATCCCAATAAAGTCCTCTTTGTTGAAACAAGAACGAAGTAAAGAAGCCCGAGCTGATGCATTCTCGCTGCCGCACGTTTCTTGGATGAAGTTCCTACTACCCAAAACAAAAATGATGAGCGGTATTAGACTTAAACAACATGAGGGGCATAACATCTTACCTCATAGCTGTCACCCTTCTTTTTCTTGCACCACCACATGGTGCAAGAGTCTGAATTTCGAACAACTCTCGTTTCCTCACCCTACCTCCCATGGCAGTACTCTTCATGTGTGAAAGAGTATCCTCAAGCTTTTTAATTACATTTTCCTTGGTTGTGATGGTGCTCTTTGCCTCCTCAAGCACACTAGTAGTTGTTTGCATCTGATCTTGAAGATTGTAGAAACTCCCATTCAGCACAACTGCCAATGATTCAAGTAGATCTCTAACCGCGCAATCTCGTGTCTGTTGAGTCTCTTGCAGTAGCCCAACAAACCTTTCTCTCCATTTCTGACGTATTGCAACAATGATGGAATGTTTGTAAAAAGCGGATGGACATTGAGAGAAGGATCCTTTGGGTACAAGCATCCGTCTGTCCAGAGATCCACATTCTTCTCCCCTTGAGCGCGGCGTTCGTTGGCTGAAGGTAATGTACCCAAGCATGTTTTCTTTGTCGGAACATCCTCTTGAGGTAGGTGTAGGAAAAGCCCTGGAGACCTACCGCGTGAAAATCTTGCTGGGACATTGGTCACGTCATGAAGAGGCATTGTAGGATGGAGAGATGGAGCTTGAAGGATGGAGAGATGGGTGTGTAGGTGCAGCAGCAGGTGCAGGTGCAAGGGGGATGGGTGTAGGAGAGGAGCTTAGATTAGGAGGGAAAGTTTTCAATTTTGGGGGGAATTTCCTAAAAGTTTTGGAGGGAGTCAAAAAATGCTGAATTATGAGTAATTTAACTTAAAAATCTTTTTTTTAATATGTATATATGTTGGGGGTACTTTTTAGGGGGAAATAGAGTTTTTTTTAAAGTTATTGAAAAAAGTCATTTTTTTAACCTCTTTGACCCACGGATTTGATTAGGTGGCGTGGGAGAGTTAAGAGGCCACTTACAAGTTGGCCAAAAAGCTAGAGAGAGAGAAGACCCCCTACCCCCCTACTTTTCAAATGATTTACCCCCCCCCCCCCCCCTTCCCCCTACCTTTTTAGGGGTCAAAGGTGGAGGAGACCCTACCAAAATAGCCCCATTCAAAGCCTTTGTCCCCCTTAATCTTGGCAGGCTTCCTTGAAATTAGGGATTCTTACAAGGCCCATGGAGAGTCCATATTTTTCCTAATGAATGACAACATGTAGCATAAAGGGTTTCTTACTAGCATAAGAGGCACACCTTGTGGCCCTCAAGCCATAGGGTGCCAACATAAAGCATAGACGGTTTCTTACTAGTGCTCATAGAGGGCATCTTGTGGCCCTATGACAACCCATGGCCTTAGGGCCATAGGGTGACACATAAATAAAGTACCATATGGCTTTGAAGCTATATATCTATTTATATGACGTTGAGACCTCCCAACAATCCTAACCCTATGGCCTTGAGGCCATAAAGAGACATATTTTGGATTATCTTAAAGTCATGGAGATATCTACAAAGAGAACCGTATGGCCTGAAGGCCATAAGAAACTTAGTCAAGGAAATCATCCAATGCAAAAAGATCATGGCAATAGAAAATGAGACTTGTGCTCTAGATCTTAAAGGCATAAATGTTTCTCCAAGTATACTTCTAGGCGCCACCATCATGGACAAAGAATTAATGTAAATAGATAAAGATTAGGAATCTCTAGACAATAAGGAGCATAAAAATAAATTCATTGTAAATGTGTTGTCAGTTAGTAAATTTTCTATTTGCGATTAGTTTTTTCTACAAGTGTGACAAAAAAGAGTTATCAAAATGTAGATACTTTGGAATCTAAAATTAGGTGTTCTTTAAACTTGCAGTCCTTCAACAAGATATTGCGGCTGACAAAGTTTTACTCGAGATTGTTGGTATAGAGGATGCTCATGCCATTGACCCTGCTGAGAAAGATTCTATCAATCTCCATGTCAACCAAAGATTTTCTGACGAAGATGACAAGAATCTACAAGTCTTTGAAGGTCAATTGCTACAACGACTGGAGATAAATTTAAAGAGTAATCCAATGGAAGAAGACAGTGAAAGTTCCAGAACATGTGCAAGGTAATAAGAAGAATCCAATGAAAATATTCTAGTAGCCCAAGATTTGGGAATTTGATTGCATGACACTACAATGGAAGTAGAGGGCAATGGAAGTTCTGGAATATGTGCAATGCCAGAAGGAGAATCCAACACAAATATTTTAGCACCCCAGGATTTGGAAATCAAAGTGCATGGTGAGTCAGACCTTCCATCCACCAACAAACCAATGCTGACTATAATAGTGAGCTTGTGTGGATTGTTCCTGAGGAGATGCTGGCAAAAGTCCAAGAAAATGAAGAACTTAAAGTTTGGACATGAGAATATTTTTCTTCGTCCATGATGCATTGAGTTTTTAAAGGCTCTACTTAGCAATTTCAATGTAGGGATATGGTCAGCCGCTGCTAATGACATGCATGTTGTGGACATCATCAAGATTTTAGAAAAGGAAGATAAAGAAAAATCTCCATTCTTTATGATCTAGGGGCAAAGCCAATGTCAACCTGCATAGAATCAAGGATCACTTTCTTAGGTAATCGAGGAGTAGAAGCACTTTTCAAACCGTTGGCTATTGCATCATCAAAATCTGGGCTTGATGCAAGAAGATTGCTTCTTGTAGATGATGAAGCATTAAAGGGATGTGTGAATCCTGCATTGAATTGTTTTTTTCCACCATCATTTAATGTTGATGATGAGGAGGATAATATCCTCCTTGGGGAGCTGCTACCATACATCAAAGCTCTCAATCATGTTAATGACATTCACAAAGTTACAGGGTCTCATTTATATGGACAAGCACCCATTGCTCAAGGTCATGAGCTTTATAACCGTATACACAAGGTTGTTGCAGAGTGGGAGGAGAGAAATCTATTTTTTCTAGGAAAAACCTACTCCACGAGAAGGCTACCAGAAGTTTCTCGTCCTCTTCACGATGAGAAAGTTACAACATCTAGCACTAGTGGAATGTCCACTCGAAGTCACTACAAGAAACTTTCAGCATGTGATCAAGAAAAATTAAGGGTCTTAAAGAATATCAAATCATTATCAGCCTTGAAAGGTACAGAAGAAATCATGCTTGCCCGAAAATTGGGATACAAGGAGCCGGTGATCAAAGTACATGAAGCCAGGAATTATATAAAGCATCTAAAAATTCAGTATGATCTCAAATAGCCCTATATCAAGAAATGATGGAGCAATGTTTTGTAACATTTTGTCCTTTTACAAAGATCTTTATGTACTCAAAGACTTTGTTAGAGTGCTTAGGGTTTCAAGATATATAAAGATGTAAATGATTAATAGTTTTTTAAATTGTCTTTCAATACTATAAGTAGCTTCTGAGTTTCGTGTGCCAAATGCTTTTTTTAAAAAGCTTTTATAGTTTTTTGCTTTGAAATTTGAGTTCATTCTGCCATCAAGGACAATCTACATGCTCACAAGGTCAAACTTGCTCTATAACCTTGGGGAAATTGCACTTTATGGTCTCAACACCCTATGACTCTAAGGCCATAGGGTCATAGTTTGGCATGTGTTCTTGCATAAGACTTACTAAGTGTAACCACAAATTAGCACCCTATGTCCCTAAGGTCTTCGACACACTTAAGATCTCTACATTAAATTTTTCTTTTTAATTATTTCAGGGCTTCTAAGAAAAAATGTTTTGCTATTAGATTATCACAAAATAGAGGAGCTCCCTTTCATATTACATCAAATATCACATTCAAACCAAGAGCAATGGTTTCATTATCTACCAACATCTTTCAAACGGGAGAAAAGAACGCTTATCTTGGATTTAGAGGGTGTGCTTCTTGCAACATTTGAGCTTCAATCAAGGCCAACCTGGACCAAGTACATGTGCATTGTAGAAGATAACAATGAGGTGTATGCGGTGCGTTCAGATGCAATGTATTTCTTAAGGTTTTGCTTTGAGTTCTTTGAGGTTTGGATTTGGAGCTACCATCGTTTATAAAATATCAACACATAATCAAGACCTGTTTTCCTACACAAAGTCACAAATTCAAGATGATTATGGATAACAGGTGCTGCCAAAATTCAAATTTCATGATCGGTTACAAAAGAGCCTATCACAAAAATCTTTCGACTATATGGAAGCTATTTGATTATTTAGATGGGGGCAATACTATAATATTTGATGATAGTCCATATCGAGTGATGTGGAATATTCAAGGAACTTATATGATTTTTCCTTCAAAGTTTTTTAAAAGATGAAATTGCTCCATGGTTATGTGGATGGTTGTATGCTAAAGACAAGAGAGACTATACCATAAGAAATTTTGCATGTTCCATCCTGATCCTGAGACTCACTATGTAATGCAATGTTATATGTCTCAAAGGACTCAAAATATCAAGAGAAGGAGGCCACCTTAAGTGTACTAGTTAAGTATTCTAAATAGCATCTACCAAGTATTTGGCATTGTGTACTTTTCAAATTTTAAACTTGATGGAATGTTGTGGGATATCTTGAAAAATCTTTAAACTATTTTTTTAATGAAGTGCATCCTATTGTGAGGAGACTTCTCTCATTCAAGTTCTTTGGTTTCATTGTTTGATGCTTCTATGGTATTGTTAACTTTTTCTTCTTAGTAATTGTCTCTATTAAGTGATCCAAACAATTAGAATGTTCTTGACATTTGGTAGTGTTACAAAATGGTGTTTTTTGAACACCATCAATCTTGGAGATATCATACTCTTTCTAGTTAGTACTTTATTGTACATGCGATGAAGAGCATCATTTTTATGAAACTGTCAAGTTTGTGGTAATCTTTATGTCTATACTTTATACTATTTTGATATAATCAATGTATACAATTCGTATTATTCACATCAAATGGTGTTTTTAAACACCTTCTTTTTTTGAGACACCATCTCTAAAACCTTTGAGTGAAGTTTTAAAGCATGTACTTGATGTAAAAAATCTTCATCTTAACATTGATTCTTTGGCACAAACTTATATTAGGAGTTTTTATATTGTAGTTTTATCTTGAGAAATAAATTCAAAGTTAGAATTATGATAGTTTATCTAAGTAAGTGCCTCATTTAACTTTGTATAGTTAAATAAAATACCAAATGGAATTATAGGTGCAATAGATGACATCTTATGGTCTTAGGGCCATAGGATACTCTATATTATTGTTTATATTTTTTAATTGTTGTTGAACATAGATCATAGAGGGTTTTTCTCACTACCATAAAGGATATCCTATGGCTTTGGGGCCACATGGTCTCAATATTGAGTGTAGAGGATTTCTTACTAGCATAGAGGGTACCTTGTGGCTCTAGGTCCATAGGGTGCAAACACAGAGTATAGAGGATTTCTTACTAGCACAAAGGGCACCCTGTGGTCTAAGGCCATATGGTGACAACATATAGAATAAAGGGTTTCTAACTAGCATGCGAGGCACACCTTGTGCGCTTGGGGACATGGAGTTCCAACATAGAGCATAGAAGGGTTTCTTATTGGCATAAACAACATCTTGTGGTCCTAAGACAACCTAGAGCCTTAGGGACATAGGGTGGCACATAAATAAAGTCCCATATGGCTTTGAAGCACTGGATCTCTTTATACATTGGGACCAGCTAACAATCCTAATCCTATGGCATTGAGGTCACAAAGAGACATATTTTGGATTATCTTAAAGTCATAGATATGTCTACAAAGATCACCATATGGCCTTAAGGCCATAGGTGCAATAGATGGCATCTCATGGTCTTATAGCCATAGGATACTCTATAGTATTGTTTTGACTTTTTAAGTGTGAAATATTATTTTGAATGTTGACATTTAAATTATCGTGTATTTAAAACTTGATAGCATGTTACAAAACCATGACCAACTATTTTGTTATACATGGATGAAGGTCACCAAATTTATGACAAGAGTGTTTAATTGTCATAATAATCAATATCTAATTCTCCTAAATTATTTTCTCATATTAAACCGATCATTTAATGTGGGGAAGTGCCAGGGGAGAAAAAGCTAGAATATTGGTTAAGCTAGCAGACCGGCCACAATAGGGATCCAAAGGAGGGAAAATAGGGATCCAAAGGGGGGCCATCTGCAAAAGATCCATGTGAAACAATGGGCTAAAAAGACCCTAAGGTTCAGCCCATTAAGACTTCCAAAATGCTAAGGTTCCAAAATTCAAAGGTTGTGTCCAAAGATCAACCCTAGGGGAATTGGATGCTTTGTGTGTGTCCAAAAAAGTCTTTGCACATCCCTACATAGGAGGGGGCGAGCCTTGCATGTAGGGGATGAGAGAGAAAGCCACACACACACACACAAGTTCCCTTTACACAAAGGGAATGAGGGACACATGTCAACTTCCTAGGCCAAATGCCCACAAGGTGTACCCAATTCCTATTGGATGGCCTTGAAGGTGGACCAATGAGAATTAGTCTAGAGTAAATCTAGGTTAATTAATTTAAAAACACTTAATAAAAGAACCAATGAGAATTAAGTCCTCTAGAAGACTATTGGACAGTCTCCCAAGTGGTCCAATGAGCATTCGGCAGCCCAATGGCTTGCCTGATTCCTATTGGCCAGGAGGCAAAGGGGTCCAATGAGAGTTTAGATGAATTATTAAATTACCTTAATCTCTCACAAAAGGGGAAAGGGGGACACATTTCAGAAGGCTATCACTTATGCTGCTTAATAGTCATTGGCTAGCCTTGGGGAGGTCCAATGTGGAGATAGCAAGAGCAAATAGCAAGAGGGCTCGCCCAAGAGAGAGAGAGAGGAGGCTGATTTTTGGAAGGATTATCACACACACACTCACGCAATCTCATGTGTGAAGTAAAGAAGACTCTCTCTCCTTCTCAAGCTTTAATGGAAAGCTTACCACCTACTCCAAGCTTGTGAGAAGGGAGGCCTACACCAACAACTCTTGTCTTTGTTATGCAAATCCAACCAAGATCCAAGCTTCAATGCATGCTCATCTCCTCTACCATGCTAATTACTAAGCTAAGCTATGCTAATATGAGTGATTATGTGAGGAGATGTACATCTTTCTCGTAAGATACTTCTTCTTCCTCTCAATCTACTCTCATACCCTGCTAGCTCTCACCATCTTCGAAGGTGTGTGAGGTCTTGGGTCTGAGACTAGGGATAATTAATGTTGTGTTTGCTAAGTGTTTTTCTTAGTGCATGAAGCTTTCATCTTCATTGCATTAGCTAGTCTTGAAGGAACACAAAGAATTGTATTGTACAATGTCTCTCTTGATGGGAGAAACCATAATACAAAGCCTTTTGGAGGGGGGATCGGCTCCATGCAAATCCGGTCCTCAACTATTGTCAATAGATTAATTTCTCGCTCTTTTGAAAGTATTGTTCATTGTATCTAACTAGGTGTTATGCTTTTTTTTGCTCTCTCCACCCAAGCACTCTTGTAATTCTCATTAGGAATCTATTCTAATGAAATGCCCACTATGTTCATGCTAATTTCCGCTACACACAAGTTTTTAGGCCATTAAATGTTACATTGGTATCAGAGCACAAGGTTTCTCTTTTCTTGCTCAAGAAGGGAGGTCCTCAAGCTAGCTATAAATGGTTGGTATTATTAATTGCGTGTGAGTAAGTAGAATAGGGATTTTTCAGCCTTGCAGTGTGCCTACCTTCGTGCAATTAACGGGGCATCACCGTCGAGAGCTATGTTCTTAATAGTAGAGTCCTATGGGGCTTGCCTACGGCTTAACCACTATTGAGCTATTAGAAGCTTGACAGGAGCTGGTGCTATTTTGGTGTTGAAAGACCCTCTCTTCTATTCCTTGCAATTAATGGTATTCGAGCCACGGGTACAGTAGCTTGAGTGCTTTTTCTAAAGGGGTAAAAAGGAGTAGCAACTAGGGCTTGAAGTGCCAAAGTACACCTAAAATGTTTACACCTAAAAGTTGTTAGAATGGCTGACAATAGTAAAGAGAGTGAAATTAATGTTGATAACTTTGATTTTGCTCATGAGCAAGCTACTAGTGATGCTCCAATGCTTGTTAACTATCTTGTTTCTAGGCTTCAACAAGCCATGGGCAATCCATCTCTCCAAAGTGAAGTGCAACGGCAGCTCCGTGCTCACGGGATTCTCCAAGCTCATCACCATGATGAGAGAACACCTAGGAACCCTCCTTGTGAGACTACCAAAAGAGGTCTCTCTCTGATTCGGGAAGAAGAAGAGAATCCATACGAAGGGCTCAAGAATTTACTTCTTGATGATGCATCTCATTCCCAAAGGAGAACTCAAGAGCCTCCACCAAAGCAACGAGAAAGAAGTGAGTCTTCCACCACCTCGGCGGAGATGGCTCCATGAAGACGGCGGGCTAAACGCTCTCCATCACCACCAAAGCGGAGAAGACCATCATACTCTTCTCCACGCCATAATTGAAAGAGGGATGATAAAAAGTAAGAGAAGAAAAAGGCAAGAAAGAGGATACCCTCTTCTCCATCTTCTTCATCCTCTTCCTCTTATCAAAGTGATGGTGAAGACGACAAAGATCAAGACAAGAAAAAGGCGAGAAAGAGGTCACCCTCTTCTCCACCTTCTTCAAATTCTTCACCTTCTGAATAAAGTGATGGTGCAACCTTTGAACCATCAAAAATAAGAGGCCATAGGAAATCCTATGCCGCATGGAAGAGTTCATCCAAGCTGAAGAAGTTCAAAGAGGGAGGTAAGAGCATCTCTTTCCTTACCTATGATGGCACCTTTGGTGCTACGGACAAAGTCTTGGCCTTTATCCAGCAATTTGATGCGGCGTTTGGAGATGAGGGCTTCACAGAGTCCTCTAAGCTACGCCATGTAGCTATGCACTTTCAAAAGTCCGCCAGACAATGGTGTTCTAGCCTACGAGCCAACGGTGAAGCTCCATGAACATGGAAAGCTTTAAGAGCTTCCATTATGAAGAAGTTTTTGGCCACCGATGCCAAAGACAAAGTACTCACCGAATGGCGAAGCTTAAAGCTCTCTCCCTATGAATCCATCCACAAATATGTAGACAAGTTTTGGGACCTACAACTCAAAGCCACTGTCTTCAAAAATTTGGATGTTGGAGAGCAAAAGCAACAATTTTGTGCGGGCTTAACCGAAGAAATGGCGGAGTATGTCAACTCCCAAAGGCCACGTACCATATCGGCGGTAATACACCATACTTTGGTGGCCTCTCAAATCAATTTCCAAACGGGGGCTAAAAGAAATAATAAGCCCACGGAAAACAAGTGTTAAGGCGGTTACGCCGCTAGCGGAAGCTAAATAGCGAGAACTCAACCAACAACAGAATTTGTCAGACGAGGATGGAGCTTGACCCGCAGGCGCATGGAAACAACTAGGTGGGTGTCAAATCACCTACTCGACCTTCTAATGACAATCACTACTAAGGAAATCAAATCTAAGTTCTAGAATACGCAAGTGACTGAAATCCGTACTACAAACGAATACTATACGAAACAGGATCTAGAATCATTGAATCGATCTCAAACTCAAGGGGAAGTCTATACACTAGGTAAGAACAACACCCTAAAGACTTGAACTGCAAAATCAACCTATAACCACTCCGTGCGGTAAACGCGTATGAAGACAGGCCGAAAAATACAGGTGATCGAAACTTGACCCCGATGGTACTAATGTGTAGCTCTACTCGTTGTGGTTCTATAGATATGCTGCATGCTCTATTCCGACACACGAGTTGGAAGAAAACTCACACCGAAGCTCGCAGGAACTTACCACACATAGAAGCCGATAGCGTGCACTCTTGGTATTAGTGCGTAGCTCTCGCCGTTGCTAACACAATGGTGGTGTCGCTTCTCCAATGGCGGCTCCGTAGCTCGCGTAGCAAGTAGATAAGACTCTCTCTCTCTCTCACTCTCTCTCAGACACAGTCACGGCGCTCAAAAACTCACTTTGATTAATAATCTGAAATCCTCCTTTAGGTTACAAAACTTTGGCTTATATACCTCAGCCTTGGAGGTGAGAACATCTCTAACTAATTACATCGGCAAGTGAAATTACTTCGGGATTACAGGCTGGAAACTCAATTGAGTCCCGTTACTTAATGAATGGCTCAATTCAAAATCAATGTCGGAAAGACATTTATTACAATCAATGGTTACAAAAATGATGAGTGTGAGCAAAAATGTGGGTGTGATCCTCTGCTGGCTCAACACTCCCCCCCTCCGCGTTCATGTCGTCCCTGACATGACTTTTATGCTTAGTCAATAAAGTCATGTCGTCTTGAGCATCTGCAAATGTGATTCGTATCGTAGGTTGCCGATGGTCATGGTTGGGCCGAATATTTTGCTTTCGTGGGTGAAAAAGCCGGTGTAGAAAGCTTCTTCGAATGTTTGCATGTGGAAGCTAGGAAAAAACATAATCCTCTGGTATAGGAGGTGCAACACTTTTGGAGAAGACTGCAATGAAAAATCATATATCATATCAGTCACTGTGTCGGCCGTCGATAGTAGACTCGAGGTCGTGGCTTTATCTGGCGCGAACACTTCAATGCAAGCTAAGAGAGTCCTGCAGATTTTCTTGAGCATATGACACGAAAGGTCAAGAGAGCCAGTAAAGAGCTTGATGGTGCCCGTTAGGGTTTTCACCATGTAGGCTTTACCTATTCTCTCTCCCGCCTTTGGTCCTGGCATCCTGGGGTAATTAAGCCAATTTGGCTTCTTTCCTGCAATCCTGCCATGCTCTTTCCAGCTTCTGACTCTTGGCACCGGGCAGAAGGTTGCATCCTCCTGAATCTCCTTTGGTGCCTCTACCAAGTAGATGAGGTAGGCTGGGTATTTGTTCAGCCAACCTTTCCTCCATTTAGGCTGCGAATCTACAATCTTCTTTGATTGTTCCTCTTTTGTGATGTCGCCTTCGTAAAGAGCGACATACTGCTCCTCCTCTATTCTCTTTTTGGTTTTTATCACTTCAAACTTCATCAAAGGGAAAGGCAGGCTGGGTTGCATCCACTCTTCATGGAGCACTTTTGTGTCTAATCCCTGAAGTCTAATGGAGATTAGGAGTCTCCTCTCCCATTCCATTTCTGCCTTGGCACTCTCCTCTGTTGACTTTGCTATTTGGTCATGGAGCCTTTGTTCTTCTTCTTCAGAGATTCCTGAAGTCGAGGCCACCTCGTGAACTGGGGCTGGATCTTCAAGTGTGGTTGCCTCTCCAGTTTCTGGTAGCTCTATGGCTGTTCCACATGATTCTTCTTGTGGTGTCTCTGTCTCTCTTCTTTGTTGCTCTTGTAGATCTTGGAGCTGTTTGCAGAGGGTCTCATTCTTTGTTCTTAGTGTTTGATTTTCTAAAGTGAGCCTCTCCTCTGTTGCCAATGATCCCTCCGCAATGTGCAACCTTTGCACTTGCTCTAATCTTAGCTCTCTTTGTAAGCTACGGACCTGGTCTTCCAGAGCTGGTACAAGAGCTCCCTCTTGTTCGGTTCCTGCTCTGCTAGCTCTAGGGGTAGTCCTGAGTCTAGTGATTGTTCTTTCTTGGAGCGTGACTCTTTCCCTTAGCTCAATGAGCTCATCTTTAGCCGCCTCCAAGTTGTCTTCCATCCGCTCCCTTGCTTCCTGTGCACTTGTTACTTCTCTTGAAGCCTCGGCTAGCTGGAGTATCAAGCCGTCTCTCTCGTTTTCCGCATCGTAGAGTGATGCTTTATGACTTTCAGATTCAGTCATAGCATCCTCTAATTTCCTCTGCAACTCGGCTTCCCTTTGTTTGGCTGTCCCAATCTCCACTTCCTTTGCCTTGGATCTTTCTTTGATCTTGTTGAGCAGTTCATGCACCATGTGCATGTCTTTTTCATCTTCATCTGTCAACTCTAAAGCTTTTTCGGCCACCACCTCCACTGGCTTCGGCTCTTCTAGTACGTTCTGCTCGTCCAGTTTCTCTTCACTCTCTTTTGTACTCTTTATTTTTTCCTCTTTCCCTCTCCGATCATCTTGTTTTTGTAGGTGGATTCCATAGACCGCCTCAAGGGCCTCTTCTTCAGTGTACCCTATCGCTACCAGATCCTCATAATCTTTTTTCTTTTGCTGAATTGGATCTATCTCCTTTTCCTTGGTCCCGGCCTCCGGCTTTTCCATACCAGCCGTGTCCATCTCTATTGTGGTCTCTTCCACAATGATTTCCGTCTTCTTCGGGCTTGGTACATCAGTAAAGGAAGGCTGATTGTCCTCAGTCATCTTGGCTTTCCCTTTGTTTGCTTGCCCGTCTTTCTCTTGAGGTTCAGTAGACTCATCTACTTTCTTCTTCCCCTTGTCGTCCTTTTTCAGCTCAGCTTTTAAAAGCTGTACTTCCTCTTCAGTGTATGGCTCGACAGGTTGCTGCTCCAGTATAGCCTCTGACTCCTCATAATCTCTAATATATTGATCATATTGATCAACATGTGGCCTGGCTGAGCTAGTTCCGACTTTAGTGGGGTCTGGAACCCACTTTTCTTCAAAGTCCCCCTTTAGAGCTCTTTCCGCTCTAAACTGCTCCACCAGTCTTTCCATTCTTGCCACTTTCTAACTTTTGGTTTTCTTGGGAGCAACCTTCTTTTTTGCTTTCTTCATAAGCGGATCATCCACATCCTCTACAGGTTCTGAAACTATTTCTAGTTTCCTGCGTGCTCTTGTGGACGCCCTCTTGGATACTTCGGGCTGTTCTTCCTCCTCATCGGCTTCTCTAAGCCACTCATTCTGGGAGGGAACCTTTCGCCATTGATCTCTGGCTCCAATAGCTTCATAAGCTATTCTTGTCAGAACTTCAGCTCCTCCTATATACTTTGGCTTCTCGTTGTGCATGGCAATTACTTGCTCGTGGATGTGTTGAGCATAATTCACCTCCTTTGGCATATTGCTCTTCAATGCCCATGTGATGGTAGTTGCAATGGCATGGGGTGGTGTCGTATACTTTTGCGGTCTTTTACTGCAAATATGGAGAAACTGGTTGTACAGTCGGCAAAGGGTTGCCGCTCTTTGGTCTGCCATATCTCCATAGGTTGCATTCTGTTTCTTGGACCCATAAACCTCTATAGCCTCCCTTATTTCCCTGACAGAGCTCCCTTTGTTGTGCAGCTTCAATGCATCTGCAATGCGCTGTGGAGTGATCTGTACCTCTACTTTCTCTCCATCTATTGTTGTCAATGTGGCTTTCCCATCCTTCTGAATGGAGGTTGCCAACTCATACACTCTTCTTGTATCTACACCTGATGGTCTCGAGGTGAAGAATCTATGCAAGTCTGCCCTTTCCAGGTACCTGCTGATGTTCTCTGACCTGCTATAATCCACCAATTCTTGTGGGATCATCGGTATATCCACCGCTTGCCCTTTAGGATCTCTAAAAGTCCCCTGGTAGATCTTTATTCCCTCTTGTTCCAGTACTGCTTCCTCCACCCAAGTTTTGGTTGGCTTGAGGGTTTCTGCTGGAATGTCAAAGGGTTCTGCTTCTGCAAGAGCATCTTTGATTGTCGGTCTTTTTCTCTTTGTTGCTGATGACTTGGCGGAATCCATGGATCCTGTAACTCCAATTTCAGAAGTTAGCGTCTTTTTAGTACTGAAAGCCGAAATGAAGCTTTTAACTATTCAAATGACTTGAAAATTGAAACATGAGCTATTCAAGGCCTAAGGATGCAGGGTAGGTGAAAAAATATGCAAACTGGGCTCAAAATCATGCTGGAGACATCATACGCGTATGATGTCTTTTGTGTCAAAATGACTTCATATTGGTTGTGCTTGTAGCTGATAGTGTATACATGAGTATCATATGCTTGGATTTGAGTTTGGATACCATTTGGTCAAGTTTTGGCCAGTTTAGTCCAGTTCCGGCTCTTGGAAAAATTTTGAAAGGGAATTGGATTTTATGATCCAAATTGGATAAAACTTGGTGGTTCACCTTCAAATGGCATGTAGATCACTTCTGTTTGGTGGTTGAAGCCCTGAGGTGCCAAAATCACATAGTGAGACATCATACGCGTATGATGTCTTTTAGTGTATTTTTGGACCAAATTTCTCTATAAGCTTGGATATGGCTTTAGATAGGCTTATTCAGTGGATTTATGAAGTTTGGATAGATTTTGGGCTAAAAATGGCTTTGGAGACATCATACGCGTATGATGTCTTTTTCATCAATTTTTCATGGGATTGGTTCTGTGGACTCCCCATGTACTAGTGAAGGACTGTCCCTACTCAAATCTTGGTTTGGACTTGAGTATGTTGGATTTGGGCTAAAATAGGCTTTGGATGAAGGATTTTTCCTCAATTGGGCTAATGGGGTGATCCACTTGACCAAATGGTTCCAAACTTCATTTGTAACATGTATTAGATATATATAATGGATGTATGATATCAAATGAGCAATTTTGGCTCTGTAAGTGCAAAAAGACATCATACGCGTATGATGTGTTCTGTGTCAAAATGGTGCTTTTTGGTTCCAGATAGCTTATAGATGTGTTAATCAGCAATCCTACAAAGTTTCAATGAGTTTGGAGTTATTTTGACAAAATTAGGACCAAAAATCAATTTTATGGCCTACTTTGCGTCTTTTTGGTTTTCCTTGGGTTTTCTAACTCCAATTCTCATGATACTTGGTTCATAGGATGTGATTAACATGTGGAATGAGGCTATGCACTCAAATGTTGAAATGGATGTGAAAATCATGCTGTGAGACATCATACGCGTATGATGTCTTTTCTTGAAATGTTGGTCTTTTTGTGCAAAGAATGCTTTGTGCTAGTGCCCTAAGCCCTGCTAACTAGTTTTCAACTTAAAAAGTCATCAGTTTAGCTAAAAAGCCCCCTTATAGGCATTTCAGTCTCCGAAGTCGTCTTTTTGCCTTGGAGTTGAATTTCTTCAACTTTTCTTCTCGAGAGTTGCATTTCCAGCTCATTGGATATGTTTTGAAGCCACCTATTTGGTTGAACTTGACTTTGGCTCACCGTTCTCCATCTTTCTCCATTTGGTTGCCCGAAAGCGTCTTTTTCACCATCGATAAGTGAATCAGCTTTCTTTTGGGTTTTGCTTGCAAACATAAGTCATCCATGTATATTTGAAGCTGCTTGCGAAGTTTCATTTCATTCGGTCGTCAATTTCAGCCGTTATGCCAAAATGACGCTTTGTGTGTCCGTAGCCGAATCGGTTGTTTTGACCCACTTTTGGTGGTCCAAACCTGGAGATACTCCATGGTTGCATTGCCCTTGATGTTGTTAAGCTTCATGAGAAGTTTTGTGTCGTTTCGACAACTTTTTCCTGTTTGCCTCTTGCAGGCTCTGTTGACCTAGGGTTTTTCAAGTTGTTCTTTCTCGAGCTTTGAGTGTTAGAAACCCATCTTCTATGTTAGGGTAACCCACCTCTAAGTTCTTGCAAGGTTTGGTTAGGCGGTTGTGCCCCTACCTAGCGTTCCTCCCCATTCCCCGTCTGCTCTTGTTTCTTGGTTTTGGTCAGTTTTCGCGACAAAAGTTAACGATAAGCATCAAAAGCTTATGGCAACGAGTCTATCTCTCATGTCTGGTGTCCTCTGAGCTCTCGTAGCAGTCGTAGAAGGCGGTAGAAGGTCGGATGCTCCTGTGTGCTCTTTGCTCTCTCCAAGAAGGTAATAGTGGAAATGCGCTTGAAAGTGAAGTGAAAAATACTTAACTTCGGACTTCCCGGATCACTTGTTACCAAATTCGACATGTGCTCCTATCTTGTCGTGAAATGCACTTTAGGATTTGAAATTTCTCGATTTGGACTCCGTTTGACCTGTTTCTGAGAAATCTGTCCACTTTGCCAAAATTCTGTCATTTCGGGCTTTCCGCAACTTTTTCAGAATTGTACCCAATTTTTACCATGGGTTGCCCTTGTCATTAGGACCATCACCGTCTATTCTTTTCTTTTTTCCGATCTCGTTTCACCTGCTTTTTTATTTTTCTTTTATTTTTATTAAGAAAATCATAAAAAAATAAGGGAAAATAGCAAATTGAAGCCAAAAAATTCCAAACATACACGATAAATAGCTGGTAACCCTGTGTATATGAATATACACTTATTTGTGATTTTTGGACTTGGATTACCACTTTTTTCCACTTTATAGCTCCAAAAACACTCTTATTTAGTGATATGTACACGTCTAGAGACCCAAATTCATCATTTGATCTCTTCTTGTTGCAAAACAAGGTATATAAGGGCATAAATATTATCAATATCCGCAATCGAACATAAAAATTGCAAAGTCATGTAAGACACTGCCCTTGTAATATAATTTTTTTTGTTTTTCTTTGTTTTTGGCGCTTGTAGCTGCTTTGTAACTCCTGTATACCTGTATACCTCCCCCCCTCCTAGTCTGAGTCCTCCCGGACGACTATGAAGTGTCTGTGGGCGAAGCATTGTAGTTGTTTTGGTCATAAGTTCCCGATGCAATTGCAGAGCGATGATACAACAGTCTTTCCAGTAAAGCTGCTCTTTGTTTGATTGAAGGATTGTTGGTCGGGTTTTGGGTTGGTGATACTTCGGTAGTAGAATCAGTAGATGGATTCTTCTTTACTTTTTTGTTCTTTTGCACAATCCAAATCTGCTTCCGCTTCACTTGTGCTTGCCACAAACTCTTTGCGACCCAAACCTGCTTTGTCCTTTGTGTTGATTTCCTCGCCTTGAAATACCTAGGAGTTTCCGTTGATTGTACTGAAGGGAGTTCCTGTTTACAAATCTTTGGGATCCAAATTTGCTTGCTATAGCTTTGTGCCGTCATGAACTTCTTTGGAATCCAAATCTGTTTCACTGTCCTTGATTGTCTGGAATCACTCTGTTGTCTGGTATTGAAGACTCTGTTTTCCACCTTTGTTTTCTCTGGGACCACCTTTTTTGGTCTCCATATCAACTTTGACTCCGTTTTTTCCCAAGGTTGAGCTGTTATATTATTGCTTGTCTTCCTTATCCACTATTGAGAATTCCTCGTCGAAGAGTAATCCGGTTGTATAGAAACTTTTGGTTGCCATTGCTTCTTCTTTTTCTCTGGTGGTTGTTTACCTTTGTGCTTGGATTCTTCCTTTGGAGTTGGCTCTGTTTCTTTGGTGAACTTAACTGATTGGCTTTCACCTTCGTATTTGATAAGCACTGATTTAGAACTCCAGTCAATAATTGCATTGTATTGTTTCTGCCATGGTTGTCCTAGCAATAATGGTTGTTGTGTAGCTTGGTCTTCAACCACGTAAAACATATGAGGATACACATATTGGTTAATCTGTAGATGTAAAACTGTGCATCCGACAGTTTTGATTGAATTCTCAGAGTAACTCTTTAACTCTTGCTTGGCAGTTAGTAGTTTAGTGTCATTTGTCAATTGTCTATACAAACTGAGTGAAAGTAGGTTAGCTTGAGCTCCTGAATCCAATAGTGCTCTGGCTTTGATTTGGTTGGTTCCTACTTTGCATTCAATGATGGGTTTTTCTTTGTCATTATCCATTTCTGTTATACTGACTACGTTTATTCGTAGTGCTCCTTCATTGCGCTGTTTCTGACGCAGTAGTCTTATTTTCTCCATTTTTTCCTTCGCCTCGGCTTGCGCTTCCTCCACAATCATTTTCTTTTTCTGGACACGCAACTTTTCTTGATGTATTTTGAGAAGCATGTCTTGGGTTAGCGGCAAAAGATACTTTTTCACTCTACATCCACTAATCCAATTGGGCATTTCTTCTCCGTCTAATGTAGCAAGCTTGACGGCTCCACTTGGTGATAGATCTTTAATCACCAGAGATCCAATCCCTCGCTTTTTAAGCTTCTTAGCATGCTGTTTCAGAGTGTAAACTAGGACATAGTCCCCAACCTTAAACTCTTTAGTCCGCACATGCTTATCAAAAAATTCCTTTTGTCGCCTTTTTTGAGCGTAGATAGAAGCTACTGCTTTTAGGCGAAGCTCATCTAGCTTTTCCAGGTCATCTATTCTATCAGAAAGCTCATGCCCTGTCCACTCTAGATCCTTAGCCACCCTTAATGTTGAAATCAAGAATTCTATTGGTAAGATAGCATTTAGCCCAAAAACCATGTTATATGGGGTCGTTCCTATTGATGTTTTATATGCTACCCTATATGCCCATAATGTTGAATGCAACTTCTGGTCCCAGTCAGTTCTCGACTCAGATACAATCTTCGTAAGGACCATGCATATGGTTTTTTTTGTTGCTTCAGCTTGTCCGTTTGCTTGTGGATGATACGGGGCTGATTTCCTATGGATTACCATGAATTCATCTAGAAGGATCTCTATCACTTCATTTATAAAATGTGTGCCTCGATCACTCACAATTTCTATTGGCAATCCATATCGTACAAAGACGTATTCATATAGAAATTGTGCCGTGGTCCTGGCATCTGCTTTTTGAGTTGCCTTTGCTTCGACCCACTTTGTTAGATAGTCTGTAGCCACAATGATGTATTGTGCATGAGTCTTATATGCAGGAGGTGAAATGGGTCCGACATAATCAATCCCCCATTTTGCAAAAGCTCTTGCCCCCATCATTGGTCTAAGCGGCATATCATCTCTTTTAAGTGGTACTTTGGTCCGCTGACAGTCATCGCACCGTTAACGTATTCCTCAGCGTCCATATGTAATGTTGGCCACCATATTCCTGCGGCTAAGACAAGTTTTGTTGTCTTATCACCTGAGAAATGGCCTCCACCTACTCCTCCATGAGCTTGTTCTAGGATTATCACATACTCAGACTCTGATGCGCAAATCCTAAGCTGGTTGTCTTTACATCTCTTATAGAGTTGATCTCCTATTAAAGCGTAATCTCTAGCTTCTGTCTCTACAGATTTCTGACGAGCTTTTGACGTTCCTTCTGGGAAAGTTCTATTTGTGAAATATTCAACAATATACTGACTCCATTCTGGAGCGATCGTTATCTGATATAATGTCGAATACTCTGCTGGCGGTTTTGATGAACATACAATACATACAGTGACATATTCATGTACGCTTTCTTTCATTCCTGGCCAATAGACTCCCAATTGTAACAAATTCCTATATGTGTTCCTTCTTGAACAATGAAATGCACATTCCTGAACATGTGCTTCGTGTAGATATATATTATATTCCTCAGGATTGATGCATAGTCGTAAAACATGATCATTTCCCAATTGATACAACCTTCCTGCAACCAATTGAATATTCTTGGATTGCTGAATAGCAATATGTTTCTGGTTGTATTCTCTTCTATCGAACCTCCTCCATAGGTTAATAGGTTAACGACATTTTGAGACCACTTCGGTATCATTTCTATGTTGAACAAGTACGCGTCTGGCATGTCGTCATCTACTCCTATAGGGTCTTCTCCATTCGTCAATCGCGAAAGATGATCAGCTCTAAGATGTGTTTTTCCTTTCTTTACTACTACCGTGAAGTCGAATTCCAGTAAGATAATGAACCATCTCACTATTCTCCCGGTATTGCATGGTTTATTCACTAGGTAGAGCAAGGCTTGGTGATCCGTAAAAAACACAAACTTGTTGGCTAGAAGATAATGCCGAAATTTCTTCACAGCATATATCATTCCTAATCCCTCTCGCTCTGTTGTGGTGTAATTCTTCTCTGCATTGTTGAGCTGTCGACTGGCGTAACAGATAGGAAAATCCATGTTTCCTTCTTCTGGCTGAGCCAGAATGCATCCTATTGCATATGCCGAAGCATCTATGTGCACATGGAATATCTTCTCCCAATCTGGTGATTTCAAGACTGGAGCAGTAATGAGTGCCTCTTTCAATTTCTTGAACGATTCCTCACACTCCTCTGTCCATTCAAAGTTCACTATTAGCCTGTAAAGTGGTTGGCCTATTATAGCGTACATGTAAATGAATCGTCTATAATATCCGCAATGTCCCATAAAGCTCTGTACTTGTTTCGCATTGGTTGGTCTAGGCATATCCACTATAACTTTTATCTTCTCTAAATCCGTGGATATTCCGTTTTGTGAGACAATATGTCCCAGAATTCTGCCCTGTCGGACCATAAACACACATTTCTCAGGATTGAGACAAATGCGATATGTCCTACATTTCTCAAATACTTTTCTTAGGTGTTCTAGATGCTCATCTCTCAGAAGAGAATGTACACATAAGTCATCCATGTATATTTCTAGAAACAACCTTAAGTATTCTTTGAAAGCATGCGTCATCAGCCTCTGGAAGGTTGCGGGAGCATTGGTTAGACCAAAAGGCATAACCCGATAAGCATAAATTCCCCACTCCATTGCAAAAGCTGTTTTATGTTGATCTTCCAGTGCTATGGCTAGCTGGTTATATCCTGAAAAACCATCAAGAAAAGAGTATGCTGTTTTCCCTGATACACGCTCTAGAACATGATCAGTTATCGGCAGGGGATAATTGTCCCTGATTGTTGCAGCATTCACTTTCTTTAAGTTGACACACACTCGGAGTTTTCCGTTCTTCTTGGGTACTACCACAATCGGAGATACCCAATCGGTGTGTTCAATCTCGTATATGAATTCAGCTTCCATTAGCTTATCTATCTCTTCTTTGATTCGCTTAGCAAATGTATCATTATATGTGTATGGTCTCTGTCTGCTAGGCTTTGCGTCTTGTTTTAGTGGGATTGTGTGTTGGCATATCGATGGGTCAACTCCCTTTAAGTCCTTATAAGACCATGCAAACACATCCCTATACTCTCTGAGAAGACTCAAAAGTCTCTCTTCCTCGCCTGGAGACAAATCTGTGGCTATGTACACCGGTCTAGGTGTCTCACCTGGAGCTGCTAAATCAACTTTTTTTGCATCCTCCGGTCCGTCATAAGATTCGTTCTCCCTTCTCTCTCGAATAGGTTGGGTTAATACCACCTTCCTATCCTCTATTGTGAATTTCCTATAGTGAGAGGGAACATCCATGTTTTCCTTGATTTTGGCGTTTTCGTCCTCTCCACTCTCAAATTCTGTCGTCCAAACTTCTTTCAGAGTTTTCTTGAGCTCTCTGTACTTGTTTCTACGTTCTAACTTGGACTCCGTGTGTTCTCTGTTGCGTTTGTTCTTTTCTTTTTTTTCTGTTTCCGTTTTCGTTCCATTCCATTGAACTTGATTTCTTGAGTCTCTTTTGTCTTTTCGTAAGGTCTTTTGATAATTACCTCTCATTCTTCCAGAAATCTTGTCCTTAACACAATCTTCCGCCTTTACTAGCATTAGGAATTGATTTTTTCCTCTTATTCTAGGCATAGGATTGGTTCTAACCCCCTTTGTTTTTTTCTTTGCTCTATAGCGTTTCTGGCGTTGTTTAGTTTGGTTTGGAAAATCATAAAATCGGACATCCGTTATAGTTTCTTCGTTTCCACTTGAATTGTCCGTTGACTCGTTGTCTGCTTCATTTCCCCACTCAAGATGATCGGGAATGTCGTGAAATACCTCCTCTTCATCTTCCTTTTCCAGTGTATCGTTCTTTTCAGTTTCTTTTTCGAGTACAGTTCTCAACATGAAGTACGGAACCACGTCGTACCCGTCCTTGTCGCAAAATTTTGTTGTGGGACCATCCGGAATTGCACAAACATCTAGGGTTGCTAGAATGTGTGTCCATTCTAATGGTTCAAGCGTGTCCTCTGGAAAGGGTTCTCCTATATAAGCTTCGTCTTCGATAGCCCTTTCTAAAACACATTCTTCTCGTTTCAGACTTCCACATTTCGAAGCTCCACACATCCATAACTCCTTGGGTTTACCTAACCAAGCTGGAAATTCGGATCCCGCCAAAGTAGCTGAATCAAACTCCTCACCGGTGTTCGGTTCACATCTTTGTAGCTATGGTCTTTCAGGTTCACACGTGTAGTGGTTTCCATATTTCTCAGGTATATGTGATCGTAGCCCCAATCCTGGACCATTTTCAACTGTCTCATGAATGGTCTTCCCAGTATGATATCATAGTTATTCTCCTTGCCAAAATCGACAATAGCAAAAGTATGTTCGTATTCAATGCCGCAAGAAGTCACTACAACTTTCTCTAATAACCCCATAGGTTTCTCCATGTGTCCATCTGCTAATTGGAGTTTCAACCTAGTCTTCCTTATTGCTGGTTTCCCCCATTTTTTCCAGATTTCTTTTGTAGCAATGGCTACCCCAACTCCGCTGTCAAGTATTGCCATCGTCTTCACTCCTTGGAATTCAACTGGTAAGGTTGTATTCCCCTCTTCACCTTCACAATACTCTCCGACCTTGTTTAAGGGTACAGGCTTAGCGTTCTTCTGTGGTTTACTCAGCTCTTGTATTCCCTCTTGCAGTCTCGATGTTGGGTCTTTTATCCCGAATTTCTCCAACCATTTTCCTACAGTGGTCCACATATGTGGTCTTAGCCGCAAAAGCTCAGCTAGAGTGATAGTGCATGTCATTGGTGTTGACAAGATCTCTATCAATCCTTGCGAGTCCATGACTTTTTCTGATGAGATTCTTTGTGAGGGAAGTGCTCTAATCTCGGATTTTGCTTCATACTCTCCTAAGTATGAAGGTAAGGTATTCAGTGAATGAGGTTTGCTTTCCATTGTTCTAACAGAGCCCCAATCTCCCCAGTAAGATTGCAGATCCAAGTCCACTTGAGATCCTGCCTCAAATTCCACTATGGGAGGATTCCTGATGTCCTTTTCCCAATTTGTCTGATTAGCTTGGCAACTTAGCTCGTTTGCAAAGTTTGCCTCTCTCACTTGTTTCCAAAATTCATTGTAATCCTCATCTCTTCCGTAAGACCTCTGTATGACTGGATGAAAACTCTCTATCTCCTGATCGGTTGTGTTCAATACTATGCGGTCATCCTTGTGTGTATTTTCAGGCTTTTGTGCACTGGGAGTCTTTTCAGCTACCCGTGAAACGATAGTCTCTTGCTGAATTGGGTTTTCCGTTCCACAATTCATTGTTTCTTTTGGTGGTTCTAATAAGGCTTGTGCAGTCTCGATCATTCTCTGGCACATTTCAAGTCTCTGCTTTTCCAATTCCGCGTTTGGGTATGTCATCCACCTCTGTTCTTGTGTTTGGTTGTTCTTTAACCTAGCTTCGTAAGCTCTCATCAGTGCGTCCAATGGTTCGTGTACTTTGTCGACTAGCACTGATCCCCCTGAGCTTAAGCTCGTTGTTTCTTTGATACTCTTTTGTTTCGTTCTTTCCGGGCTCATCTCTCGTTTCCCGTTTTGACTCTCAAGTTTTTCTAATCTATCTTTAGTTTGCTTTAGTTCCTCAGCTAGAATAGCGTCTTCACGTTCTTTTCTCAACTTCATGCGTGCTTTTCTAGCTTTCCATGTGTTTCTCTGACTCCGCGGTCCTTGACTAACCACTTCAGTCGCTAACTTTCCATTCTCAGGTTCTCTAGTGGTTTTCTTAGCTTGAGCTCTAGTAACAACTTGCGTTGGTATCAGAGTTTCATTTTCAGACCCACTGCTGGTAGGAATAGTTTCTAGCATATTCAATGTCGTCTTTTGCACTTTGTTTGGATTCTTTGAACAATCCTCAATGAAGTGAGTAACCCCACACTCAGTGCAATAAGCGTTAATTCTAATGATTTCCGTATGTGGACAAACATTCATCAGATGGTCACCTCCACACTTGTAACAGGGTCCTAGTGCTGGTCTTGGTCCCATTTGATTCGTCCTTTGTGGATAGGATGGTCTTTGTCCTGTTAACCCTCCATGAGCTATGAACATCAATGTTCTTGCGTCCAAATTGTATCTCTCTTCATCAGAAGCACTTGTAACTGTTGGTATTCCAACATTCCCAATCATGCCCCATGGTTCTGGTTGTTTGGGTTCTTCTGGTGGGTAATACACAGTTGGAGACATGTGTGCACCAGATTCTTCATAATAGGCTTGAACAGGCACTAAGGCTTGTTCTTCCTGATTCTCTAAGGTTGGTGCATATCTAATGCCCACTGGTCTTGCTCCTGGTAAAGGTGGTTGTTGTCCCAATACCGGTTGCGGTCTTTCTATCCCCATAGGTCCTGGTACATTTCCCGTTGGGTATCGAGGTACTGGATGTACTTGAGGTGGTGCTAATTGAGCAGGAGGTGCATACTGACGCTCCCTTACATACCCTTTGTTGTAATAGCACTCCTCTGTTGGATGGTTTGTCCATTTTTGTTCAATAGCACACCATTTCAGTGTTTTTGGCAATGGTTTTTGGTATGGTGCCATCCTTTTTAGAGCATCTTCTATCATTTGCTCTACATTTGGCATGGTTGTTGTTTGAACATTCTTTTTAGTGGTAGTCTCGCTCGCTACGGAGGAAGAGCTACTGGATGCAAAATCTGTATCCGCTGACACCTCTCCATAAACCGTACAGTTATCCACTAAGTACAATGCTTCTCTCGTTACTTGCTCGAAACTTGTACAAGCTTTCAAGTGCAAGTCCTTCTTGAGAGTGTCGTTTCTCAATCCCTCAATAAAGAGAACAGATAGTCTGTCATCTTGTGGTCGTTCACGTACTGGACATCTCTCAATGTATTGTTTGAAGCGAAGTGAAGCTTCCTTCACTTTTTCGTGTTCTCTCTGTTTAAAAGCATATATTTGTGAGACCGTATTGTGCTTAATCCCTCGTTTTGAGAATTCCTCAGCAAACTCTCTTAGCAAATGGTCAATGTCATGGAATCCCCCTATGTTCAGTGGTTGAAACCATGTCAATGCCGTACCTTCTAGAGTAAGACCAAATCCCTCGTATTGTGTATGGAAATCTGTTATCTGCTCAGCTCTTAAGACTTGCTTAAAGAGTGACACATGTGCATACGGATCTCTGAACCACCATACTTCTTTGGCATACACTTCGCTACTTGAGATGGTCTCATACGTCTATGGTCTGCTACCAATCTCATTGCTCCTGTGTCCCGGCTAAAGCTTTCTCTAGCATCATGGACTTCATGGGTTACCCTTGTCGGTTCCCCCGCCCTGAATCTACTACTAGGAGGTAAATGTGATGGTTCCGCTTCGAACCTTGGACCTGGAGTGGTATACGTGGGGATTGGAACTGCACTACCTCGATTCGTATCCATTGACTCTCTGGAATGTAATGATCCCATTGGTCCGGGCTTCGAGTACTGAGGTTGACTGAAAGAGTCATCAGCCCGAGTTCTTTGTCCTCCTGTCGTCATTGGGTTTTGCCCTCCATTTGTTGGTGCTGGTCTTTGTGAGCTAGAAGTAACATAATACTGATGTAGTGGTCCCCCAAAGTATGTATATCCTTCTAATTCTTTCTTGCCCATTGTTGAGTATTGCCTGCCATACTTGTCGTAAGCGGAAATTTTCACTTCCGATCCCTCTGTGTAGGTAAATACATAAAGTCTTTTTTGGTCTGTCAACTCTCCGGTGTAGGGTTCTTCACATCTATAATAGAGATCTTGCTCCCCATTATATATTTGTATAGCCCCACATAGATGTTATCAGTGTTGATCCTTGTAGTTTCATTCTCTCTTCTTAACCTCGCATCAGGGAAGTTCATTATTGGTGCTTTCTCCTCCAGTTCTTCATCTACTTTGGCTTTGGTGCCCATCAATCCCCACTTGTCCACAATGTTAGGGTTTAGGACTACCAAGTACATGGTACCCTCGTCATCTAGATATCTATCTCCGCTATAGCTCACAGGCACTAAGTCCTTGAACTCACTAGGTCTCTCCTCTATCTTTACACAATAGCGGTCCATTCCATCTTTGTAGATCTTGGCACCTTGCTCATTGTCGTACTGGTATTTTATGAACAATAGTTTCATTGTGGCGGAAGGGTTTGATGATCCTGCTGCCATATTTTCTCTGTTGTTCAGGTTCAAGTGTTCCAAGTGTTCGGTGAAAATCTCGTAAGATCTCTCCGAAGAAGTATCAGAGACACTTCCTTCAAAGATCGGCTCTAATGGTTGCACCCAACTTTGGTTTACACTTCCCTCGGTTGATATGACACTTGCTGGTTCCCCTTGTTTTGGTTGGTTATTCTGGAGATTCCTGCCCGATCTCAAATTCATCAATTCCCCTAAAGGACTTTAACTTTTCCGTCTCGGCAATTTGTTTTCCCCAAGTTTTTGTGGTCAGAATTGATCCAAACTGATTGATACTTGGTCAATTGTTTAATCTTGTCAGTTGGACAACTTCTGTTTCATCAAGTGAGAATTTTGTTGCAGTTATGCTGAAAAAGACATTATACGCGTATGATGTCTTTTTTCACAGATTTGGACTATTTTGGTTATGCTCACTCTCAGTAGCCCCCTTATGCTCTGTCCACTCACAAAATTCAGTTTGAACTCTGTTTGAGCAAGTTATGGCTAATTTAGGCTTTTCTTGGCAATTTTCCGCTTTTGACTTGTTTTTGGGTCAATTGTGATCCAAATGGGATGAAACTTGAAATATAACCTCTAGACAGCTATTACAATGGATCTGTGTTGGCAAAGTATCAAAATATGTCCAAAATTAGGTCAAAGACATCATACGCGTATGATGTCTTTTTCATCAATTTGGGTCAAAACTTGATATTTATGCTTCCTACAGTGCTTGTAACAATCTTGTCAGGTCAGATATCAAAAATAAGCAGTGGATGTGCCAAAAGACATTATACGCGTATGATGTCTTTTGTCCCAGATTTTGACTATTCTTGGTTTTAAGCCTTCTCCAATGTTTATAATTGAGTTTCAAGTGTTTTTGTCAGGTTTGAATGTAAAAACAAGATCTGAATCCAAAATTTCCTATTCTTTGCGTTTCTTGGACTCCGACTTGTCTTTTTGGGTTTCTTTGAGTGTTAATGCTCTTGTTTTAAGTTGAAATTAGGGTATAACCCCCCTTTTGAACACTCTGGTAAAGTCAAAATTTCTGTTTTGGTCTCTGTTTGGTCATTTAGACATCATACGCGTATGATGTCTAAAGTTGCAGATTTCCAGTTTTTTGGCACAGAATCCTTCCTAAAGCTTTCTCTAGTGCTCAGCAACTCACAGATACACAGAAAATTTCTCTGACTTTTGTTTATTGCAAGTTTCACTACTAACTCGACGGTTTAGTGATCTAACATGCAATCAACCCTATCAAGCAAATACTCCAATGATTACTAGCTCTAGATCAGGATCAAATGAAGTCCTACCTAAGCTATTCCTAATCATAAAATGGGTTTGGTAATTGTGATTTTAAAGAGATCCACTGCCACTCACGGACTAGCAAATTCTTCTTCTATCAACAACTACTCAACACCAACAAAACAACAAACAAATCTAAGCTAAACTAAAAATACTGTCAACACGGAAGACCCAGGAATACCCCACTTCCTAGTATCTCTCGAGATCTTCGGAGTCCACCACTCCTAGATCTTTTCTAACTAAAGTATACAAAGTAGTTTATACGACTCACCTCGTAGGATTAGTCTAAGGTCACCTACTTAGGGCTCTCGTCCCCGGCAGCGGCGCCAAATGTTAAGGCGGTTACGCCGCTAGCGGAAGCTAAATAGCGAGAACTCAACCAACAACAGAATTTGTCAGACGAGGACGGAGCTTGACCCGCAGGCGCATGGAAACAACTAGGTGGGTGTCAAATCACCTACTCGACCTTCTAATGACAATCACTACTAAGGAAATCAAATCTAAGTTCTAAAATATGCAAGTGACTGAAATCTGTACTACGAACGAATGCTATACGAAACAGGATCTAGAATCATTGAATCGATCTCAAACTCAAGGGGAAGTCTATACACTAGGTAAGAACAACACCCTAAAGACTTGAACTGCAAAATCAACCTATAACCACTCCGTGCGGTAAACGCGTATGAAGACAGGCCGAAAAATACAGGTGATCGAAACTTGACCCCGATGGTACTAATGTGTAGCTCTACTCGTTGTGGTTCTATAGATATGCTGCACGCTCTATTCCGACACACGAGTTGGAAGAAAACTCACACCGAAGCTCGTAGGAACTTACCACACATAGAAGCCGATATCGCGCACTCTTGGTATCAGTGCGTAGCTCTCGCCGTTGCTAACACAATGGCGGTGTCGCTTCTCCAATGGCGGCTCCGTAGCTCGCGTAGCAAGTAGATAAGACTCTCTCTCTCTCTCTCTCACTCTCTCTCAGACACAGTCACGGCGCTCAAAAACTCACTTTGATTAATAATCTGAAATCCCCCTTTAGGTTACAAAACTTTGGCTTATATACCTCAGCCTTGGAGGTGAGAACATCTCTAACTAATTACATCGGCAAGTGAAATTACTTCGGGATTACAAGCTGGAAACTCAATTGAGTCCCGTTACTTAATGAATGGCTCAATTCAAAATCAATGTCGGAAAGACATTTATTACAATCAATGGTTACAAAAATGATGAGTGTGAGCAAAAATGTGGGTGTGATCCTCTGCTGGCTCAACAACAAGGGTTCCAACGAGCCTAAGGGGAAGGACAATGTCCAAAAGTCTCCTAAGGGCAACTCCAACAAAGCTAAAGAGAAGGGAGTTTACAAAGGTAAAAACCAACTCTCTCCTGAAGAGCTTGAGTGTTATCGCAAGGATAACCGGTGTTTCAAGTGCGGCGAACAAGGGCATGCATGTCATAATAATCAATATCTAATTCTCCTAAATGGTTTTCTCATATTAAACTGATCATTTAATGTGGGGAAGTGCCAGGGGAGAAAAGGCTAGAATATTGGTTAAGCTAGCAGACCGGCCACAGTAGGGATCCAAAGGAGGGAAAATAGGGATCCAAAGGGGGGGGCATCTGCAAAAGAGCCATGTGCAACAATGGGCTAAAAAGACCCTAAGGTTCAGCCCATTAAGACTTCCAAAATGCTAAGGTTCCAAAATTCAAAGGTTGTGTCCAAAGGGTTAAAGCTTAGGGGGAATTGGATTCTTTGTGTGCTCTCCAAAGTCAACACATATCCCTACATGGGAGGGGGTGAGCCCTTCTTCTAGGGGATGAGAGAGAAAGCCACACACACAAACACAGGCTCCCTTTACACAAAGAGAATGAGGGACACATGTCAGCTCCCTAGGCCAAATGCCCACAAGGTGTGCCCAGTTTCTATTGGATGACCCTTGAAGTGGACCAATGAGAATTAATCTAGAGTAAATCTAGTTTAATTAATTTAAAAACATTTAATAAAAGAAACCAATGAGAATTAAGTCTCCTAGAAGACTATTGGGCAGTCTCACAAGGGGTCCAATGAGCATTCAAGAGCCCAATGGCTTGCCTGATTCCTATTGGCCAGGAGACAAAGGGGTCCAATGAGAGTTTAGTTTAATTATTTAATTACCTAAAGCTCTCACAAAAGGGGAAAGGGGGACACATGTCAGAAGGCTATCACTTATGCTGCTAAATAGTCATTGGCTTGACTTGGGGAGAGCCAATGAGGGCTCAGCAAGAGCAAATAGCAAGAGGGCTCGCCCAAGAGAGAGAGAGGGGGCTGATTTTTGCAAGGAATTATCACACACACACACTCACACAATCTCATGTGTGAAGAAAGAAAAGACTATCTCCTCCCAAGCTTTAATGGAGAGCTCATCACCTACTCCAAGCTTGTGAGATAGAAGCCTACATCAACACACTCTTGGCATGTGGATGCAAATCCAACTGAGAGCCAAGCTTCGATGCATGATCATCTCCTCTACCAAGCTAATTACTAAGCTAAGCTAAGCTAAGCTAATAGGAGTGATTATGTGAGGAGATGTACATCTTTCTCATAAGATACTCCTTCTTCCTCTCAATCTACTCTCATACCCTGCTAGCTCTCACCATCTTCGAAGGTGTGTGAGGTCTTGGGTCTGAGAACGGGGATAATTCAAGTTGTGTTTGATAAGTGTTTTGCTTAGTGCATGAAGCTTTCATCTTGATTGCACTAGCTAGTCTTGAAGGAACACAGAGAATTGTATTGTACAATGTCTCTCTTGATGGGAGAAACCATAATACAAAGCCTTTTGGAGGGAGGACCGGCTCCATGCAAATCCGGTCCTCAACTGTTGTCAATAGATTAATTTCTCTCTCTTTTGAAAGTATTGTCGATGCTATCTAACTAGGTGTTATGCTTTTTGTTGGTCTGTCCACCCAAGCACTCTTGTAATTCTCATTAGGAATCTATTCTAATGAAATGCCCAATATGTTCATGCTCATTTCCGGTTCACACAAGTTATTAGGCCATTAAATGTTACAATGCGTACCACGCTTGTCCCCAAAAGAACAACCGCCAAGATCCTCCTAGAGCTTCCTTGGTTGAAATCCAAGAGGAGGAGACTCACCAAACTCACCACAAAGGATCTCCTCTATGCCATGCTTGGGGAAAGGTAAGAGAACATGACGCTTGTATTCTCTTTGACCCTGGTTCTACTCACAATTTTATATCTATAGAGTTGGCCACCAAGCTAGGCATACAAGCTTACGAAATGGGAGATGTCCTATCCGCAGACAGTGCCTTCAAGGGGCAAGAAGCTTCAGTCACTCCCTTAATCGGGAAATTGAGGCTTCATGTCCAAGGCTATGTGGACAAATAGGACTTCTTTATCTCTCCTCTCAAGCATGAGGATGTAATCCTAGGGGCACCATGGTTTGATCGCCTGGCTGCCAATGTTAAATTCCCTTAAAGGAGAATCTCCTTTAAGTTTAGGGAAAAAGACATGTATATAGATGCTAAGGAAATGGGTAACACTATCCCCATTGTACATACACCAGCTTTCAACAAGTCAATAAAGAGCTCTATTTCTGTGTACATGATTTTTGTTAAAGATTCTCAAAATGAACCTAATGCTTTAGCAAAAGAAAATAAAAGAAACCAAAAGGAATTAGAGCTATCCAATTTTCTCAAGGGGTTTCAAGATGTTTTTATTGACAACATCCCTGGTGAGCTACCTCCTAAACGAGGTAATGATGACCATGCAATTGAACTTCTTCCAGGAAGTTCACCGCCCAACAAACCTCCTTATAGAGTTTCTCAAGCTCAACAAGAGGAGATTATGTGGCAAGTGCATGAGTTAGTTGAGAAGGGCATGGTTAGGCCTAGCTCATCTCCATTTTGCTCACCTGTGCTATTAGTGCAAAAGAAAGACGGCACATATCGTATGTGTGTCGACTATAGAGCACTAAATAGGATCACTATCAAGAATAGGTTTCCCATTCCACGGGTAGAAGACCTATTTGATAAGCTACTGAGGGCGAGCTTTTTGAAAATGGGGCCTCTAAACCCAAACCAATGGGCCTACCCTCACAAAATGTTCGTAAAGAAGTACGCACACTACTTCGGGCACCACCTTCTTTTGGGAGTGGAGAAGGAAACCAATCAAAATAACACTTGCACTCACCCACTCAAGCGACACACTTTGAAAACCCCTTACTCTATATACACTTTGGACACTTGACACCATCAACGATTATGCAACCCAATGCTGTGCATCAAATGAAATATGCAATTTGTGGAATAGCATTCACCTTCTCCCCATAAGAGTACCCATGATACATCCAAACTCCTCCTCTCTCAAGCACTCATCAAAAAATCATGCGCACAAGACTTGCCTATCAAACACACAAGAGAATCACCTACATCGAACTAACACACTTTGCATAGAGAGCTCATCTCCATCTATGCAATGCCGTGACAAATGAAATCACCATGAGAGGTAGCCACACGCATATGTAATGAAGAAAAAGAGAGTTGGAGTGAGAAATTTCTTTAGACCAATTGAATAAGTGTGGAGAAACAAACCAATGGTAAATTGAGAGTAGAACACTTACTTGATTTCTCGCACACCTTTTAAGGGGAAGACAGACGCTGGCTAACCATCACGAATTGCGACACTTGAATTTTTTGAAGATGATTTAATGATCATTAACATAACCATGAGAGAGATCATGATGTATTTACAAGTTATTAAGGTGCTACAATGATTTATTGGGTTGATGGAGTAAGAGATTGTAGAATAGAAAGAGTGGAGGATAGAGTTGCACTTCCTCCAAAGAGGAGGGTTAGGAGAGAGGATGTGAAGAGGGAGAGTTGGGATTTTCTCTACTATTGACCAAGAACAACATGAAGTTGAAAATATAGGTGTGTGTCCTTGAGTCTCTCCAAGGGGGGCTATTTATAGTTGTGCAGGAGTGGGATTATGCTACACTTAATTAGGGTGAGTGATTAGCCCTAATTAAGTGTCCTTTGATCGCTTATTGAATATTGGACATAAAATGGACTATTTATTCACCAAAAATATCATTTTAGACCGTGAAGGCTCCATAGGGGTGCATAATGTAGGTGGGCCCCACCATCAGGCCCTACGGGTGGCTCCTGTGGGGTATCTCAACTTGTCTGTCTTGGCATTTAGAAAGCATCTTTAGGTTGGTCCCATCACATGCAAGTGACCTTGAACACTCATTGCTCTTCTAGAAGATGAGTAGGGGCAAAATAAGATCTCACCCTCTTGATTTACTTGATTTACTTGATTTACAGTTCCCTTTTGCTGTGAATCTGACAGATTTATACTATTTTGACCATAACTTTTTACCTGTAGCTCGGAATGACATGCTTCAAAAGGAAAATTTGACCTTCTCAACGTGTTTGATATGAATTTGGACTATTCTTCACGCCCATGCACCAAGGAATTCGGTTTGGAAGGTCCACACTAGGCTAGGGAACCTTTTGCTTCCAAGTCTTCTTGTATGGGCCCTTTTCTTGTATGCATCCAAGGGGAATCATGCTTTTTCAAAAGGGTGTGATGCTTAAACAAATAGAGGAGGGCCCAATATTATTTTCTTTTGAAAAGAATATACAGTTTGAGTCTTTTTGAAAGGAGAAAAACTATATGTATATTCTTAAGAGATATTGGGCCACCTATATAGGGGGCATAGAAGACTTGTAGAGATGGAATATTTATCTATATTGGGCCACCTATGTAGGGGGCATAGAAGACTTGTAGAGATGGAGCATAATCTTTAGTAAAGACAAGTGGAGAGTTGATTTTCCATGGTAATTTATCTATATGGGATGGAAGATGGATATATTATTTTTCTACTACTAATTTTTTACAAGAGGTAAGAAAGTTTGGGGGTGGATAGTTGGTTATTGTATGCTTAATTTTATTTACAAAGAAAAAAAGAAAAGGGTGGTAATATAAATATATGACTAAGGTGACATTTTTGGGAAGAGTACAATGTATGTGTCGCCACAAAGGTTAAATGAAGAGGGGGAATTTACTCTAGATAACTTAATAGTGTAGAAAAATATATACACATATGAGCAAGAGGACGTTGAGTAGGCTGAAAAATGTTGCAGAAAGATGGTTACCATTTTATGCCACTCATATTAGCCCTCCCCCAAGCCTAGAGATATTCATATCTTTAGGAGGACGGTGTTGCTTCTTTCTCTTCTTCTTTTTTTTTTCTTTTTCTCTCTTTTTTTTAATAGGAGGAGCGACATGCACTCTTTTACTCCATTAGACCTGCTTTTCATTACCTCAATCCCATAAATCGGAGATGGGAGGGTTGCCTTGGGTATGTTCAGATTCCAAGGCTGGTTCTTCTTTGCACATCAAAGCTTTAAAAATAGATGGAGCATTTGCCAAGCCGAAGGGAGCCATGCCAATTTGGAGCTTAGACGATGTAGGTAGATGACTTCCTATCAACGGATTGATACGTTGAAGGTAGGGCTTTAATCTCCATCCATTGACTCTGGTCTTGTGGAGTTTTCCTGATAAATCTGCTAATCTATAACTACCATTCTCAAACTTTGTTTTTATCATGAAAGGTCCCTCCCATCTTTGCAAAAACTTTTTGTCAAGTCGAGTATCAAGTCGGTTATCATAGCGAAGAACCAACATACCTTCCTTCAATCCTTTCCCCTTGAGCTTCTTGTTGATTTTGTCCCTTTGGCTTGTCGCTTTGGTGATGTAGTGATCAATGGACTCTTCTCTATCTAGCTCAAGTCGTTGGAGATCTAAGATCCTTTCATGTAGAACCTCTTTTGGTTTTTTTTCCACTCTTGCAAGAACGCGCAATCTTGAGAGCTCTACCTCAATGGGGAGAAGTGCCTCCTGTCCATAAACTAGATGAAAAGGGGTGAATTGGGTAGATACCTTGAAAGATGTCCTATACGCCCAAAGAGCAGCCGTCAAATGGCGATCCCAATCATTAGGCTGGTCCACAACATGCTTAGAAATGATCTTACATATCATTCCATTCACTTTTTCCACCAATCCATTGCATTGAGGATAGTAGGGTGTGGAATGCAGGTGTTTCACTTTTAACCTCCTCAAGAGATCATTCAGAAGGTCAGCCCTAAAACCCTGGGCCTCGATCTGATAAGATTTCTAGGGGTGTTCCAAACCTACTACAAATATGATCAAAAATAAACTTTGATACCTCTTCAGATGTGATTCGGGTTGTGCTTGTTGCTTTCGCCCATCGTGTCATGTAGTCAACACCCATGATGATGAAAACCTTCCCTGTAGAAGTACGAGGTAGGGGACCTATTGCATCCACACCCCACTTTTCAAAAGGGCCATAAGATATTATTGGGACTCGAGGCTCATATGTTAGTCGTCTATCCCCAGCAATTTGGCATAGTTTACATGCCTTACACCAATATTGGACATCACGATGTAAGCTCGGCCAAATAAACCCTGCTTGTAAAATCGTCCTACTTGTAGTATCTTGAGAAAAGTGACCACCACAGACATCATCATGACATGAAAGAAGAATTTTCTCTATCTCTTGCACACCTGGTACTCTCCTCAAGACCAAATCTTTCCCTTTGCGATATAAATCATCCCCGATCAACTAGTAAGGTGTGGCCTTCTTAACTAGTCTATGTCTTTGCACCTTGTCTGAGTGTTTGGGACACTCACGTGCTTGTAGAAAGAAAATAATGTCTTTTAGCTCCTCTTGACCTTAATATTTGGGTTCATACAGTTTCACACCTCCTACTGCCATTTGAAGCTTTTCATTTGCGAGTAAGTCTGCTTCCTTGTTATGAGTTCTCACAATGTGTTGTACCTGTGTTGCTTTAAAACCCTTCATCAAAGCTCTTACACTACTAAGCCACTCAAACAATGTACGATTCTTGCACCTCCAAGTCCCTTGGATTTACCTGACCACTAGCAAAGAATCACCTTTTATAATAAGTCTTTGTATGCCTAATTCTTTGCATTCTTCTAACCCAAGGGTTAGAGCATCATACTCAGCCTCATTGTTAGAGTGAACATTGGGTAGAGTGATACCTTTTCTAACCATTACCTCCTTTTGTGGGTTCAAAATGATGATCCCCCCTGCTGCTTTGTCTTGTTGGCGTTGATAAGCTCCGTCAAAGCATAAAGTATGGGCATTATCAATCTCCTTCACTTTGAACTGTTTTGAGCCTTCCTCTCTTTGTAGTCGTGATCCTTCCCTTTCTCTCACTTTGTAGGTGAGAATGTCTGCAAGTCTTGCTCTTGTGCTATCTTCTACAAGGAAAGTGTATTCAAATTCTTGGAGTTCAAGCACCCACTTTGCTATTCTAGATGAGAGGCTCATGTGTTGTACTACATATGGTAGATTGTGCTCTAAGGTGAGAAAAAAAATGGCACAGGATACGACCGAAACTTCCTTACCGCAAACAAGATTGCAAAGACCACTTTCTCCATTTCAGTGTATCCCTTCTTGGCCGGAGTCATCACCTTGCTTGCAAAATAGATCGGCCTCATGTATGATGTTTTAGGATCTTTTTGCATCAAAACAACACCAATTGCTTCGAAACCTACACTTGGAGTGACATAGTAGGTCTCCTTTGGATCTGGTGGCATTAGGATTGGTAGAGAGCTAAGAATTCCCTTCACTTCCTCAAAACATTTTGCATGTTCCCTCCCCCATTCAAATGTAGATTGGTTTGCCAACCTTTGCAAAGGGGCAATGGCTTTTGCTAGGCGATGGATGAAGCGAGACATGTACCTCACTTTGTGGTTGAAGGTCATTAGCTCCTTAGTTGTTGTTGGTGGAGATAATGACAAAAGGGCCTCTACTTTAGAGGGATCCACTTGAATTCCTTGTGAGGAAACCACATGGCCTAGAAAAACCACTGAGATTCACCGATATGACACTTCTCTGGGTTGAGTTGTCCCCCAAATTGATGGATCCTCTTAAGCTCCTCTTCAACCTTTTGGCAGTGAAGTGATCTACAACTATAAATACAGAAATCATCCATGAAGACTCTTATAGATTTTCCAAAGAATGGCTGAAATACAAATATTGTGAATCTCATGAAGGTGCTAGGAGCATTGGTGAGCCCAAAAGGCATTACTCTAAATGCAAAACATCCCCAAGGTGTGATGAAGGTGGTTTTTGGTTGGTCCTCTTCTGCTATTCTAATTTGAAAATATCCTGAATACCATCACACACAGTGTAGCATTCATGACCTTCTACTTCGTTCAAAATTTCATCTTGGAAAGGGAGAAGGAAGTGGTCCCTCTTTGTCGCAGCATTGAGGGGTTTGCAATCCACGCAGACCCTCCACTTACCATTCTTCTTGGGAGTGACTACAATAGGTGATACCCATTCAGAGTTGGATACTGGATAGATGAAGCCAACCTTCAAGAGTCGATTCACTTCTTGTAGGAGAGCCTTTTGGTGCACAGATCCTAGTCGCCTTAACTTTTGAGCCACTGGTTTGGTCCCTGGTTTCAATTCAATTCGATGCTCTATTACATCTACACCTCTTATTTGTGAGTAGTCAGTGATAAACAAATTGGGATACCTCCTTAACATATTGATGTAGGACCTCTTATCCTCACAAGTAAGATCTTTTGCAAGCATCTTCTCAAATCCTTCTTCAAGGTGGTGGCATCTTTCATCCCCTCGTGTGTGATTGTCTGTTGGCTTTTCTTCTACGGAAACATCTTGGGTGTTGGTCTTAAATACAATTCCCATTACCTCCAAAGAAGACTCCTCTTCACTGGTTGATGCACTGGTTGATGCTTCCTCATCACTTGAGTAAGGACTCTCCTCCTCTCTCTCTTTATCTGTCGTGGTTTCATAGTTGATATCTAGTTGCTTTCCTTCTCGCCAATCATACACCACCGGTTGACCCTTCTTAAGAATCAAACGGCCACTTCCCCATTTTTGATCTGCATTCACAGCAATGAGCCAAGGCCTCCCTAGGATGATTGGATAGCCCTCCCCCTTAGCTGGCATGACATACATATCCACTCGTGCATCTATGTAACATACAGAGACTTTTATATTTTCAATGATCCCCAAACACTTCACACTTGAGTTGTTGGCTAGCCTAGCTTGACAATTAGAGGACTTTGTAATTTCAAGCCCTAATCTATTCATTGATTTTTCCGTGATCACACACATTTGAGCTCCACCATCAACATATACATTAGACACCTTTTTACCCCTTATGTAAGCATCCACAATGGGTTCCACATCTTTTTGTAGCTTTGAGGTCACAACCTTAATGGAAAGATTTGCTTTCTTCTTTGGAATTCTTGTACTTACCAACTTTGGCCATTGCCTTCTTACTTTGGTTGATAGGTGTAGAAGTTGAGGCCATGAAATGTTTGGCTTTTGGGTTTGTAAATCCTCCAGGATGTTGTAGGGCTCTAGCTCCTTTCCCGATGGGAAGTCGTTGATACCAATTTCCCTTCGCCTTGATATTTTCTTCTTGCTACTTTCAGCTTCTTCCATCTTTGACTTCTTCTTCTTGTCCCTTCTGGCTGAATTTGTTCCTTCACTTCTCATGTCTTCATCCTTACCATGTGCTCTTGTGCGTTTTTCTGCCGGCATAACATCAAAGTTTAGAGTATGCTCATCTATTACCTCTTCTATCTTGATGATGTTGACTCCTCTTTCTTCCTCCTCATGTGGGATGGGAGGTATATTTGTTGGTGGTGGTGGTCGACGAAGGATTTATGGGCCTTGAGCTAGTTCTTGCTGCACAGTGAGAGGAGGCAGTCTAGGGGGATATATGTCTCCCGGAAGTCACCTTGGATGTGGACAATTGTACATTTCATGGCCCATTTCATTGCAATTCCAACATCGCAACTCTTGAGCTTGTCTTCATTGATTGCGATTCCCTTCTCTTGGTTGTCATTGTTGAGGTAGGCCCTGTACTAGATTCAGAGTGAGGTTCTCAAGCTGTTGAGTTAGCCTTTGTAAAACCTCTTGTTGAGAGTTATCTCCTATTTGTGAAGATTGTGCAAGAGGGTCCCTAATTGGTGCTTCCATGGTTTCTGAAGACTCCCTCTCACTCACTTCATTCAAACCCCTTGCTCTATGTGCTTGGAAGTGTAGTTTTCTAAACTTGATGATGGCTACCTCACGTGCTTCTTCGAAGGTGGATGGGAATTTTAGCTCTACTTTAGCCTTTAAAAGTGGATACAAGCCAACCATGAATCTCTCTTTTTTTAGAAAGTTAGGTGCACCACCATGATTTTCTAATGTAGCCTCCCACCTACCCCATAGATTGACAAAGGTTGCTTCATAAGAGAGATAGTCTTCAAGTGATACGTGCTTATGTCCAATAAGACATTTTCATAGTCCTTCAGAAGTATCACCTTGCCCGAACTTGGAGAGGAAGCTTGCTCGCAGTCTCTCCTAGTTGGACTTGATTTGGGGTTGCAAGGTCTCATACCATGCTTTAGCTTCTGCTTTTAGAACCAACGGGAAGGCTCGTAGCTTTACTTCCTCTTCATCGCTCCTGGATATGAGATGTGCCATCTCCAAGTTGTCAAGAAACTCTTGCACATCTTCCCCACTTCTTGCATAAAACGTGGAAAAAGCACTTGACATTTTGTTTAGACTTTTTGAAAAAAAAAAATCAAGAAACTTTTCTCTTACGGGCCGCACAAGATTGTTGACACTATAAATCTGATTACATTAAAATGAAGATGTACACATCCATTCTTAATTCGTACTTTATCATAGGTAGAATAAATGGATTAATTGAAGCATTGATTTCATTGAGGCGAGTGGATCCAAATATCCTCCTTATGATAGATTGAAACCTAAACTTAGTTGCAATGATTATATGAATGGATTGCCGAGCAATAGGCCTAAAAGGTTCATTGTTTTGATCGTGATTAATGTGCTACTCCTCGTTGTTGGTTTGAAGACCTCGTTCCTTCATATGGCCCTTGAGCACCCCTTCACCACTCCTTGTTCCTGCCTTTAAAACAAAATGAACACGTGAACATCAAAAGAAGTTTCATAATTGATGATTGGAAGTATAATTGGATTGGGTGATGCCAGTATTTCTCTAACTCTTTCTGCACCAAACATAAAACAATGCGTTGTTGGAAAAAGACTTTTCTATCTATGTGAACATTTACTCTAATGTGTTGTGCAAAATGAAATGGATAGATGGGAACTCCATTGTTCATCACTAAAAATTTGAAGGTAACTTGGAAATATGTTCCTCAGTGGGGGCACCACTTTATGAGGGCGAGCTTTTTGAAAATGGGGCCTCTAAACCCAAACCAATGGGCCTACCCTCACAAAATGTTCGTAAAGAAGTACGCACACTACTTGGGGCACCACCTTCTTTTGAGAGTGGATAAGGAAACCAATCAAAATAACACTTGCACTCACCCACTCAAGCGACACACTTTGAAAACCCCTTACTCTATATACACTTTGGACACTTGACACCATCAACGATTATGCAACCCAATGCCGTGCATCAAATAAAATATGCAATTTGTGGAATAGCATTCACCTTCTCCCCATAAGAATACCCATGATACATCCAAACTCCTCCTCTCTCAAGCACTCATCAAAAAATCATGCGCACAAGACTTGCCTCTCAAACACACAAGAGAATTACCTACATCGAACTAACACACTTTGCATAGAGAGCTCATCTCCATCTATGCAATGCCGTGACAAATGAAATCACCATGAGAGGTAGCCACATGCATATGTAATGAAGCAAAAGAGAGTTGGAGTGAGAAATTTCTTTAGACCAATTGAATAAGTGTGGAGAAACAAACCAATGGTAAATTGAGAGTAGAACACTTACTTGATTTCTCGCACACCTTTTAAGGGGAACACAGACGCTGGCTAACCATCACGAATTGCGACACTTGAATGTTTTGAAGATGATTTAATGATCATTAACATAACCATGAGAGATATCATGATGTATTTACAAGTTATTGAGGTGCTACAATGATTTATTGGGTTGATGGAGTAAGAGATTGTAGAATAGAAAGAGTGGAGGATAGAGTTGCACTTCCTCCAAAGAGGAGGGTTAGGAGGGAGGATGTGAGGAGGGAGAGTTGGGGTTTTCTCTACTATTGATCAAGAACAACATGAAGTTGAAAATATAGGTGTGTGTCCTTGAGTCTCTCCAAGAGGGGCTATTTATAGTTGTGCAGGAGTGGGATTATGCTACACTTAATTAGGGTGAGTGATTAGCCCTAATTAAGTGTCCTTTGACCGCTTATTGAATATTGGACATAAAATGGACTATTTATTCACCAAAAATATCATTTTAGACCGTGAAGGCTCCATAGGGGTGCATAATGTAGGTGGAACCCACCATCAGGCCCTACGGGTGGCTCTTGCGGGGTATCTCAACTTGTCTGTCTTGGCATTTAGAAAGCATCTTTAAGTTGGTCCCATCACATGCAAGTGACCTTGAACACTCATTGATCTTCTAGAAGATGAGTAGGGGCAAAATAAGATCTCACCCTCTTGATTTACTTGATTTACTTGATTTACAGTTCCCTTTTGCTGTGAATCTGACAGATTTACACTATTTTGACCATAACTTTTTACCTGTAGCTCAGAATGACTTGCTTCAAAAGAAAAATTTGACCTTCTCAACATGTTTGATATGAATTTGGACTATTCTTCACACCCATGCACCAAGGAATTCGGTTTGGAAGGTCCACACTAGGCTAGGGAACCTTTTGCTTCCAAGGCTTCTTGTATGGGCCCTTTGCTTGTATGCATCTAAGGGGAATCAAGCTTTTTCAAAAGGGTATGATGCTTAAACAAATAGAGGAGGGCCCAATATTATTTTCTTGTGAAAAGAATATACAGTTTGAGTCTTTTTGAAAGGAGAAAAACTATATGTATATTCTTAAGAGATATTGGGCCACCTATGTAGGGGGCATAGAAGACTTGTAGAGATGGACCATAATCTTTGGTAAAGACAAGTGGAGAGTTGATTTTCCATGGTAATTTATCTATATGGGATGGAATATGGGTAGATTTTTTTTCTACTACTAATTTACAAGAGGTAAGAAAATTTGGGGGTAGATAGTTGGTTATTGTATGCTTAATTTTATTTACAAAGAAAAAAAGAAAAGGGTGGTAATATAAATATATGACTAAGCTGACATTTTTGGGAAGAGTACAATGTATGTGTCGCCACAAAGGCTAAACGAAGAGGGGGAATTTACTCTAGATAACTTAATAGCGTAGAAAAATATATAAACATATGAGGAAGAGGACGTTGAGTAGGCTGAAAAATGTTGCAAAAAGATGGTTACCATTTTATGCCACTCACTACAAGGATCGACCTACTTCAGTAGGATTGACCTAAAAAGTGGATATCATCAAATAAGGATAGTTGATCAAGACATTGTAAAGACCACATTTCGCACCACATTTGGTCTTTACGAATACATTTTCATGCCTTTTGGGTTGACCAATGCACCAGCCACATTCAACCGCTTGATGGAGAAGCTATTCAGGCCTCATCGAACCTTCACTGGAGTGTTCTTTGATGATATTATCATCTACTCTAATTCATTAGACGAACACAAGCAACACCTCCAGGTAATATTTTGTAATGGAAATGGCCTATGAACTTAGAGAATAGCGGAATTAAGAATTAGAGTAAGCAACTTTGAGAGCATAGATGGTGGACTTAATTGGTAGTAGCACCTTTATCATAACACTTAATTAACTAGGCATGAGCAATACGTTTGCAAGAGAGAGAGAGAGAGAGAGAGAGAGAGAGAGAGAGATTTTAGAGAATATGACAACAGTTGAGGACTGGATTTATGTGGATCCGGCCCCCCCTCCAAAAGGAATTTGTATTATAGATTCTCTCCTTAAGAGAGACTTGATACAATACCATCTTTGTGTTCCTTGAGACCTCTTTGGCAGTATGGAGATGGAAGCTTCATACACCAAGCTTTTGCATAATATCAACAATCAATCTTAGCTTGAAAAAAATCAAGAACTCGTGAACATCATTAGTCTTTGTGTTCCCTAAATCATTTGAGTGCATGAGGATGTATACTTTTATGCATCAACTTGTGCCTAAAGCAACAATTAATCTACCTTGCAATACAATTAATCTACTTGCATTAAGTAACTTATCTACTTGCAATAAACCATTAGCCTTCTTGCAATAAGCATAACATGCACTTTGTGGAAATCATTAACTATCCCAAGCCTCAGTCCCAAGACCTCAAACACCTTCGAAGGTGGAGAGAGCTAGCAGGGAATGAGGGTAGGGAAGAGGAAGAAGAAGTATTCCATAGGAGAAAGAAATAATTCCTCACTTATCATCACTCTTCTTGCTTAGCATACATAATAGCATAGCAATGAAGATGGAGAAGATGTAAAGCTTAAGCATTGAAGCATAGCTCTTGGTTTGATTTGCATTCCATAGCCAAGAGTGTTGGTGTAGGCTCTCAACTTCTCAAGGAGCTTGGAGAAGGAGATGGAGCTCTTGCACCTTGCCTAGCACACAATGAGAGTGTTTTTGAGTGTGTGTGGGTGAGTATACCCCCTAAGCAACCCCCTAGCTTTCTTGGGTCAACCCCCCCTTGTAGCCCATGCTTGAAGCTCATCGTCCAAGCCTAGCCAATCATAAGCAAGAGGAATTACAAGCAGCAAGGGTAGGCTTGAGACAAGTGTCCCCCTTTACCCTTTGAGAGAGAGGGCTAGATAAATGTAAAATCAATTAATTAAATACCCTAAATTATCATTGGACCCCTTGGGTGGCCAACCAATAGGCTTTAGTCACACCATGAGGGCAACATGAGGAGGAACTTGACAAGTGTCCCTTTTGCTTTCTTTGTACCATGCATGCCTTGTGTGAGTGTGTGGGTGTTCTCTCTCATCCCCCCTCACGTAGGGCTCGCACCCTCCTTGTAGGGATTGAATATTTGACTTTTTGACACCTCAACCCCTCATGCATAGGCCCAGTTCCCACCACAAGCTTGGCCCTTAAGCACTTTAAGCTTGGGCTGGTTCTCACCTCAAGTGCAACCCTAACATCTCAAGCATGTCAAGCACCTCAAGCATCTCAATCATTAAGCACCTCAATCATCTCAAGAACCTCAATCATCAAGCACCTCAAGCACCTTAGTCATCAAGCAGGGCAAGCAGGAGAAGCACCTCGAGCTGGGTCGGGTTCCCGCGCCTCAAGCTCAGCCCTAGCTTACCTAAGGTCAAAGGAATTTTACGCACATTATTGGAGGTCTTCAATGAAGCTAACCCTAAGGTCTTATGCTACATTGGTTAGCCTTGCTCTTTGATAGACCATCTCTCATTTGGTCTCCTTTATCATTGGCCCTGTGTTGAGATAGATCTATAAGCACATGTCTATATCTTAACCCTTGTTCCCGTTTATTCTCCCACATTAAGTGATCAGTTTAATATGAGAAAATCATTTGGGTTGGTTAGATATTAGTTTTTATGACATATTTCAAGTTTTAAGAGAGAATAAACTTTATGTTAATCGAAAGAAAAGTGAATTTTTCTTGCAAGAGATTCAGTATTTAGGTCACATTATCTCTCAAGATGGCATCCAACTGGATCCGTCCAAGTTAGAGGTAATAAAAGGATGGCCTAAACCAAGGAATATTCATGAACTAAGAAGCTTTATAGGTATGTGTGCATACTATAGATGCTTCATAGAAAAGTTCTCACAAATTGCGGGACCGTTACATGCCCTAACAAAGAAAAGCGTTAGGTATATATGGTCTGCTAAGGAGAACAATGCTTTCGAAAAGCTTAGAGAAAAGCTTATCTCTCAACCTGTGCTTACACTACCGGATCTTTCAAAACCATTTGAGGTCCAATGTGATGCTTGTGGTGATTGCCTTGGAGCTGTTTTGCTTCAAGAAGGGCACGCCATAGGCTATGAGAGTTGAAGGCTCGACCTTGTTGAGCAAGCTCTAGGCATATATGAAAAGGAACTCCTTGCAGTTCTACATGCCTTAGACTCATGGAAGCACTATTTATTGGGGACTCCTTTTATTCCGAGAAAGGATCACCAAAGTCCTAAGTACTTCATGACGCAGACCAAGCTCTCCGACAAACAACTAAGAAGCTTTATAGGTATGTGTGCATACTATAGACGCTTCATAGAAAAGTTCTCACAAATTGCGGGACCATTACATGCCCTAACAAAGAAAAGTGTTAGGTATATATGGTCTGCTAAGGAGAACAATTCTTTCGAAAAGCTTAGAGAAAAGCTTATCTCTCAACCTGTGCTTACACTACCGGATCTTTCAAAACCATTTGAGGTCCAATGTGATGCTTGTGGTGATTGACTTGGAGCTGTTTTGCTTCAAGAAGGGCACGCCATAGGCTATGAGAGTCGAAGGCTCGACCTTGTTGAGCAAGCTCTAGGCATATATGAAAAGGAACTCCTTACAGTTCTACATGCCTTAGACTCATGGAAGCACTATTTATTGGGGACTCCTTTTATTCCGCGAAAGGATCACCAAAGTCCTAAGTACTTCATGACGCAGACCAAGCTCTCCGACAAAAAAATGAGGTGGGAAAATTTTCTTTTGCAATTTCATTTTCATATTGCTCACATTGCTGGCAAGCATAATCAAGTAGATGATGCACTCTCAAGACGGCCGAGAGTGAATGCGGTTTCCATAGCAACTCACAATGATCTATCTTCAATGATAGATGAGTATGCTATTGATCCCAATTTTAGAGATGTGATTTCAGCCCTTGCATTAGGGAAGAAAGAAGAACCATTTACTTTACAAGATGGTTATCTTCTCTATGGCAATAGACTATGCGCTACTAACTCACTACGTGAGAAAGTAATGTATGAATCTCATGCTCCACCTTATGCGGGGCATAGAGGGATTCGGTCTACCTTGAAGGGAATTGAAACATATTTCTATTGGCCTACCATCAAAGTGAACATACAAGAGTATGTTTCTAAATGTGTGGTATGCCAAAAGACAAAATTTGATAGAGGGAAGCAACTTGGATTGCTTCAACCCTTGCCAATCCCTAATTCACCATGGGAGAGCATATCCATGGATTTTATCTTTGGATTGCATAAGTCTATCCATGGGAATACGGGAATATGGACGATAGTAGACAGGTTCAGTAAGCAAGATCATTTTATACCTATCAAAAAGACTTTCAAAGACCATCAAATGGCAACCCTCTTCATTTCCCAAATTTTCAAGTACCATGGCTTGCCAATGTCCATAGTGTCGGATAGAGATCCTAGAATGACCAGTAATTTCTGGAAGGGTCTCTTTGAGAATTTAGGGACAAGGCTAAACTTCTCTTCGGCCTATCATCCACAAATGGATGGCCAAAGTGAAATAGCTAACCTAACCATTCTCAATCTACTCAAAGCCTATGTAACGGAAGTAGATCAAAGATCCCAATGGGAGAAGTACTTACCCTTAGTGGAGTATGCTTACAATAACACTGTACATACTTCCACGGGAAAAGCACCTTTCGAGGTAATTGAGGGGAGATCAAAAAGTCCCTTGCTACTTAAGGTACATGGGAAGATCTTCGCTGCAGATGAGTATAGCCGAGACCTACAAGAATCTTTTCAAAAGATTAAGGATGCTATCTCTATCTCACAGCAACGGCAAAAGGCTGTTGTTGACAAGCACAGAAGAGCCCAAGCCTTTAAAGAAAATGATTGGGTCTTATTAAAGTCTCCCAAGGCTCGATTAAGGCTCACGACGGGCAAGAATCCTACGGGACACCAAAAGTACTATGCTAAACTAGCAAAAAGTTACTATGGTCTCTTCCAGATTCTTAGGCCAATCAATGAGATGGCCTATCAACTCAAGTTGCCCAATCATTGGCTCATACACAATGCTTTCCATGTGAGCCTATTAAAGCCTTACAAAGGAGAGCCACCTCAAGAACCAACTATTGAAGATCCACCGGCGATCGAGGACCAAGAGGAGGTGCTGCAGCCCGAGTCCATTCTCCGACATGAAGACAAGGTACTAAGAGGCGGTAATACTATCCAACGATATCTTATTAAGTTTAAGAATTATCCTTTTGAAGATGCTAGATGGATGCAAGGCATACAATTAAAGGATAACCTAAACCATGTTAATGCTTACAATGCTTCCCAAGAGTAAGCAAATGTACAAAATGTTAAAAATGAACAAAGTTTTTTGTCTTATAAGACTCTCTTTTTCTTTATTGTGCACAAAAATGAAGTAGTATGCATGCTTAGATCAAGTTTGCGGAGACGACGTCTCCCAAACACCAAGTAGAGTTTGTCACTCTACTATGGAAGATTGATAGGACTAATGTGCAGACATGCTTGCGGTGGCAGCCTCAGGCTCTCAAGCGCCAAATGGACTAGTCATCCATTGTGGAATGATTTCGTAGGGTAACATAGGGATCCTCTACCCGCTAAGAACAGGACTCATGAATATGCTTTATCTTCTCTACACCATAGTCGAGGACAACTATGATTTCAAGAGAGAGGTAATGTCATAATAATCAATATCTAATTCTCCTAAATGATTTTCTCATATTAAACTGATCATTTAATGTGGGGAAGTGCCAGGGGAGAAAAATCTAGAATATTGGTTAAGCTAGCAGACCGGACACAGTAAGGATCCAAAGGAGGGAAAATAGGGATCCAAAGGGGGGGCCATCTGCAAAAGAGCCATGTGCAACAATGGGCTAAAAAGACCCTAAGGTTCAGCCCATTAAGACTTCCAAAATGCTAAGGTTCCAAAATTCAAAGGTTGTGTCCAAAGGTCAACCCTAGGGGAATTGGATACTTTGTGTGTGTCCAAAAAAGTCTTTGCACATCCCTACATAGGAGGGGGCGAGCCTTGCATGTAGGCGATGAGAGAGAAATTCACACACACACACACAAGCTCCCTTTACACAAAGGGAATGAGGGACACATGTCAGCTCCCTAGTCCAAATGCCCACAAGGTGTACCCAATTCCTATTGGATGGCCTTGTAGGTGGACAAATGAGAATTAGGCTAGAGCAAATCTAGTTTAATTAATTTAAAAACATTTAATAAAAGAACCAATGAGAATTAAGTCCTCTAGAAGACTATTGGACAGTCTCCCAAGTGGTCCAATGAGCATTCAGCAGCCCAATGGCTTGCCTGATTCCTATTGGCCAGGAGGCAAAGGGGTCCAATGAGAGTTTAGATGAATTATTAAATTACCTTAAGCTCTCACAAAAGGGGAAAGGGAGACACATGTCAGAAGGCTATCACTTATGCTGCTTAATAGTCATTTCCCTGGGGAGGTCCAATGGGGATATAGTAAGAGCAAATAGAAAGAGGGCTCGCCCAAGAGAGAGAGAGGGGGCTGATTTTTGGAAGGATTATCACACACACACTCACACAATCTCATGTCTGAAGTAAAGAAGACTCTCTCTCCTTCTCAAGCTTTAATGGAAAGCTTACCACCTACTCCAAGCTTGTGAGAAGGGAGGCCTACACCAACAACTCTTGGCTTTGTGATGCAAATCCAACCAAGAGCCAAGCTTCAATGCATGCTCATCTCCTCTACCATGCTAATTACTAAGCTAAGCTATGCTAATATGAGTGATTATGTGAGGAGATGTACATCTTTCTCCTAAGATACTCCTTCTTCCTCTCAATCTACTCTCATACCCTGCTAGCTCTCACCATCTTCGAAGGTGTGTGAGGTCTTGGGTCTAAGACCGGGGATAATTAATGTTGTGTTTGCTAAGTATTTTGCTTAGTGCATGAAGCTTTCATCTTCATTGCATTAGCTAGTCTTGAAGGAACACAAAGAATTGTATTTTACAATGTCTCTCTTGATGGGAGAAACCATAATACAAAGCCTTTTGGTGGAGGGGGGACCGGCTCCATGCAAATCCGGTCCTTAACTGTTGTCAATAGCTTAATTTCTCTCTCTTTTGAAAGTATTGTTCATGCTATCTAACTAGGTGTTATGCTTTTTGTTGCGCTCTCCACCCAAGCACTCTTGTAATTCTCATTAGGAATCTATTCTAATGAAATGCCCACTATGTTCATGCTAATTTCCGCTACACACAAGTTTTTAGGCCATTAAATGTTACATTAATAGTATTTGTCTTTACATATTATCTTTTTTAATTGCTGTAATCAATCTATATGCTGCTTTAAAATCATATCAATTGGTTTTTTTGACACCTCATTTTTTGAGAAGCTACTTCTAGAAGCATTTGTTGAATTTTGAAAAGCGTTGATGTCATACAATTCCTCTTTCCAAAAACTATATTGGAGGTTTATTCTTAAATTTTATAGTAGAGAAATTAAACTAGACTTATACAATCATGATAATTTATCTAAATTAAAGGCAGCTAGAGCTTAGAAATCATAAAATAACACAATCCTAGCATACACGTTTAGAATTTGGGAAACAAGATTTTCCCAAATTATCTAAAATGGTGTTAGAAGCTCTAATCTATTTTTGGTGGATGTCAAGCGAGGATGTCTCTTTGGATGCAATCACTAGAGAAGCACCAAAAAAGAAACAATATATGATACACAAGCAAATATGGAGGGGAAGAGTGCAATAGGTCCTATACCAGCTTTTCTATTGTCTCATGAAGTGCATTGATTGCACAATTTGTTGTTGCTGGAGAGAATCACACGACCTATTAAAGTGCATGCAACACAACCTAGATCAACATAATGTCAATCGAGGACACAAATGACACAATAGGCGCACGGAGGCAATCTCTTTAGCTTGTCAGGCTGAGACCATCCCATGCATACAACACTCTGGAAAGCTAACTAAACCAAATCTAGAATCTCACTGCTCTCAACTACACCACCCAACCCACATACACACACACGGAAGGAAACTCACTAAACCATACCAAAATAGTACGAAACTTAAGGAACACCAGCCCCTCACTAGGATACACCTGTCCCAAAGCCTCTACACTCAAAATCCTAACTCTAAACCCATCTGCCGAAAATGCATACGAAGATAGAGCCGGATTTAAGAAGTGCCCAAAACTGAAATCTATGAGTATATATTCATAGCTTATGTCAACAAGATTCTAGTGACTACTTGCAAGCAGAAAATAGACATCATTTGATATACTTACAGCCGCAAATAGCTTGTAGGTGCGCGAGCATGTTTTCTCTGTTCTGCAAGGAATGCTTGGCATTGTTGCGTAGCTCTTGGCGAGCCTAGCACGATGGTGTTGTTAGTTCTCCAATGCAATGAATGAGTGGGGAGTAGCACCCAGATGAATCTCACTCTCGCTCTCTCTCTCTTCCTCTCTCTTACAGAGTGATGGCCGCTTAAAACTTGATTATGATAAAAGTCCTTTTTACAAAATGACCTAGGGACCGTATATACTAAGGCTACCATAGGTTAAACCTAAAATAGAGTAGAGGTAGAATGGCTTTGTATGTACAATCTAGAAGTGCCATTGCACCCCGACTTTTGCAACTAGACTAACTACTCATTACAAATGATGTTTTTAATCATAATCTGCAGCATTTCATAACTTTCAGAAAATAAGGCTTTGCTGAGTTATGTTGTACTATTGACCCATGGGTCAACACTCCCCCCCTCCGAATTCATGCCGTCCCTGACATGACCTTGTTGTCAATGTCGGTGTGGTCTTTGTTGTCGTTTTTGCTTTTGTTTGCTCCATTGCTTGTACTTTTGTCAAACCACAACAAGAACTATGATCCATGAAAACTTGATGACGAACTTTATGTCCTTCACATCCAGGCCCCGAGATGCAACATCTATTGCTGTGAACTAACAATTTTGTAAGGATTCTGTAGAAATTGTCTAACCAAACCTTCAACTTCTTTAGGCCAAGTTTCACTCCAATACAAATCTGACTGTCAGGCCGAATATGGGAGATAATTTTTTTGATTTGGGGTTCAAAACCCATGTCCAGCCTTTGATCCGCCTTATAAAGTACAAGATATGTAACCTTGCAAAGGAGGTTGGTTTGTCTACCATTTGTGTTTGCTCTTCCTTGTTGGTGACTCCTTTGTTCCTGCATCAAGGTGATCAAAGTTGCATTGTTCACTGTTAGCTTTTGTGTGATGTGTAAATCATTATATTGCTTCAACTTGATACATGACTTAAATTAAATCCTGAAAAACCCCAATTAGTTCCCCAAGTTAGTAACTTGCTTCAAAAGGGCCTTATCTGACATCATTCGAGATAGATGACCATCGATGAGTTATCATTATCCAATTGTCTCCAAAACTCATATACATAATGTACAAGGTATGTAGATGGCTATCATGGCTTTAGATTTGAAAAAATTGCATATGTGGCTAGCTAGGGGTTAGACCTTCTTTGTTTTTTGAAACACTTAGCTTGTACTCTTTATGCATAGCCTCCTGACAAATTTTGGCTTGATTTGGACTTGATTTGTCTTTCCAAGCTTAAATTATTGAATTTCAATCTCGAGAATAACTGATTGGTATCTCTGACACCTTATGTTCTTGTCAGTACTATTAGTCCCATTCGTTTGTTAGGCTTAATTAAGTCACAAACAAGATAGAAGATTTACAGTATAAAGATCTACTTCTTGTATACGGCCTTGTAGTCGCATGAAATGTCTGATAGCAAACTTTACACTTGATGGCTGCTTTCATTTAGTCGATCACCAATTTTCTTTGTCCTTGTAGTCCATCCCAGAGTTTTATGACCATTCTATTATAGTCGAAGGCCGATCAACATTCTATTCTTTCCTCTGATGGTTCCACCTTCTCTTTGTAGATGTCTCAACCTCCAGAAGAACCATCCGTAGATGAGAAATCGAGAAGTGCTAGTTTAGGATGATCAGTATCGGTAGAAAAGATTAATGAGCCATTAGATGCCCTCCTAAAATCCTATGAAACAAGGCTCAGAAACAACCAAACCCACCCAAGAACACAGATGGATGACATATCCATATGTGTAACTAGAAAAGGATAGATTTGAAATGTGCAAGAAAATGATTCAAATAGCCCAAGCTTTACTAGAATCACCAGTTGAAAAACCTGAGGGTGTGATCCTTGTTCCACCTACACGATTAGTCCCACCAAACCAAGAATAAAAAAAGCCATATTCCAGTCACACTAGAACAGACAAAAGCTCAAGGACCCCGCATTAGATCCAAGGATAGTGTTGAATACTACAGATAACTCTTTTGTGGGATTTCACATAGCTATACTTGACAGCTATAACAAAATAGATGGTCTTGATGAATTGTGGAAACAAGTCAGAGAGGCCAATGAAGCAAGTGAGATAAGCAGACAAGTAAACCAAACGAGTGATGGAAGAGAATGTCTCTTCCACCAATAGAGGAAATTGAGATTGGATCTCAAATGAATCTAGAAGTGGAATCATATTGGGGAGACAAAGGATTTGTACAGTTTATGGATAGCCAACCCCATTCGCTAAGAATACTACCGTTCTATACAAGAGAGCACGAGGCCAAGTCAGATGTTATTCCAATCCCATCACAGAGACTGTCTTCCAAAAAGATCATCGATTCGAAAGGATTGATAGACATTTTGTCGACACTAGTCACCTATACGATAACGTTAGCCGAGTTTCTCATAATAAGACCAAACATATGGGCTACAGTGGGAAAATACTCAGAGAAATTTGATGTTAAAAAACCAATGACTGAAATGGAGGAAGGGATTAGAGAGCTCGAAATGTCTCAACTAGATACTAGGCCAATGTCGTTAAACAAGGTTGGTCAGTATTATAAGGGAGAAGATGGAAACACCACTCTTCCTCTGGAATTCCAAGGTGTAAAAACCATGGCAGTCCTTGACAGTGGAGCTGGAGTTTCCATCGCAACAAAAGATATCTACAAAAAATGGGGAAAATCAGCATTGAGGGCTACCAGGATGAAAGTGCATCTTGCAAACGGATACACGAAAAGGCCATAGGACTGCTAGAGAAAGTAGTTGTTACTTCTTGTGACATGGATCTATACAGTCTATGGATAGCCAAACCCATTCGTTAATAACACTACCGTCGTATACAGGAGAGCACGAGGCCAAGTCAGAGGTTATTCCAATCCCATCATAGAAATTGTCTTCCAAAAGGTCAGTGAAAGGACTTATAGAAATTTTGTCGACACCAGTCACCTGTACGATAATGTTAACCGAGTTTCTTAGAATAAGACCAAAGATGTGGGCTACTGTGGGAAAATACTTAAATAAATTTGGTGTTAAAATCCCAATGACTTAAATCGAGGAAGGGATCAGAGAGCTAGAAATGTATACTAGGGCAGTGCCATTAAACAAGGTCTGAGAGTATTATGAGGGAGAAGATGGGAACACCACTCTTCCTCTGGAATTCCAAGGTGTAAAAACCATGGAAATCCTTGACAGTGGAGCTGGAGTTTCCATTGCTGCAACAAAAGAGAGATCTGGAAAAAATGGGGAAAACGAGCAGTAAGGGCTACCAAGATGACATTGCATCTTGCAGATGGACACACAAAGAGGCCCATGGGACTGCTAGAAAAAGCATTTGTTACTTCTTGTGACATGGAATATGAGCAAACCTTTGCTATTGTTGACTTTGGCAAGAAGAACAAATATGATATCATTTTAGGAAGACCATTCATGAGACAATTGAAAATGGCCAAAACTGGGGTTGTTACCATATACATGTGGTAGTGATGTGTGCCTTTCTTTGCAACCCTAATTCCAACAATTGGTATCAGAGCAGCTTGCATCCTCTTGGGCTTAGTCGCCACTTGCTCCAGCACACGCCTGCTCACTTTTTTCAATTTCAATGAGGTTTGGCGAGCGTTCGCAGGTCGACAATCATTTTGGGAGAGCTCGTAGAGCCTAATCTGTCAGATTTCTAGTTCGCGCTCATTTCGGCCTCCGTTTCCACTACAGTAAGGTTTGCATAGGCAATTTTGTCATTTTGTGCAGAATTTCTGTTTATGCCGTTTTTTGCATAACAAGTCTTCTACGGTTTGTGCTATATAGCACGTGTTGTTCCTGCGTTGTTTCTCCTATTTTTGAGTAGTTTTCATATGAGGTGCAACATTTACCATGGCTGACAACAACACAGATGTGTTTAAGATGTTTGTTGTTGAGGACAGATTGGATGGGGACAATTACCCTATGTGGTCTTACATGATGCAACATGTTCTTGTGTCAAAGGGCATTTGGAATATTGTGCAGGGCATTGATGTACGCCTTAGTTCTGAGGATGCAGGCGATGTTGAGGATGTTACAGGTCTTGCTGCAAGAATTTCTGCTATTAGAGTTGTTTTGCCTTCTCGTTGGGATGTAAAAGATGCGTAGGCTCATGCATTTATTGTGTTGTCTGTGAAGCACACCATTGTTTCTCACATTTGTTAAGCAAAATCTACAAAATAGGCTTAGGATATTTTGGCTAGTCTTTATGCAAGTCGCAATGAGGCTAAAATTGCTTTCCTACATAAAGAGCTAAAGTCAAAGATTATGCATGAAGAAGATGATATGGACTCTTTCCTTGCTGGTTTCAAGGATATCAATGAGAAACTTATTTTTGCAAGTGAAGTCATTTCAGACAGTTCCCTTGTGAAGACTGTTCTTGATGCCTTACCAGACTTTTGCTAGTACTTGGAGACTTATGACCCAAGGAAATCCTGAAGTTGTCAAGTTTGATGCATTATGCACATTGTTGTTGCAAGAGTCACTTTCCATAAAAAATAGAGGACTAGGCAGCGTGGAATTGAACAGGCTTTTATTGCTTCTCAACGAAAGGGTGGTAACAACAATGCAGCCACTTCTTATGGTTTTGTTGCGAGGGGCAAAAATTATGTTCCTAATGCTTTTGCTGGCAGCAATTCCTCTGAAAATTCTGGTGATAAGGGAAAAAAGAAGATGCGTTGCCACTATTGTAAATCTAATGATCACTTCATCAAGCAATGTCCTAACTTGAAGGCCAAAGAGACTAAGAAGAAACAAGTTGGTTCCACTGCTCGTTCCATTACAAATGCAACCTTTGTTGAGTCTTCTGTGAAAGGATACTGTGATGCTGATGTTGATGCAAAATGGGCTTTTAGCGCAGAGTGCACTTACAATCGTGATGTCCATGATGCATGCTTGTCAATTGTTGCTGCAGATTCACATGTGTGGTATTTCGACAGTGGTGCTACAAAGCACATCACCTCACATCGTGAATTGTTCACCTCTCTCGAGTCTGTCCCTCATGGGAATTCAGTCACTTGTGCCAACAATGCCTCTTATCCAGTCTAGGGGGTTGGAAAGATTGTGCTTACTACTGCAAATGGCAGTTTGTTTACACTTGTTGATGCACTTTATGTACCTGGTATCAAGAAGAATCTTTTGTCTATATCTACACTTGCTAGACTTGGACTTGTAGTCAAATTTGTGGATGACAGATGTACAGTTCATGACCCCAGTTTTGGTGATGAAATTGTTGCATCTGCTCTTTTGTATCGTGGGCTATATAAGCTCACTTTGTATGACAAGTGTGGACAAAATTTTACAAATGCAGTTGTAGATTCAAGGGCTACTTTAGATGCAAAACTTTGGCATGCACTTTTTGGGCATCTGAATTTTACCAATTTGCTGCATTTGCAAAAATCTGATATGGTTGCTTCTTTGCCACCTCTTGAAGCACCTATCAAACATGTTTGTGAAGGCTGTATTTTGGGTAAAATGCAGCGTTCTAAGTTTCCAAAGGATGGTTCAATTAGGGCCACATGCAGGTTGCAGCTTGTGCATAGTGATGTTTGTGGGCCCATGCAAACTCCGTCCTTGGGCAATTACCTATACTTCATGAATTTCATTGATAATTACTCCAGGCATGCATGGGTATTTTCGCTTAAAACTAGGTCCGAATTTTTTATGTGCTTCAAACAATTTCTGGCTATGACTGAAAATGTCTCGAAATGTACTATGGGGACCCTCCATTCCGATCAAGGGGGGGAGTATATGTCTCATGAATTTAATGCGTTTTTGGCTAGTCATGGGATAAAACACCAATGTACAGTGCCTAATACGCCTCAGCAAAATGGTGTAGATGAGAGGAAAAATAGGTCACTTACAGAAATGGCACGATGCATGGTCAAGAGTCAAGCTTTACCACATTCATTTTGGATCGAGGCTGTCATGTGTGCCACTTATGTACTACAAAAGCGTTGCAGTCTATGACTCCATATGAAGCATGACATGATAGAAAGCCATCTATTGAGCACATGAATGTTTTTGGTTGTTTGGCTTATGGTTTAGTGCCACAAGTGCAGCGCAAAAAATTGGATGATAAGGTTGTCAAATGTAATTTTGTTGATTATAGTGCTAAAAGCAAAGGTTACAGGTTGTATCATCCGCAAACAAAGTGGATTTTGGTTTCACGAGATGTAGTGTTTGTGGAAGATTCTATTCAGCCCGTGCTGCCATGGACTAGAGATAATAATGTAAGCTCACAAGACATTTATTGACACTTTGTTGCCTCTTTTCAGTGGTGGAAGTTCGAATGTAAATTTTAATGACGCAAATGTACAGCCTTTGGTCTAAAAATGTTACAGATCAAGCTTTTACTAATGCAGATGTACATGATGTACTTGATAAGGAAAGGGATGAAAATGACGAGGCTAGAGGTATGTCAAAATGGCTGGTGCATCCATTGCGTGATAGTAAATTGGATGCACCTTTGTCTAGTCGTCCTTGCTCAGGCTCTCGCCATGCATCTTATGCATCAGATTGTTATGCTTTGGTTGTGTCTAGCATACATGATGTTGAGGAGCCTCTATCTTTTGATGAAGCACATAATTCAAAAAATTGGATGGTTGCCATGCAATCAGAATATGATTTTCCTCTTGGCAAAAAGGCCATTGGTACAAAGTGGGTTTACAAGTTGAAACACAAGCCAGATGGCGAGGTTGATCGTCATAAGGCTCGACTTGTTGCAAAGGGTTATGCACAGCAAAAAGGCATAGATTATACAGAGACTTTTGCTCCCACTTATCGTATGAATATTGTGCATTTTCTATGTGCATTGGCAGCTCTTTTTGGTTGAAATGTACATCAATCAGACATTGTTACTGCTTTCTTGAATGGTGACATGATTGAGGAAGTTTATGTAACACAGCCTCGCGGTTTTGTCAAGAAAGGACAAGAGGACAAAGTGTGCAGATGTAAGAAGGCTTTGCATGGGTTGAAGCAATATCCTCGTGCTTGGTATGAGAAAGATGACACTCATTTGGTTAAACGAGGCTTCTATACCAGTCCAACAGAAAGAACATTGTATCTAAAGCATGAGGGTGATGTACATCTCATTGTGGTTCTTTATGTAGATGATTTGCTCATCACTGTACCAAATGAGAGACATATTACTGAATTTAAGGCTGATTTTAATGCTACTTTCAAGATAAAAGATTTGGGACTGTTGCATCACTAATTGGGCATACAGTTTAAGCAGTGTGATGGTGGTATTGCCTTGTGTCAGAAAAGTTACATAGAGACATTGCTATGTACTTTTGGACTTGAGGATTGCAAACCTATTGCCACTCCCATGGAAACAGGTTTGAAATTGAGTCTACATGATGCTGGTGATCCTGCAGATGTCACTCTTTACCAAACTACTATTGGATTCCTCATTTATACATGCAACAGGAGGCAAGATATTTAGTTTGCAGTCTCACAGGTCAGCAGATTTATGCATAGCCCAGGGTCTAAGCATTGGTAGGCTGTCAAGAGGATTTTTTGTTACCTTAGTGGCACTTTATAACTTGGCTTCTTTTATCCCAAGGGGGCTTCAACTCGTCTTCTTCTTTGTATTTGTTTTCTTGGATCACACTCACTACAAAGTAAGGAACAAAATCATTGCCATCTTCATCACAAAACTTTGTTGCTGGATTGTCTTGAATAGCGCACACATCCAGAGTAGCCAAGATGTGTTCCCATTAAAGTGGCTCTAGTGCTTCCTTAGGAAAGGGTTCTGGGATATAATTCTTATCTTCAATTTACCTTTCTAGGATGCATTCCTCTTGCTTTAAGCTTCCACATTGAGAAGATCCACTCATCCACAATTCTTTAGGCTTACCCAACCATGATGGAAGTTTTGATTCTGCTATAGTAGCAAAATCAAACTCTTTTACAGGGTTCTCATCACATCCTTATAACTATGGTCCTTTAGATTTATTATTGTCGTGATTTCCATATGTCGTAAGTAGATATGGTCATAACCCCTATTGGAATTAGGGTTGCAAAGAATGCACATAGCTTGGAGAACATGAAGGAAGCTCAAGGCACACAATAGAGAGTGTGTTACTTAGTGTGCAATGGAAAGATAGATAGCCCTAGAGTGATGGGCATATATACAATGCTCGGGGGGAAAAACCTCCTAAAGAGGGAAAAAATTCCCCGACGGTCCTAGTGTGTTCACACACATCACTACCACATGTATATGGTAACAAATCCCCCCTGGAGTGATGCGGTGAACAAGAGCTGGCACATGAGTAAAGGGAAGTGCCATGCCCCGAGGACATGATCAGCCCACAAAGGGGAGTAAGCCCAAAGCTTTGCGGAAAGCTTCAAGCTTCTCATGAGACAATGAATTTGTGAAAAGATATGCAAGGTTGTCCTGTGTTGGCAGGTAATCCAAGCTAATCTCTCTTGCTGAGAGCCTCTCCCTGACATAGTGGTAATGCACCTCAATGTGCTTTGTGCGAGCATGAAAAACTAGGTTCTTCATAACTGCCAATGCGCTCTGACTTTCAGTGTAGATAGTGATGGCAGTGTCCTGTCCAACACCCAAATCAGCCATAAGGCGTCTGAGCCATACACACTCAATCGTAGCTATTAAGACTGCCCTATACTCAGTCTCACAACTCGAACTCGCCACAGTAGGTTTCTTCTTGCTCAACCATGATATACATGAACTAGCAAGCATGAAACAAAAACCACTTGTGGACACTCGTGTGTCAAAACAACCAGCCCAATCTGATGTGATTGTCCAGATGAAATACCCTAGAACCAATGTCACCACTACAAGAATAAAGTGTATCAAAAATGGATTCCAAAATCTTTGATGGTGGAAACTCAAACCACAACAAGCACCCTCATGCGTGGCTCCTATACACGAAGAAAAGACTCATCCAAGAAGAAGACGGCCATGTCAACAAGCTAACAACGATCTAATCAAGTGGATAGAGAAGTCATCCTAGAAACAACAATCCAGGAACAAGCAAGACATAACTTTCCATAACTAGCCAAACCACAAAGGGAGAGTAATAGAACGCAACATTGGTGAGGATAGCAGTGACAATGATGAGTTGTTTGACATCCCCTATCCGGCACTCAGGTCATCACCCTCACTAGCAACTTTCGTAACAACCAAGGAAGGCCACAAGTAACGAAAAATAAGTCAAAGCCAAAAAGTTTGACAAAGTTAGATACCAAAGAGCCATCTTGGCCAAAAGTAGGTATGAATCAAGAAGACAAAGATCTCTAATGAAAAATCACAAGATCCAAAACCAGAAGGAAAACAGTCGAAGCATGCAAGATCGGCTACGAAAAACACAAAGTCACAAGATTTCACAAATCAGATTTGGGTTCCAAAGAAGTTGATTCCAGCACAAAGAGGTGAAGAGTTTATTTGGACTCCAAAACAATTAAAGTATCAACTACCTAAGTTTGAATCCAATCCTAAACCAAGAGTACAAGAGTTGAAGCAAAGATGGATGAAGACTCACACAAAGACAAGGTGGATCCCAAAAAAGTCTCTTTAAACACAAACAAAGCAGGGACAAATATGGGTCCAAACAAGTAGCATCAACAAAACAACCAGTAGCAATCACAAAGAAGTGGGTCCCAAAAGAAACCAATAAAACTATTGTCACTACATCGTCGCAAAGATGGATGAAGACTCACACAAAGACAAGTGGATCCCAAAGAAGTCTCTTTAAACACAAACAAAGTAGGGACAAAAATGGGGTCCCAAACAAGGAGCATCAACAAAACAGTCACCAATCACAAAGAAGTGGGTCCCAAAGGAAACCAGTAAAACTATTGTCAATACATCGCCACTTGAATTGTTTCAACTCCTCTTACAATTATAATACAGCTAGAAGAGAACTCACTATTGAGGGATAATGCCAAATATGAAAACCAACCACAGGGCTAAGTTGGATTCCAAAGAAGCATCAAACAGATACGAAAGCCTTCAAAAATCTCTACAAACTTCAATCAAGCAAACGACACAGGAGCTTTAAATCTCCACTTCATTTCTGGACGACACAGGAGATTTCTGTTGTTTACATCTTCATTTCTGTTGTTTACATCTTCTTGAAGCTCCAAGTGTTCTATGGAGTCATAGAACTCATCTTCTTCTTTGTATTTATTTTCTTGGATCATACTCATTGCAAAGTAAGGAATGAAATCATAGCCATTCATCACAAAACTTTGTTGTTGGGTCGTCTTGAATAGCACACACATCCAAAGTAGCCAACATGTGTTCCCATTCAAGTGGCTCTAATGCTTCCTCAAGAAAGGGTTCTAGGATATAATCCTTATCTTCAATTTATCTTTTTAGGATACATTCTTTTGGATTTAAGCTTCCGCATTGCGAAGCTCCACACATCCACAATTCTTTGGGCTTACCCAACCATGATGGAAGTTTTGATATTGCTAGAGTAGCAGAATCAAACTCTTTTACAAGGGTTCTCATCACATCCTTATCACTATGGTCCTTGAGATTTATTCTTGTCATGGTTTCCATATGTCTTAAGTAGATATGGTCATAACCCCAGTTGTGGACCATTTTCAATTGTCTCATGAATGGTCTTCCTAGAAGGATATCATAGTTGTTCTTCTTGCCAAAGTCAACAATAGCAAAGGTTTGCTCATATTCCATGTCACAAGAAGTAACAACTGCTTTTTCTAGCAGTCCTATGGGACTTTCTATGTGTCCGTTTGTAAGCCACAATTTCATCTTGGTAGTCCTCATTACTGGTTTTTCCCATTTTTTCTAGATCTCTTTTGTTGCGATGGAAACTCCAGCTCCACTATCAGGATTTCCATGGTTTTGACACCTTGGAATTCCAGAGGAGGAGTGGTGCTCCCATCTTCTCCCTCATAATACTCTCCGACCTTGTTTAATGGCATTGGCCTAGTATTTAGCTGAGATATTTCCAGCTCTCTGATCCCTTCCTCAATTTGAGTCATTGGTTTATTAACACTAAATTTCTCTAAGTATTTTCCCACAGTAGCCTAGATGTTTGGTCTTATTCTGAGCAACTTGGCTAATTTTATCGTATATGTGGCTGGTGTCAAAAAAATTTATATCAGTCCTTTTGAATCGATGACCGTTTTGGAAGACAGTCTTTGTGAAGGGATTGGAATAACATCTGGCTTGGCCTCATGCTCTCCTGTATAGGACGGCAGTGTACTTAGCGAATGGGGTTGGCTATCCATAGATTGTGAAGATCCATTTCACAAGAAGTAACAACTTCTTTTTCTAGCAGTCCTATGGGCCTTTCCGTGTGTCCACTTGCAAGCTACAGTTTCACCCTGGTAGACCTCACTACTACTGGTTTTTTCCATTTTTTCTCGATCTCTTTTGTTCCGATGGAAACTCCAGCTCCACTGTCAAGGATTGCAATGGTTTTAACACCTTGGAATTCTAGAGGAAGAGTGGTGTTCCCATGTTCTCCCTCATAATACTCTCCAACCTTGTTCAACGAAATTGGCCTAGTATTTAGCTCAGACATTTCCAGCTCTCAGATCCCTTCCTCGATTTGAGTCATTGGTTTTTCAACACCAAATTTCTCTAAGTATTTTCCCATAGTAGCTCACATGTTTGGTCTTATTCTGAGCAACTCAGATAACGATATCGTACAAGTGACTGGTGTTGACAAAATTTATATCAGTCCTTTCAATCGATGACCTTTTTGGAAGACAGACTTTGTGATGGGATTGGAATAACATTTGACTTGGCCTCGTGCTCTCCTGTATAGGACGGTAGTGTTCTTAGCAAATGGGGTTGGCTATCTATAGACTATACATATCCATGCCACAAGATGTAACAACTGCTTTTTCTAGCAGTCCTATGGGCCTTTCTGTGTGTCCATCTACAAGCTGCAGCTCCATCCTGGTAGCCCTTACTGCTGGTTTTTCCCTTTTTTTCAGATCTCTTTTGTTGCAATCAAAACTTCAGCTCCACTATCAAGGACTTCCATGGTTTTTACACCTATGAGTTCAAGAGGAAGAGTGGTGTTTCCATCTTCTCCTTCATAATACTCTCTGACCTTATTTAATGACACTGGCCTAGTACTTAGCTGAAACATTTCCAGCTCTCTGATCCCTTCCTCGATTTGAGTCATTGGTTTTTTAACACCAAATTTCTCTAAGTATTTTCCCACAGTAGCCCACATATTTGGTCCTATTCTGAGAAACTTGGCTAATGATATCGTACATGTGACTAGTGTCAACAAAATGTCTATCAGTCCTTTTGAATCGATGACCTTCTTGGAAGACAGTCTCTGTGATGGGATTGGAATTACATTTTACCTGGCCTCATGCTCTCCCATATAGGACGGTAGTGTTCTTAGCGAATGGGGTTGGCTATCCATAGACTGTACAAATCCTTTGTCTCCCCAATACAATTCCACTTCTAGATTCATTTGACATCCAGTCTCAATTTCCTCTTTTGGTGGAAGAGACACTTCTCCTCCATCACTCATTTGGTTTACTTGTCTGCTTATCTCACTTGCTTCATTGGCCTCTCTAACTTGTTTCCATAATTCTTCAAGACCATCTATTTCTTTATAGTTCTCATGTATAGCTATGTGAAAACCCACGGAAGAGTTATATGTGGTATTCAACACTATCCTTGGATCTAATATGGGGTCCTTGAGCTTTTGTAAGTTCTCATGAGGACTGGAATCTTGCTCTTTTTGTTCTTGATTTGGTGGGATTACTAGTGTAGATGGAACAAGGATCACACCCTTAGATTTCCAACTGGTGCTTCTAGTAAAGTTTGGGCTATTTGAATCATTTTCTTGCACATTTCAAGTCTATCCTTTTCTAGTTACGCATATGGATATGTCATCCATCTGTGTTCTTGGGTTTGGTTGTTTTTGAGCCGTGTTTCATAGGATTTTAGGAGGGCATGTAATGGATCATTAACCTTTTCTACCAATAATGATCCTCCTTAACTAGCACTTCTTGATTTCTCATATGTGGATGGTTCGTCTGGAGGTTGAGACATCTGCATAAGAGAAGGTGCAACCATTTCCTCATGTTGTTTATCTTCTCGTTAGCTTGGGTGAGCTCCTCAACAGCTAGGGATTTTTGCTCTTGTTCCCTAAGTGCTTTCATCCTAGCTATTCCATTTGTTCTTGGTTTTTTGACTAGGTGTGTCGGTCTTTGGCTCACCCATCTCTGGACTCACATCGGTTTTCATTTTCTCTGTCTCTGGGTCCTTATCAACTTCCTTTTGAGCTTGCGCTTTCGTAACTACCTAAACTAGTACGGCGGTTTCATTTTCCAAGCTACTGGGTAGCTGAACAATTCCTAAGACATTTATTTTTATCTTTCTAAATCAGTTTGGGTTTCATGGATAGTTGGGGATCAAGTGAATGACACCACAATCAAGAAAATAGGCATTCACTTGAGTGATCTCTGTCTAAGGACATTGACCAAGTGGTTGTTACGGATTTTGTGACAATCAATCTATGGTTGAGGAGCTTCTTCTTGGAATTTCTCTGTAAACAGGCTCTAACCTAGCTAAGCCTCTATTCACAATGAACCGCAATGTCCTTTCGTCCATCTCATACCTTATTCCTTTAGGTCAAAACACAGGAGGTGGAGGTTGTACCGGCCTCATCACTCCATGTGTTTCTCTCATCTTCTGTCGCTTTGAAGGGTAGTACATGCTTTGGTTGTTATAATACTTGCAGTTGGTACTATCTCTTGTTTGTTAGATGCTTCCATCATCGGCATGTATCTCATGTCTACATGCATTCTAGTGCCTGGAAGTGTAGATTGTTGTCCTAAGATAGGGTATGGCCTTGAGACTCCTACTTCCGTAACGTATCTAGGTGGAGTACGTGCTACTGGAATAGGTTGTACATACCTCTCCCTAGCATATTCCATGCCATAGTAACACTCTTCTCTCGTATAGTTTGTCCATTTTCTCTCAATTTTGCACCACTCAAGCTCCCTCGGTTAGAATTTACAAGAGGTGTCAACCTCTTGACCATTTCGTCGGATAAACTTTTCTTGATCGATAGGTGCCGCTGGTTTTGCAATGGACTCACTCATCTGTGAATCACTGTGCTGAGAGGATGTGTCATCCTCTTGACTATTACAATCCTTTTCTTTATATTCCTCATAGTTATCCACCAGATAAAGAGCTTCTTTGATCAATTTGTTTAGCCTCTTGCTCCTTATTAGATGCAAATCCTTTTGAAGACCCGCATGTCTCATCCCCTGGATAAAGATCAACATCAATCGTGCCTGTGTAGATAGTTCCGTTCTTGGATGGAACTTGACATATCTTTTGAGCCATAATTCTGCTTTGTACACTGATTCACTCTCTTTTTGTTTGAACCTGTGAATTTGCGAGATTGTATTGTGAGCTATGCCTTTTTGCAAGAATTCTTTGATGAATTTCTCAAACAGCTTGTCTAGAGTCTCAAAATCACATCTTTCTACTGAGTCAAACCATGTAGCCACATCATCTTCCAGAATCAGTCCAAATCTCGCAAAGTGTGTTGCAAAATCCAAAACATCCTGTGCTCTAATTACTCTTCTGAAAGCCTCTACATGATCTCTCAGATCTTTATCTCTAGCATATTTCGTGTTTACCCATTTTTGGATCTGGGATGGTCTAACTTGCCGATTGTCTACAAGTCTAATTATAGACTCTCCCAATACTTCTCTCGCTTTAGGTCTTCTACTATGGCTAGGTTCTTCCTCGAAGGGATTGGTCGTTCTCTTGAAGATTGTTCCATTAGGATGATTCACTTGAGGAGGCATGTCTGCCATCTCTGTGATCATTTCATCTCTCGTTATTGCTCCAGAATGGAATCCAAGTGGCTCCCTCTTTGGAATTCTCATAAGAAATCTTGTGTTTAATGGAGGTTTTTGTGGTCCTTCATTGACCAAATATCCATCTATGTCTAACTCAATCCATGGAATTTTGCTTTCTAGAGCTCTGTATTCTCATCCATACTTGTCAAAAACTATAGATTTCCATTGATAGTTAACTCCGTATGTATATACATATAAGAGCTTGTAATTTGTCAGCTCTCCTGGGTATGGCTCTGAGCACCTATAAAGGTTGACCTCATTGTTGTCAATGTATCTATACAATCCTTCACTGTCATGGTCCTTCATCCAAACTCTCTTGACAAAATTGGTCTTTATCAATTGCAAGTTTGGAAGATCCATTATGGGTGGATGCTCCTCTATTGTTGGGATTTCGAAGCTTGTGTAAGTTGAGTTTGGCTCTAAAAAGGACATGATCTCTATGCTTAACAACTCTAGCTTGATGTAAGAAGGCTTATTTCAAAGTGTTCAAGTGCTTTGGCTAGGGAAAATTCGTAAAAATGTCCAAAACCGCGACCGTTTTCCTCAGAATTCTCTCAAAATGTCAGTTTTAGACACCCGTAACTTCCGAATGAATTTTGAGGCCTTAACCAATGTTTTTTCGGACACTCACAAACAATTAATGACTCATAGGGTCTTTTATTGTTGTTCAAGGGTCACACTAAATGTTATACAATTACTATGGAGCTTCACTTTGAAAAAGAAAGTTTTTGAACTCGATGCATGTAGCTCAAGTTATGGCCAAATAGTCAATACGTGCCTTGAGACTTCATACATGTATGATGTCTACTGGCTCATAATTGCTCCAAAATTCAACTGTAGACTCTCCTTGATGTACTCTAACCACTCCAAGTCTCAATTTGTGATTCTAACACTTTTAGACAGGTCTATCAATCCTTTTTTTAGTTAGGTTGTCTGCAACTTCCCGGGAAGGTTTACTAAGACAAAAGTGATCCAAATTGAATGAAACTTGGTCTCTATGCTTATTTTATGTTGGCAAACACTCTTGTGAGCTCAAATGTAAGTTTTGACTTCAAATTTGGGGCTTGAGACATCATACGCGTATGATGTCTTCTGTGCCAGAATGAAGTGACTTTTATTCCATAGACTCTTTATCACTCAAGCAACTCTCAACAACTTTCAAAATTCAATTTGAACACTTTTCTTGCAAGTTATGGCCAATACAGCATAGATCTTTCCCAATTCTGTCTTTTGGCCTTTGCCAGCTCAAATGTGCTCCAAATGCAATGAAATTAGGGCTAGAAACTTCTTTTATGCTCTATGACACTACGGTATACTCAAATGTATGATTTGACCCAGATCTGGTCCCTAAGACATCATATGCGTATGATGTCTTTTGGCTCAAAATGAAATGAAATTTCGCAAGCAAGCTTAAATCATTATTTCAAACCCTCCTATGTGGTCAAAAGTGCAACTGGACTGTCAGATCTGTCCTTGAGACATCATCTGCATATGATGTCTATGTGCTTAGAATTGGCCCAAACTTGGTCAGTAAGCTTATTTTGTTGTGCTTAACACCCTCGTCAGCTAAAATTTCAATTTTGGCCATAAGAGTTCCCTTTAGACATCATACCTTGTGACGTGTTTTGACAAAATGGTGAAAGCTACCCCAAAGACTTTGAGAAGTGTCTTTTAATGATTTTTTGACCCTTAGATGTAAATAAATCATGATTGTACAAACTATACAAAGGCGGTGTGTGCCAGTTTTCTCTATGCATGCGGGCCAATTGTGTGAGGTACATAGTTTTGCCGATTTTTTACATAGAAGTGTCGAGACTTCAAAGAGTGAGTTAGTGCTTTAAAAATATGAACAAAAACTAAACTTTTATCAGCTTGGAGTCGTGAGTGAAGAGGGATATTCACCTGTGAAGAAGAAACTCTGTGATGCTACAGCCTGCGATGAAGGGTTTTGGTGTAGGGGATCCCCTCTTGCCTTGAGAAAGCCTAGTGTGGAAAGTTGAGAGTGCGTCTCTCCTAAATAGGTTGATGAAAGTGGGTGTTTAACTCTGCATATTGATCTCTCTCTTCATCTTGGTTTGAGGTATGGCAGCTATGTTGTGTGAAGCTCCCTGTGGTGCAGCTAGTCAAGGGTAAACTATGCGCTGCAATTCCGTGCTTGTACATACACAAGATGGAAATGTTTTCCCCAAGTTTTCCATTGATCTTTAAATTTTTTTTTGCTGAACTTTTTGGGTTTTCAATTTGAGCTTGACTTGGATGGGTTCTGGTCAAACTATGTGTATATATGGGAGCGCCTATGGAGTCTCTACTAGCACATGGAAGGGCGTTTCAAAAGAAGTGAAGCCCTTGTTTTTATGAATAAAAGTCCAGATATTTTCAGTTTCTTTCTTTGGTTTTCTTGATTCTCTTGCTTATTTTAGTGCATCCAAGTAAAGTGGGAGTTGTAGCGGTGTAGAGGAAAGCTAGTCGAAGCTAGTCGAGACTGAGTGCGAGTGAGGCTGTCAGATTTTGTGAGAGAAGATCAGATCACATATCTTGAGAGATCTATTATTTTCACCTCTTTTCTTAGTGTTGGTTTGAGGTGTTGTAGAGGCCAGCCCTCCAATCCTTCACATAAATTGGTGCCCCCACTGAGGACAAGAGAATCCTTCTAACACGGTTTTGATTTACAGATTGGCATCCATTTGAAGTTCAACTCAAGAACTATAAAGGGAGATGGGTATGAATTCTTCAAAGGTGGGAAAGGAGAAGATTTGGAAAAGTTCATCTGAATGATCAAATTGATTGCATTGAAGAGCAATACGGATGATGGTGCATTCAAGGTACGTTTGGTGAGTTTGCTACTTGAAGGTGAAGCACATGAATAGTATGAAGACAGGCTTGAAGATGATGTAAAGGAAAATTGGAATCCTCTTTCTCATGCCTTGAGAGAAGAGTTTGAGAAGGAAGATGATCTTGAATATTTGTGGAGAGAGCTAAGCAAGCTGCATCAAGGAGAACATGAAGACATCAATGTGCACATAAACAGGTTTGAAGCTTGTTGGAGAAATATCGTAAAGGGACTTGAACAAAATCAAATGCCCCTTGATTTCTTGAAGAAAGATAGGTTTGTGGCTCTCTTACATCAAATCATTAGAGACAAGGTGGAGCTCAAGGACCCAGGGACCTACAATGAGGCAAAAAAGGTTGCTAGAGAGAAATGGAGAAAGAAGGTGAGAAGGCATGAGATGGCAAGGAGGGAAAGAGAAGCAAATGTACATCAAAGGTATGGTTATGTATCAATGAGTAATGTGATTGAGCCTTTGCCTTTGGATATACATGTTGAAATGAAAATCCATGTGGAATATCCAAGAGTGAACACTAGAGGAAAGTAATCCCTTCACCAAGACATTCAAAGATTGACAGAGCAAGCAGGAAACCTCAACCTTGCTATGCAAGCTATCTAGCAGCAAGTAAGAAGACTTCAAGGAGAACGGTCTCAAAGGAATAGAGGTGGTAATGTGATGTGTTGCAATTGTGGGGAGAGAGGGCATATATCACCAACCAAGGCGAGAGCCAGGAGGTATATATCCTATCATACAAAGGAAAATAGGTAATTAATGTAATGTCAATGGAAATGTGCAACCACTCCAAGGCCAAGTACATGCACAACAACAGGGACAAAATCAAGCTCAAGCACCTCCACAATCTAATGTAGGAATTTTAGAAGCAGTTGATGGGGGAGATGAAGATGATGAGGTTGATGTCTTTGCAAATAAGAGAACAGGGCACAAAAATCAAAGAGTGAAGGCCTTTTCGAAGAGGAAAGAGCAAGGAAAAATCCAAGGAGATATGTAGATAAAGGCAAGGCACCTATGGGGAAGAGGTTGAAAGTAGAGAGCAAGCAAAGGTAAGAGCAAGGAGAAGGATGATAGGCATTGATGATTTTCAGCTTGGGAAGGGAACAACATACAATTTCTTAGAAGACTTGAAGAACAAGAGGGACGCCATATCATATGGGAAACTCTTGCATTTGAGATCAAGTATGACAAGGCATTGGCATAAACTAACTATTGTTGAAAGGGTGAAGGTAAAGATAAGTGATGCACATGTAGTGCGGCTTCATAAAGTTACTGATGTTTTTCATGTGGTTGATGGTTGGATACATGGAAGGAGGGTGAATAAGGCTTACATGGATGGTGGATGCCAAGTGTACGTTATGACAGAGGAAACAATGAAACAATTGGGATTGCAGCTCACAGGCAAATCCTTGTTTAGTGTGAAGATGACAAAGAGTAGTAGGGTGAGATTCTTAGGAGTCATTCATGACTTGGAGCTTAATGTTTTGGGTCAAAGGGATATCATGGACATTCATGTGATTCCTGCAAAGCTTGGGGCATATCCATTCATATTGGGAAGACCTTGGTTGATTGTTATGAGGTCATGATAGGACTGGTACAGGGGATGTATTGACCTCTTTGTGGATAGGCCAAAAAACAAGAGGATAAGATATGATATGAAAACATGTAAGGTGATGGAAATTGATGATGAACTAGCTATGCATCAAGATTTATATCCATCCACTTATGACATGTTTGGCATATCTTTGTGCATCATCTCCATGTACTGATGATGAGGTTTATGATCAAAGTCTTCTTGATCTTGATGTAGATCTTTGTGGTGTACATGTATATGATGAAAATTATGATAAAGGGGATGCTATGAAATCATAAAATGACCACGGGGCTGATCATGAGCTGAATATACCAAAAGGTGAATCAATGGATATGCTTGTAGGTGACTTGACTAGTCAAGAGAGAGAGGTATATGATGCATTCTTTGATAAGTATCCCAAGTTGTTTGCCAAAGATTATGCTCAAATGAGGGGAACAAAGAGTGTTTTTCATGGAATAAATCTCAAAGAATGTGCAAATCTTTTTGCTCAAAATCGAAGGAAATTGGCACCATTCAGTGCAAGGTATTGGAGATGGAGGTGAGTAAGCTTCTGCAAGCTAGCTTTATGTACCTTGTGGATGATGCATGGGTTTCCCCTATGGTTATAGTCCCAAAAAAGGGAAATAAATGGATATTATGTGTGGACTATAAGTGATTGAATGCGGAAACAAAGAGGCATCACTATCCACTTCCCTTTCAGGATGAGATTTTGGACACTGTTGTAGGTCAGAGAGATATTAGGTATGTGATAGGTTTAGTGGGTATTCAAATTGGGATTGCATATTAAGATCAAAATAAGACCCAATTTTTGACCCCATGGGGAGTATTTTGCTATAGGGTGATGCCCTTTAAGACCATATTAGGTAAAGTGGGAAAATCCCAATTCCCTGTTTGGACAACTTTCAATATATCATGTACAAAATATAGAGATTTTGTCAAAAATTTGAGTTTTCTTAAGGTCTCATTCCACTTTATGCACATACAATACACAATGAAAACAACTAAAATACCATGGTTTCAATCAATTGGATTATTAGGAGACGAGTATATTTCATCCATTATCGTTGTCTATATTCTACTGTCCTACCTACAACTTATCTCAACATGGAGAGCTTGGTTTCTAGGTCCACCACTTGTCCAAGTTAATGTAAAAGTGACTCAAGGTTCACAACTTGTGAAAGCAAGGATCCATTGAGGAATACAATCCACTTGGCTATTTTTCCTTAATTTATTGCATGTGACATTCAAGAAAGGTCCACTTCTAATCTATAACTTCTTAATTTGAGGCATGGGGCATACATAAAATATGTAGCATATGCTCTATTGCCTCATAGGAAGGTTGGTATCAAGGTGCACTTATCCAGGCTAGCCTATCTTGGAGAAATGATGGAGCTTGCTTCTCTCCTTGTTTCAATGGAGAATAGCTTCGACAAGTGGTGGACCTTTGCTTCTCTCTATGTTTCAATAGAGTTAGCTTGGACAAGTGGTGACCTTGGAACAAAACCCCCATGTAAAACATATCATGGGTATTCCAAGTGATTAGAAATATTACCATTTAAGATATAACCTTATAGGTTAGACAACTGGAGCCCGGCTTGGAGAAATGGTGGACCTTTGATTCTCTCCATGTTTCAATGGAGCCTATCTTGGAGAAATGGTGGAGCTTTCTTCTGTCCATGTTTCAATGGAGCCTAGCTTGGACAATCGGTGGACCTTTGCTTCTCTCTATGTTTTAATAGAGTTAGCTTAGACACATGGTGGATCTTCAAACTAAACCAACTACTATCAATGTTTCCTAGCTTGGACAAGTGGTGGAGTGTTTCTCCTCTCCATGTTTCAATGTAGCTTAGCTTGGACAAGTGTTGAACCTTAAAACAAAAACCCCATGTACAACATAGCATGGATTTTCTAGATTTCAATGGAGTCTAGCTTTAACAAATGGTGGAGCTTGCCTTCATCCATGTTTCAATGAAACTAGCTTGGATAAGTGGTGGACCTTGTAACAAACCCCCCCATGTACAACATATCATTGGTTTTCTAAGTGATAGGAAGGAATACCATTCAAGATATAAACTTATAGCTTGGATAAGTAGTTGACTTTAAAACCAAATTCATCATAATACAATGAAATACAGGTCAGCCAATTCCTAAATCTTGAGACCAAACCTCCCATGCTATTAGAGATAATATATTGGATAAGTGGTGGACCTTCTATTATTTTCCCATGCCTAGTTTAGACAACCGGTACACTTTGCAGCTATAAAGGTTGGACGAGTGGTGGAGCCTTGTTTCTATCCATGTTTTAATGGATCCTAGCTTGGACAAGTGGTGGACCTTGGAAAAAAGCTTCCATGTACAACATATATGAGGTTTTCCATGTTTTAATGGAACCTATCTTGGACAAATGGTGAAGCTTGCTTCTCTCCATGTTGATTTTGGAACTACCTTAGACAAGTGGTGGAGCTTTGCTTTTCTACTCTTCATAATACAATGAAGTATAGGTTGGTTACATGGTGAATCTTAAGGCCAAACCTCCCATTTTACTAGAGATGATAGGTTGGACAAGTGGATCAACCTTCTATCATTTCTCCATGACTATATTGGACAATTAGTAGACCTAACATCTCTCTATGTTGTCTAGAGATGAGCTTGGACAAGTGATGGACCCTGCTTCTCTCTTCCCTTGGTTTACTAGTTTGAAGACTCAGTATATATACTTTCTTAGATCTAGCTTGAACAAGCGGTGGACCTTGTATCCACAATCTTAATTCATTACAAAAAAGTATACGAAAAAATAACATAGGAATCTTGGTTTGAAGGTCAAGCAATTAGGTTCCAAATGCACATAATAATATATTTTCCACCCATAAGAAAAGAAAGTTAAATATGTTATTACCAAATTGACAAAGGTAACGTCTAAGAATTCTAGCTTTGCATCTTGTCAGATCTAAATCTTCATCAAGGCGACATGCATGTATACATCAACTTTCAAGCCATTCAAGAATACATGCACTTAGATTCCATAGTTTTCTTTTCAAAGTCTTTTAGGTTCTAAAACTCTTTCACATAAAGTATGTAATGACAAAATTCTTGAAGCAAACATTTGTGCCCAAGAAAAAGATCCCTCTCACATATTTAAATTCCATGAATTCTCTGATCCACACTTACAAGTTTTATTTTGACATCGAACATCAATTCTCTCATAGTTACAAATAAATGCAACCTCGATATGAATTGACAAAAAATGAATTTATTTTACTATATGACCCAACATAAGCCCCAATCCAATAAAAAATGAGTCCCCAACAATTTTGGTGCACTCTACCAATACATCAGAGTCCCCTTACAATAGGATGCACTCCAATAGTACATTGAAGTCCCCTTAGAGTAGGGTGCACTCCATTGAAGTGTTCATAAAATTGACACACCTTTGTTTTTTTAATAAAAAGACTATATCAAATTATACAAATGTTGAAAGATACACACTAGAATAAAAAAAGCATGTTATGGCCATATTTATTCAATGCTTTCGTGTTGACAAGTACACACCAAGGACATAATTTGTCTCAGAATCACTATACTGATTTACAATTGTGGTGTATGTATAGACACTCTTATCTCTTGCATACAACCATCCTACCAACCATGGAATTATGGTTCTCTGCAAGAAGTTTTGAAGTTGCTCGGAAGTTTGCTTCCACATCTTTGGAAATATAAGATATGTCCCTGGCATGTTCCACATCACCCTATATGGAGTGTCATCAAAAATTAAGGTATTATTTGCATCCAAATCCTCAAATATCTTCCAAATATCACTCAAATTTTTGTGATAAACTCTTGTAAATCCTAACATGATATTTGGATTTTGGCATTTTTTGTTACTCATAAACACCTTGAACTTGGTATACTGCTCAAGAAAACATTTTTGTGTGATGCGTTGCACCCTTGTTAAGTTATAGCAACTCCATATCCATATCTCAAAGTATTTAGCACAAAAATCCAAAAAACTTTGTGCGTCTGGTCGCACCAGACGCACCAAACTTTGTGCGTCTAGTTGCACCACATGATAAACTTCATCTTTATCCTTCACAAGTCGCATGTGTTGAGCCCAAGCTGGCATAGAATCTCCATGTTTCATTTCAATTGTCTTGATAAGTAACCCCTCTAGATCCAAGATAAATACTCTTTTGATGTCCTTGAAAGCAAGTGGTAGGTGATAAGGAGGTGATTGATTCCTTGGACAAGGTCTTGGAGGAGGTTGGATGGGAACTTCAATAGTTTTCTTCAATTTATGCCAACATATAGCCAATCCATTTTTCTGTATGATTCTGAATTAAAGAACAAGAAAACTTAATGCAAACACAACAATAGACATGAGTTTTACATTGTCTACCCTAAGGTTTTATTAGATACCAAATTCCATCTATGATCTACTCATTAATAGAAAGAAATTCAAATTAAAATCCTGACTCTTTTTTATGCTACACTCTCTCTTAGTCTCAATACCATGGAGTTCCACTAGACTTAAGTCAACTAATAACTACTACTTTTTATTAAAGGTATGCTTGAAGTGCATAAGGCTTAACCAATGCTCTAGTGTAGAATGGGTATTTAGGTCTCAAGGTTTACCACTTATCCAAGCAAAGATCCATTTAGATATGGAAACCCAATTTTTCTTAATATAATGATATAGAGTGGACAAGTGCTGAATCCTGAGACCAAACCACTCATGCTACTAGGGATAATAGGTTGGACAAGTGGTGGACCTTAAATGTAAACCCCCCATGTACAAAGTATCATGGGTTTTGGGTATTTCAATGGACTCTATCATCTTGGAGACATGGTGGAGCTTACTTCTCTCCATGTTTCAACGGAGTCTATCTTGGATAAATGGTGGAGCATCATTCTCTCCATGTTTCAATGGAGCCTAGCTTGGACAAGTGGTGGACGTTTGTTTCTCTCTATGTTTAAACAGATTTAGCTTGGACAAGTGGTGGACCTTGGAACAAAACCCCCATGTAAAACATATCATGGACATTACAAGTGGTGAGAAAAAATACCATTCAATATATAACCTTATAGGTTGGATAAGTGGTGGACCTTAACACCCAATTATTATTAATATAATGACATAGAGTGGACAAGTGGTGAATCTTGCGACCAGACCTACTAGGAAAAGTAGGTTGGACAAGTGGTGGACCTTGAATGCAAACCCCCCATGTACAAAATATCACTCATGCTACTAGGAATAATTTGGTATTAAGGTCCATGTTTCAATGGAGCCTAGCTTGGACAAGTGGTGGACCTTTGTTTCTCGCTATGTTTCAATAGGATTAGCTTGGACAAGTGGTGATCCTTGGAACAAAACCCCCATGTAAAGCATGTCATGGGCATTACAAGTGGTGAGAAAAAATACCATTCAAGGTATAACCTTTGTTGAAGATGATGAAACAGGAAACAGAAGGAAGACAGCAACTCAGAGTAGGAAGAAGATGGAGAAGGAGAAGACACAGAGCTTGTGTACGAGATCTCTGTAGTCTCTCTCTCTGTATTGGAATAATAATGTATGTACAAACTCAGAGCTACAAAGCTTATATGAAACCCTAAGAGATAAGGTGTCCTTTCACACCGGATGTCCAGGGGGAAAAACCCAGTGGGAGAAAAGTGCCCCTGGTGAAGCGCGTATACACACTAACACTACTACATGTCTACAAATCCCCCCTGTAGTGATAGTGTGAATCTGTACAAGGTAGCAGATCATCATGTGTATGAGAGTAAGCCCAAAGCTTTTCGGAAAGCTTCAAACTTTTCTCGTGATAACGCCTTCGTAAATAGATCTGCAATGTTATCCTGTGTAGGATAGTAAGTTAGTGTGATCTCCCCTGCATGTAGCCTTTCCCTGACATAGTGGTAGTGAACCTCTATGTGCTTTGTTCTTGCATGAAATACTAGATTCCTTGCAACTGCCATAGCACTCTGACTGTCAGTGAAAATGGTAGTGGGTGCCTGTTGACACTCACAAAGATCTGCCAATAACCTGCGTATCCATACACAATCAACTGTTGCCGCGAAAGCTGCCCTGTACTCAGCTTCACAAGTTGATGTAGCCACTGTGGGTTGCTTCTTGCTTAGCCAAGATATACATGCATTTCCCAAGAAAAAACAATTGCCACTTGTGGAATGTCGTGTGTCAAAATCACCAGCCCAATCTGAATCGCTGTAACCAAGAAGCTGCATAGAACTGTGCTTTCCATACATATCCCCCCTTGGAAATAACATGGCAAGATTAGGGGTACCTGAAAGGTAACGAAGTATGCGCTTCACAGCCTGCCAATGATGCATACCTGGGATGTGCATAAATCTGCTTGCTTGTGAAACCCCAAATTGAATGTCTGGACGAGTGTTGCCTGCCAAATATATCAAGCAACCAACCGCTGCTGCATAAGTATGTACATCAAAAGTTTCTCCAGCATCATGCATGCTCAACTTTGATCCAGTTTCTACGGGTGTAGAGATTGGCTTACAATTTTGCATACCAAACTTGTCCAAAATTTTATGCAAATATTTTGCCTACAACATGTATATGCCATCCTCTGATTGCACAAACTGAATACCCAAGTAATAATGTAGCAAACCAAGATCAGACATCTCAAAGTTTTTTCTCAAAGCATCTTTAAACGCTTCAATTTCATCTGCATTATTGCCTGTAAGAAGCATATCATCCACATAAAGTGTTAGCATAATGAGAACTCCATCTCTCTTTTTGACATACAAAGTACTTTCTGTTGGACTATTCTAAAATCCCTGGCCAATCAAATAAGTATGTATCTTCTCATACCATGCTCTTGGAGCCTGTTTGAGACCATACAAAGCTTTACGCAATCTACATACCTTTTGCTCTTGACCTTTTACAACAAAACCACTTGGTTGACTTACATAAACTTCTTCCTGCAAATCACCATTCAAAAAAGCAGTTTTGATATCCAACTGATGCACTTTCCAACCATGATGAGCAGCAATTGCAACTAGTGATCTAACTGTGGACGCACGAGAAGTAGGAGCAAAGGTTTCATCATAATCTATGCCTTTCTGTTGCGCATAGCCTTTTGCCACAAGCCTTGCTTTGTACCTGTCAACAGTACCATCTTGTTTCCTTTTTACCTTAAAAACCCACTTTGTACCAATAGGCTTTTTACCTGTAGGCAAGTCCACTAGATCCCATGTATGATTCTTATGAATAGAATCAATTTCTTGCTGCATAGCATCTTTCCACTGAACACACTCTAAAGCTTGTTCAAATGAATCAGGCTCATCTGCATCACAAAGAGTGCTAAAGCAATCCAAATCTACTTGATCTCTGCCAATAGTAGTACCAGCACGTGTTTTTCGTGGCAACGGTGCATCCAACTTGCTATCCTGCAAAGTTTTCTGAACCCATTTAGGCAAGGTTCTTTCTTCCCTGAGAACTTCTTGCTCTTCACGCACAATTTCCTCTACATCATGAGGTGTCACATGCTGATCAAAAGATTGATCAAGATTATCAACCTGTTGTGATTCTTGATTCTCCACAAAAGAAGGAAGCAAACCTTCAAATACATCATGTGTCTGCATATGAGGTACATCAAAAGCAACCATAGGTTGAGCAGTAGTTTCTGCAAAAATTACATCACGACTTTCAAAAATCTTGTTTGTGGTAGGATTGTAAAGTCTATAACCTTTACTTCCACTACTGTACCCCACAAATATACATTTGATTGCCTTATCATCAAGCTTCCCACGTAACTGCTGAGGGATGTGAGCATAAGCAAGACAACCAAAAACACGAAGATAACTGACTGAAGGTTTTCTGTCATACCAAGCTTCATATGCAGTAATGGTCTTCAAGGAACGAGTAGGACACCTGTTCAAAACATGTGCTGCACAAGCAACTGCCTCCATCCATAGCTTATGAGGCAAACTCTTAGCCTTGAGCATACATCTAGCTGTCTCCATTAAAGACCTGTTCTTCCTTTCTGCAACACCATTCTGTTGTGGTGTGTATGGCATAGTGCATTGGTGTTTAATGCCTTTCTTTCCCAAAAAATCCTTAAATGCACCTGACATGTATTCACCTCCTCGATCGGTACGAAGAGTCTGTACTTTGCAACCTGTTTCATTTTCAACCATGGCGACATAATGTTGAAAAACTGCAAACACATCTGACTTTGCTTTGAGTGGATACACCCAACAAAACCTGGAAAAGTCATCAATGAAGGTCACAAAATAAAGGCTGTTTCCCAAAGATGGCGTCCTCATAGGACCACATACATCACTGTGTACAAGCTGCAACTTTCGTGTCGCTCTAACTGAACCATCCTGCAAAAATGCAAATCTGTGCATCTTTCCAAGAACGCAACCTTCACATACATGTCTTGGTGGCATCTCCAATAAAGAAAAATCATGCACCATATTATGACGTTGTAAAGTCATCAAAGTGCCATAAACAACATGCCCAAATCTAGCATGCCACAACTCAGCATCCTGCATGGCCTGAGTCTTTGTTTCTGCAATACATACCTGAATCTGCTTTTCATAACGATCTAGCACAAATAGTCCATTGTCCAGCGTACCTGTAGTGATAAGAGAATAACCATTCTCTCGATCTCGTACAACACATCTGTCATCCTCAAAAATGACCCGAAGACCATTTTTTGCAATAGAGGATATAGACAACAAATTCTTCTTGATCCCTGGAACATATAAGACATCTTGCAAGCATAAATCTAAACCATCTGAAATGGTAATCAAAATCTTACCAACGCCTTTGATTGGATAAGAAGCATTATTTGCACATGTCACCTTCTTTCCTGCTGGAGCTGCATCCAATGAACAAAACAAATCCTTCCTTGAAGTAATATGCCTGGATGCACCACTATCAAAGTACCAAATCATTTGTGTCTTGTCAACACTGTAAGCAGAAAAATTTGAACATACTACAAAAGCATAAGAATCCTGCACAAAGTTTGCAGACTCTTCTTTAGCTGTAGAAGAATCACCAGAAGCTGAAACAACCAAACTTGACTCTTTCTTCTTTTCTTTAGCAATTCGCTTTTTACACTCACTAATGTAGTGACCAGGTTTCTTGCAGTAGTGACATTTACCTTTCTTCTTGGACTTGTCGGAATCACCTTTAGACTTCTCTGAAGATTGTCCTGCACTAGACTTGGAGTAATGAGCACTCTCTTTACCCTTGTTTTTGTTCTGTACAACAAGAGCATGATCCATACCATCCACCTGT